>NC_141543.1:73557500-74157500 GCF_021556685.1 Rattus norvegicus | reverse complement strand
CCACCCCTCGTCAGTTCCTTGCTCGGTCCTTCCTTATCCTAAAGCCCCCAAGGCTTCCTTGAAATCTGAATACTCTCGGTCAGTTCCAAGCAATCCCTAAGAGCAAACCTCTGCCCTTAGCTCAAAACCCTTCGGTCTCCCACTCTCACGCTATCTCAGTAGGTCACTCGTTCCTGGACTGTTGAGTGAGAGATTTCTGGGATAGTGAGTTCTTGGATAAAACCAGCAACCAGGGCTGCTGCACATGCCACTCACTCTTTCCTTTAGCCCATCTCAGATCATAGGCAGAGCAGAAGGAAGGGTCTTGAGCCCTCCATATGCTCCTATCCATGCCCTCTCTCTCTCTTCTTGGATCTTAAGGAAAGCCCCTAGGACGCTCAGTAGCCACCCAACTCCCTGGAAAGATATTCACTGACTTTGAAGCCTGGGACCCCCACAACTCTCAGAGCAGACGCCCGGAAACCAGAGGACCTAAATACTGCCACTCTTCCTTTGATGCCATCACTGTAGGTAAGATGGTCCCAGCCATGCCTGGTGTCTTTCTTTCGTCCTCCACATCTCCAGGGGTCCAGAGCTGAATTACAAGGTGTGGGGAATGGAGATATGTTGAATATAAAAATCCGGAGTCGCATGCTTTCCTCAGGGAAGGGCAAGCTCAGGCCCAGCGGAGAACTCCCGCTTCCCTCAGCCGCCTTCTCCGCTCCCTGCATTCTACCTTCAGCTTGTCTGGGAACCAGGTTTAGGGCAGCCCCTCCCCTCAAGATCATCAGGAGACCAGTAGCCTTTCCTCACATCTCTTGTCTCGGGACAGATGGGCAATGGCGACTGTACGTCTTCAAAGGGAGCCACTTCTGGGAAGTCACAGCTGATGGCAATGTTTCAGAGCCTCATCCACTACAGAAAAGATGGCCGGGACTGCCCTCTAGTATTGAGGCTGCTGCAGTGTCTCTGGAAGATGGAGACTTCTTCTTCTTCAAAGGTACCAGCCCTAAGTCAGCTGAGATTGGGACGTGGTGGGTGGGTGTCCTGCCTGAGGAAAAGGAGGGGGAGGGTCCCCAACAATGAGTCCCTGGTGAACTCGCTACCTCAAACGGAACCTGTGGCCCAGAAAGACTCCTTTCAAAGATGGAGTTGGGAGCAGCAAATGTCCAGGATGTCCCGCATGGGGACTGTAGGGGGAGGACTGCTCTCCAGTCTGAAGTCAGCAGAAAGTCTGGCAGCGTCTCCCCCCCCCCCCCCCGGCATCCTGGCAGTGTGGGGTTGACATGTCACTTAGCTTTTGGGACTTGTATTTCTTGGATAGGGAAAGTAATACTCAGATGTGATGAGAAAGCCGGATAACATGTAACGACTGAAGGGTGGACTGGACATGTGCTAATACTGTTCTCAGCGGCGTCCATTCAACCAATGCTGAGTTCCTGTGTCCTAGGAACAGGGAAAGAGAAGGACCGGGGACACAGCGGTCCACAAAGCAAAGATCTTTGCCCTCGGGGAATTATTAGTAGTTGGGGATGTGAAGAAAAGTTCAAGCTTCCCAGTCTTCCATCCCACATCCAATCCTGTTTCCACCTCCATTCCCATCCTCAGCACCCTCCTACCCTCCATAGTCTAGAACTGGGTTCATTCGCATCCTCTGCTCTCTGCTGACACCTGCTGGGCAAAGTCTAAACTACAACTGGCTTAAGGATACAAACCGCCTAGGGCGCCGACTAAAAAGAGTAGGGACCAGGGTGACAGAGATGGGGTGGAGGGCCAATGAGTGAGCGCCTCCAGCTCACTCTGACTCAATGTCCCACAGGGAATCGCTGTTGGAGGTTCCAAGGCACGAAGTCCGTGTTCGCACAGCTCTGCCGGGCAGGTGGTCTGCCCCGACACCCAGACGCAGCTCTCTTCTTCCCGCCTCTGCGCCGCCTAGTCCTCTTCAAGGGTTCCCGCTACTACGTGCTGGCTCGAGGAGGGATGCAAGTGGAGCCCTACTATCCCCGCAGTCTGAGGGACTGGGCTGGGGTCCCTGAGGAGGTCAGCGGCGCCTTGCCAAGGCCGGACGGTTCCATTATCTTCTTTAGAGATGACCACTATTGGCACTTGGATCAAGCCAAACTGCGGGTGACCAGCTCTGGCCGCTGGGCCACCGAGCTGTCCTGGATGGGCTGTTGGAATGCCAACTCAGGAGGTGCCCTGTTCCAAAGGCTCCCCGTCACTGAATGAACTGTGGTTGCTGCCACCTGAGGGGTGGGACCTGTCTAGGAAGGCCCTCGGCCTCTCAAGAACCACCTGGGCAGTAAGGACTCCAAGCAGGAATCAGTCTGCATTTGTTCCCCGTGGTGGAAGGAGAATTATGGTTCCCATAGCCTTTACTGTCAAGGACCCCTTTCCTTCCAACTTGTGTGTGTATGGGGGGGGGGCAGATTCTGTTCTGGTGAAGATGCCGTGAAGTGCCCAGGAAGATCAAACCTCAGCTGAGGCTGGAGACTATCTTCAGGACCCTCCCTTTCAGTGGGCTCAGTTCTTGGGAAATCACGGGTTATTTCTTCAGAGACTTCACCCCACCTCCTACCTTCAGTCAGCTGGGATGTAGTGAAGCCTCAAGGACCCCGGCTGTCAGAGGCTGTCAGTTGGATCAGAAGGCAGAGCAGAAGGGACAGCTCCTCCTGGGCATGACTTTTTGTCTGGGCTAATGAAACACCACCTGCAGCTGGTCAGCCTAGAGGTGTAGTAGCCTCCCGTGGACAGACTTGTCCACCCTTCTCAATAGAAGCACATGGTTACTGGGTGCTGGAGACACAGGGCCATGCACTTACATACAACTCAGGGACAGCCAGCTGTGTATGGTCATCATGGAGAGACAGGGTGAACCTCTCTTCAAAACGCCCCATTTGCCTCCAAGATGGACATCAGGAAGATGAAAGAGGGCCCTCGGCGTTGAGCAGACCGCCATGGCACTCTGCAGGTTGGGTGAGGCCTGTTTGCTTGAAATGGCCCCATTCTCCAGGCCACACACGCAGCAGCATTCCGAAGCTCATGTCTGGCCAAGAATAGCTGGGATTCCTGGACAAGGAACGAGCTCCCTGCCTTCCCCTTTTTCTTAGCCTGTCTCAGTATTAATTTTAGCATCTGGATCTCCAGCCCTCTCTCCTCCCTCTCCACCTACCAGTGCCTGTTCACGCGCACGCATGCGCGCGCGCGCACAGAAACACACACACACACACACACACACACACAGTGACCACCAACAGTCAGCTCTCAGGGAGAGGAGAATTGGGCAAGGGAGCAGCCCACAGTTCCCCAGAGGCATTGCTGGCCGTGTGCCCTCCTTTCTTCTCTGTGCAGTGGACAGAATGGCCTTTGACTGCCCTTGGATGCAAGTGCTTTGTACTGCCCTGTCCCAAGAAAAACATGGAGGAACCTCCCTGCTAGCCTACTGCTGTCTGGGCTGTACCCAGCGGGAGAAAAAAGGAGTCCATCTTTATCACTCCATTCCACCTCAAGCGACTCTGATTGGAGACTTTAATGCCGAGTTAAGAGGGAAAGAGGCAATTTATTAAGAGGGCTGAGGGAACCCCAAGACTATTTTTCTCCAGGCCATGCCTGGAGAGAGGCCAGAGAACCTAAAAATGACACAGGTAAGGCTGTGTTGGAGACGTGAGGGTCAGGAAAGCCGTGGGTGCTGGGTACTGTCTGGGAAGGAGTGCCTAGTTTCTGCTACAGTTCCGCAAGACAACAGGTGGAACAGTGAACCGACAGTGGATCTTCTCACCAGGAGGAGGCGCTAAGGATGGCAGCTTGAAGGGACAGTTCTGTGGAACTCATTAGAGATAGAAGAGTTTGGAGCATTGCGGGCGCAGAGGCTGGGAGTATATGAGCTCAGAGCTGCCGGCGGCCTCCGCCGTACCCAGGTCAGGGTGCTCAAAAATACAGTGCTCCACGTAGGCCGGGTGGCTGTGCAGGGTCTTGCATTTCTTGCAGAAAAGGATCTCACAGCGCGCACAGCCTCCGTGGCGCGGTGGCCGCCGCCGCGTCTCCAACACGCACGGTTCCTCCGGGGCACCCCGCTTCCTGCGGGCCGGGGACATGAGTGCTCAGAGCCCGGCAGCCCTCCTCCCTAAGGCTCGGCCCCAGGTCCTTTTTGTCTCACCTGTCCGCGGGGGCCGCCAGGCTACCTAGCAGAGCGAACGGGCTGAGCCAGCCCCAGAAGCTGCTGTCCGAGCGTCGCAGCAGCGCCACCTGCTGGCTGCTGGACTCCTGGCGCAGCGGACTGTAGGACACCGAGCGGGCCTCGCGCTCATCCGCGTCTCGGGTGTCCTCCTCCGGCTCTCCAGTTGTCGCGCTCTCTGGGTCCGACTTCTCCTCCACCGACGACGACGAGGACGACGACGAAGAATCGTCCTCCAGTTCCTCCTCCCTGGCCTCAGGATCCTCAACCTCCTTCCTCCACAAAGGAGTCTTCACGCCTGTAGACGGGGACCGCATCAGTGCAGCCCGCTGCCCTGGCTGCTTGCCTGAGGGAGATGCCCCCGGGCTGCTACCTGCTAAAGGGCATCGGAGTCCCAGACTCCCGGACTGTGGCCGAGTTCCCACCCTCTTGAGCTTCCTTGCTAAGAATTCCAAGCAAGACACCTCGCTTCCATCAAGTTCCATTTTTCCGTCTCTGAAGCGGGAAAAGTAGCATCTACCTCAAGAGTGTCTGTGAGACTGACTTTAGATACTATCTGGGTAAAACAGTTTCCTGCTGGCGTTAGGCAAGCAATCAACGAACATATATTGCCAACCCGGAAGGAGGAGGGTTACACAACATTAATAAACCAATTGTCATTTCAATAGGTGGTCGTTTATGGGTTGGTTTTTTTAACGATTTATTATTATTATTATTATTATTATTATTATTATTATTATTATTGATACAATCTAACCATGCTCTAGCTGAAGAGGAAACTCACTATACAGACCAGGCTGGCCTGGAACTCACAAAGATCCTCCTGCCTCTGCCGCCTGAGTCTGTTTCTAAATGTGACTTTCCCTGGCGTCAGGAGGCCCAGTATCACTGGAGGTGGGGTGGACAGGCATAGCTGACTAAACCAGAAACAGGTCTCAGACTTGATCAATTACAAGTGGGTTTCAGCCATGCCGCCCCTCTAGCTGATTAACACTTTCGTTGTGTTCACAACTCACACTTCCAGTAGTAGATAAAGGCCTGAAGCAAGTTCCTTAGCTGACACAGAAAACAAGCAGGCCTTCTCTGAGAGGTATCCATCATTCCCTCAACAGATACTCATCTAGCACACAGGCAGTCCTGGAACAGCTAGATTTATAGTGCAAAGAAGGGAGCACGGGGGTGGAGGGCTTGGGTTGTGCCCTGGAAAGATCCAGGACAATTTCCATAGACCCATCCATTTCCCAAATTAAGAATTGAGCAGAATAATTGTAATGGACAAGAAGGCTTGTGTGTGGGATTGGGGATTTAGCTCAGTGGTAGAGCGCTGGCCTAGCAAGTGCAAGGCCCTGGGAAAAAAAAAAAAAGAAGAAGCAAGAAGGCTCCTCTGTGTGTGTGTGTGTGTGTGTGTGTGTGTGTGTGTGTGTGTGTGTGTGTGTGTGTGTGTGTGTTGGGCACTGTGATGGTTAATATTAGCAAGTTGACAGGATCAAAAAACACCTAAGAGTTTTAGTAAGGGAGTTTATAGATTGGTTTAAGTGACATGGGAAGACCCACCATGAATATGAATGACACCATCCCATGGGCTAGAGTCTGGGGCTGAGTACAAAGGAGAAAGCAAGGTGCCTTGTCTCCTGAGTGAAGATGCAGTCTGACCTCTCGCATTGCCACCGGAATTTTGCTATCACAACAGATTGTACCCTCAACTGTGAACCAGAATAACCATTTCCTTCTTTAGGCTGCTTCTGTCAGGGGTTTGTCACAGTAAGGAGAGAAAAGCAACTGATGACTAGGCACCATGTGTTCAACTCGCCTTTTCACGGTGCCGCTTTATCCCAGCACCTTTCACGGGGGTGAGGGGGTGGGCTGGGGAGGGCTCTCTAAATGTGACCAAGAATATCTGAAACTGCCAGTTTCGGGCCTTGCCACAAGAGGAGAGGCAGGGGAACAGATGGAGACCAGCCTGGTCTACATAGTGAAGGCCAGGCCTAACAGCTGGAAAGAGGTGCTGGGAGACATTTTGGGAAGTGGTGGAATGGGGAATAGGGTTGGAAAGAGAGGTTAGGTCTGATTGTCAGTAATGGGAAGCCGTGCACGCTCTGATGGCGAGGCATGCGCAGTGCATGTTCCCATGGTGAAGCATGCGCAGACTGTATTGTAGCGTGTTCCCTCCAACGGGATACCGGGCTCTAAAAATCACTGCAAAAGAAATAGGTGGTGGTTCCTGCTGATGATCTCAACACACACACACACACACACACACACACACACACACACACACACAAAGGCTACAGCAGGAGGATTGCTGAGAGCTCAGACCAGCATCCTGTGCTATGTGATAGATTCCAGGCCAGCCTGGGCTACAATCTGAGTCCTGTCTAAACCCCCTTCACTCTAATTTTGTTTTTGTTTTAGGGAGTGAGATTTTCTTAAGTAATTGTTTGTTTATTTGTAGCTCTGGCTGTTCTGTAATTCATTATGTAGACCAGGCTGGTCTCAAACTCACAGAGATCCACCTGCCTCTACCTCCTGAGTGCCACTCTGCCCACCCTGCCTACCCCTCTCTGAAAAAGATCCTTAACATCCAGGCCAGAGGAGACAGAGAGAGGTCTGAATAGGAACAAGCAAAGATAAGAGAGCTGTTGGACAATGGCAAGAATATTTGGGAGGAGAAAGTCAAGGGCTTGTAGAAACATGGATGGGTAACTGGGGAATGGTTTGATTTTTCTAACATCACCATGGTGATGGGCTAGTTACTCAAGATGGGTCAAGTGGTTCTGTCTTGGTCCACACCCTTTCTAGCCCCACTCACCGTGTTTATCCATCTTTCCCAATGCTTGTCCTGCCTGTTCCCTCTGGTCAGGAACTGGGATGTGGGGGATGCCCAGTGCCTATAGAACTCCATATGGTTTCTAGGGCATCTGTTAGATCACAGGGGGGTAGTTCTAGAATCTCAGCTGCCTAAGGCTCTACTTAGGGACCGATATCTTTTCTCTAATCTCCAGACTCAAACAAAACCCACATGTCCCCTACCTTACCCCAAGGAGGATTCCAGTGGGGAATAGGTTTGGCCCCGGTAGACTGAGTTCAAATCCCACCTCTACCACATAAATATAAAGCCTATCAGACCTTCAGCGGCAATCATTTTACAGGAACAGTTATTCAGTTAGGCCATTTGCCAGGGATGACACTTAGGGGTCATATCCTTGAGTCATTCTCTAAGCCCCAATATTCCTTGACAGACACACCTAAGTCAACAAACCCAGCCCGGGACTTAGGAAACTGAGACCCAAATTCCCAAGGCCCAGTTCATCTCAACTACCTCTCCAGGTCCGACCTACCCACCAGCTTTGTCCTTTACTTTTCTTAGGGTGATTTGGGGGTTTATGGAATTTCAATGTGTGTCGGAGGCTGAAGAGCTGGTTCAGCAGCTAAAAGCACTTATCATTTTTGCAGAGGACCCTGTTAGGTTCCCAGTGCCAATATGGTGGCTCACAACTATCTACCACTCCAGTTCCAGAGGATTCGGTACCACCTTCTGGCCTCTGCAGGCACCAGGCACACACATGGTGCATGGACATACGTGCAGGCAAAACATGTATACATAAGATAAAGACATCTTTTTTTTAAAAAGTTGGAGTGTCGTAAAAATAATGCTAGCCTAAGACCACATCAGGACTTGTTCTCACAGGAATAAAACCAGCTTTCAGTGAAAGCACGTGAATACACAATTTTACCAGAATATAGGCAGAACACCTCCTACACTACCTCTGGATACACTACATGCTACCCAGAAGCCCCCTGGAGAGGGGACCCCCAATGAGAATGTGTGAAAACTTGAAATGACGTGTTTTCCATACAAAGGGTTCAGTATCAGGAAAGAATGAGTTGCCTTTACTAGCAAGCCTGAGCTCTACTGTTCATAGAGCATGCCCAGGGAACAAGGGAAAGCCTCATACCAAACAGAGATGCATGACTGTGAGCCCAGTATTTGGGAATCCGAGATAGGGTGATTGTGAGTTTGAGACCAGCCTGGGCTATAAATGAGATCCTGGAGAGAGAGAGAGAGAGAGAGAGAGAGAGAGAGAGAGACAGAGAGACAGAGAGACAGAGAGACAGAGAGAGACAGAGAGAGAGAGACAGAGAGAGAGAGACAGAGAGAGAGAAGAAGAAGAAGAAGAAGAAGAAGAAGAAGAAGAAGAAGAAGAAGAAGAAGAAGAGGAAGAAGAGGAAGAAGAGGAAGAAGAGGAAGAAGAGGAGGAGGAGGAGGAGGAGAGAGGAGAGAAGGGAAGGAGGGAGGGAGGGAAGGAGGGAGGGAGAGGAGGATAAATTGGCAATACGGATAGCTTTAAATCATCCATTAGGGCCATATATCCATATACGCCTCTGTTAGGACCCTCCGGGAAAATCCTAGCTTGTGTAAAGAAAGGGAGCAGGACTTTGGAAAGTTGAACATAGGTCAGCTAAAGTGTATGTGGCTGATCAAAGATTAAAATGGCTAACTAGCCATGGCCCCAACTTCATACCACTTATTCACCCAATAAACCAAAAGGTAGGGAATGCAGGACTGGTTCAATGTCCTGGTGACATTATTCATGGCCACGGGCATCATCAGACTCTCTGGCTTGTGCTGAGTACTCTGTCACTGAAGCCACAGGCTGGTGTGGGTCCCAGAGACTCTCTTTTTCCTCCCTTTTCTTGCCTAACCTCCGCTTAGCTGGCCAGCCCCTGGCCTCCATCCTTCTGTTCCCCAGGGCATGCATTTCCTTAGAACCAGACCATGCTGAATTTTGGAAACTGCCAATTCCCTCCACAGTCCCCAGGAGCTGGCCTGCCTTTCCCAAGCCTTCAAGAACCCACTGAGCAAAAGCTGAGGCATCATCTCTCCATCCTTCCCACACTAGTGGCCCTAGGAAACAGCCCACGCTCCCTGTTCCACAGGCCAGGTCTGTGATTTCAACACAGCCAGAGGTCTCTGTTCCTGGAGTTGAGCTACACTAAAGTCACCCGCCAGCTCTCCCTGATAGTAGGTGTGATCCAAATGCTGGAGAGAAGAGCATGTGTCTTCTAGGGGAGATCAGGGAGGAGACTTAGGGACAGACCAGTCTCCTGGGCTTGAAGGATGCTTGTGCACATCAATAGGGGGCTTAGCCATAAGCAACAGAAAACAGGTCTGGCTAAAGCAAGTAGGAGAGATTTCTCTGGTTATGGAGAAGTTCACAGAACCACTGATTAGTTGGGAAGAAGGAGATTTTTGGTCCTGGCACCATAGCTAAATTTCTACCACAGAACACCAATTGTGAAGCATTCGGGAATTCAGGTGTAACATGTCACCGCAGCTGCCCTAAGAATGGATTCATCACTGCTTCTGGGTACTCTGGAGTTATTCCATGAATCCAATGGATTCCAACCAAGGTCACAGGCTAACCAAAAGGGACTGGGGCCCGTCAAACTCCCAAAGACAGAACCAGATGCCTTCTGGGCAGGGAAAGCATCAGAAAAGCATGTAGCCTTCTGACCCAGGCTGTAAAACTCATGGTTCTTCCCAGTCACCTCTACGTAGGCAGGATAAACACTACTTTGTCTACTAGTGGACTTGCGGTTTCCAAAGTCATTTTGCCTGTAAGTGACAGCAGACCAACTCACACTAACAAGACAAGAGGGTGACTGTGTCCTTCCTTTGTCACAGATGGCACAGATGATGGCTCTGTGTCTAAATCCCCTTAATTTCTGTTCATCAACATGTTCTCTGACCTACGAAGAATATGAGCACAGAATTTCTCATGTCTTTCTTTTTTAAATAGAAATTTTATCTATTTTTATCTTATATGTGTGAGTGTTTTACCTACATGAACGTATGTGTACCATATGCATGCCTGGTGCCCATGGAGGCCAGAAGAGGGCGTTAGATCCCTAGCATTAGAATTTTGGGTGATAACTAAGGAAGCATCTGGAACACATGGGCACTGGAAAAAATTTCCTGAACAAAACACCAATGGCTTATGCTCTAAGATCAAGAATCAACAAATGGGATCTCATAAAACTGCAAAGCTTCTGTAAGGCAAAGGACACTGTGGTTAGGACAAAACGGCAACCAACAGATTGGGAAAAGATCTTTACCAATCCTACAACAGATAGAGGCCTTATATCCAAAATATACAAAGAACTCAAGAAGTTAGACCGCAGGGAGACAAATAACCCTATTAAAAATGGGGTTCAGAGCTAAACAAAGAATTCACAGCTGAGGAATGCCGAATGGCTGAGAAACACCTAAAATGTTCAACATCTTTAGTCATAAGGGAAATGCAAATCAAAACACCCCTGAGATTTCACCTCACACCAGTGAGAATGGCTAAGAACAAAAACTCAGATGACAGCAGATGCTGGCGAGGATGCAGAGAAAGAGGAACACTCCTCCATTGTTGGTGGGATTGCAGACTGGTACAACCATTCTGGAAGTCAGTCTGGAGGTTCCTCAGAAAATTGGACATTGAACTGCCTGAGGATCCAGCTATATCTTTCTTGGGCATATACCCAAAAGATGCCCCAACATATAAAAAAGACACGTGCTCCACTATGTTCTTCGCAGCCTTATTTATAATAGCCAGAAGCTGGAAAGAACCCAGATGCCCTTCAACAGAGGAATGGATACAGAAAATGTGGTACATCTACACAATGGAATATTACTCAGCTATCAAAAACAATGACTTTATGAAATTCGTAGGCAAATGGTTGGAACTGGAAAATATCATCCTAAGTGAGGTAACCCAATCACAGAAAAACACACATGGTATGCACTCATTGATAAGTGGCTATTAGCCCAAATGCTTGAATTACCTTAGATGCCTAGAACACATGAAACTCAAGACGGATGATCAAAATGTGAATGCTTCACTCCTTCTTTAAAAGGGGAATAAGAATACCCGTGGCAGGGAATAGAGAGGCAAAGATTAAAACAGAGACTGAAGTAACACCCATTCAGAGCCTGCCCCACATGTGGCCCACACATATACAGCCATTCAATTAGACAAGATAGATGAAGCAAAGAAGTGCAGGCCGACAGGAGCTGGATGTAGATCGCTCCTGAGAGACACAGCCAGAATACAGCAAATACAGAGGCAAATGCCAGCAGCAAACCACTGAACTGAGAATAGGACCCCCGTTGAAGGGATCAGAGAAAGAACTGGAAGAGCTTGAAGGGGCTCGAGACCCCATAGGTACAACAATGCCAAGCAACCAGAGCTTCCAGGGACTAAGCCACTACCTAAAGACTATACATGGACTGACCGTGGACTCTGACCTCATAGGTAGCAATGAATATCCTAGTAAGAGCACCAGTGGAAGGGGAAGCCCTGGGTCCTGCTAAGACTGAACCCCCAGTGAACTAGATTGTTGGGGGGAGGGCGGCAATGAGGGGAGGATGGGGAGGGGAACACCCATAAAGAAGGGGAAGGGGAGGGATTAGGGGGATGTTTGCCCGGAAACCGGGAAAGGGAATAACACTCGAAATGTATATAAGAAATACTCAAGTTAATAATAAAAAAAAAAGAATTATGGGTGATTGTAGGCCAATATGGGGGTGCTAGGAACTGAACCTAGGTCCTCTACAAGAGCAGCAAGTGCCCTTAACCACTCAACCACCTTTCCGGCCCTCTCATTTCTTTAATAAGACCTAACTCAAATTTTATTCACAACATTAAGTCTTCCATTTAGAACACAAGTCTACCCAATTCCCTCCCAGACTTAAGTTTAATAGAGACTAAATCTCTATTAAAGTTCTCCGCTGTTTCATGTGTAGGTTTAAACCCCTGAGGTTGGGTCAGCAAGAAGGCTCGTGGCTTAGAGTGTAAGAAAACTTTTGACCAAGCCTGGGGACCTGAGTTGGATCCCTTGGGCCCACATGGTGGAGGAGTAGAACTGACCCCTGCAAGTTGCCCTCTGATTTCCGCATGCACGCTGTATGTGCACATACATATGGGTGCATGTTAGAGGAAACGTTGTATTTAACTGAAACAGACTACAGATTTTTAAAATTTTAGCTTAGATAACTTAAGGCTTGGCAGGTTAGATCCTGTATGTACACATAGTCTGATTGTATATGAATGTTGCCTTACATGCTAATTGAGTCATAAAAATTAAAATAAAAAACAAAGGGCAATCTGTAACACAGATGGTATATGGCACCAAAAGCCAAAAGATTTGCTGCCTGACTCTTTACACAAACCACAAAGCCAAGACTTATAAAGATTTTGTTTGTGGGACTACTGTATGGTTGGGACTATAATTTGTCTCTGTCTCCACTTTCCCCTTCTTCCTTTTAGTGAAGAACCACCTCTGAACACTGACTGACAGGACTCATGGCCACCAGCTAGTTTCAGCCTCCCTTGCAGCTGTGTGGGGCCAAATGCCTAAACCTTGGCGCAGCTCATGTGAAGAAAAGTTACGTATATACCTTACACGTCACATCCTTAAAGGAAGCTGTCAGAGCCCACGCACTCTCTGCATCTTCTCCACAAGTCTGGGGAAGACAGAGCCCTGGGAAGCCGGGATGGATTCTGTAAGTGGTAGTAGTAACTGGAGGGAGCCACAGACAGAAAAGCCATCCTTTTACCTACTTTGAGGTGTGTGTGTTTGTGTGTGTGTGTGTGTGTGTGTGTGTGTGTGTGTGTGTGTGTGTGTGTGTATGTGTTACTTCCTTCTGAACAAGTCACTGTTTTAGGCGGTCTTTTCGTTTTTTATCTGGCTGACAGATGGGCAGGAAGACAAGTGGTTGGCATTAGACAACAAAAATAAGAACTCCAGTACCCTAAGGTTCCCTGTCCCCAAAGGTCTTGTGTACCCCAAAGTCCTCTGTCCCTTTATCTTTATGTTTGTTTGCCAGTCCTTCCCTTAGCTCTCTATGTATACAGGGAACATGGCTTCACAACTGCATCCCTAAAACCATAACATCCAATTGGGAGAAGCCCGTCTTGTAGCACCAATTCAGAAGCCACAGAGAAGGGCGCTGGGAAGATGTCTCAGCAGTTAAGAGCACTGGCTGCTCTTCCAGAGGACCTGAGTTCAATTCCCAACAACCGCATGGTGACTCGCACACTCTGTCACTCCAGTTCAAGGGGATCCAATGCCCTCTTCAGCCTCAAGAGCACTAGGCATGCACGTGGTACACAGACACGCATGCAAACATAACATTGACAGACATTAAATAAATAAAAGTACATTTTAAAAGCTTTTTTAAAAAAAATCACAGGTAGGGCTCTGTGTGGATGGTGCTGGGTCACATGATCATTTAGATGAGAAGCTCCCTAGGTGAAGAAAGGGAAGATTTTTGCCATTCAGAAGACATAGGGCAATAGTGGAGATGTTCTAAGATGTTGTAACAGTCTGAGGTACATACTATGGGCATATTGGTGGGGAGAGGACCTTCTGACAAATGTCCCACAGTGCTCAGGACAGTCCTCTACAATAAAGAACTAACTAGTCAGGGCCTCAGAGTGTCAAGGCTGGACACCCTGTTTTAGATCAATTCTATGAACTCTGCAGGGGCAACATGGCCTGTGGCTCCCTGTCATCACCTGGTCTAAGCCGCCACTGCCCTCCTTAGATGGTGCTGGTATTCCAAAGTTCACTTATTCCTGTGGCACTGCAGTCCCTCCACACAGCTGCCCAAGTAAGGGCGTGTCCCTACCCTCAACTCCATAGTACACTCACCATTTCACTCAGAGAAAAGGCATCTTGGCATCCCCCTGCCAGGCTCTGGCTGACTTGGGGCCTCATTTCTTCTTGCCTCATGTCTGTTCTCTTTACTGTTTTTTTTTTCAGGTTTTACTCATTTAATGTGCTTGCTGCTATACCATACTCTGTTTACTATATGCATTCATGGCCTGTTGTCCAGGGAGGCCCGTCGAGGGTGTTGGATCCCCTGCAGCTAGAGTTACAGACAGCTGTGAGCTACATGTGGGTGCTGGGAATCAAACCCAGATCCTCTGGAAGAGCAGCCAGAGAGCTCTTAACCACTAAGACATCCCTCCAGCCCTTCTCCTGCTCATCCTTCTAAGAAAGATTTGTTTATTTTTATTTCATCTCTATGAGTGTTTGCCCACATATGTGTATGTGTACCATGTGCGAGCCTGGTGCTAGCAGAGGCCAGAAGAGGGTGCCTAATCCCCTGGAACCGCAGTTACCAATTATCTGTGAGCAGCCATGTGCATGCTGGGACCTGAACTCAAGTCTGCTGCAAGAGCAGCCAGTGTTGTTCACTGCCGAGCAGACTGTCCATCCCTCCTCACTTTTGTTCTTAAACGTGTGTGTGTGTGTGTGTGTGTGTGTGTGTGTGTGTGTGTGTACGTCTGTGCGCCATGGGTGTGCAGGTGCCCATGGAGGACAGAAGAGGGCATCAGATCCTCTGGGGCAGGCGTTACAGATAGTTATTATATGGGTCCCGGGAAGCAGCGATCCCTCTTAAGTGCTGCGGAACTATCTCTCCAGCTACCTCCTGTTGCTATTCTTTCTTTTTTTAGCACTGCTATTCTTGGAACATACCAAGCATGCTCCTGCCTCCAAGCCTCGGCACTGGTGGCTTTTCTTCCTCATGCAGGCTCATGTCCTCATTCTCTCAGGTCTCAGTTCAGGTGACACCTTGTCATCAAGGCTTTCCTGTATGAATGGCATTACCTCCTCTAAAGCCACCACTCTCTTCTCCTGTATCCCCTCCTGGTATTTATCACTGCCTGATTGACTACCCATCTATTCAGTTGTTACTTGTTTTGTCTTTTGATTTTTTTTTTTGAGACGGGGTCTTACCATGTATGCCAATCTGGACTTGAGTTTGCTATGTAGGCTGGCCTCGAACTCTCAACCCTCCTGCCTCAGCTTCCCAGCTGCTGAAATTATGGGGATGTGCCTGCACTCTGAACCAGACTTCTTTGTTCATCTACCACCCACCTCCCAGTCACATATATGTAACATACATGTAGCCTGCATGAGTTCAGGCAGTGACGTTTTTGTTTGTTGCTCTATCTAAGCTCTGTGATGGTGTCTGGTACATGGTAGAGGCTTAAGAACTCTGTTAGCCAGGGGATGGTGGGGTGTTGTCTCTAATTTCATCGCTTTAGAGACAGAGGTGGTTGGATCTCTGAGTTGGAGGCCTTCTACAGAGTGAGTTCCAGGGCAGCCAGGGCTACACAGAGAAACACTGTCCCAAAAAACTAACTAACTAACTACATACATACATACATACATACATACATACATACATACATACATACATACATGGACAAAACAGAGAAGAAAGAGGAGGAGGAAGAGGAGGGAGGGACGGAGCGAGAGCGAGAGAGAGAGAGAGAATGCATTGCTGTGACCATGGGAGGAGATTGTTCTAGAAGAATCACATGGATGGAACAAATTCTCCAGAGCGGATGGGAGTCATGGCGTTCAGACAGAGCTGCTGGGAGAGCTTTGGGAGTGCTGGGGCTCACCCAGGCTGTGTCTGTGTATTCTGGTGTTTACACACACACACACACACACACACACACACACACACACACACACAATTCCCTTGTTCCTCACAGCACCCTAGGATAGTCATTGTCCTTCCCATTGGACAGTTGACAAACTAAGGCACAGAGAGACCAGGGCCTGCGTGCCACCTCCAAAGGGATTTAGGGCAAAGCTCCCATCTTAAGGCTCTATTTCTGTGTCTCTGCTCATTCACTTCCAGTGCTCACCCATCCTTAAGCCCCAGACCCTGAACTTCTCCCTCAACTACCCCAAAGCCCCCAGGAGTCAACTGTGACAGAGACCCAGTCCCATCTTCTCTGGCTGGCCCCCTGTGCTCAGGCCAACGGGCACTTGGCTGCTGGAAGGAAGGGTTAACAAGGAGTGTTTGTAGCAGCTGCTGTCTCCAAGGAGAGGAAGGAAAGCAGAGCAGCAGGCTGCGGCCGACATGCTTGTCTTCCCGGCTCCCTGGGCTCCCTGGCGGATGACCATGGCAGCAGATGACCTGTCCAGCCCTGGGAAGAGAGGACTACCCTCAACTTCCACCAGTCCCCGAAGCTCTGAACTCTGAATGGACTAAGCAGCTGAGAGTGAGGTCGGTTGCTGCTGCAAGCTACCAAAGTTCAGGCAGGGACTGAGGAATGTGGGCAGTGGGGGCTGGGCCTCGCCCAGAGACTGAAGCCCCAGCAAGCAAGCCGCAGAGTCAGACACGCTGGGATCTTAGAGGGTTGAAGGGGACCCATTGAATCAAGGAGAACTGCGCCAGGACCTTGACCTAGCAGGTAGCAGAAGTAAAGTGCCAACAGTGTGGGACAGGAGGCTCCTACTTGCTCCCATACTTGAGTCCCAATCATGTCTCAGCATGTGGGACACGGGAGGAAACCCAGGACCCCAGGACCTCCTGTGCGCAGCATCCGACCCTTCAAGTCCAGCGAGCAGTACCTGGAGGTCATGAAGGAAGACCTGGCTGAGTGGCTTCGGGATCTGTACGGGCTGGACATTGACGCAGCCAACTTCCTGCGGGTGCTGGAGACTGGCCTGGTGTTGTGCCGGCATGCCAACACCGTCACGGAGGCTGCTCTGGCTTTCCTGGCTGAGGCACCTGAGAGAGTTCAAAAGATTCCCATGCCCCAGGTTGGCGTTTTCTGCAATGGGGCTGCTCAGCCGGGTACGTTCCAGGCCAGGGACAACATCTCCAACTTTATCCAGTGGTGTCGCAAGGAGATGGGGATCCAAGGTAATGCAACCACCTCAGACCTTTATGCTGTAGGGGCACGCATCACTTGGAGACTTAAGCTAAGTTAGACCTGGGGGTCAGGAGTTGAAGTATTCTAGATTTTCCATGCAGTGGTTTTCCTTTAGTGCATCAGTTTCTCCATTTCACAGTAAATCCTTAGTAAGTCACACTGATGACCAATAGACATTCACCAACGATTAAATCCACGAGGATATATGCATTGCCTCTTCTGTTTCCAGTGCATGATGGGTACCTAGGCGAGTAGGGTCCAAATGCCCGGGAATGCATGCTCTAGGAAGGCAGACAGGTAAATTCAGAAATTACATCCCAGGGTGATGCGTGTTTCAAAGATATATATCTCCCAGAATGGGAATGGGAAGGTGGTCAGTCTGATGACATAGTAGTGGACTCCAGCAAGGGCAACAAGAGGGAGGAGATTTGGGCTAAGGAGAGCAGTCCTGGACTGAGCCTTTTAGGGTAAGGCAGCCAAAGTCTATAGTCAAGTTAGCCTTGTTATCTAGAGCTGAATTTAGGGTGTCCGGAGGATGGGGAAGAAGAGGAGAAACTACTTCCCGCTAGGATCTTCTTGTTGGCTAAGTGGACCGCAGGAGAGCCAGATAGGAAGAGCTCTCCTTTTGCCCTGGGATCAGCCAGGTTCCAAATACCAGCTTCTGCAGTTAGCCTGGCTGCCTCGTGTGGACTCCTTCTAAGAGCTTCCTCCACCTGTGATGCTGAGACTGGAGCCATCCTCCTGTATCCACTACCCCTCCCTGCCTTGGGATGGGTTCCAGAGGGAGACTTAAGTCACTCGTGCCCCCTTCTCTCCTTTGTCCCACACCAGAGGTGCTGATGTTCGAGACAGAGGACCTGGTACTACGCAAGAACGTCAAGAGCGTGGTATTATGTCTACTGGAGCTGGGTCGCCGCGCTTGGCGCTTTGGGGTGGCAGCGCCCTCCCTGGTGTATCTGGAAGAGGAAATTGAGGAGGAGCTGCGGCGCGACCTGGACCTGCCCTCCCCGGACCCGCCACCACCCGTACCCCCTGCCCGCAGGCCTTGCCACTTCCACAACCTGGACCAGATGGTGAGGTGCCCGGCTACGCCCTCAGGCCGCGCATGTGCCCTGCCTTCCTCTTTCCCAGTCTCCACTGCCCTGCTCCACACTGAGCCCCACCCCTAACCACATGTGACATCAGCTATTGCTGCCTTTGCACCAGCCTGGCACTGCACCTCTCATTTAGCCCTGAGGACTGGGTGTCAAGAACGTGGTGTCCTCGCTACCAGCTATCGCCCGCCATGTGGCTTTGAGCAAATCATTTAACCTTTCTGAACTTCTCTTCACCAGCATCTAGTGTAAGGAGACACAGTGCCTATTTTCTGTGAGACTTAAGTAACCCAACATAAAGTCCATGGGACAAAGAGTGGGGTCGCACCATGGAGGAGCTCCCTGAGGCTATCCCTATTCCCGTCACTTCGGAAAGTGGAGCTCTCAGAGGCTTCCCCCCTTTTTTCATTTTTTCTTCCCCCCATCTCCCCATTTCTTCTCTTCTGCTTTGCTCTGCTCTTTCCTTCCCTTTGCTGTGTGGCCAAAGGTGGTCTCAAACTCATGAGCCCAAGCAATCCTTCGGGACGGTTTCTTACCTGAAGGCCTGTGATGGATGTTCTACAATGGCCAGATAGCACAGCTCAATATATCCCACCATCAGCAGGGGAAGTGGACACCAGGGGGCTGCCCCAGGTGTTTTAAAAAGCCTTCCCCTTCCTACTTGCCTCTCAGTCCCCAGCCCTGACCTCAGCCCCAGCCTGGTGGTACTTAGCTTGACCCAGTATAAGAGTAGCCTTAGGTACTCAGGCAGAGAAGAGACCTGAGCCTCTGCCACCACTGCCCACAGGTGCAGAGCCTTGTGAGCCACTGCACATGCCCAGTGCAATTCTCCATGGTCAAGATATCTGATGGCAAGTACAGAGTGGGGGACTCCAACACTCTCATCTTCATCCGGGTAAGTCTGACTTAGGTGGGGGGACATCCAGGGTCAGTGAATTGGGATTTATTTTCATAGAACCTTGACTAAGCCTGGGGGTGAGGGCAGGAAGTCACCCACCATGCACCCCAAGTCACCGGGCCGTGAGGCTTTCCCTTATCTTGGAAATTTCCAGAAGATCCAGTCAAAGTTGACAAGCTTATCATATGCTCCCCTCAGTAGAGCTGGTATCATCATCCTCCAGCATCTCCATCAGAGCCGAGTCTACAGGGTGCCCCCAGGCAGAAATACAGTATAAGGGGGTACCCTCATTTTCCTACTCCATAGGATAGGTCAGAGTAAGGGACCCAAGAACCTGGGCTTTTGTGTTCCGTGTGCAGCCCCAGCCATGTGGATCCCAAAGTACCCCCCTCTAGCAGCATTGAAGATCTGGGGTAGGCTTCTCGATAGCCCTTCCCCGTGTCTGGCTTCATCTCCGGGAGATGCTCTATGCTTAGGAATGTGGACAGCAGTTGAGCGTGGCCAAGCCCCTTCCTTGGGGGCATAGAGCACACCTTGGAGCAGAGCCAACAACAACCTGAGACCTTGTGGCAATAAGTAGTCTTGTGATGTGGACATGGGCCAGGGATTGTGGCTCCACTTTTGAACTGTGGGAATTAAAGTTTGGAAAGTCTATAGGACCTGTGCCATTTCAGAGTTGAGCAGGATTCCTACTGTCTTTGACACACATCACGGGCATAATAGATCCATAGCAATTGCAAGCAGAGGCAGGCGCAAAGCCCTGTATGGCAACAAGAGTGTCCTGGGACCTGGCGAGTATTCCAAATGCCTGTGTGATCCCTTGTCCAGTTGTGGCTGTGCTGCTTCCTGTTTAGCAGTTTGGCCCCCACCCTTGACAAGTGATGTCTGATGCGGGTCTCCCAATCACACACGTGTGTAAGGGAGCATACAGGAATAGGGAAAACCCTCCACTCAGCTCTCAACCTCACTTTTGTCCCCTCAGATCCTCCGGAGCCACGTGATGGTACGTGTTGGGGGTGGCTGGGACACGCTGGGTCATTATCTGGATAAACATGACCCCTGCCGGTGCACATCCCTCTGTGAGTTCCCCAGAAGTTTTTCCCTACGGGGCTGATTAGACATAGCTCCTAGTTGAGAGGCCACTTGTGGGAGGGTAAATAGGCCTGATCTTCAGGGCCCGCTGTACCGGGATCTGTGGGTGAGGACCGAAAGGCAGTCATGGCTCAATACTAAGAGTAGCCACAAGGTGGCGCGCAAGGCATGCAGAAACGTTGGCCAAGGTACACGTCAGTAGAGTTCAGATTTGGCCTTGGGTCCACACAGTGGGGCTGAAGTCTGTCTCAGGAGGTTTTCAGTCCTTCTCTAATCTGCATCAGTACCTCAAGTCACCCTGAATAAGCATACAATTTAAATAAAAGTTGCAGGTCGGCAATGCCACATAGCTTTCAGTAAATCCTGATGTTGGGCTCCCTGACCAGACTGTGTCCCCTGAGTCCCTTTATAGAAACTGGGACTACCACAATAGGCTCTGGTACCTCTACGGGGGAATAAGGAGAATTTGACAGGGTGGAACAATGAGTTTCATAAACAGGACTTGAACTCTTTTTTTCTTCTTCTTTCTCTGGGGCCTATTGTGGTAGCCCACAAACCAGGCAGCTTCCTGAAGCCTCCAGGACCACCGGTGCAGCATGAAGTGAAGGTACAGGATGGGCCTTCACAGCCCCAGCCTCTGATGACCATCAGCCGCTCACAGAGCCCACTGCCTCCAGTGGACTGGAAGACATACACCTCTTCCAGCCGAAAACTGAGGCCTCCCACTCCCTCTTCTTCTGGACCCCGTAGTGAATTCCCAGCGAGGGCCAGAACCCCTAGAGAGATGGCTCCATTCCTGAGGTACAAGAGAGGGATGTAGAAGTGCCCCCCATAAGACTATTCTCAGTGGTTCATCTCCCAAGATAAAGGGAACAATATTTTACCCTAACAAAAAAGTCTCATAAGTCAGATATGATAGCAAATGCCTAGAGTCCTAGCATTCAGGCAGCCAAGGCAGGAGGATTGTGAATTTGGGCCCTTCCAAGGCCACTTCAGGAGGCCATATCACAAAAACCACATAACCCATAGGAACAATGCTCCCCTAGTATGCACAAGGCCCTGGACTCTACACCCCAGGGATGCAGAACAAGACAAGGCTTCAGGTGTTTGCAATCAAAACAGCATCCGGGACTTAAAGGTCATCTAGTTGGTCCAAATACTTAGCCATCTTGTAGAGAAGGAGGCTGAGGCCATGCTCAGTGTTCTTCCACTTTGTGATAGGGCTAAGATTGAAACCTGCCCTGAATATGGGAAGATTATCAGTCTTCTGGTCTAGAATTTTCCCTTGAAAGGTCTGAAGTTCCTTTCTATATGTTGCATAGGGAGCAAGGGTGCCCAGGCTGCTAGAATGCCTGCACAGGGCTCTTGGTCAGTCCCAGGGAGAACACTAGTTCTTTAAGCCCCCTATAGTGTTCCCATGGGAAATGCCTCTGATTGTCCTGAGTCCTTTTCAAGCCTGTTTTTCTTCTTTTCAGGTCCCAAGAAAAACCAACTCTGTCTCAGAGGATGTCATCACCTGGTCCCCAACTATCATCTCCTTGTAGGGGACCAGACCTACAGAGTACCCTATCAGAAAGGAGAGTAAATAGAAGCCCAGGTGAACTGCCCAGAGGAAGGACACCCACGTCTTGGGTTCCCAAGGAAGCAGACAGTCAAGGAGCACACACCAAGGCTCCCATACCCCAGAGGCTCCAAATCCCTGAGACCACCAGTAAAAAGACACCAGCAAGAGGACCATCTCCCCCACCTCGTTCCTCCAGCCTAGCCAGTCCTCACACTATCTGGCTCCCCGACCAGGGAGCCTCCCCAGAGATTAGTGAACCCATGTCTGCTCAATCTTCATCCCCTGGCAAAGGGCTCACCAAGATCCCTATTCGGCTGTCCCCTGCCCGACCCCCAACTCCAGGAAGAGGCTCTTTGGGTACTGAAGGTGGAGGCTCCATGCAGAGAGGTTCCCTCTCATCGAGGGCCCTTGCAGGGAATCTGGATAGATCTACACATGGGCATCATTCTGTGGACGTAAGCAAGGACCACCAGAAAGTCATACAGATTTCTTCAGGGACTGAAGATCCCAGGAGCTTGGGTACACAGGAACGGAAAGAGAGATACACCTCTCTGCCCCTGGGCAGGACCAGAGAGCCAGCCCTCTATGATAACCTTAAAGAGGAGCTTGTGGCCAACATGAAACTGCTGGAGGTGGGGGCTGCCTGCACTCAGGGTACAAGGTCTCAAGCCATCCCTCGAAGTGGGGTCTATGTCCCCAGCCTGGGTGGGATGTGGCCTGAGCCTAGGGGTCCTTATGATAAAGTCATCCAGGAACTGGTTCAGGGTCCTCCACGCCTCCTAAAAGTGGATCTGAAAGCCTGGAAGGTAGGATCTGAATGCCTCCCTAGGCCAATTGTGAACCCAGGAAGCCCCAAAGAGGAGCAAGTTTCCAGAGAGAGGGGAACAAGGAGAAAGGCACGCCCAAGTGCCCAGGGTACCACGGTGAAGACCACGTCACCTGCAAGAGGGCAGGACTGCTCAACCTTGCCTGTATCTGCCAACCTGAAAGCTCCCACACATTCATGTTCAGACCCCAGTTCTGATAAAGCCAAGGTATGTCTGGGCAAGGGCAAAAGAACTCTCCGGAAACCCCAGAAGGTCCCATCCATTTACAAGCTGAAGCTGAGACCCCGAATCCGGCCCCGTAGAGACCACAGGCCCGAAAAGAGACCTTCCAGGATTCCCAAGCCACTGGTTTACCCCTTCCTTGGTCCAGCCAGGACAGCTCCTGGAAGCAGGCTCTTAAAAGCTACATTAGGTGGCACAGGAGGGGATGTGAATGGAGTAGGTAAAAAGGAGGAAGAGAAAAAGAAAGAAACCAGCATCTCATTGGAGAGCAGCATCCAGCCTTCAGAGAGCCGGGAGCCTATGCAGCTTGATGGAACCCCACTTCCACCGGAGGAGGAATCTTGGGTCTGAAGAGCCTCAAATCAGGACGAGCACAGCAAAAACACATGCAGTGCAGCAGTGTGTGTGTGAGAAAGTACAGTCCCTCACTCAGCACAGTGTCTCGGCCAGGAATAGGTCCTAAGACCCCATCAGTTGTGCAAAAGGGCAGCCCATACCTCTCATTGCAAGCCAGTATCAAGCCAGGGGTGATAGAGCCCATCTTATCATTGCCACCAAGAACAGCTCCTCAGCCTCTGAGCATTTCCACAGCCGTCAGTTATTAGACATATGTGCGTCTCAGCTTTTGGGATCTTTCCCCCAAGACTGCAGAAGAGTAGAGAGGTGCAAATCCAAACATGGTCTCTGCTGGAGGCGATGGGGACAAAGTGGGGTGAGCTGTCAGCAAGCGAAGCTTCCTTATCAGTTCGGTGCTCAGGACCTTGGACAGCGACAGGGCAGCTCCGCACAGGTTCCCGAAAGCTGGCTGGTCGGCAGCCTTGGACTTGGACAATCTTTGAAGATTTGCCTCTGGTTCTGAGAACAGGGATGGCTCAGGATGACAGTGAACTGGTTAATGGCATCCATCATACCTCTGTGTCTAAGAATCTATGGTTCTGAGGCCCCAAATTTGACCCTGACTGGGATGTAGAAGAAGTTAGGACTGAGCCTTGTAAGCAAGCATCTGTGAAGGGAGGCGATGGTCCCCTCTGTGTGGTTGTGATCTGTGATTAGCTGGAGAGGGAAAGGAGTCACATCCAGAACCTTTTCTCTTTGGTCTTTTGGTTGGTCCCAAGCTTTCGGATGGGGGGGCACCACTCTTTACACACACACACACACACACACACACACACACACACACACACACACTGCAGGGACCCGCTTCTCCCTCCATGAGCAACAGAGCTGACACTGAAGTAGAGAAACGAGGGAAAACACTCCCTGATTTTTAATCTGACTTCCAATAACAGCTCGGTGGGTGTCACACACACTCCAGACCCTGTGTGGGAAACCCTGGTTGGGGAGGGGAAGGACAGAGACTCAGAATGGGGGTGGAGGGACCTGAAATCCAAGACCTGGGGTGAAGAGGAAAGGGTGAGGGGGCTACATTCCAATGACTCCCCAGTGGAGGCAAGCCAGAGGTCTGGATCCCCCATCCTCACCTCGAGTGCCCCAGAGTTGGGGGGTGATCGGGCACATGGGAGGCTGCCATCTTTACCCCACACCCCGAGGAACCAGTGGTGGGGCTGCAGGAGAGGAAAGTGGGCACCCCTTCTCCTTACCCTCCCAGCCACTCTGAAGTGTGGGGAAGGGGAGCCACTGCCTCTGTTTCAGAGGGAGGCTCAGAGAGGGCAAATCGCTAGCCCAAAATTGTGCAGGACAGCAAGGACTAGAACCCAGAACGCTGGGCTGCCCCAGAGTGAGGGCTGCTGTTGTTGTACTGCCGTGCCCCACTAGGTAGAGGGAGTGCGATTCAGTGGGGAAGCAGAAGAGAGAATCATAAATTCCCTCCCACACGGGGACACCATAAATTCCCCATCCCACCCCTGCCCCCAGATTCCTCCCCATCACCTCTCTGGGTACCTGATTTCCTGGTCTGTGCACTGCAGCCTTGACAAAGGCTATGTACCCCTGTGTACAGGCGTCCTGTGGACCCCTCTTGACAAAGGGTCCTTATCATGCTCCCAACTGGACCAGGGCTGAGGCTGAGGGTTCAGCCTCAGGAACTTTCTTTGGCCAGGGCAGGGGACATGGAACCACTTCTTCCTCCCTCCCTCCAAGTCCCCGAGCAATCCCTCAGGCCACTCCTGGAATCTCCATTAGTATTATTTCTAAATCGGTACAAAACTGACAGTGATCAGCTCCGGTGACGAGAGGTAGAAACCCGGCCAGGCAGCCGGGGAAAATGGGGTGGGTGAGGAATTAGGGCATAGGGCCAATCTGGTGTTGGGATAAGGGGTCAGATCCTGAGGGCCTCCACGCATGGGTAGGGATACATGCCTATCTCACCCGGGCACAACTCCCTCGTTCGGCTCTGCCCCAATACAGACTGATCAAGACAACCTGAGACCTGATGGAGGCAGAGTCTTGGGCAGTTGGACTGAGGTGGGACTGCGACACAGAATCATCGCTAGCATAACGTGACCCCCTCCCGGGCACCATCTTCCCCACCCCCCATCCTCCACAAACTCCATATCCCTCAATGTAGCAGCCCATCCTAGTGCAGGAGGTAACAGGCAAGTGGGACCTAGGCATTATGGAGAGAAACTGATCCTTTGAGGAATATCCTCTCCACACTGTCAAACAAAACAAAAAAGAATTTTAGCCCGGGAGCAATCTGGCTTTAGGGTCAAGAGGGGCGAGGGGCACCCGGCAGGGACCATTGAGTTAAGGCTGGAAGGTAGGTGGTTGCGTCTCTGGGGGCTGCTGGGCAGGGAGGTCTCCCTGGATGAGGGAGAGCTCAGCCTTCTTTCCCTGACAGCTGTCGGACCTCAGCCCTTGGACCCCTTGGCTTTGGTCCTCAGGACACTTGCATCTCTCTGCCCTGTGCCGGTGGCGCTGCCGGGGAGAAGGCCTGGCATCAAAAACCTGCCAGGATCCGCGACAAGGGGATGGAGGAAATGAGAGCCCTGTGAGCGGAGCTGGGGAGCAGGGAGAAACACTAGAGGGTAGGTAGGACAAAAGAGGACTGACAGACACTTGAGAGGACAGACATTGGAAGGGGGGAAGTAGGGTAAAGACAGACACACTGTGGGGAAGATGGGCAGGGGCCCGGCCAAGACAGCACCTCCTCACCCCACCCTCCATTTCACACGCTCCTTGGCCTACAGGTTGTGGCCCCTCCTGGGGCCGGGCACTACACTACAGCACTGAAGGTGGCTGACCCAAGGAGACCCAGGTGGGAGGGGAGGACGAGGAGTAGCGGGGAGGCTCCCTCTCGCCCTCTGATTCTCGTGGGGGAGGTGCGTGGCTGTAGGGGTGCTTCAGGCCCGGAGTCCAGAGTTCTTCTCCGGGGGTTCCCTGCTCTGGCCCTGGTGTCCCGCGGGAGGCTGGCCCCGCCCCTCCCTCCCTTTCGCTGGGACAGTGCTGCTGCTGGGCGCACGCGGCGTCACATGATGGCGCAGCGGTTGCGGCGCAGCGCGCCCTGAAAGCGCAGGGCAGCGTGCACGTGTTTGCAGCGGGCGCAGCCCACACTCTTGAGCAGCTCGCTGAAGAGCAGCAGGATGTGCCAGTTGTACTTGGCCGAGCACTCCACGTAGCCGCACTTCCAGGTCTTGCGCACCAAGTGCGACACGTTCCAGCGTGGAATCACGCGTCCGCGTTGCAGGTCGCGCTTGTTGCCCACGATGATGATGGGTGTCTCCGAGGTGCCGATCACCCTGCGGGTTGAGGCAGAAATTTGGGGGCGCTGCCAGTCTCGCAACCACTGGGCTCCGCGCCAGCGTGTGCTCTTATCCAGGTGCAGCCCTAACCCCTTGAGGAAGGTTACATCTTTAAAGAACACATCCAAAAAGTTGATACTGCCTATTTTACAGACAAGAAAACTGGGGCTTATATGTCAAAACTGATCCGTGGCCATGCATTCCCAACCCCTGCTCTTCACTGTTAGTGTTGCCAACGTAGTAAGTCGGGGTCCCAAAATGAGTCAATAAAAGTGGGGTATGTGACCCACACCTGTAATTACAGCACTCGGGAGGCCTGAGGCAGGGACATTTTGAGTTCAAAACTAGCCTGGTTACATAGTGAAATCCTGTCAAGAAAAAAGAAAGAAAGAAAGAAAGAAAGAAAGAAAGAAAGAAAGAAAGAAAGAAGGAAGGAAAAGAGAAGAAAAAAAGAAAGGGGGTGGAGACTCATGGGAATCAGAAAACAATACTTTTCACCTGTGTCCCTTCCTCCACCGCCCCCGTCTGTGTACTGCCCCCCACCTTGGAGACAGGCTAGCATTAAGGCGTCCGCTGAAGTAGCAATAGATTGTCACAGCTCCTCACCTCGTCTCCAGGATCTGCTGACGGATAGTCTTGACGTACTCAAAGCTGTCAAAGCAGCAGATGTCATAGACCAGGATGTAGGCGTGGACGCTTCGGAGTCCCCTGCAGCAGGCATCTGCCCACTCCTGCAACACCCCCGGCCAGTCAGAGCAGCCATGAGGCCTCCCAGCCTCCAGCCACCCTGTCAAACGGACCCCAAACCAGTCCTTTCTATCCCCCACCCCCACCTCCAGAAGGCCAGGCCCTAGGAACACAGGTACTCAGAACTGTAACTTCCCCTCCCCTGTCAGGATAGAGCAAGCCACAAGCTGGCTGACTTTCTGGCCCACCACACTATCTTGTGTGGATCTGGAGGTTGGATCTGTCTGATCCATCCATCCAGGCCTTTGTTCAAAGTGCACTTATAAATTCCCCTGAGAGCACAGCCCTGACCTAGTGGTTGTACCTACTGTAATAATATCTTCCGAGGCTTAGCCGAAGCTCTGATTTACCACTTTTCCTGCAAGCAGGGGACTATGCCCGCTATTTCCTGTATCTGAGGCCATGAATTATAGTCTGGTTACAACTATCCTATTTCCGGTTTCTCACACCTGCAGTGAACATCCAAGAGGGTCGAGACCCGGTTATTTTCACTTTATACATTCCCTCCTTCTGTTTCTTGTTTAGTGAGTCTTTAGCTTGTACAATTGCAACTGCGCTGGCAAGCTCTCTCCATGGTGCTGAACCCACAGCCTACGCAAGCCCAAACAAGGTTAGTCCTATCCTTAACACAGCCCTCAGGTTGCTGTCTGAAGGCTAGCATGAAAAAAGATCGAAACTGGATGCATAAGGGGGTCGGGTAGGGGAGAGACACGGGACTCTTGATCCTCCTGCCCCTGCCTTTTCAAATGCTGAGGTCACGAGCCTGCATCACCAGGCCTGGCTTGACTATTTGAGTATTTTAAAATATTTTCGTCTGAGAGAATTTCTCATGGAGGGGCTCGGGGAGCTGAAGTGCAAGATGAGTAGGCCCATGGAAAGGCTAAATGTGTTAACGAGAAGGTTCCCTGAGAGATTAATTAGCTAGTTAGTCTGCCAGCAGATGTAATTGCAAAAGTCTGTTCGGGAAGTCAGTGTGCAGAAAGGAGGTCCCCGAAGCTTTGGGGTAGAGACCTTGGGAGGCAAAGGAAAGCAGGGCCTCTTCTCATGAGGCCCAGAGACGAGACTGTGGAGGGGAGGGAAGGGGTGTGTGTAGCGAAGTCATAAAGTACGCCCTGGCATGCCTGAGGCCTGGGGTTGCACCTCCACTACACACAAAAGGAAGACCAGAAGGACGCAGAGACATGTCTCCAGACCCAGACAGCTTGCATGTGGTCGAGGTAAGAGTTTCAGCTGAAGTGGAAGGGGCAGACTTGGGTGGCAGCTGTGGACTGTGGAGTTGGAAGTGGCGCCTCCAACTCAAAGGCTCGGGAGATGCTGCAGTGGGTGCCCCTGGAGAGATGATGTGGCATCTTTGCGCTGAGGTTTTAATTTCTGGTGCAGAGGCAGGATACAGAGGACAGATTTAAGAATGCAGAAAATGACAAATCTGCTTCCTCCAAGACCAGAGAACACCGTGTTCAGCAGGACACCCATTACCTTGGCATAGGGGTGGGGAGGGCAGGAGCCTGCATGCCTCCGAAAGTCTCCTCTTGCCCCATAAGAGGAATGGCTATCTCTAGAAAAAAAGAGAGAGCATAGGTTCCATGCTGTAAGCTCTCTTCTGGGATGCCAGAGAACAGCTGCCCCCCTCCTCCAACACACTGCCTCCTCAAGGGGACCCCAGAATGCTTCCCACTCATTCCTCTCAGGAGGCTCCTAAAAGAGAGCCCAGGATTGGCTAGGCTGTCCCTCCACTCCTTAACTGAAGAGAAGAATGGAAAAACCTCAGCCTTCCTGCCAGCGTGTTCCACAAAGGGTTCTTCTTTTTTCTTTTTAAAGATTTATTTTATGTAGATGAGTGCACTGTAGCTGTCTTCAGACACACCAGAAGAGGGCATCAGATCTCATTACAGATGGTTGTGAGCCACCATGTTGCTGGGAATTGAACTCAGGACCTCTGGAAGAGCAGTCTCAACTGCTGAGCCATCCCTCCGGCCCTCCACATAGGATTCTAATTTGTTCCCCTAGAGGTCATATTTGGACTGTACAGGGGATGGACTGAACATACAGCCCAGAGGTAAGGAATGTGCTTCATGCACAAAGCCCTGGGCTCAGCCCCTAACTGACAAAGGGGAGGAGAAATAGAAATTGAGTACAGCTCCAGGGTTTCAGTCCCCTGGCCTCAGCCATGTACTCTTGGGCATCTCCTTCGGCAGGTTGCACGTGCCCTCCAGCTTCAGCTTTCTGCTTTGGAGGAGAAGGCGCTGTGGATGGTAACAGTTTTAGACTGAAGCATGCATTGCTTTATTTCTAGAAAGCGATCATCAAGATTCTTAAGGTTTATATTTGATCGTAAAGTTTTTGACGTCCTTCTTAGGACTTCTATACAAAAAATCCTTTAACCATGCTCCAGGAGTGAAATCTTTGAGATTATAGCACCAAATATAAGGACCCATTAAGAAGCAAAAAGGTGTTGTGGTGCACACCTTTAATCCCAGCACGTGGGAGGCAGAGGCAGGAAGACTTGGAGGCCAGCTTGGTCTACAGAGTGAACTCCAGGACATCAGGAGCTATGTATGTAGAGAGACACTGTCTCAAAAAGCCGAAGAGAAGAGGAGGGAGAGAAGGAGGAAGAGGAGGAGTTACACAAGCATGATACTACATGTCTATGATCCTAACACTTGGGAAGTGGAGGCTGGAGGTTCAGGGGTTCAGGGTCATCCTTGGCTATAGAAAAAGTTTTTGGTCAGATTGAGCTAAATGAGACACTGACTCAAAAATAACCCCTCCCCCCCCAATAATAAGAACCCAAAACAGGTATTAGTAGTTCTCAGAAGAAAAAAACAAAAACAAAACAAAAACAAAAACAAAAGCCCCAAAAGACTAGAAACACTAAAGAAAGCCTTAAACAGGGCTGGAGAGATAGCTCAGTGGTTAAGAGCACTGACTGCTCTTCCAGAGGTCCTGAGTTCAATTCCCAGCAACCACACGGTGGCTCACAACCATCTGTAATGGGATCTGGTGCCCTCTTCTGACACACAGATATATATGCAGAACACTGTCTATATAATAAATATATCTTTAAAAAAAGAAAGCCTTAAACATACAGAAAAAATGCACAACTTTGCTTACAGTCAGGAATGCAAATCACAGACCGCACCGAGAACATCCTTTCTCATATTCTAGGACAGTGGTTCTCAACCTTCCTAATGCCGCAGCCCCTTGGTACAGTTCCTCATGCTGTGGTGACTCTCGACCATTAAATTATCTTATTGAGAACAGCTGTTCTGGTGCCAAAAATGGTGAAGTTTTATAAGACACTCAACTTTTAGAGAAGGGTCTCTGGAGATCCCTTTCAAATCCCATCCATCCTAGTAACTGATCCTGTAAATATAGAAATTTATGTGCAAACTGACTTATGCAAAGGCTGATTATTCATTTGGCACTGATCAGACTGGTATAAGATTGGAAACCAAGGTTGGGGATTTAGCTCAGTGGTAGAGCACTTGCCTAGCAAGCTCAAGGCCCTGGGTTCAGTCCTTAGCTCCGAAAAAAGAAAAAAAAAAAGATTGGAAACCAACCAGTTGTCCAATAAGGAGGAAACCTCTTTGCAGTGGAGTTCTGAGTAGCCACCGGAATCATGATGTCCTCCAGATTGGGACAAGAAATAGTAGCTTTAGTTATAGTTCTAAGCGTAGTGGCACACACGTTTAATCCCGCACTTGGGAGACAGAAGCAGATGGATCTCTTTGAGCCTGGTCTACATAGTGAGTTCCAGGATATCCAGGGCTACAGAGAAAGACCCTGTCTCAAAAACAAAACAGAACAACCACCACCACCCCGCCCCACCACAAAACCCAAACCAGCAAAACCCAAACGGTAAGTTGAAGAAGCAATGGCCAGGCTTGGAGATGCATGCCTGCTATCCTGGCTACTCTGAAGACTATGCGAGAGGATTTCAAGTTCAAGGCCAGCCTGGGCAACAGAGCAAGATTTTTGTCTCTTAATAAAAACAAGGTAGAAGCCTGGGCATGTGGCTGAGTGGTGGCATGATGACTTAGTGAGTGGAGACCCTGAGTTCTATCCTAGGCATCAAAACAACCAAAGCAAGACACAGAAGACACAGAACATTGCGGGAGGGTAGGGGAATGGGAGGGTTATTTTTATGTAAAAAGGGGGAGGTAGAATGAGAAAGCGTCGTCTTACTTGAGTGTCAATGAACAATCAGAGACACTGGCTAGGGAGAGTAAACAGAGGATAAAGGAGCAGAGACCAGACAAACTGCTCTAGGCCACAGTTCAGGCGTTGCAACTGCATCTGACCCACTCTAGAATTGTAAGGATAAATAAGCAACAGACCGTCAAGAAAGTAACCTGGGCTTGGAGCGGGGTTTTGGCAACGTTCCCACATGGGAAGCAGAAGGGTCTGGCCTAGTCCTCGCTGCCCTGACCTCTCAGGTCCTCTGTGGAACACATGCTTACACGCTTGGGTCAGGCTCACATTCTTACAACAGGATAGATGGGGGGGCCCCCTCTGTGAGGATTGCTCAGATTCTGCTGAGCTCCTGCAGGCCCCAGCCTGAGATCTCTGAATTTTCTGTTACAACTAGCCAGGTTCTTTGCACAGTGAGGCCAGAGGACTCTGAAGTGAGCAAACAACATCTGGGAGCTCAGCTTCCCCTGAAGTCAACTTTCTCTCAAGCCAAAGGCAGAGAGAGATGCAGAGGCTCCGGTTCTAAAAGCTGGGAGGATACAGGTAATGGGGACATTTATATTTAACCACAAGGGGATTAGAAGCAGTCCCGAGGCTGGGGAAAAGGGTACCTGGGAGGATAGGCCCTTGGGTAAGAGATCTGGTTGGGGTCTCCAGAGCTGCTGAGAACATTCCTTCTCAGGTCTCAGTCTGTCCTGCTGTCCCTTCTACAGAAGACAATGAGATCATGAGGCAGGCAGAGCTGAGTATGAACAGGATGTTAGTGTTGCTAACCGCTCCTCTTCTCCTGCCCCTACTTTGCTGAGACATCACCTTCCATGACCCCATCCTCCCGAGTGGGTTAGACACTTCCAATCAGCGCTTCTTCAGCTCCCTCCTCTGCTTCAAAGGCAACATTCATTACATTGTATAACTGCCTGTTGATGTTAGTCTTTTCTCACCAGACTATGAGCTCCTTGAAAGCAAATCTCCATATCTGATTTTGCTGACCATCCGATCCTGGTGCCCAGTGTAGGGCCTGGTGCACATTAAACACTCATCAGACATCTTCTGGATTCACTAGCACACAAATGAGCACCTTCTTGGGATGGCTTTAAGGAAGGAGGCCCAGGGTGTAGTGTAGAGCTCCTGACAGTGGGGCCAGAGCTGGGAAAGCAGAGTGTAGTCTCCCCTTCTCCAGTGCCGGTTGCTCAAGGGAGCTTACCTGCAGTGTGTTGACAGGGAAGGCGCTGATGGGTGGGAAGTCCAGGATCTGCAGGTCGTGCACATGGCCATTCATGACCACAGCAGGCAGGTAGAGGCGGCGGGCGGTGGTGGGCACACAGACCTCGCTGAACTCGTTGTATAAGAACTGGCGCACGATGGCACTCTTGCCCACACCTCGCGCCCCCAGCACGGCCACCCGGTAGGTGGAGACCATGCCTCCCGCCCCACTCCGCCACCGCGTCCTTGCCTGGGGCTCCTCCGGGCTGCATATTCCAGGGGCTGGGGGCTCAGCCACCGTCAGGACCAACCATTGCTCCCTCTGCTTGCCTCTGGCCCTCTGTGGCCACCACCTAGACTGGGGGGACAAGAAGTGGGGTGGGGGGGAAGGCTCAGTGCTCTGGCTTATCCCTGGACCTGTGCTGAACCTTCCCACCACTGCGTCTTTGCTTAAGCTACCATTGCCACTTGGGAAAGCTTTCCTTTTCTAGACCCCTATCTCGATCCGTCCCCAAGTTCTTCGCCTTTCTTATCCACTCTTTTTGCAACCCTTCATTCTTCACTGGGTCGGATTCCCCTCGACCAAAGTGTACTTCACTGCACAGCCTAGAGAGAGGGCTAGACTTGGATTTAAATTCCAGTCCCAGCCCCAAGCCTGGGACAAACATCAGCTCCTCTCCAGCTCATCTCAAAGAACAAACGCATTTTAGCAGAGGTCCTCTTGGCATCCTCAGGGGAGGAAACTCCTCTTTGTGCAGAACTGCTCTCACATTCTGGACATCTTAATTTCAAGACTCTCAGGAGATCAGTGCCCACAGCAGCCTCCAGTTACCAAGATGACCTAAAATGCCCCCGGCATTTCCCAAAGTCCCACTGAACTAGATGACTGCATTGACGCTAGAGAGTCATACATTAGAGCACTGGCTGCTGGCCTGCCTACACAGTTATCCTTGGTCAATACAGTTCCCCTAAGGGAGAAGTATTTCTATTTGCACTTCAGAGAAGCTCCGTGTGCTCCAAACCACACAGCTAGGAACCTCAGCTACTTTCTATGGGTTGTGGTGCTTACCACGTTTAAGCTTAGTGGTTCTAAACAGTGGCAAGCTAAAAGCCGGCTCTGAGTCTTTGACTTCCCTCGGAGCTCATAGGGCCTGGTGCCGCACAGCTGCTGCTGCCCAGGAAGGGGCAGGACTCTGGAGATGGACTCGTTACCGGTTTTGCTTGCTCAGTTCCTGTGGCTTTTAGAGCTCGAACACAAACCCCAGCTTTGATGATTTGTAGCTCTAGGTCTGTGGGTAAAACATCTGCTTTGGAGTCATGCTCTGCACATGTGTAGAGCAGAGCCAGTAGCCCTCAAGACAAGCTCAGTAAATCTCTTAGCTGGAAGGCGAAAACTTGGGTTGAATGATGACCTCCCCTTAGTTAAGTGGGTGCAGAGTGGGTTTACTGGGCTCTGATGGTTTTCGTCATGTCATGTTCTCTCTCTCTCTCTCTCTCTCTCTCTCTCTCTCTCGTGTGTGTGTGTGTGTGTGTGTGTGTGTGTGTGTGTGTGTGTGTGTTCTGGTAGAAGCATGTTCTTTTCATATATGCATGGTTCATAGCTGAATGTCCCTCAGGCTGTCCTGGTTCACAACACTCAATCTATGATTATATATGTGTGCACAATGGTAAATAAAGGACGGGGCTTAGAGCAAGAACCACTAAGGTTTGATTCCCAGTTCTGTCATTTACCTAAAGCATGACCTTGGCCAAGAAACTTCATGGGTATTGTGAGGTTGTCCAGAAAGCCTACTGTCTGGCACAGAGTGGGTCTTACAATGTACAGTGGCTACTGGTCATCTAAGGTTCTCCCAGACACTCACTTGAACCTCCTGGGTAATCTAGGAATGGGTCACTACCTACAGATGCATGGGCTCATGAACTTGTAGTGTGTGTACCTGGGCACCCATATACACGTGTATAATGCCTTTCGATTTATTGAAGAACAAAATCTATCACCAACAAATCAAGACCCAGAGACTTAAGAGAGGAAGATGCCTTAGCTAAGCCTGGGACTCTAACCTCTTTTGTGCCTCAGGCAAGTCCCTTCCCCAACAGGTGCTCCTCTGAGCCTGCTCCCTACTGAGACAAAACTAACCCTCCCACGCGGATATCCCTTCAGGTCCTTAGGCCTCTGGGGCATCCCTGGATGTTGCCAGCTTGGCAAAGAGACTCAGCTGGGTTAATTACATAACAGCACAAGCAGGTGGGAATGGGGGAGTTCTGGGCAGTTCGAGAGGGCAAAGAGCAAGAAAGAAGAACACAGACTCACTCTGGGTGTGGCGAGGTTTCGGGATGTACCCTACCTGCGGGTTCTCAAGCCCCCAAACCAACTCTTTCTGAGTAGTAGAAGAAACAAAACCAGGTACAGTCTGGGAGTCAAGAAGTGGGTACAAGAACAAACCTCCTGTGCACTGGCCAGCCTCTGGAACTATGGGGCCTAAGTGTGGCCCTGTCCCCAACTCAGAGGGGACAGATGTCCCTTCGGTTCTTCCCAGGCACATGCCCTGGGTCTAAGCGGTTTACTAAGCCCACATGCCTGGTTATGTGGGGGTGAAAGGTCTGTCCCAGGAAGCAGGGCCCAGGCCCCCTGAGCTTCCCCAGGGCCTGCATTCTGCAGTGAGTCTGCAGACAGCTCCCGGCAAGAGACAGGGGTCACACACTCGGGCCACTGTCTCTTTCTAGTCCCTTCCCGGCCTGGACACCTTGGGTTTCTACCTCACACTGAGGAGGTGGGGGTTTTGAGGATCCTAAAGGCCGGGTCGTACATCCTCGGGTGGTGTGTCCCTACCACGTCCGCATGGGGGTGGGGGCGCCGGTGGATTCCGGGCTCCCAATGACCCGATCCGTGGCAGGCGTGGGGGCTGCAGGAGCCCCGCTGGCTGCGGACCCCAGCTCCACTCCCACGGCCGCTTGCCCGCCACCCCCTCCCAGGCTGCCCCTCACCCCGCGGTGGCCCCGCTCCTCCTCCTCCCGCTTACCCGGGGCCGTCCCGGCTGCCTGCCCCCTGCCCTGGCCGGCGCGGCCGCGCTCCCCCCGGGCTCCGGCGCTGCCTTGGGCTCCCCCGCCCGGGGGGAGAATGAGGGGCGCCGCCCGCGGCCCGGGCGCGGCGGGCTGGGGCGCGGGGGGCCGCAGCACCGAGGGTCGCTCAGCTGCTCGCCCTGCGGAGCGCGCCGCCCCACTCGCGCCGGCGGATGGGGGGGGAGGCGGGCGCGGGGGGTTCCGCTGGGTCCCCGAGCCCGACGGATTCACTGGGGCGCCGCGGGACCGGCTCCCCAATCCCTAATCTCAACCTTCATTCCTCCCGCTACGCCCCCTGGCCCCCGCGACTCTCCCCTGGGAGAATGAAACTCGAGCCTGGACGAGTTGGGGGCGGGGACGAGAAAGGCCCCGGAGCCTCTGCCTTCATTGCAACTCCCTTCCCTCACAGCCTCGCACCCTGCCCTCGGCAGGGCTCATCCCCTCCTCCCCACGCTCTGTCCTTCTGACCCTTACCGATGTAGTCAGTCAGCGACTGGCAGATGCCCAGCGTGTGTCCTGCCCTGGGTGCTGGCATCCAGATCCTTGCTCTTCCACCCCTGAAGGACGGAGTAGAGGGTGGTCACTCTCACCCTTCACTGCGGCAGGGAACAGCAGCAGGCCAGGCTAGCGCCAAGCAAAGCTGGTCCCCTGCCAAAGCATGACCTCCACTCCTCTAAGGTGGCGGATCCCTCTCCTCTGTGAGATCCCAGCATTTGCCGGGCTTGAGGGCGCATTTCCTCTTTTATTTACTCGAAAATAGTCCTCACCAACATATTTTTATCAGTAGGTAACATACCAATGTGGTAAGAGCCTTGCCTAAATCCTCAAGTTAAATCTCCAGAACATTCCACAAAGGAGGTTGTTTCTCCCATTTTACAGATGAGATCACTGAGGCTGAGAATGGATGAGTAACTCCTCTTACTTAAATGCAAAATGGAATACAAAGGCAGTGTCACTAGCAGGGCAGTTACGGTTCAGAAAAGCTCAACAGAGGGCTCACATAGTCCAGTGGACAGGCCAAAGATAAATCCCTGTGTGAAGTCAAAAGGTGCCTTAGAGGGCAAATTAAGTGGAGCACTTTAGAGAGGTCAGCTGAGGCTAGGAGGTCTTGAGAGTCCAGAGACCTGACAGACTGCTTCAGGCTGGAAGAATGGAGTCAGAAGAGGCTGAGAAAGGTTAAGACCTTCTTTTTTTTTTTTTTTCCGGAGCTGGGGACTGAACCCAGGGCCTTGCGCTTGCTAGGCAAGCGCTCTACCACTGAGCTAAATCCCCAACCCCAGGTTAAGACCTTCTTGAACCGTTTCTTGTTCCCCCAAAAGGGTCCCAAAGACCCTGTTTTACTTTTCTTGTTGGTGTGGCAAGTACCTGACCAAAGTGACATAGGAGATCCTGTTGATTTTGGCTCCTCGTTTACAGGTACACAGTCTATTGTGGCCAGAAGGCAAAGTGGTGGGAATGGGAGGTTCCTGGCACTGTGCTCGCAGCCTGGAAGTAGACACACATGCTAGTGTTAAGCTCAAATTTCAGTTTCCTCTTTTGCCTTTTGGTGCTGCCTAAGATTTGGGTGGAGTATCCCTTCAGTTAAACTTCTCTGGAAACACACTGACATGCCCAAAGATGTGTTTCCTAGATTATTTCAACTCTGGTGAAGTAGACAAGGAAGATTAGGCTCTCACACACCCAAACCAGGAGTGTCTTCGGTTCTATACTGGATGGGCAAAGGCCTCTGAAGAAGTGTACCACAGCTTGGCATTCAATACCTCTAGGGTGGTGGGGAGAAACAGGCCTGGTGTCCGTCCACCAAGGGTTTTCCGTGTGGGACTGAAGCCTCCAAAGCTATTGTCATGGGTTCCGGCTGTCTCACAGAGCCCACTTCCCTTCTCCTGCTGGCCTCTGTGTTTTGGGCATTTTTCCAACTGTTGTCCCCATCTCTGCTGTGCAGAAAGCATGGTGGTCAAACGACTATGGTTCCCAGTCAGACAGCTCCATATTTGACTCCAGTCCTGCCCTGTGCTGTGTGACTGAGGCAAGAAACCTGTGCCACTTGAAATAGATTCCAGTCCTATCTGTCACTGGTGAAGACAGGACCTAAACGAGCCATGGTGTGTGAAGTCTTCCCGATACCTGGCATGAAGCCCCAGTGTGTGGTCTACTCTCTCAGGATGAACAGCATCTCCATTTATTCTAGGTGGGTCTAAGAGTTGCGATGTGGGTTTGAGAAGGGTTGGAGCAAATGCTGTAAGATTAGAACTGGGAAGGTCAGGGCCCCTCTCTCAGAGAACAACTTTGGGGCTGGGTGGGAATCCGATGTGACTGGACCCAAGGGATTCCAGAGGAGTTACTGACATCCTCTTGGCTTGATTAAATCATCCAGGACACTCTTTCCTACTGCATTCAAAAGTCTTTCGCTCTCATCTTACCTAAGGATACAGGCTTTCTGTTATTCCCCCAGGACGTAGTTCCGTTTCTGTTTGAGGGGGACTAGAAAGAAGAAGCCCAGCAAGGTTGTCCACTACAGATTATGAAACCTCACATTAGCCTTCAGTGGTATGCCATTTAAAGCATTGCTTTTATTTGAAAACAAACAGCAGTAATATTATCTTTATAAAATGGTACATCTGCCCGAATTTAAGCTAACTCATTTTGCTTTGCTGAGAGCTGATTTGGGTCTGTTTACTCTCCTCTGTTACTAGGGACATAACCTTGCTGGGAAAGTTCAAAGGATTTGGCCCTTTGATCTGTCTGGCCTTGAACTTCTTGTGACTGTGGTTCAGCTAAGGATACCTAGTAGCAGAGGTACAAATTTGAAAATCAGGTTCTAGGTGATCAATTGTGTGTGCCCTTCTGTAACATCTGAAGCCATTGCATGGAAGGAGACAGGGGCCAGACCCACCCCTGTCCTATCAGAACTGAGGACCCCCATGGGCATATCAGGGGCTGGCTGTGAATAGGTCATGAGTGGAAGGACAGCCAGCTGATACTGAACTTTCATCCTTCCATCCTCTATATCAACAGCGAGGGGTGGGAGTCACACTTTCTTTTTTTTTCTTTTTTCGGAGCTGGGGACCAAACCCAGGGCCTTGCGCTTGCTAGGCAAACGCTCTACCACTGAGCTAAATCCCCAACCCCGGAGTCACACTTTCTTAATTCAGGTGTTGAGGATCTGATCCTAGCGATGTCAATCTTGTCCCCTAAGCAATGCTCTGGAAACAACAGCTTTTCAGAGCCACATCTCCAACTAAGAATCTAGGTCTCTCCCCACCTCCCCCCAACTGAGGCTTTCCCTTGGCAGCAACAAGAAGAGCAGAGCAAGAGATAATGAGAACTGAGAACGCGAGTTCAAAGCCAACTTGAAACTTTTCAAGAAACATCCTTGTTGCTAATACCATGTCTGGGGGCTGGCTGGGATTCTAGGATTAGTGTTCAGGAGATAGAAATGGGTAACAACGGAGGAGGTGTGATCTTTCCCAAGTGCCATACCAGCTATTAAAATAAACAGGCTCTTGTTTCTTAGAGCTAAGGGTGGCAGGGAAAAATCTGGGTCCAAGCAAGACCGGAAGTACTAAGGAATGCTGTGGGAGGAAGGCCCAGACCGGAGAGCCCTCAGAAACAGCATACTTGAGGCCCATTCTAGGGGTAGAAAACAATGTAATCTCAGGTTTAAGTCTGGGGGTGAGGGGTCAGCTTCTCAGAGCATATGGCTATCCCAGGACTTAGCAAAGTAGATGTAATGAGTAGGAGAGAGAATCTTTTATGGAGTGAAAGAGGAAACTGACAGTGTAATTAGGTGTGGTGCCTCATCTCCCCTCAAAAGCAGGGGATGCTGAATTCAGATCAGCATCAGGCAAGGGAACAGGATAATCAAGTATCGTGGGCACAGACACGGAGTACTTGAGCATTCCATGGCAAAAAACGCACAAGTATTACTGTAGATGAGTGCAGATGAACGGGCACAAGCTCTCCCTGCCAGGGAGTCCTGACTGGCTCAATATTAACCCTTGGACATTATGTTTTTAAAAAGTGCCTTTAGGGGCTGGAGAGATGGCTCAGCAGTTAAGAGCACTGACTCTTCTTCCAGAGGTCCTGAGTTCAAATTCTAGTAACCACACGGTGGCTCACAACCATCTGTAATGGGATCCAATGCCCTCTTATGGGGTGTCTGCGGACGGTTATACTGTACTCATATAAAAATAAATCTTTAAAAAAAAGTGCTTTTGTTGGGGACACAGGAATACCATGGTGTGTGTGTGTAGGTCAGAGGGCAACTTTTGGGAGTTGGTTCTCTCCTCCCACTATCAGCACGAATTTGGGTTCTGGAGATGTAGATCAGAGAGCTAGGCGCCTTTACTACTGAGCCATCTCACCCTCACTGTGACTCACTCATTAAACATGACAGTATCGTTTCTGAAAGCTCTCCATCTGACTTGTGCACCTGAACTGGGTCCATGTTTTAGCCTCTCAGAGACAGATCTCTAGACTGTTCTTCAGATGCCTGCCTCTGAACTTCAACTAAAGGACCCTTTCCTTTCCAGGGTTCCCACTGCAGCTTGGGACCCCAGCAGAGGGCCAATAGTTACCAAGGACAGTTCATTCAGTGTCTAGACACCAGAAGCATTGACTGAGCATCCAAGTGCTGTAGACTCCAAACTCAATCTATACTTGAGATGTGCAAGGACTCGCCCAAGTGCTTCTTGAGCTTCCTTTTTTTTTTTTTTAAAGATTTATTTATTCATTTATTATATACAAGTACACTGTAGCTGTCTTCAGATACACCAGAAGAGGGAATCGGATCTCTTTACAGATGGTTGTGAGCCACCATGTGGTTGCTGGGAATTGAACTCAGGACCTCTGGAAGAGCAGTCGGGTGCTCTTAACCGCTGAGCCATCTCTCCAGCCCTTGAGCTTCCTTTTAACTCTTCCTCTAGGTGCAGGCTGTAGGAGACACCAATGCTGCCATTTCAGCAAACCACATGGGTGCCCCAAGCAATACAAGTAGTTGTGGACTCCTTGGGATGATTTCTTTATGGCACTGGCTATCCTGTTTGCTTGGGAACATGCAGGCCCTGGGTTCAAAAGGCTTTTGCACCTGAGTGCACAGGCACCTAGTAGCAGCTCAACTATGTTCCTGCCATTGGCTGTGCTGGCAGAAACTGACAACCCAGGGGAAGCCACTGCCATTCTGCCTAGCCCTGGGAACCGCTGCCCAAGTGACTCTCCCTCCCATGCACACCTTCCTGAAGTTATGGAACTTGAGACTTGAACATGTGGCTTCTTGATATACTTTTTCCTCAATTCTAATTTCAACTGGCTGAACCCCTTGGGAGGGCTAGGGCTATTTAAAAAGAAAAGAACAGTTACTACGGTCCTTTCTCTAGCCAGCTATACACTGTCCTGGGGTATGAGTCCTGAGAACAAAGTATATTTCGCAAACTTTATTTTGTGTAAATGAGTTTATTGGTGAATACACAAGGTAAAGGCTCCCCAATCCCCACCTCCCCAACAACAGACCCCGACAGAACAGGAAACTACGCATTCCTGGGACAGCTTTTACTCTCCGCACCTGGTCCCAGTCCCAAGCTTCACAATAGGGACCAGGCTGGGAACAAACACGTGGGGAATCTGACCAGATAGAGCTCTGGTGGGTTTGCTTCCCTGCCCTCTGTACTTCAGCTTTCAACAGCGACACACTTCAGCCAAGGAGAGCAGATACAGGATAAACTGACCCCAGTTCTCCCAATCTAGTCAAGCTCGAAACTGACCTGAAGGGGAAGCTTCAGGAAGGCAACAGAGTCTCTTCAGGAGAGCTCCTTGCCTCCTCCTAACTCCCTTGGGGTAAAAACAAGAGGGAGTCAGACAGCATGGATGGGCTCAGGCCAGCAGAGAACCACAGCTGGTATCTGTCACTGGTAGAGGGGCTGATAGAGGCCTTAGTTTCTGGGGTGGACATGTTCTGGTATAAAATTTTCTGCTTGCCCTGACACATGTACTTTTGGGAATTTGCTTTGAGATGAGAACACTGTCTGTAGTGGGAATCCCTTACACCACTCACATCCAACTGACTCCAGGAATCGGCACCGACAAGGGAACTTGGTCAACTTGCTTTCCACCCAATATACCACCTGCCTCCCACACAACCCTGCAGTATTTCTTACTCCCCACATGGTGAGTGAGTGAGTGAGTGAGTGAGTGAGTGAGTGAGAGAGTGAGAGAGTGAGAGAGGGATGTTATTTCTTTTTTGCCAGCCAGCAATCCTCTTAAAGACTTTGGGAGGAAATAGGATCACTCCAGACACACTTTTAAAAGAAGCTGGTTTCTACCCTGATTTTTCCAGTTTCTCCTCGGGATCCAGTGGGTCAGGTCTGAGTCCTACATGAGGTCTTTGGACCCTGGCATGCTTCTGCCTTGAGCATAGGACTCTGAATGGACCCTGAATACCAGGTGCCAGGCTGTGCAACAAGTGCCACATCTCAAGCAGGGTGACAGTATGAGGCTTTCTTCGATGGCTCATACCAATTCCTTAGGGAGAGGACTTCCCATCCCCAGTCCTCTGTGAGATGACAAGAACTACACAGCCTTCTGGAATGATCTTCCTGTGCTTTGGAGCTTGAGTACCATGGATGGAGGGCAGATCAGTGAGGTGAGGGACAGTGAGAATTGGCAACACCTCTACACACTTCTATACTCACTGCTCACTGGCCAGCCTCCGAACTGTGGCTCCAGGACAGCCTGGCGAATGTCAGCTCCGCTTTCACTCTTGTTACCTGGATGCAAACTCATGTAACTGAGACGCCAGCTGCCACCGGACGCCAGGGAATGGGTGGAGCACCAAACTCAGTATGGAGTGTGCAAAGAGCCACAGGCAGGCACAGGAAAGGCAGAGGCTTTAAGGAAAGAATAATGAGCCGGCCACATAGGGAAGCTGATGGAGGTCGGGACCAGTCTCAGCTCTGCTACTCAAGAGCCAAGAGGCCACCTTGGCAGCACCCTTCTCCCCTATCACCTTTCTTTGTAGAAAAACAGGGTTGGGGAAGTCACTAAAGTCTGTCTTAACTCTCAAACACTGACTTTAAATCTGAACTAGCCCTGAAAAACAGGGAAGGAGGCTAGGGGAGGGCGCTGTGTTCTTACTCATGTCTACCCAGCCTCCTCAGGGTGACTCCTGGGCTAGCGCTGTAGACACGAGCACAGCTCTGCCATCTCTCAGCACTGTGCTCACATGTCCAGTGTCCCTGCACTCAGAAACATCAATGTGGTCGCCAAATGAGAGAGCATGGGCATAAGAGAGCTGGAAGGCGTGGCCAAGGTGAAAATGCAAAAGACCAGGAGTGGGGTCGCCTCTCCTTGCCCCAGAAGGGGCCAGGGCCATATGTCTCCAATAAGACTGTGTCTGAGGAGGGTCAGTCACCCTTTCTACTCAGCGTTCTACCTCAATATCTATCTCATCTGTACAAAAATATAAAACAATAAGGTGCAGTGTATGTTTCAGTGACACTCTTCCTCGCTCTAATTAACTTGTTGCCTTTTTCTGCTTGTGAAATGAGCTTTCGATTACAAAATATCAAACTACACTCAAAAGAGGGTGTAGAAAAGGCTAGCCATTGGCACAGCACAGAGGAACTCACAACTAAGGACAGAGAGCAGCGGCAGGTGGCAGAGGTGGGCGATAGTGGAAGGAGATGTCACGGGAAGCTAACCTACCAATGGGGTGAGTGCTAATATCAGCACAAAATGACTGGCCACTACCGGGGTGGGTACCGCAGGGTTTGGGTTCAGGCTCTACACAACAATACAATGTCTTTCAGTTAAGAGTTCGTGGCTTGCACTGATTACAGGCTGACTGGACCCATTTATTAGTTTTTCAAAATGCTGTCGTAGACCTGATAGATGTACTGAGAGACTTCAGGGGCTCTACACTTCAGCGACAGCTGTGAAGAGAAGGAGAAAGGAGATTAGCATGGAGATGGCATTGGCTCCAGAGGCATCTAAGCATTCACATCAAGACACTTTCTGCCACTCTGAGACACTCTATGATTGGAACAGCCAAAGAGCTCACATTACTATAAACCATGGATTTCAGAACTCCAACTTCGTTGGTATCGAGCTGTGCTATACAGACCTACACAGCCTGTGTGGCTTTCCCAAGCATGAAAATGATCCATGCTAAATAAAATATGAACGTCTCTGACCCCAGGGGAACCAGTGTTCTAACTAAACATCAATATAAAAAGTTTCTTATGGTAAAGGACAAAAAAATAACTGACTCCCAGCACTTGGGAGGCAGAAATGGGAGAACTGCTGAGTCTGAGGTTAGCTTTGACTACACAGTGAGTTCTAGGCCAGCCTGGGCTAGAGTGAGACACTGTCTTATAAACACGAAAACACAGAGCTGGGGAGTGGCTCAGCAGGTAAAGTAGCTGCTGTATAAACTTGAGCACACAATTTGGATCCTTAGCACCCGTGTGAAAAGCTGCACATATTTTTATGTGATATATCACCACTGACATCAACCATATAGCAACACTGCCCATCAAGCCCCACCAAGAATGCAGCAACAACAGAAAGATGTATGGGTAAATGGAAGGTGGATATAGCTTAAAAGTGTTCCCCAGGGACAAAAACTTCACTGTCTTTTTTTTCTTTTGGAGACAAGATCTTACTATTTTGCCCTGACTGCTCTGGAACTCTATAGAGACCAGGCTGGCTTCAAACTCAGAGATCTGCCTGCCTCTACTACCTGAGTGCTGTAAAGAATTAATGGTATATGTCAGTAGGCCAGGCTCCAGCCTAGCCTCTTTTATTCTTTTATTTATACTTTAGTGTACTGAATTTACTCCTAGGCCATTGATTGTTATCATCATCATCATCATCATCATCATCATCATCATCATCATCATCATTAAAAATTGGATATAAGATTTACTAGTGGACATGACTGGTAAGGTAGATGGAGTCGTCCAGAGTATAGGACTTGCCACTTACCCTGAGGACTACAAAAGGATGACCTTGACCGTCAGCCATCTTGTCTTCAAATTCATGTGCATTAAATGTGAAGACATCCCAGTCCTCAGAGATGTGCATCTTCTGGAGGCCAGGGAAACTGAACATAGCCCTGAGCAGGGCATCAAACTTACTCTGCAGCTTAGTGCATGTGAACATGCTTACCTAGGCAGTAAGAATCCTGGCCATTTTACCTAGAAACCTCTCAAGGAACCCTCCTATATCTGTCTGGACCTGTCAGCTCCAACACAGGACAACAGCTTGCTGATGTGGTGATATGAAAAGGGTTTCACTTGAATATGAACACCACCTTTACCAAAACTGTTTACAATGTCTGTGTTGGCATAAATACATAAAGCCTCTAGGGCTTTAAAGTGTGCTCACATTCATTTGACCCCATGTGATCATTAAATGGAGTTGATTCCTTTTCGGCTTCTTTCCTAGGTATAAGATGTAGCTCTTGGCACAGGGATGCTTTGACAGAAAAGAGGCTTTGGGTAAGGCTGCTTGTGGTGGTTTAAATGAAAATGGCCCCCTAGGCTCACAGGGAGCAGCATGCTTGGAGGTAGAGCCTTGCTGCAGTAGGTGTGGCCTTGTTGGAGGAAGTGTGCCACGGGGGGCTGGGCAGGGGTTGAGGTGTCTCTTTAAGATTTGCTGTGGTCACAGTGTCTCCTCACAGTAATAGAACATCAACTAAGACACAGTGAGCACACATACATATGAACATATACGCACATCTCACACAGACACGTGAGAAAGAGACTATGTGATGACTTATTTTCTGTAACATTCTCAAAATGATATAATCGTCGTGGAGAACCAATGAGTGCTTGCCAGGGCTGGGTCCACATTCCAACACCTAGGAGGCAGAGGCAGCTCAATCTGAGTTTGAGACCAGCCTGGATTATATAATGAATTCCAGGCCATGGGCTACCTGGTAAAACCCTGCCTCAAAAACAAACAAACAAACAAACAAACAAACAAACAAACAAACACCCGACTCCAGCAAAACAAAAAACAAAACCAAAAAAACCACCCCAAACCAAGCCATAAATGATCCCTCGCACACAGAAAAACAGGTCATTCTGCCCCTCCCTAAGAGAGTATGTAATGTACAGTCTCATTCATGTCCACAGCTACATTAGTTATTTTCTAGTCTTGAAAGTAGATGTGTAAGACATTAACATTATGAAAAACTGGGTTAAAAGAAAAGTCCCACTAAAAGTCTTGTGAGTACTTCCAAAATAAAATATTTGTATAGTTTATCTAAGAGAATGAACAGTCCATCTCAAACAATGTGCATCAGGACCCATCAACAACATCTGAACCTTAAATATCACTTGCCTATTAACCTCCCCTCCCCCCAAATTCTACATGAGTTTGAACAATGTCATTAATCATTTTTCCCCACTTTTAATACTAGGGGTTGAACCTGTGGTGTGGCCTAGCTGACAGGAGTTCTGCCATTGAGTGACATTCCCCAGCCCAAGTTTTAGTTTTTCTTTGAGACTGAATCTCTGAGTTGCCTACTCTGGCCTTAAACTTTCGATCTTTCTGCCTAAGCCTCCCACATAGTTGGAATCACAGATCTGTCACTAGGGTCTAGTCTCATTCATCATCCTTTAAAAAAAAAAAAGAAATTGCATTTATTTCATTTATTTGTGTATGTGCCACAGTACTTGTGGTGGTTAGAGGACAGTTGGAGGGGGCATTCTCTCCTTTATCAGTTTATCAGGCTTGGTAACTTTGTCTACTGTGCCATCCCACTGGCCTCTCTCAATCTTTTTAACCACAATCCCTTGGTCTAGGACATTCCTCAGAACTAGTCATTATTGAATCTTCTTCCCCTGCCAATTCTTTCTAAACAGTCTAACATGAGAGTAAGGTATTTCCTCATCTCAAGGCTTCTTGGGAGATCACACTTTATATCAGCACCAGAGCTTAGGGCCTCGAGGACCAGTGTTCACTGCCGAGCAAAGTGGTAGTTTCTCCTGGGCAAAGCCATCCAGTAACTTTTACTTCTGCTCAATGGTATTCTAGAGGAGGTTTCTTTCTTTCTTCTTTTTCTTTTTCTTTTTTTTCGGAGCTGGGGACCAAACCCAGGGCCTTGCGCTTGCTAGGCAAGTGCTCTACCACTGAGCTAAATTCCCAACCCCCTGGAGGAGGTTTCTTAAGCTACAGGAGAAACCTATAGGCTGGAGACTTCTCTCCCTGTTAAGGAAACCATGGTTAAGAATGACTAATTAGTTACATGTTCAAATCTAGGTCTAGACATCCTAAGGCCAAGAACTCTGAAAGTAGACAAGGTCCAATGTAAGCAAGCTAGGAGATGGCTTTTGTTTTGTTTTTTTGTGGAGTGCACTGGGCCCTCTGCTCTATCCTTTCTATCCCAACATGTTGGGACGGCTCTCTCACTGAACTGGTAAGGCTGGCTGTTCAGCAAGCACCCTTACCATCTCTCTCCAGCCTCAGAACACAGGGGTTTTGTTTGTTTGTTTGTTTTTGGCTTTTTTTAAGGCAGGGTCTCACGAAGAAGTCCTGGCTAGCTTCACATTTATAGCGATCCACCTTTCTTTTTCTAGAATTGCAGGTGTGACCTGGTGCCCAGCTAGAGACATTCCTCTAACGGCCTATTCTCGCACCACACTGATGCCGAGCAGGAGGTATCTCTAGGTGTCAGAGAAGTGATGGGTTTGCAGAACTCCTTACAGTCAGAGGCAGAAGGTCTACCCTGGTCTGCCCCAGCACCATGCCTAATAAGTCAGAAGACCACAGTGAGAAGAGGAGGCACTTCATGAATGCGACTTGGACTCCCTGACAGAGTGCATGCTTGTTTTGGGGTTTCTCAGGTGGGAAGTACTTCCTCAGGTCTCTGCAGCACACTACGGAATAAATGTACAGGTTCTTACCTCTGTACTCTAACCCCTCTCACACACTCTGGCAAAGGCCTTACCGTATAATTGGGGTTTCCTGGCTGGATCCGCAGCTCTGCCAAAATCCAAATGCCATTAGTGAGCTTCAGGGACTGGTACAGCATGTCCTGCCCCTCCACATTCCTCTTGGCGATAGTGTAAACATTGTTGTTTTGCAACTTGCTGGAAACTGTGTCTAGAAATAGAGATCCAAGACTTTCAGTTTAAGTCTCCAGTGAACACATTCCCTTCTCTGCCATTCTTGTAAGCTGGCACATATCCTTGAGTTCCCTGATGAATTCTAGCATACACAGATGTCCAGAGGTTCTTCTGATACAGAGAGGCAAAATGAAGGGCCTGCCTGTTGTGTTATCAGACAGAAAACAGTAAGGTGAACTAACACTGGTTTAAGAGCTACCTGGGGAGGTTATATAACAGATAAGTTAAGCCTCAGGGTTTACTAAGAACAAACTAAGTTCTCGTGTTAATTACTTTCCCCACTGCTTTAACATCGTTCTCTGGCCAAAGGGATGTAAGGGAGGGTTATTTTGGCTCACGGTCCCAGGGTACAGCCCATCATGGTGGGAGTCACAGCAGCAGGAGTGAGGGGCAGCTGTTCAACACTGCATCTAGTCAGCCCAAGACAAATGCTAGTGTTAACGTGTTTCGCCTTGTACCTTCAGGTCAGGACTCCACCTCAAGGCAGGAAGCCACTCAGAGTTAAGGTGGGTCTTCCCACTTCAAGGAATGAATCCAGGAAATCCCACACAGGGACACCCAGAGGTTAATCTAGTTTAGATAGCCTCACAGGTGTGTTAGAGCCCTGCCTTCTAGGTTCTAGACTTTATCAAACTGACAATAGTAAGCATCACAATGGTAGACAGGTACAAATACTCTGATGGGAATAGAGAGATGGGTGTATGGGTGTGTGGAATCTCCATACCGACTCTAGTGTTGATGTCCATTTCTGGGATACTGCTCCCCAACCAGGAGAGCTATACTGAGGATCAGATGTACACTTCCCAGGTCACTACTACTGCACTGTGAGCCATGTGGGCCTCAGTTTCACAGCTTTAGAAAAGGACAGAGCTGCACAAGTCTTTTCAAGTCAGATTTATTAAACTGGATATTTAATTTCTTTTTAAAGCAGGCAAACGAATTCTTTAGATGCTAGAGAAAACGATATTTTCAAACATACAAGGAAACAAAGTGCTTTAATGAAAGACACAGAGGCCCAAAGCTGTGTGAAATGACTGCTGCTATGTCCTCAAATCCCAGCTGCCATGTGAGTGATGCTGCTGCACTCCCCAGCTTAGGGGAGGATCAGGCTGCTGTTCTTGTGACTACAGCATTGAAGAGACATGAAGCTTTAGAATGAATTAACAGTCATTTCTCTACCTGAGATGGTGCAGTGTCAGAGACAGATAAACTTTTTAAGAATGGAGATGACGCTTGCCTAGCAAGCGCAAGGCTCTGGGTTCGGTCCCCAGCTCCGAAAAAAAGGAAAAAAGAAAAAAGAAAAAAAGAATGGAGATGATATACTAGGTGTGTTAGTATCTTTAATCCCAGTACTCAGCGGGCAGGGGCAGGGCAGGGGCAGGGGCAGGGGCAGGGGCAGGGGCAGGGGCAGGGGCAGGGGCAGGGGCAGGGGCAGGGGCAGGGGCAGGGGCAGGGGCAGGGGCAGGGGCAGGAAGATCTCTGAGTTTGAGGCAGGCCTGGTCTACAGAATGAGTTCCAGGATAGCCAGGGATAGAGAGAGAAACCCTGTCCAAAACAAGGACTAGAGATGATGATGATAAACACAGCTTCTTTGTTAGGTCCTTAACTGGGAAAACTCTCTCACAAAAGTACAGTCTGGTGTGGTCTCTAGGATAGGAAGCATGAGGGCCTTCACTTCACCAATGGTGACGTCTCTGCACAGGCAACCTCGGGTGCCTGTTAGCAGCATCTAGAAATGCGTACTTGAATCTCGTGTTGACCTGGCGCTTGACAGAGATGCCACTCAAGTCACAGGGCTAAGCGTCTGCTGAATGAAAGCTGGTGTTAGAGGCACTCATGTCCTCCACACCCAAACCAGGCCATGCTGGGGATGGGAGTACTAAGGTCTCATTCTTTAAGTATTTGTAATCATGGTTAGTCATTACTTAATTTTTTTGCCTTTTAAAGTTTTCATGAATATCAAAGAAGAGTAGGTACAACTTAGGGCTGGAGCGATGGCGTGGCAGTGAAGAGCACTGGTTGCTCTGCCAGAGGACCTGGATTTGACTCCCAGCTCACAACTGTCTAGGGCAGTGGTTCTCAACCTTCCTAATGCTATGACCCTTTAATACAGTTCCTTGTGTTGTAGTAACATCCCAACTATGAAACTCGAGATTCACTTGCCTCTGCCTCTGGAGTGCTGGGATTAAAGGCGTGAGCCAGCACTGCCCAGCCATTTATTTTGTTGTTACTTCATAACTGTAATTTTACTACCCTTATGAATCGCAATATAAATGTGATATGCAGGATACCTGATATGTGACTCCTGTAAATGGTCATTCAACTCCCAAAGGGGTTGCAACTCACAGGTTGAGAACTGCTGGCCTCTAAGGGCATAAGGCGTGCATGTGGGCAGACTTATAAGCAGGCAAAACAGCATACCCATAAAATAGTGAGAGGTGGTTTTATCCCACACCCAAAAAGTGCTTCTATTTAACATTGCTGGAGGAAGGAGCCTCAATAAACTCTGCAATCATCTCGTGGGGGTGGGGGAGGGGCACAGCAGATACTTCTTTGCTGTCAGTCATCTCTTGGGGAGGGCAGACAGCTCTTGCTGTCACTCTGGTTCCTACAGTGAAGTGCTCTTGCAACTTAATGGGTTGCTAAGCAACATTTCCAGCTGGAGTTTGGCTAATGCTTTTTGAAAGGGCTGTCTTTAACACACACAGAGTTGCTTTAAGTTGCAAAAGCTTTTCCTAACTTTCAAGGTGCTTGCCTATTTTCCAGAGCAGCAGAAATCATGCAGGGCATGTGTCTTTGTTGAATAGTCTTCTTGTTGCAAAGGCACACGTGTGTTTTATTCATGTATCGAGGCCCAGATGCCTGCAGACTTATGATTTCACCATTTGTATAACAGATGATAGGGAAGGAACGGGGCTCTGCTTGTGCTGAATGGATGTACTGTGATTTCTAGCAGAAGGTTCAAATAGAAGGAGGGTTCTATAACAAAGTATGTAAATTTTTATATTTTTATTTCATTTGTTTTAAGCCTATTATTTATCACCACATCTGACCTATTTCTAAATTTGATTTTTGCAGTGTAACACACAGAACCCAGTACCTTGAATGTATCAGACAAGGGCCCGAGCCTTAAACATTTTATACTTTTAGGTTGGAGCTTGATGTTTTAAGGGCTGAAGACTACTTACTCTAAGTGTAGCAATCAGGGATGGTAAATCCTGGTGATGCATACCCATAACCTCCACCCAGGAGGCTAAGGCAAGAAAAGATGTAGTGAGAGCCAGACGTTAGGCAGCATCCAGCCGCACTGGAACAGACTTAATAAAACATCATTGGTAGTTTGTTTTACATACTTGAGCTCTGGCAGACAGACAGTCTCTCGGAATTGTGAGATTCCGAGAATGTGTGATGTCAGATACTTCAGTGGCTACAAAAGATGCTAGCTCAGGGGTTAGACACTGAGACCTGTCCCAAAGTGAATAATGATTGTATTTCAAGATGCGACTTCTTCTCACTCACTTTCTTCCTCCCACAAACCTGGTTCTGTGATCTGGGTATCTGGGTTCTTTTGGGGCACTGATTAGCAAGTTCAAAACTGCCAATCTAAAAAGGGCATTTCAGAAAAATGCTGCTGAAAACAGCTGAAGAAAATCACTTGGGGTAAAGAACTATAGTTAAGGGCCACTTAGGAAAGCTTACATTTATTAAGAGCTCCAGAGCATGGGAAAGCCACAATAAAACTGAAGTCTAACTCACTCTCAGTTAGTGCCTATGCCTAAAGTGCTCTCTTTTATAACAGTGCCAAACAAGTAGGGATCTGTACCAGGTGTCTGAGATCTTGGGCATAGTAAACAATTAAACAAGAGGCTTGTAAAAGTGCTTGCCACAAGTACCTCATTGCAGATATGGATGGAAATGTATCTACCTCTTTTTTTTTTTCTTTTTCTTTTTTCTTTTTTTTTTTTTTTTTTCCCTTAGGAGCTGGGAACTGAACCCAGGGCCTTATGCTTGCTAGGCAAGCGCTCTACCACTGAGCTAAATCCCCAACCCCAATATGTATCTACCTCTTAACGTGGTGTTTCATGATCCATAACAATCCCACACGCAGCTAAAAGGTAAGATATTAAAGAGGTCCAGGCTTGGTGGCAGACCTTTAATTCTAGCACGCAGAAGGCAGACGTCTCTGTGAGTTAGAGACTAGCCTGGTCTCTAGGAAAGCCAGGGCTACACAGTAAGACCCTGACTAAAAACAAAACAAAACAACAAAAATACCAAACAAAACAACAACAAAAATCCACCACTACCACCACCATCAAAATCCACCTGCAGAAGTTCGCTGCTGGGAAGCAGAGTCTTGCTGGTTCCTTTCTAGTGTTTATGACAATCAGCAGCAGCAGCAGCAGCAGCACCCACACCATACACATCTTTATTACAGTAAGATGAAGGCTTGCACAGAGTTTTCCCCTCTCTAGAAAGCTCAGAGAACAACCAGAAAAACTCACTGCTATGTTGGTGAGTCCTTTAAGGCTGTGACTTCCTGAAGCCCAGAGTGTTCCTTCCATCTGTCAAATGTCTTTGCTAGCACAGGGAGCTATTTTAAGTGTTGGTGCTATTGTGATTAGGGAAGATCAGCTGGAAAGGATGGTATTTTTAGATCTCAGCTAGACACAGGGTGTTGAATCAGAAGGCACCAAACCTGCAAAGGCTCCTGCTAATAGACTCAAGACTGGGAGGAGATGCAAAGGCCAAGGCACTCCATACCTCAGGGTGGAGACAAGGAAGAGTTAGAAGGGATTAGCCAAAGAAAGTGGTCTTGCGAAATTAGCAGTGATTTGGCATGGAAAATGACCTTGGTCATCTAGAAAAGACAAACTGGCTGTTTTTATGCTCCATGTGCTCCACTGCCAAGATGTGTGCCACCAGGAAGCCAGTTCAATAGCATCTGGAGCACATGCGCAGGAGGAACTGGCGTGAGGCCAGGGTGGTTTTCAGAACCGAGTCAGCTGTGAGAACTACATCAGAGGAAGCGGCCTCCCTGGGAGGAAGGCCACATGCTTTGGCGCAGTATGAATTCCTTTCTTTCTAGTATTTTGGCAAGCCAGACTAAAGTCCTTGGTCAACCAAATTCCTTTTTTGTCCTTTTCCCACAAGATCCCTGAAACCAAAACTGTGTCTGGCTATCTCCTACTCTCTGAGGAAAGGACGGGTGTTCCACTGGATGTTAGCTGTGAGCACTTGCGGTCTGTAGTTCTTACAAGCCAGGAAGTTCATTCAACACTGAGTCAGACAGGTTTTTCTAATGTGGGACTTATCAGAGCTTTCAGTGTGTGACTACACAGAGACATGCCATATGCTGCATTTTCTAACTTTAATTACTATAGGGAAACTTCCCCACCTTTCATTAATTAACAGGTATTCTCAGGTATGCACTGTTGGATCAACTGGCACAGGATGGTGGTTAGCCCAGGGCAAGTCTCCGGCACAATGAGGTACAAAGTTGACTCTCTCATGGGGCACACACTGGATTTGGCACCAGCACACGAACTCTACAGGTGAGGCTTTCCACTTCCAGAGCAATGGTCCGTTCTGTGGAAAGCTGTGCTCACCAAATGCAGTTCACCGTTAACTGACCAGTGAACTTCAGAGGAAGAGACAGAGAGTATCACTGGCCAACTGAAACTCACGAGATGAAGACAATCAGCTCATTAATAGGAACAGAAACTGTAAGAGTCTCTCTCAAACCCCTTTCCAGGGGTGGAGAAGATGTGAGGTAACCCCACCACAGGCAAGCTCTGTCTAAAGCATTTATCCTTAAAGGATGCCAGGCGGTCTGTCTTTTATGTCTGAGGCTGCAAGCAAGCATTTAGCCTCCTGTCTGTCTCGGGAGGCCCGACTGGATCAGCGAATTTAAGAGCCAGCACAGGAAGATAGATAACCATCGAGTTGGATCTCTTTTTTGCCCCCACAGTTGGGTTTCAAAAGCCCTACATGCAAAAGTCTGTCTGAATACAGAAGAGAAACAACACAGAGACCCAAAAAGTAAAATGAAGTACAGAAAGTTGCGGTGAGAGGACATGAGAGCTCTTTTCTTCTCTGTACTGTGTACTGCCTCCTCTCTCCAGTGCTCTGCTCCAGCCACAACAGAGAATGGCAGCCCCCAGAAAACCCATGAGGAGGCCCATCACTATTCAGGGTGGGGGGTGAGGGGAGGAGGGCTCAGGGGTAAATGAGAAAGGGAAAGAAAGACTGAAGGTCAGCACTGCTCTCTCTCCTCTTAGGTTACCTTTTCCCATTTTACTATAGCTACAAAATTAACTACAAAGTGGTTTTGGAATGAATGCTGATTAAAAAGGTTAGTATTATATGAAAGCAGATGAAAGGGAGTAACAATAAAGGTTATCAGCTAGGCTCTTATCAACCACAATATGTACTTCATTTATAAATGGAATTCTAACTACAGCATTTCCTCCAAAGCCAAATGCAGATACAAGAGATGGACTAGTCTTCTCAAGTCTTAATTTATCACTTCAATTACTTGGTGCTGAGGATTTTTAAGTAATATGACTGACGGTTACGTCTAGTATGGAAGGACGAGTGAAGTACATGGGTCAGTTATGGCTTATGGCTGTTTCATATTTTTCTACATTTTGTGATGCTAAGAGGTTTTTGTGTAAGTTAGGGCTAGTTTATTCATTTGCTCATTTTATTTTTTAATTTATTAGTTCTTGTAGCCTGTAAGTAATTTAGTGCCTTACATCAAAATATCCCATTTCTTTCTTTTTTTTCCTTTGTATTGAGAGAGAACAATGAACAATGCTTGTTAGCCTGGGACTTACTATGTAGACTTAAAAGCTGGATTAGAACTCACAGAGATTACCTGTCTCTGACTCAAGTGCTGGGATTAAAGGCATGTACCACCGCGCGCGCGTGTGTGTGTGTGTGTGTGTGTGTGTGTGTGTGTGTGCATGGTGTGTGTGTGTGTGCATGGTGTGTGTGTGTGTGCATGGTGTGTGTGTGTGTGTGTGTGTGTGTGTGTATGTGTATGTGTGTGTGTATGTGTGCGTGCGCCTGTTTGTGTGTGTGTTTTAAAGAGATGGGCTCATTATACAGGCAAAACTGGCCTGGAACTTGTAATTCTCATGCCTCAGCCTAAGTTGTTAGACTACAGGTGTGTACCTCAGAGATTTGCAAGTAATGCATTTAACATGCAATCCACCATAACCATGTTAAATGTGAGAAAGAAGTAGGCACAGGAAGAAGTTTAAATATTTAATTTCACTAAAGCTGAGAGTGAATGCACAGCCACTACTTACCAGCGTTTAAATGACACTCCTTAATCTGAAATTGGAGCTCATTTTCATTGGGAATATCCTTCCACGTCGCAAGGAAGACCTGGCGTTCTATGTGGGAAGGGAGAAGGGCGATGCGTCAGTACTGTCTCCTGATGCCTTCCACCAGTTCCCTCTGACATGCTAGGAGCGGGCTAGGATTGAAGGAAGTGATGCACACTAGGCCTTTCTGAATTGGACAGATACACACTGGAAGTTTGCAGGAAAGAGTTTGGTTTTGGCTCTTTATATTCCTAGGGCTGACTTTGGGCACATTTCCTTTCCTTTCTTTTCCTTTATTTTCTTTCCTTCCTTCTCTTTCTTTCTTTTCCTCCCTTCTTTCCTTTCTTTATTCTCTTTCCTTCCTTCCTTTTCTTTCTTTCTGTTTTTCGAGCAGGGTCTCTCTGTGTAGTCTGGCTGTCTGGAACTCACTCTGTGGACCGGGCTGGCCTCAAACTCAGAGACCCGCCTACCTTTGCCTCAAGTGCTGGTAGTAGGTGTCATGGATGGATGGTGGTTTCTTAAGTAAGGAAAGGGAAAGTCAATAGCTATCTTGGGTAGTATAGGAGACTAATGGATACTACAAACTACTGAATACTTAACTTAGTATAAACAGTGTAGACTAAGTGCTAAATGTACATACCATCTCACTAACTCATTATAAAAACGACTTCCATTTTGCAAATGTAGAAACTAAAACACAAAGTCTAATGAGCATCTTGCCTACCACCAGACAGATAATACATGGTGAAGCTGACCCTCTCATCTTGTGTTTGGGTGAGGTGGTTGAGTCAGTCAGCTAAGTGAGCAGTACTGAAATTTGGGGTAGCAGAGTAAGAACAGTGACCCACAAATGACCAATGATCAACTATTTATTGGGGTACTACAATGTACTGATCTCATTTTAAATTTCACAATGGTCTGTACTTCTAGGGCTATGCTGTGCCTACCATTCGGATGATGGCCGCAGGTATATTTAGCAGGACAGGAGGACACACTTACCCATTTTGCCATCTTCTACAAAAAGCACATTGAGTGGGATGAGGCAGCTGAAGTAGAAGACATCAATATTGTTTTTAACAGCCACCTGGCAGGAAAGCAAAGTGGAAAAATGTGGACATCAATGAGGAGCCGGGTAGGAGGAGAGAACAGGTGTGTGTCTAGAAATCTGCTTCCTATGTCAGCCAGTGCAGGCCTCCCAATCAATACACAGCAGCCCACAGACTGCAAAGCACACCCCTCCCCACTCACCAACATATAACTGTGACTACTTGTGAGAAATGTCTCCAGGAAGCCCATCTGTGGCATACCCTCTAGGACCAGTGATCCTCAACCTGTAGTCTCCACCCCTGTGGCGGCTGAAGGACCCTTTCACAGGGTTTTACATCTATTCATAACAGTAGCAAAGTAACAGTTCTGAAGTAGCAACGAAAACATTTTTATGGTAGGGGTCATGAGGAACTGTATTAAAGGGTTGCAGTGTTAGGAAGGCCGAGAACCACTGCTCTAGACAAACGATAAGCTCTGTAGTAGTGTCTTTTCAACTTTAAAAAAAACTTGAAATTCTTGAGTGATTCCGGGTGCACATGGAAACTATGATGACTATGCAGAGGTCAGAGGGCATCTTTTGGGTATCATACTCTAAGCCCTGTCTACCTCCTCTGAGACAGGGTCTTTCACTGGTCTAGAACTCACCAATTAGGCTACCCGGTCTCCATTTGCGTGATGCATGCGCCACATCTTGAATTTCTACATAGGTTCTAAGGATGAAATTCAGGTCCTCCAGCCTCCTCTGCATAACATTTCTGTTCTTTTTCATAACTATTCTAACAAAGCAGGCATCATTCCCTTCTGGTTTTATAGATAAGGAAACTAAAGGAGGGAAAAGGAACACCCAGGTCATAAAGACTACACCAAGATTCAAACTCAAGTTTGTCTGTGTTCAAATCAATCTCCGTTATGTTTTTTTCTTTTTTTCCACAAAAACTAGAGGCCACAGATGCCTCTTAACTTTTCCAAGAGATGGGTTTGATAAGCCTACTTCCCAGGTCCTAGCACAATGCAGGCTCGAGCACTGGTAAACCTGGTGGTTCTAAGGAAAAGCACTAAAGGCAACAGATGAGCTTTCTTCCCACAACACGAACTGCTGGGCTATGGTCTCACTGCAGATACTTCGTTTGGGAGACAACAATAATGAAAGTGTGGGGGAACAGGCAGTCCTACAGCAGGGTCCAGGGCATGGAAGGTGGGAAGAGAGGGAGCTGCTCCTCCAATACTCCGCTGCGCTCTGCCACCTATGACTTCCTCACCACGGTCCCTGTACTGTAGGAAAGTGTTCCTCTGGGCGAGGTCTATGATCACTATCCAAGCCTACTTCCTTCTCACTTTGCTCTTAAAAAGTAAAAGAAACCAGTAGAAGTGGCTGATGCAGAAGGGATGATGTGAGTTCAAGCCAACCGGTATTACAGAGACCCTATTTCAAAAGACAAGACTAAACAAACAAGAAAGTAAAGCTAAAAAAAAAGTGTGTATCTAGAGCCTTCCAACCTCCCTACCTACCCAACTTCTCTTTCAAAAAACGAAACAGAAACAACAAACAAGAAACAAAAATAAAAAAGCCAAGAAACACAAAACCTCACAAAAATGAAAATCAAAACAAATAAGCAAAAGACCAATAAGGCCCCACCCACTCACATACACACAAAAAGCCAAACAAAGCAAAATGCAACAAAAGCCCACAAAAATACCAGAGTTGTATGTTCACTGACTACTCCTGAGCATGGGCCTGCCTTGGAGTGTGGCTGATATAGCCAATGGCATTCCCCTGGAGAAAACTGAGTTTGCCCTTTGCAAACAGCCTTTTGGCTGGGAGAAGAACTCTGGTTCATTTACCCTCAAGTGCTGGGACCTGTAATGGCTTGAACCTGTGCAGGTCTTGTGCATGATGCCACATCCTTTGAGTTCATGCATGCACCAGTCCTTAGTATCTGGAAGATACCGTTCCCTAGTCACCCACTAGCGCTGGATTTTACAACTGTAATCCTCTTCTACATAGACCCCTGATCTTCAGGGATGGGATTTGATGGAGACATCCCATTTAGGACTCAGTGCTCCAAAGCCTCTCTCTCGTTCTGCCCACCATTCCGGTTGTGGCTCTCTGTCCTAATTCCCATGTACTGCACAAAGCTTCTCTGATGGGGCAGACGGAGGGGCACTGATCACCCATCATCCCTTCTTTCCTATCCAAACTAGGTACCTGTCTCTTCATCAAAACTGCGACTATGTGATGGAGGAAACTCGTTTGCAGTCCCCAATTTCTCACCAGCTCCTTTTCTGAAGGTAACTAGCACCTTTGCTTCCTCCCCATTTCCTGGGTGTGCCTCCTTGATAACAGTCTCTCTGGTCTCTCAAAACTCCTTCAATTACTTTCTTATTGAGCTGTTCTTCTGACCTTACAATCCCCAAGCCCAGAAGTCTCTGACCTTCAGCACACAGCCTGGTTCTCAGAGACTGGTAGGTTAAAGCAGGGTAAGGAATGTCAGGAAAGGGACGTAAGGCTCTTACAGCACCGCTGAACAGCACCGCTGAGCAGCCATGGGCTTCTAGAAGAGAGCTAAACTTTAATCCACCCGACTCTCAGCAGAAGAATTTGAGAAAAGGACACTGTTCACGTTAGGTCTCAAGGCAGTGCCTGGCTCTGTGAAGGACATTTCCAATTGAGACTTGGGGAAATGGAATTGGCTGGCCACCGAGGGTTTCGGGAATACTAATGATTGTCATTACCCTCATTCGGAATACAAAGCAGTCAGCTCTCACAACGTGCCATCAGTTTAAACATTTACTGGTACTCACTCCATTCCAAGCTTTTGTGAAGGAACTAAAAATAGAGAAAATAAGATGCTTATCTCCACAGGGATAGTGGGTCTTAACTAAAGCTTTTATCAGAACCATCCGGACAGGTTTTTCACAATGGACACTAGGGATCTGCTCTATATGAAAGAATTACAACTTCTCCATCTGGAAACTGTGTCTAGAATGACCACTAATTTACAGCAGTACCTTCTAAGAAGCCCGAGTGAGTCCATAAACATTTGTCTTTCTGAGATGCCTGTTCCATCAAAGTCTGACTGCAATAAAAGTCCACAAAATGTTCCTGGAATTTGGCCAGCTAAATCTGGACCTCCTAAAAAAGCCAGGAACCCCCTGACACTGTGATACACATTACAGGGTTTTCTTCTTCCCTGAAGACTGCCCCAAAATGTCTGCTCTAGAATGTGAAGTATTCTGCCTCTAATCAAAGGCAGCAGACAGTGCTGGCAGAGTCTTGGGAGCCAGAACTACTGACTTCGAATTCTAACTTTGACATGTGCTTGCTGTGTGACTTAGGGGCAAGTAGTACTCAGATTAATTTCCTGTCTACAAAGAGATCAGAGGCATTATTCCCGGGGCTGTCATAAAGAAGAGTTTGTGTTTGCTAAGCACACAGAATGCTAACTCACAAGCACTATGAGGAACATAAGACACCAAGAAACTGCTTTCACCATCTCCATTTCTTTTGATTTTTTATTGACTTTTTTTTAAAGTAATTAAGGATACCCACATTAGATCACACAAGATTTTACTATTACTATTACGCTCCATAGGAATCAGAGTTTTAAAGGGCTTACTGGCAAACTGTCTGCTTAAGGTAAATGCCTCTTTCAACTGTGGCTTGGTAAGGGAACATCTTTTGGGAGCAACTGCACAGGTTACTTTCAGGGGAAATGTTTTAATCTTTTATATTAGCTTTTAAAATTTGTACTTTGCAGTTTTCAAACTCTTACCATGGGGAAGAACTGTGTTCATCTCAGGAGTCAGTGTTCTCTTGGATCTGCCTCCTGTCTACCTCTCCCGGCTATTTCCTTCATTTCAACCATATCCAAATTACTTCTTGTTCCCCAATACTGAAATTCAAAGCTCTGCACTTTTCACATTCTGTTCTTTCTGCTTGATACATTCTTTTCCTTAAGCTTTGTTTAACTGTAAGACTAGCTCAGTCTTAAATTTTCAGAAAGCCCTAAAAGCCCCCTCACAGCACCCAATGCACACACTACTATTACAGTGCAGATACAAACTTATTATTTACACAGTCACTACTGCTACAGTGAGCTGAGAGTACAGGGCATTTCACTTTGACCAGCACACAGCCTGGGCCCATCAATCTTTGCTGGATGGGCTTAAGGGAAGGGCAGTACACAGATGGACCACAGCGCCAGTCTGTTCACTGGGTCCCCTCCATTATGCACTTCATTCATATTCAGAACAAAGCTCTCTCAGGAACACACACTCCCAATGTGGCCCAGGGTGAGGTGTAGGAGTCCAAGTTAGATGGTGGTGATTTTTTAAGTTTGAAATCAGAACCAAAATATTATCTAGCACTTTAAGGTAGTAGACTATATCTAAAGGATGCTAGATACTAGCCAGGCATGGTGAGACACATCTTTAATCCCAGCATCTGGGAGGCAGAGGCAGATAGATCTCTGAGTCTGAGGTCAGCCTGGTCCACATAGTCAGTTTCAGGCCAGCCAAGTGTGTGTGTGTGTGTGTGTGTGTGTGTGTGTGTGTGTGTGTGTGTGTGTGTGTGTGTCCTATCTCAATCAATCAATCAATCAATCAATCAATCAATCAAATAAAATAAAAATAAAAAAACCAACCAAATAAACAAAAGAGCAAGCTAAATGCCCATGGATATGCCAACCATCTTTGAGTGTAAACAGAGCCTGTCTCTTCTTTGAGATTATTCACCTGCACACATGTGCACCATGGTAATGTCTGGTGCCTGCAGAAGTCAGAAGAGGGAGTTGGATCCCTGGAACTGGAGTTACAAATTGTTGTGGGTCACCATGTTGAGTGTTGGGTACTGCGCTGCTTCAGGAGCAAGCCCTAGAACCTATCTTCTTCTCCCCCTCCCCCCTTCTTCCGCTTCCTTTTCTTCAGGGTGTTGGACATTGGATGTAGAGCCTCTCATATGCTAGGCAAGTGCTCCAAGATGGAGCTGCACCCCAGGCCTTTACTGTTTTAAAGACACATCTCATGTGGCTCAGATCCTTCTGTCTCTGACTCCTACAGAGACAGGTATAATCCATTAAAATTTAAACAAAATAAAACAAAACCTTTCTATAAGATGATGGTGGTAGGGGGGCTAATTGTGCTGGGATCACACTCAAGCCCATCTTCATGTTATCATTGTTTTGAAAGATAAATTTAAAACACTATGTACATATGTGTATCTGTGTGTGGTTTTGTGCACATTTGTGTGTGTGCTCATAATGGCCAGAGGCACTGGAGTTACAGGAGCTTGTAAGCCACTTAACATGGGTGTTGGGAATCAAACTTGGGTTTTCTGAAAGAGCATACCTTACTCTTTAACACTGAGCTCTCTCTTTCTCCTGCCCCTGCTATCATTTCAAACTCAATATATAAAATACAGAACCTTTTAGCATCTTCCTATTTCTGCTTGTGTCTCCACCCATCCACCTGCAACTCCCCTTCACACGTTTATTTACCTTCTCCAGTTTATTCTCAACACAGTAGCCAGAAGGATATTAAAACATACACTGTCCGGCAAGTACTTCTCTGTGCAAACCTTCACTGGTCCCATCTCATTCAGAATGAACTGCCTATAATGTGCTCTCCACTCATGCGGTGACGGCTCCTCTTGGCAGTTCCAGATAAGGGCTGTTCTTTGCACAGGGCACACATCTAATTCTGTGCTTTTGCCCTTGCTGTTTCTTCTGTGGAACACTCTTCCTCCTGACATCTGCATGGTTGACTGCCTCCTCCCAGCTCTGCTCTCATCACGGTTAATCTTAGGGAGGCAGGTCTTCCAGACCAAGTATTATGATACATCCCTGTACAGCCCCAGGAGCCACAGATAGATCCTTGCTTTAGCTGACTTTTTTCACTGTCCTCTTTCTTGTCCCATATGCTTTTTATTCTCTTTTTAACTTTATTTGTTGGCTTGGTCGTACCCCTCTAAGGAAAGCATGGATTATTTGAAGGAATTTTTGTCTTTTGTTTACTATGTTTTCTAGTACCCATATTCATAGGAGTGTTGTTGGGTAGGTACTATGTAAGAATGATTATAAAAATTATCATCATTTAACAAAAAAAAAGTATGTGTGTGTGTGTATAAGTGTGTGTGTGTGTGTGTGTGTGTGTGTGTGTGTGTGTGTGTGCAAGCACGTGACACATTAGAACAGGTGCCCAATCCCCTGGTAGAGGCAGTTACACTTATGAGATGCAGTTGTGAGCTGCCAGATGTGGGTGCTGAACTCAGGTCCTCCACACGTGCAGCAAGGGCTTTCAACTGCTGAGCTAATGTCTACCCCTCTACTCAAAGCTTTTTGACCCCCTTTTGGTTTAGACAAGATATGAACTTAGTTTAAAGGCTCTGCAAATAGAGCACTTTTCAGCCTCCTAGTGTATGCTCCTTAACAGAGGGGTAAAGCATGCATGCTTACTAGGAGAAAATAGGAAAGGTAAAAATTATTTTAATATGAATTAGCCTATGATAAGGATGCAATTCCTTTGAAGTTCTATTGAATTAATTTCATAATACATGTATATGTTTTAATATGAAAATATGTATCTTCTTTTACCTCTAAGGTGTCCGTCCATCCATTCATCCATCCGTCTGTCCCTCTATCCATCTATCCATCCATCCATCCATCCATCCATCCATCCATCCATCCATCCATCCACCCACCCATCCATCCATGTCTGTCTTTAAGGCATTCTCTCACTGTATAACCTTGCCTGGCCTGAGACTTATTGACCTTGAACTCAGAGAGATCTATCTGCTTGTTTCTGGCTCCTAAGTACTTTCATTGTATAGGCTTTAGCTTTAAGTATCCTCAGTGCTAGGCATGGTGATACACACCTTTAATCCTAGAACTCAGGAGACAAAGGTAGGGAATGGTCAACATAGCAAGTTCCAGAACAACCAGGGCTACATAGAAAGACCCTGTCTCAAAAAATAAAACAACAACAAAAGTCAAGTACCCTTAGCAAGGCCGATTGGTGGTTCTTAAAGTTGAGTGAGTTGAAACTGGCATAAAAAATAGATACAAATAAAAACAGAAAGTTATCTCTATGTATGTTGGCACATGCTTATAATCCCAGGTACTGGGAAAAGAGTATGGTAAGTATGAGGCCACTATAGACCGAATAGAAAGATAGCAAGATCCAGTTCCAAAATGTCAAAAGCAGATATAATGGAAATGCCGATAATCTCAGTCCTCAAGAGCTGGGAGCAGGAGTACAAGGCCAGAGGCCAGCTTGGGCTACACAGCAAGACCATGCCTTAAAAAAACAAGACACAGATTGAAAATATCACTATCTAGCTCATAAGCAGTTAATGTTCATTTCACCTATGTAAATATGCATGATGAAAAATTAATGCCGTTCAAAGAGTATAAGACTCACAATAACCACACTCCCAAACAAAAATGAAAAATGGATTCACTGAACAAAGGAATAGTATGCCTGCTTCAGCTTCAGCCCTAAGACTTCCCAAAGCAGATCACAGATGGTACAAGGAGAGGGCTGCCTGCTGCTCTGGCATATACCATGTGCAACATGTGGCCACAGCACTATGAACCTGCTTCCTTCTCAGGACATCAACAGGAAGAGTAAATAGACAGGATTATTACAAGGCTCTCTGAAGCACAAAAGTGAGCTAAAAATGCTTAATAACAATAATAATGTTTTTTAAAGTTACTTTCAGGGGCTGCTGGGGAAAGAGTAGCCTGTCAGCGTCAGCCTGTACCCCACAATTACTTTCTTTTCCTAGTATAGGAAGCCTACTGCAGTAGCTGCAGCCTCTTTATGGCGGCACAGCTGGAGAAGAACAGGCTAAATTAATATTCTAACTGTGTTCCAGTGTATTTAAAAGCACTATAAAAAGGTCTGAAATGAACTCAGTCTGAACTCTGGCAGATGAGGCCTCTTACCACACCCCTCACCACAGGTAACCAAAGAAGGTACAGACACAATCAAAACCAAAACCAAGTGAGCAGTATAGGGCTCACCTTCCAGAGTATCTTATTTACTCTGTGACGTCACAAGTGACCTTTCCGAGTCTCTGGAGAATAATTTCTTTTTATTCCTTTTCTGCATTTAGCTTTTGGAGAGATTATTTGCAGACCAGTCCAAGTTAGGACCGAGCAGTGACGCCAACCATCTCCAGTTCTCTGAGGAGTGATGATTCAGACGTGTTTTTAAAGCACCCCACAACCTAGTCAACAGATCCTAGGGGAATGGCTCAGAGTGACAGGTTTTTAATGGCACAGACTCTAAGTGTGAGGTGCAGCATCTGAGGCTCGGGCAGAAACGGCCCTTTCTGTTAGCTGCAGGAGTTCAATTGACCTACAGCTTTCTTCATAATTAATGCCAAAATTATCGTCTGCCTAAAGTTTAAATATTGCCTTCCATTTCAAGGCCTGTTGACCAATCAATTATGGGAGATCCTCAGAGATATCCTGATGAAGCAGAGCTATCTGCCTCATCTGACAGTATCTAGGCACAATGAAAAACATAGCAGAAACACGAAAGTCTGTACAGAAAAGAGCAGTTTACTTCTCATCAAATTCTAATTAATCTCTAGTCCAATGCTGATCTGCAGACAGTTCTCGTTCTATTCTTTCTTTGACCATCTGCTAGGTGAGGAGAACTCATGTGAGCCGAGCAGGGCTCAAACCAAACTGCTGGGTGTCCTAGTTAAAGGCTCTCCTTGTTGGTTCTCTGGAGATGGTGGGGTGTTATCCACTGTCAAGAGTATGTGAACAGGAACCCTACACAGGGCAAGTATGTCGGCTTCCTCTCCTGACAGAAACAGTGTTCCAGGTCCCTAGGTAAAAGCCCCTATGGGCAATGACATGCACTTCAGTGCCTATAGTTTTGACAGAAATGGAAGCTTTGAATACGTACCTCCTCTTTCATAACTCCTAGAACTCAAAATTCTCCAGTGGACAAATTATTACTGGACTTTAAAAATACAACAAATTCTCAGGAGCCAATCTCTTTTTAGGTTTTGAGAGGAGATAAAAACAGAAATGTGTCTTCTATAAGTTCTCTTTCTGCCAGGAGAGCTTCTTAATCTAGTCTCAAAAGTTCTCAAGTCATTTAGACCATGGGTTAGATTAGATTCCAAAAATGTCAAGGAGTAGATTAAGGTTGTAAAGCAGACAGATATTGGTTTCAATGAGAGATTAAACTGTCAGAATTCTGACTTGGGTAGAGGCACACAAGAATGAATCCAAGTCTATCTATGAAAGAAGCCCAAAGCACAGGACCATTAGAACTACTACAATCAAGTTCTACAACTCTTAAAGATTTATCTTTAAGTTTTACTTATGTGTACATGCACACATGCATACAGGTGCCTGTAGGGCATGGAAGAGTGTCAGATGTCCTGGAGCTGGAGTTACAGATAGTTGTAAGCCTCCTGGTTTAGGTCCTAGAAACCAAACTTTGGTTCTCTGAAGAAGCAGGGCAAGCACTCTTAATCACTGAGCTGTCTCTCTAGCCAAGTTCTGTAATTCTTATTGCAATTTAAATCAGATCCAAGTAGCCTACCTATAGCCTTTACAGAAGCTCTCTGAACAGCAGGAGACAGGCTAAACTAACCCTCAAAGTCCCAACACTATCTGTAGTGTAAGAACAGCCAGCTAGGTGACAATTCATTCCCAAACTGAAGTTCAGCTTAGGAATTTCAACCTTTGTACCCCATATCTCTTAATTTATAATCATACCTATTTTTCCTTACTAGTGTAAACTTTCTGATTACATACAAAGACAAACCTAGAATCAGAATTTTTCTTTTAAAGGCAAAAGGTAGACTGTTTGATCATTATCTGAAGAAACGGTTTTCTTTTCTATGCATCCCTAACTGGCCTGGAACTCACTATGTAGACCAGGCCAGCTTCAAACTTATGGTGATCCACCGATCTCTGTTCCCCAAGTGCTAGGATTAAAGGTATGTGCCACCATGCCCAGCTCTGAAATCCTTACAAGCAAATTGTCCTTAAAGCAAATAAATGAAGGAGCAGGTAAAGTGAACAACTGTGTCATTTTACCTTGATTTGGTTTTAGAGGTGGGGTTTGAGTAGGTAGTCCAGGCTGGCCTCTCGGTGGTCCTCTCATTTCCACCTTCTCAGTGCTGGGATTACAGACAAGAGCTATCATGCCCATCTTAACTTTCTATTCAATGTCCTTCCACCTCTCTGTGCATTGTCTCTTTCACAGACTTCTTTGCCTTTATTTGGGTTATGAAAGGCAAGCAAGCTACATTTTAGTCTCTCAGTGAAAATGTCTTGTTTAGTTGTATTTCCTGCCGGTATAAGAAATGATCACTCTGGTTTTTCTAAGGCACTTAGAAAGAATCCTTGAACTTTTTTATTTACTCTGAGCTTGAGCTTCGAGATTTACCCTAGAAACACTAATAAAGGTAGTCTTGAGCTCTTACATCATAAATAACTTAGGGCTGGCAGTGCGATTTTATTCTGAAGGTGTATAGGCGTAGGTTAGTGACACAGAACTTCTCCAAATGTTAGAAGATGTTCTATTTGTCTCCTCACCTCCAATCTTGGGATGTATCCATGTACACCCTTTCCTGTTCCCTCCCACGGACAGGAACCTGTGATGGTCTGAGATTAAATTTAGGTTTAGGATTACCTCCCCTCCACAAATGGCTGTTGGACTACCAAGCAACAGGCAGAGATTATAGGGGAGACCCTGCTAAGATGAAGAGTTGGTCTTGCTGGATACTGTTCAAGAACTGGAGGAATCTGACATTTCTAAATGGGAAAAAGGTCACTGATAACAAATATTTACTACTATGTCGTTTGGCACTGTTCTAGGCACTGAGGTGTTGTGAGTGTGGGGGCAGTAACTGCTGCTCTTCTAAAGTTTGCTCTCATCAGAGTGGGGAAGGAGGTGAGAGGGAAAAACATGTATTTAAAATGTAGTAAGTAGCACAGGAAGGAAAAAGGTCAAGGGACTGGAGCAGCGGTGGAGTTAGACTTTACTTAAAGAATCTATTTTGGCAGAGCCCTGAATGAAGCAAATAAACCACGTAGATAGAAGTTGGGAGGGCATACATACTCCAGACAAGAAAATGGCCAATTTAAAGGTTTCAGAGTAGCAGTGGACTTACTGGAGTCAAATGGAACAAATGGAGTCGATGATGTAAGAAGAGAGAAGGACATGGTTAGGACACATAAAGTTCTGTCAGGACTTCAGCTTCTCAGCTTAGACAATTATGAATGTATATTCTTTCAGACTGGAAATGTGAGCTTAAAGAAAGAGGGTTAAACAACAGCCAAGCAATGTTCAGTCCTATGAGCTGCGTGCCTTACAAGGAACTTCAGGTCAAGAGAAAATAATGTCAAGATATATGTCGCTGTTCTTGCTCAAAGTGGCTCCCCTCTCCTGCCCCCAAAGTGGTGCTGCAGATTAAACCCAGGGCCCAAGCTCTACCACTGAGCTATGTATGCAGCCCCAAGTTCTTATTTCAAACAAACAAACAAACAAACAAACAAACACACTTTATGGAAGGAAAATAAACTAGGAACTTCTATGACATCTTTTTGCCAAACTATGACTTTGACTAATAAGTGATACTAGTACAGCGAACAACCCCGTGACTCTCCCGACACCTTCACTACAAACATTCGCCTTTTCTTCCTCTAATTGGCCTTTAATAAAATTCCTTTATACAGTGTCATTTAGCTGTTATAGTACTGATGGCCAAAAATAGCCATCAATAATTTCACAGGCCTTTCAGTCTAGAGACAGGTCACTTTTCCATATGCTAAACTTAATATGATTTATTTTTATTCTATGTGTGTGAGTGCTTTGCCTGCATGTATAGATGTGTATCACATGGGTCCATGGCACCCACAGGGGCCAAAAGCGGGCATCAGATTCCCTGGTTACAGACTGTTGGGCCTCCAGTGGGTGCTGAGAACTGAGTCTGGGTCCTTGGCAAGAGCCTCCAGTGCACTGAGCCATCTCTCCAGCCCTGCAAATGCCAAACTCCTACCTTGGCAGTTCTGCAAACCCTACACAACAAACACACAGCACGGGAATCCTCTCTTCCCTTTCAATGACAGCGACCCGTACCCTGCCAGGACTGGGAGACTACAGCTGTCACATCTTAAATGTCATAACATTAATGCTCAGGGGTGCAGTGGAGGAAGGGAACCTCCTGCCTGCTGTGAGAGCTTATTGTTAAACTTTCCTTATTTTCTAATGTTCAAGAAATTGAACCCAGGGGATTTACACACACCGGATAAGAGTTCTGCCGATAAGCTATTCCTCCAGTCGCTGTTAGACCTGAAGACAGGGGCTACCAATGGTGCAGCAAATAAGGACGCCTGCCATATACAGCCTGAGTCAGGTCTCTAGGACCCACAGGTGACCAACTTGTGCAAATTGTTTTCAGGTTCCTCTATGTGCACATCCACACTGTAAGAGGCAAAAAGGTTCTTGTGCTCACAGAAAAGCCTAGGAGAACCAGGAAGGTTAAACACACAGGATTTCTTAAAAGGAAGGTCAAACATACACTTCCTTCAAAGGAAGGGATGCACAACCTGTTGTCTGCCCAGAAGGCTGACAGCTGACAGAATTAATAGCCTGGTGACCTTTGTGCTGTCTGTGTGGCCATACTGGATCCTCCTCAGCTCTTACCAGGAGCTTTTCCCTCAATCTATCAATCCTATCTTTATAGAAAGTGTCATATGTGGTTTTAATGCAGTCCTGTCTGATCTTTAGTTTACTTTGTTCCTCAAGATTTATGTATGCTTAATTGTGCACATGGAATTGAGTTATTGATCACCAGCAAAGTTTTCACCAAATTGTGCTGCTTAAATACACCTAAAATAAACTACTCAGGAGTTTGAACACCAGGTACTGAGTCACTTTGAACAGAACTGTCTTCTTTTCGCCTCTCACAGACTGTTACTCTACGGGTCACGGAGGTCACAGAGACCCTCCTCTCTCCCTCTCCTCTCCTTCGCTCCCTCCCCCACTGAATAATTTAAAAAGGCCCTTTAAAACATATTTAATATACATTGTACCAAGTCCTCAGATAATAATTTCCAACATCACAGACTAGTATGCTAGAAGCCCTAGTGACAACACAAAAACTTCATTAACTATAAATTGGAAATCAAGTAGAGACACAGCTGTGCCTGTGTACTGGCCAGTATGTTATCCAACCTTATGTGAACAAAAGGAAGACATGTGGCTGTTGAGGTGCTTGACAGAAGGACAGATCACTGAGCACAGAAGCTATCTCTACATAGTCCATTATGGAAGTGGTCATATACAGAAGAGGCAGATATTGTCAGTGAAAGCAGTAGACTACGAGTATTTACCCTCCAACTCTTTGAATGGTTCCTGGAAACAAAGGAGCCTACTAAGCCAAGGACCACTGTACTTTCAAAAATGATTAGTCGATATTTTCTTAGTTTCCAAACTATGATAGAACCTAGTGATATTCATCAGCAAACCCCAGTTCTAACTGAGTTTTCTTTTTTAAAATACTAAGACTAATGACTAACCTTATCAATACTTTCCCTTAAACCAGGCTTCCCTGAAATCAAACAAGAGGGGCAACAAAGCCAGGTGCAGTGATGTACAACTGTAACCCCTGCTACTCAGGACACTCAGGTAGGACTGGGAGTTCAAGGCCAGACTGGGCAACATAGAGAATTTATCTCAAAGTAACACAAAAACATTAATAAAAGTAAAAATGAGTTTAGACCAGGCACGTTTTCATTACACACACCCATGATTTTCACTCTGTGCACCTTGATTCTGAAAGAAACTTATTCTATAACATCTACAGTTGGCACCTACAGGGATGCTAAAGGAAGACATATTTCAGAAAACAAACAAAAAACCAACATTCTTTTTTATGGAATTCCACAAAGACAGAAAGAAGCAGAACATTTTAGGATAATACACACTGGTACTATTCCTGCAGACACTCAGTGCAGTATGAATTCTACCAGAAAACAGACAGGCTTTGAAACAGAAGAGTAAAGGCTACCCCTCCAACTCTGAGGCATTATTCTCACTATGAAAGGGATGCAGTGTTTTGTGCATGTGAGCAAGAGTTCTGCCCCTGCGACACAGCTGAGCCCACGGCTGTGTCTTTACACACGTGGGCTCAGAGGGCTATGCTAAGCATCTGCACTACCTGCTCTGTGCGGATTTGGTTTTCTTTGTTGGGGTGGGGGTGGGGGAGGTGGAAAGTTAACCCCAGGCCTTGAACGTGACAGGCAGAGCTACACCAGTAGGCTATACCCTAAGCCCTCAAGTTTTATTTCAATATGTAATGATTTTTATATTATAAAGCCTGCATAACCCATGTATTTAAAAAGTAAAAAATAAAAAGTCCTATCTTTTAAAACAAAGCTGGAGCAAAGCATGAGAGTAGTGTAAGTAAATCCATACGTGACCTTAGTCCGCTCAGGAAAATCCCAACCTTCTCTTGAACTCGAACATCTAATGTTCATTAAAGCTTTGTGTGAAGATTTTTTTCAGAATAACAAGAAGAGAGGGACTACAAAGAGGTTGTTACCTGTTTTGTATCGAAACTTCAAAGTTCTCTAAATACATAAAGACTGTACAGTTAAAGTTATTTCCAGCCATTCAACAAATGAGAAGATTCAACTGGATTTCATTTTCTATCATCCACTCGTAACTTAAAATTATGATGGAAGATGGTTTGATTTTAATAAACAAAAGTCTATTATAGACTATTGCCAGTGCAGGGACTTTATAAGTTGTTAAAAATTCCTTATCCATTCTCCAGGTTTCAGCACAGGCTCTGTCCCCATGAACAATAGCCTCACAAGGAGCCTCCCTATGGCGTGAGCTTGGAGTTCTGAGACCCGAGCTCTGTGTTCAGCAGCACCTTCTCCTGACACTGGTGGCAGAATTCTCATCTAGCAGAGTGCCTGGCCTCCTGAGAATAGTGTTACTGCCTATCGCTCGCATGCGTCATTCAGGGGGGCAACTGCTGTAACAGAGGTGCTGCTTGGTTTTTGTCAATTTGACCCAAACCTAGATATATCTAAGAGAGAACCACAGTTAAGAACATGCCTCCCTAAGAGTGGCCTGTGGGCAGGCCAGTGGGGCACTTTCTTAGTGACTCAAGTGGGAGAACCCATCTCATTATGGGTTATGCTATCCCTCGGCAGGTGGCCCTGGGGATATAAGAAATCAGGCTAATAGGCCAGAGGTGGTGGTGTACACCTTTAATCCCAGCACTTGGGAGGCAGAGTGCAGGAGGATCTCCATGAATTTGAGGCAGCTTGTCTCCTAGGGAGTTACAGGACAGCCAATGCTACATAGTGAGACTCTGTCTCAAGGGAGAGAAAAACAAAGAAAGAAAAAGAGGAAGAGAGGGAGGAGGAAGAGAAGGAGGAGGCAGGAAAGAAAGCAGACTGAGCAGGTCGAGCAAGGCATGAGGGAAGAAGCCAGCAGCCTTCCACTATGGGCTTCTTTCTGCTTTAGTTCCCACCTCTAGGTTCTGCCCTGACTTTTTCCAACGACAAACTGTGATAAGGAACTGTGAAGTGAAATAAACCTTTTTTTCTTTGTGCTGCTTAGTTTTATGTCAACTTACCACAGCTAGAGTCATTTTGGAAAAAAGGAAACTCAATTGAGAAAATGCTCCCACCAGACTGGCTTATGGGCAAGCCTGTGGTGCATTTTCTTGACTAATCATTGATATGGGAGATCCTAGCTCATGATGGGCAGTGCCACCTCTATGCTGGTGTCCTGGGTTCTATAAGAAAGCAGGCTGAGCAAGCCATGAGGAACAAGCCAGTAAGCAGCATCCCTCCATGGCCTCTGCATCAGCTCTTGCCTCTGGACTCCAGTGATGGACTGTGATGTCGAAAAAAATGTGATGTCAGGTTGAAAAAAATCCTTTCCTCCCCAAGTTGCTTTTCATTACGGTGTTTTACACAACAGTAGAAATTCTAACTACAGACATGTTCTTACAACAATTTCGTGGTGGGGTATTGGTTACAAAAACAAAAACAAACAAACAAACAAACAAAAAAAACTAAAAAACTGCCCAGGAGATTCCTGTCTTATCTTCTCTGAGGGAAGGCAGTGTAGATGCCTGTGCTCGCTATCAGCAAGGACCTTGTACATGGAACAAGCAGCACCCATAAAGACCATGTGGAGTCCCCAACTATGGACCATGAAAAGCCAATGGAGCTTGAACCCTGAACTTGTTCGCACTATGCATCAGTTGGAAAAAAGCTGAAAATGCCAGGCCAGCCTGTTTCATCCAAGGGAAGCTGCTGCAAAGGCTTCCTTTGGAAGCACTCACCAGCTTTCCTGATCCAACAGCTACGGCTGTGGACGTTCTGAGTATGAATGGACATACGGGAGACGAGAAATACCGGGGACAGGCATCATCTGCAACGGATTGTCTTACAAGCTGCGACTACAATGTAGGAGTGACAAGGGACAGAATTTTCTTAGGGCAATACAGTAAAACCCCTTCTGGACGATAAAGTCTTAAAGACAAGGATCAGAAGTGGTGTCCTCTGAAGCTCATGTTCCACTTTCTTCCCTCATCACAGGCAATGGATGCTGTCTTATTTTAGAATAGGCATGCAAGGAAAAAGAATCAAGAGGCACACATCCACTTGTTTTCCCTAATCAACACTTTAAAAAGAGAGGACTGTAAGCAGAAAGGACTAGTCCTTTAGTCACAGTCATCTCAAAGTTGAGTCTATATAGAAAGGTAAATAAGGACTTAAAAAATTTCATTTACTTAGTTGTCTTCCTCTGTGTGTGTGTGTGTGTGTGTGTGTGTGTGTGTGTGTGTGTGTGTGTCCTCCACAGTATACGTGTGGAGGTCAAAGGCACTCGCAGCGTTTGTTCCCTTCTTCATTTGGCAGGCTCCTGGACCGAACTTAGGTTTGTCCGGAGGCTTCAAGTACCTTTACTGGCTGAACCATCTTGTTGGCTCAAAAAGAATTTTTTTTTTAAATTTATTTATTATATATGAGTACACTGTAGCTGTCTTCAGATACACCAGAAGAGGGCATCGGATCTCTTTACAGATGGTTGTGAGCCACCATGTGGTTGCCGGGAATTGAACTCATGACCTCTGGAAGAGCAGTCGGGTGCTCTCAACCGCTGAGCCATCTCTCCAGCCCTCAAAAAGAATTTTTAAGAAGGTATCATCAGTCTTTTGAAGACAGAAATATAATTCACATTAAGGCTGAGGATGTGGTTGAATGGGCAGAGTGCTTGCCTCTAATTCACAAAGTCCTGGGTTCAATTTCCAGCACTACACAAAGTAGTTGTAGCATAAGCCTGTAAATTCAGATGTTCAAGGTCATCTTCAGCTACACAGTTAAAAGCCAGCCTGAAACACATGAACACTGCTATAACTAAAGGAGAATAAAACATTTTACAGCCACAGATCCATAAAGGAAGGAAAACATAAAAGCAATAAAATCTTAATGGAGAATACACAGATTGACAAAAATACTGTAAGATTCCTAAATGCTTAGGGCTTGCAGCACTCTGGGCTTGCACCGCCATTTAAAAGACAGGAGGAGAGGGTGAGGACGCAGTCTGCCTATCAAATGCAAGGCTCTTAATTCAACCCACAGTAAAGCTCTGTTAAATAAAGAAAAGAGGATGCTGGGCAGTAGTGGTACATGCCTTTAATCCCAGCAGAGACAGAGGTAGGTGGATCTCTGAGTTCAAGGCCATCCTGGTCTACCAAGTGAGCTCCAGGACATTCAGGCATGCCCAGAGAATGCCTGTCTCAAAAAAAAAAAAAAAAAAAAAAAAAAAAAAGCCAAAACTAAATCTATCCTAACCAAAACCAAACCAAAACCTATCCTAACCAAAACCAAACCAAACCAAACCAGCAACCAAACAAAAACACCCCCAAGCCAAACAACACAAAAGGATTAAGATGTTATCAATAGGCCTGGATTTCCATTCCTTCCATATGGGTAGATGTTACCTGAAGCCCTGGACTCTGTAAAACAGAAGATTAATTCCTTCAGAGAGGATAAAGCAGTTGAGAGTTGGTAGGTTCAGTGACCTTACACAGACTGAATGCTAAGACTTTCTCTCTAGCCTTTCTCAACTTCCCAGCTTCCAAATGGCTGGCAGAGTCTTTATAGTACCCTGTTTACTTAAGGACTTTTAACAAAGAATCAAGAAGTTAAAAAAAAAAAAAAGATATGGTTTTTAAAAACCTCCTTAGTAATCATCTGATTTTAAGAACAGAAAAAGAAAAGCAAGCCCTTCCTGTAACAACAGCCTCACTGACCTGAGAGATGACTTCAAAGGCATGATTAAAGTTCTAGGAGAGAAGGCTTAACAGGGCAGGGGAAAGTAAAGATTAAGACAGAACATTTCCAAGTTTGGGAGAAGCATCAGCTCACAGATTCCAGATGCTCTTTGCTCCAGGAGAGTGTGGGACAGGCTGGAGTGGGCAGGAGGTTGTAGAGATGCTTTGGTGCTACTCAGCCTAGCGACTATCAGCCACGTTTTCACATGTAGTAGACAAGTGGAAATACTACCTAATTTCCATTAATTCCAGTTTATATAACCACACGTAGGCTAATGGCTACTATATTAAACAGTATTAAAGAGAGCTGGGGACGTAGCTCTGTCCTACAGCACTGTCTCAGCACAGCCTAAGTTCCTAAGTTTAATCACCTCCCAAACACAACAAACAATACGGCAAAAGGCTTAAAGAGATAGCAATTACCCTTTATAGGAGAAGGCTGGAGCTCAGCTTGTCCTGTAGGATTCAACCACTTTGGCCCAAGCTGATCTGAAGCTCACTGCATAGCCCAAGCTAGTCTTATACTTGCTGCGCTCTGTTTGCCTAAGCCTCTCAGCAGTGCTGGGACTATAGGCACCTGCCCAACCCAGATGACACTGTGAGCTAGACTTACAAATCCTTGGTAAGACGTATTCTGGGAGGACGGTGCTATCAATATTCTCATGTATACAACAGGGAAAAGGAAGCAAGCAACTATGGGAAGCCATGGACATGTTGTAACCCCACCGTCTCCAAGCAGGCTCTGACTTGAAGAAGCAGTTACTTGTCGGTGAGCATTCTGAGAAAATGTTTCTAAGCAACTAACACAGGTGAAATGAAAAAACAATGACATTGGAGTCAATTAAATACACTTAGATACTGGTTAAGGGTTTTGTTTTATTTAAATAGAGGGAATAATTTTCCGTTTTTAGTAATATAATTATCTGATATAAATAAACTCAAAAGAATTCCACAGTGCAGCAAATTTTACTCTCTATGCTATTTACAAGCTGGACTTATAAGCTGGTGTGTGTGTGTGTGTGTGTGTGTGTGTGTGTGTGTGTGTGTGTGTGTGTTGCTGTGGGTCAAACCTAGACCTTTACACACTGTAGGCAAGCATTCTGCCACTAAGCTATATCTGCGGCCTGACAGAAGCCTCTGATCAACACTGGAATGGCAGGAAAACCATTCTAGGTTCAAATCTCTACTGCAGATTTCATTGCTCTATCTGCAGCACACTCTGCTTCCTATTTAATAAGTAACTGGGGCTGGAGAGGTAGCTCAGTCAGTAAAGTGCATGCTTTGTAAGCATGAGGACCCATTAAAATATGAACAAAAATGGCAGGAAATGATTTTAATACCAGCAGTGGGGAGACAGGCAAAGACAGGCAGATGCCTAGGGCTCACTGGTCACCTAGCTTAACCTGCTTGGTGAACACCAGGCCAACAAAAGATAATGTCCTAAAACAAGGTAGGCTTTTGAGGAAGGACACCAAGGGTTGACCTCTGGCTAACACACATGCAGGAACAGTAGGCTGAGGCGATGGCTCAGTGGTAAAGTGCCTGCTGTGTATGAGTACCCGAGTCTGAGTCTCAGCAGTCACATAAAGCCAGTTATGGTGGTATGCATCTGTAACTTCAGCACTTTCAAAGTGAAGGAGAGTGATACCTGGAGCTCATTAGACAACCAGAGCAGCTGAACCAACAAACCCCAGGTAAGACCCTATCTCAAGATAAGGTGGACGGATGCTAACCACTGGCCTCCATATCCACATGCACACACACACAGACAGACATTTACTCGACATGCACAGACATGTGAAGCAGTGGTAGTATATTTTTAAATTATACTATTTCATATTATAACAAATGATAGTTTAATATGCATTTTAATGAAAACTTTTGTAGTAGCATTATATTACAGTCTGGGCTATCTAGCCTAATCTAAGTTAAATACTCTTGTTCTCTTCCGGGAGGGGAGATGGAAGCTATGCAGTCCTTCCCTCACTTCAGCTGTCTATGTGCATCCTTCTCCCAGCAGACATTAATTCAGTGTTCAGAAAGATAAAAGCCTTTTTCTTTTTAAGGTTTTGTTTATCTTTACTACTGAGAAATGCCAATTAATAAGAGTCACGATTACACTCTGCCCAAGAAGAAAACCTGAAGAATCAGTAGTTGACTACAGATGAAATTAGAGGTGGAGTAGGTTGTGCTTGGTAGGCAAGTGATTGCCCCAATCTCTTCAGACACAATGCTTTACAGACTGCTTCTTTAAAAAACAAAAAACAATGTTTTTAATTTTAATTTTATGTATTGACATGAAGGTGTCAGAGTCCCCTGGAACTCAAGTTACAGACAGTTGTGAGCTGCCATGGTGGTGCTGGGAATTGAACCTGGTCCTCTGGAAGAACAGCCAGTGCTCTTAGCCACTGAGCCACTTCTCCAGCCCACAGACTGCTTTTAACAACAGCACATGTGAGAAAAATAACTTATCAGTCCCAATATTGTATTAGTATCTTCAAGGGAGGGCTTTAGAATAAGACCCACCTTCCTTTAGGAAGGTCTCTCTCTGGGACTCAGTAAATTAGAAGTGTGAACAGGAAAGTGAACTAACATTCCTTTGTTTTAAGAACTGAAAACTTGTCCTAGTTTCTGTGATCCAAATACCCTTCCTACTTCTGAAGTAAAGAAAGCATTCATGCATGCATGCATGCCGACTGTCCCAGACATCATGCTTGAGGCTTAATGAGCCAATGGGAGGTTAGCCTCCCAGCAAAGAGAACAGATGCATATCTGGGTTAGTGACTGGAAGGCTGTGAGCTGGAAACACTCCTGAACACAGCGCTCTCCTCATAGTAACAGCCAGTTCTATCTGTGGAGTAACCCTAGTTTTCTTTTTCTAGTCTCAGCCAAGTTACACTGTGACTCACTTGTCTAGTCTAAAATATTCTTATTCAGTGCTAAGAAAATCAGCAATTAGCCACTGTGGCAACAAGGTAGTCAGGGAAGCGGCAGACAATTGTATTTGTATCTAGAGTACTGAAAAATGTTCAGTTCTAAGTTCAACCCAGTATGCTGTTTCATTAGCAGCCATATCTGGCATTGGTGTCTCTAGAACACCAAGCAACGTGGTTCAGTTGTCTGGACAGGAAAGCGTATGGTTAGTATTTTTGTTTCACCGTGTTAAATATATTTCACAGTCTCATTCAAACTGTTCTGTCATTTCAATTTCTAGGCAGGGAGTAATAATTCTCTGCTAATTCTTACCTCTTCTCTCTCTCTTACTTCCACATTTTGATCAAGTGCAAGCTCTTTTCACTACTGACTTATCTTCTATTTGTGCGGGAGTCTTTTTTTTTTTAATTAAGATTATTTTTATTTTATGTGTATGAGCATTTGCCTGCATCCATGTATGAATGTGTAGTGCCTACAGAAGCCAGAAGCCAGTGTCTGGTCCATTGGAACTGGAGTTACAGACAACTGTAAGCTGTGACACGGGGGCTGAGAACTGAGTCCTGGATCTGTTAAATGCAGCCAATGCTCTTAGCCACCGAGTTTCTTCAGCTGCAAGTCTTAAACCAGGCATGGTGGTGCACACCTACACTGCTATGCTGAGAGGAGTAGGGCCTGGAGGATCAGAAGGTCAAAAGTTATTCTCACCTACTTGAGGAGATGCCAAGTTAGGTTAAATGAGACCATCTCAAAAACAAACAAGCTTTAAAACGTTTATTAAGCAAGTAACTCTCTAACTCCATAGCTTTCTTTTTTGGTTGTTGTTTTTTTATTAAAACCAAATAAAAACTCTGTATCATAAAGCTATTTCAAACTATTTTGTTACCAACTTTATCACGAGAGGTAGGGGATTCTTAGCATGCTGGAGTTGAGATGGGGGAGTAGCCTGGTGGGAAGTGGTGAGGTCACTGGGAATGTTGGCACTTTGCACACATACAGCAGTTGTTGTGAGAGCCTGTCTTGGTTCCGGAAGAAGGCGTTTTTATTTAAAAGAAATCACTACCTCTGCCTCTCTTTTCCCCACGATGTTGCCATGATGACCTTTCCCTCTCACAGGTCATCTGCCACAATTCTATGCATGATACAAGGAAGCCAAAGTGTCCTCACCAGTGACTAAATGTAGACACCATGCACAGACACCTCCCAAACTCTAGGCTAAATAAGCCTGTTTACGTGGGAATTGTTTCACAGCAATGGAAAACAAGCTACTGCAGACTGATCACTTCACACACGAGGGGACATCAGCGACACCTTAACACACATGCTCCGAGTGAAGCAGAACTCTGACCTGCAAGTTATTCAGAGGCTCCATCTTCATGACTGGGCCCAAGGTGTTGAGAGGCAGAGACACATCAATGCTCTGGTTTGGCATCAGCGGAGTATGTATGGCCAAGGGAGTGCTCGGGATGACACCGAAGCTAGAGAGGAAGAGAAGGGACACCCAGACATTCGTCAGGTGGCAGGGTCACACACCTCTGAGTCTGCATGGCTTCTACCACAGTGAGGCCACTTACAGACAACTAAATGGGAGGAACAGTAGGAAGCAGTGTGAGTATTGACCTGCTCTAACACTGCTTATGCCAGAACTTCTATGTGTTTCCATTACATGGTTTGGAAGAGGAAGAAGGTGTTCACAGGCAGGAACTATTGCTGATGCTAGGATTTTGAGAGATCACTTTGTGTATCATGTTGCTGGAGGGTCATATTTAATGAGTGACCATCTCTCTCTCTCTCTCTCTCTCTCTCTCTATATATATATATATATATATATATATATATATATATATCACACACACATATACACATATATACATATACAAATTTTTTTTTCCTATAAATAGTCTTTTGGAAAAAGATTTAAGAATCTCTCTCTTCTCTCTGAGTAAGCCCAGGACTTATGAGTCTAGGATAGGAGGCCGACAAGGAATGTTCACTTTATAAACAAAAGTATTGAAAAATTAGTGTTAAGTCACTAGTCGAATAACCTATATAGTCTGTATAAAGGCAACCGTTTACTGTTTTCATTGTTCCAGATGGACGAGTTCCCACTCCCAAGGTGAAGTGGGAACTTTTTTTGCCAGTATCTGTCATTGTCTGGATAGGACAGCCATTCTGAGTGCATGAGACAAACTCTCAAAATGGTTTTAATTTACTTGTCCCCAATGAACATTACTGCTTTGTCACTGTGTTTGTTCAGTCCGTTTATCAGCCTACTAACTGAACAGTGGTTTTTTTGTTGTTTGTTCATTTTTGTTTTGTTAGACAAGGTTTCTTGTAAGCCAGACTGGCTTTGAATTTAGTGCATAGTCAAGGATTATCTTGAACTCCTGATTCTCCTGCCTCTGCCTTACTCAGGAGTACAGGGATTACAGGCATGTGTCATGATGCCCCGATTTTGTAAGAGCCAAGCTTACTCTACATTCAGGACCTGCCAAGTTGAGCTTTTACCCCAAGCTGACTGGCACAAACTCAGTACAAGACATACAACTGCTCCACAACAAACCCAGGGTGCTGCTTCTTACCTATTCTTGTTAAACTGGATGGCAAAATCCGTCATGTGCTGCAGAGCTTTGTTGGTGAAGTTCATTTCCATATAGATGTGCCCTTGGCGGTGAGTAAACGTCCCCGAAATCTCCAAGCCTTTAGCCTTTACAGCAGGTAGCCAGACCTGATGAGACACAGCACAAAGCCAGGAGAGGAGAGTTACCATGGTGCTGCTCTTTCTCAACATGTAAAGGGGAATTCATGTCTCTTTAGGAAATTATGATGGTTTTTGCACAACAAATACTAAGTCTGTGTGAAAAGGTCTGAATAAAGTATTTTTCTGAATTTTAAGAACATGCTCAGTTGTTTAAGAACCAACTTAAAATAAAAGTCTGTGGCAGTTGGCTTCTTTTCTGTCTTCTGTTCAACTTGGTCAGTTTACTGTTTAAGAACTGTGGCCAAATGCTCATATAAGAAAAAAACATTCTGATGAATACCATGTTTCTGTCAGGCCTGAAAAAAGACTTAAATGGGAGAAGTTGAATCTATTAATGCAAACAGCATGTCTATAATCTTTAAGAGGTTTCCAACATTCCCAGCACCCCATTAAAGGGCAAGGACCATGTTATGTTATATTCAAATCTGTTCTCATTGCTGACAAACAGTAATGCCTCAGATGTTAAATAATATGAATGCTTTTTTCTATATAGTATTGATTATGTATCCTTGGCCCCAGCAGAACTATGATATCCCTGATTCATCCTACTTACAAAAAAACAAACAAACAAACAAACAAACAAAAAAACCAAAACAAACAAAAAAAAACAAACAAAAAACAAAAAACAAACAAACAAAAAAATCAAGTTTGTGAGCCGTTATGACGCCTAACTAAAGTGTTTATGGATAGTGAATAATCATAGTTTACTCGCCACACTGAAAAGAAAAAACAGAAACATGAATATTGTTTTTTATTTATGAGGGTCAAAACAAACAAAAACCTCAAATACCCAGTGATAACCTGGAGTAAGTTAGACTATAGGTGACTTGGCATTCTTTATGGTTTGGGGGCAGCAACCTGATACTACCTTTTCAGAGGGCAGACTGGTAATGTCTGTTTTAAAATGTAGAATAATGAAAGCAATTGCAAAGTTACCCTATAGATACCCTTAGAAAACCATCCCCGTCTGCCTGGAGTGGAGTTGTAGGGGTGGCTGCTGGGTCACATGTGCATCAGCAGGCGGCAGAGAGGAGAGAGGCTATCTGTGCTCAATGTTCTGACCTATGAACATCTGAATGATTAGTAGCCTAACATTCCCTAAAAAAATGAGCCTGAGACAACCACCAGTCTGATGCCAGGCCTTTCTGGGAGCCTGCCTGCGTTATCGGGTAGGCCCAGATGGGTTCCCAGGACGAGGTGTGTGTGTGTGTGTGTGTGTGTGTGTATGTGTGTGTGTGTGTGTGTGTGTGTGTGTGTGTGTGTGTGTGTGTGTGTGTGTGTGTCGGGGGAGCCAGAGAGAGACAGACAGACAGAGGAATCCCACCCCTGGATACTGGAATAGGGTAGATCTTACAACAAAGCTACAAATCCATGCCCAAACACTGTGGCTCACTTCTGAGTCTACTTTTGGCTACAAGTATCTGCTTCAGGAAATTCATCCAGAGAAAACTCTGCTTGCCTAGACAGCTCTCAGTTAGGAAGTCCAGCCTCAGATTTTCAATCAGTTCTGCTGTCATGAGCACCTGATTTGATGATGGCTTTCGTTGCTCTCCCAACTGGGCTACCTACCCCAGTTGTCTCTCGAGGTGCTTGTGAGTGCCTGATGTGATGACACTTTGCTGTCTATCTGCAGCTCTTAAGTGTTCTTTCACTTCTGCCTGCTACATATTAACACATTCCTTCACTCATTTCAAACCAAAAGCGTGGCTGTCGCAGGTCAGTCCAGACACACAGCTCTAACACTAGCACCTAACAATCGATGCAAAGGACCTTGGCTGGAGCTTGATCTACAGAAGAGAAGAGGTGAACTAAAACCTATGAACGTCTAACTGGAGACTGTACTCTAGAATCCTGATCTAGGATTCTAGGATCTGAGGAGGGACGATAAACAGAAGTTAAAAAAACAAACACATGCCACTCTTCTCTACCGTGTGTGTCTCTTGCTGATGTAGTATAAAATGATGTACCAGGTTTTTACTAGCTGTACTTAATGCTGACAAATTGGATGTCTCTGAACATGAGGCCCAAGCTCAAGTATTTAATATTGCCAATTTTAAGTCCAAATGTTTAAGGGGGATGTTAATGGTGTTTCCTATGGTTAAGTTTGAAGCTCCTTTTATCTTTCTCATGGACCCCGTGTGTTAGCGGAAGTAACTCTTGTTAGAAGTAATCTAGGATTTGTCCACTGAAAAAGTGTTGTTCATCTATCTACTTACTGCCTTAGGAGCCACATATCCGCCAGGTGCCATGCCTATCCCAGTGGAAAGCTCAAACAGGTCATTCAGACCACTGCTGACCACAGCAGGAGTAGGTGAAGGAGCGAAGGTTGCAGGCACTGATGACGGGATGAAGGACTGTCCTACCTTTGGGGAAAAAACAGAAAGAGATGAGAAAGAATACATTAGTTGTCCTTAAAACGTTAACTTTGTTTTAACAGCATTGGTAAATTGATTAGAAACACTGCAGTTATATTATTTGCAAGGATTAAATCCGCACAACATCTTGATTTTTTTCCACCACTGATGAATGTACACATGCTTGAAAACTTTGTCAAGGCACAGGTAGGATGCAAGAACAGCGATCCAGGATTTTGTCTTGTTTGTTTCCAATTTTAGCTTCCATGATTCTGTGCAAAAGGCCTACAGGTACCTAACAAAAGAGGAGTTTGTGTCTGTAGAACAGGGGAGAAGCATCCAACTTAAATAGCTCCACTTGTACTTGGGTTTGGCCAAGTCTTACTTCCCATTTGGGAATTAGCAGGAAGCTCTCTTGAGGGAGCTGATAATCACACTTCGTAGGAACTCATCTATGAGGAAAGTGTCTCTATGCATCCAGCAAACTCTTTCTGGACACCAGGGCATAAAGGCATTCTGTAGTCAAGATGGGAGGTTCCATTTCCTTCAGCTCTTTAATGTCAGAAACACAACGATCTCTACAGGCACCACAGCATCATTCCCTAAAGATGTCGCTAGACCACATGTGGTATGTGACCCCAAGATTGCAAGTAACCCTGCACTCGCTATCCTCACACACTGCTGCCGAGCTTGTGGTGTGCAGTGCTGGAGAGCAGCGAGGGGTGGCTCTGAGAACGTGTGAAGGAAAGCATCAAACAGGGCAGAGCTTCCCATGGTGAAAAAAACAGATGGCACTTACTGCCGGACTTCCTCCAATGCCCCCGCCAAGGTCACTGCCAAGCTGAAAGAGAGAAAGGAGAGAGAGGAGAGAGAGGTAGAGTTCATTTAGCTAAGTACTAGATGCCCATATAGATTCTGTAAATTGTTCTACCAAGTCATTGGAAATACATGCCATTTGACTTGTCTCCCAAAGCCTAAGGGATTCTAAATTGCCAAGAAACGTCCTGGGGAACCGAGCAGTGGTAACGAAAGGGTAGGAAAGTTTTGTAAAAAGTTGGAAAACAAAGCTGGCACATCATAGCAACCTTTCTGATCCTGTCTGTCCACCTAATTCATTGGCACAAATCCTAGTAAGATTTTGACAATCTTACTGTACTTGACCCAAAAGCAAGAAAGTGTTTGTACCCTATGAAGCTCTCTGCCCAGGCAGCATTAGTTTTCCTTTACAAAGAAATTTAAGGTGGGGGCGGGGATGAAAGACTAAAAAGGCTTTAACCTACAAAACCTGCTGCCTTACTGAAGTGATGGGAACCTAACCAATATTGAGTTGCAACTTCAAGCTTCAAAAATTACCAGTGGAACATAAAGGTTTTCCAGTTGAGAATGCCCCGTGGGGAAGACAGCTAGTACAGAAAGTCCGCATGCACGCCCACAGCTCCCAGTCACTGTGTCTAAGGAGAGCGGTGGTGATTTACGTGGGGCTCGCCATTTAAAGGAGGCAAAGTAGAGAATTAGATGTTGGCTGCCAGGAAAACAATTCCACAGGCTCCAACTTAGTCTCCTTCCCCCTCAGGGCCCAGTAACATGCACACGTCACCTGGAACTATTTACTGTTTAGCTGGACACACTCACACACACTCACACACACATACACTCACACACTCTCTCACATACACACACACACACACACTCACACACACACACATACACTCACACACTCTCTCACATACACACACACTCACACACACTCACACACACATACACACACACTCTCTCACATACACATACACACTCACACACATTCACACACACATACACTCACACACGCACACACTCTTACAAAGGTAAGACTTCTTGGTGGGGTGATGATATCTGCAATCAGTCCTGTATATGCTTCCTCCTTAGTTCTCACCATTTCTATAGCCTCTGTGAATCACCAAGTGGTTTGCTTGAAAAACACACTAAACATCTAAAAGTTTTTCAATAATTTTGATTAGTGGTAATAATTTAGAAATCGTGTTGGGATGGTAGTGAAAACAGTTATACGGTATCTTTATTATTTGAGAGTAGTGACTTATGAACTGGTAATAATATATAAAGTGTTGCCAAAATCTAAAATTCAATCTATACTCAGAAATAGTGAGGCCTATGCCAAAATTCTGTTTCCTTTGAGTTAGAAAATTAAATCCTAGCAGGTGCTTTAACCAAGCCAACATTTCTTGAATGTGGTTCTCTAAGACCACTTAATCATGTCACTGGATGTAGCCATAGCTATTCAAATCAAAAGGCCATTGCAGCCAAGAAGTTGAGTAACTAAAAAGGTGTCAAAACCAGCAGAAGAGATGATGCACATCCCCTCTCCCAGGATCTAGAATGATACAAATCTGCAGCATGATATCTGATAAGCTTAGCATTTTTTTATTCAGACAAATATGTAACATTTCCTGCACGTGAGGCACAAAACGATGCCAAACAACAAAGGGACCACAGATTAATCAGGGCAGGCTTTACAAGCTTCCAAGAGATAGAATGAGGAATGCAAACCCATACAGAAATCTAAAGCATAAAAGCAAATTCTGGAGGAACAACCTCCCTCTGCCCAGAGGATAGCGAAGTAAAGATTCAAAGGCAAGGTAAAGTGGAATTAAAATTAAAAAAATAAAAATAGGGGTTGGGGATTTAGCTCAGTGGTAGAGCGCTTGCCTAGAAAGCGCAAGGCCCTGGGTTCGGTCCCCAGCTCTGAAAAAAAGAAAGAAACAAAAATAAAAAAATAAAAATAAAAGCAAAACCGGAAAGGGTCGTTTCTCAACAGCATCCACAGGGCTGAAATCACGGTTAAAGCATGATCTGGAAGGAGTCCATCAATCAGACTGAACCACAGGCAGGTACATGTGTGGTTTTTAAAAGTTGAACTAAAAAAGCTTACAAAGACAATATAACTTGCAAACGTCTTAACAAGAATCTGGTGGTTTTTGAGACTACTATTCAAGCTTTTAAATAACTAATAACTACTTTAGCTAGATGCCAGTAACCATGACTACTTTCAACCTCATGTACAAAATGGAATCAACCATCTGTGCGCGCGCACGAGCTTTAAAAGCTGCTACTGCCAGTCTCATCCTCAGAGCTGATGATTTACTTTTCTGAAGTATCATCTGGGCATTTTGAAATAGTTTTTCTATTTCATTACTTCTAATGTACATACAGCCAGGGTTGAAAATACCACAGTAGAGAATTACTTGGAATTAGACAAGATTCTTATGTTAAAAATGACTTTAGAATGGGAGCAGGAGAAACCCTTTCTAAGGAAGGAAAGGAGAGCCAAATACACCCCCCTGGAAGGGGCTCTACAAACCATTCCATTCACTCTAATGCTGATGTGGTTTGTGACTTCCCATTAGTCTTATCTCTACATTCTCACACAAGCCCCTCCTCTGGCCAGGTTTGCAACCCAAGCTTGAAAGACACCCACCCCCTTTTTTTAATCAAACTGGTTGGCATATGCTTAGAAGAAAAACATTTAAAACTAACAGTTTTACTAAATATTCAATGAAAAGTAGCTATTTGTGACATTTAAAGTAAGGGAAGTAATGCCTACTGTGGCTTGGATTGAGGTGTCCCCCATAGGCTCCTATGTTTGCATTCAGTCCTTAGCTGGTGGTGCTGTTCTGCTTTCTGCTTCCTAATCTATCAAGATGGAGGGGCCTCTACCACATACTCCAGCTGCCATGAATCCTCTGTGCTTTCCCTGCCGTGGACTAAACGAGTATTGTATATATCACAGTGATGTGAGAACTCGCATGAAACCTAGTTCCTAGTTTAGTTCTTTTTTTTTTTTTTTTTTTTTTTTCCGGAGCTGGGGACCGAACCCAGGGCCTTGTGCTTTCTAGGCAAGCGCTCTACCACTGAGCTAAATCCCCAGCCCTTAGTTCTTGTTTTAAGACAGGGTCTCAGGGTCCCTGGCTGGCCTGGAATTCCAGAGATCTTCCTGCCTCTGCCTCAAGTGTTGGAAAGGTATGCACCACAATGCCTAGCTCATTTCAGTTCCCCTTTCCCCCTTAGTCTCAGAATATTCAGAGATGAGAATAAATCTATCAGCTGGAAAAGGTCTAACCATAATCTTTCCCCATGCTACTGACCAATTTTATTTGAAACCACAGAAGAAATAATCTTGGGGGTTGCAGAGATGGCTCAGTGGTTAAGAGCGCTGGGTGTTCTTCCAGAGTTCAATTTCCAGCACCACAAGGTAGCTCACAATTGTTTATAACTCCAGTCCCAGGGGACCCAGCACCTTCTATCAGGCATGAACGTGGTGCATAGACATACATGCAGGGAAATATCCATGTGACATAAAGTTAAGTAAATTAAAATATACGTTAAAAAAGAAAAGAAAAACATCCTGATGCTCCCTTTTTATATTACTGACAATTAGAATCAAGAACACATAATTCATCTAGAATCTGACACAAAGGATATGAGACACAGTTAGAAATATAAAGGTTAATTTAAAGGAAAAGAATAAAGCCACTGGTTCCCAGTTGGCAAAACTAGACTACAGCTTATTCAGACTTCGAATCTTTTCACTTGATTACAAAAGATTACAAAGGAGGTCATCCTCCTTTGACAATGGGTCAATGTGGCAGGAAACTGCTGGGGAGAGGCAGTGACTAATACATTAAGAGGGAGATCAGCAAGGATGGAAGTAACCTAATTCATGGTCATAGCTACCCACCACACACAAATGTAACCCAATTCATGGTCATAGCTACCCACCACACACAAATGTAACCCAATTCATGGTCATAGCTACCCACCACACACAAATGTAACCCAATTCATGGTCATAGCTACCCACCACACACAAATGTAACCCAATTCATGGTCATAGCTACCCACCACACACAAATGTAACCCAATTCATGGTCATAGCTACCCACCACACACAAATGTAACCCAATTCATGGTCATAGCTACCCACCACACACAAATGTAACCCAATTCATGGTCATAGCTACCCACCACACACAAATGTAATGCAGCAGATAACCAAGAAAACACCTAGAGAAGTCATTATAGCTCAGGCTTTAGGAGACATCTCCAGTAAACTGCTGGTCTGAGGTTTATCTAGGGAGTATTCTGAGAGCACAAACTCCTCAGGATATTGTACTAAATCAATCACACTAGGGCCTATACAGTTCAGGTTTCTGTCTGCTATCCAAGCATCTGTGGAAGGCAGGAGTGAAAAGGAGCTAATTTTAGGTATCTACATCCTTCAAAGTGTTCATTTCTCACATCCTACTGTCCCCATGATTGCCTTACCGAGGTTCATTTCTCTTCATGAAGAAAAGAATGTCAACTACAGGACAAATAAATCAGAATTCAGGAAGCAGGAAGGAGAGGTGTCAGTTTTGGGGCATGACAGAGGTAGCTTTTGTTTTGAGACTGATAATCCTTCTGCCTTAGTCTCCTATATGCTGGGATGAGTCAACATGTATGGTTATGGAAAAGAATACTTCAAATGCTGAAAACTGAGGGTTTTTTTTAAGGTATTTAGCTGATACTTTCAATGAGTTATCAATTGTAATTCCTTATTCTAATCTAAATCACAGAATTCGCTGCCATTAAATGGTACTTAGAATAGAACTAACATTTGGCTGCCATCTGAAGAGTGGTAACTCCACAATATCTAAAGGAATGCTTAATGAAAGCACTGGAATTAAGATTGGATTACAGAGTGATAGGTCACTGGAGAGAGCAGTGATCCCATGGTGACCACCATAACTTATAAGCTGAGCAGATTTAGGCACATTGCATGAGCGAGTGCTGCAGCAGAACCAGGCAAGGTGTAGCCACAAGTAAGCTCCAAATGAGCTCCAGAGAGTAAGGGAAGGGCCAGCTCACATGGATGGCCTCACACACAGAGCGGACTGCTTCTTAAACTGGAGCTGTCTCGGTACCTGAGGGTATTTTCTTAATGACAGGAGCAGACCTTATGCTCACCATTTCTACACTTCTGTCTAGACCCTTCTCTCTTCCATGATTTCTATTTTCTAGAAATCATCAAAGGGAAGCGACTCTAAGGAATGCATCAACCTATACAGTTTGCCAATAGCTCTATTCTTCACAATGATTCTCATAAAAATAGGAACACTCAAAGCTATGCAAAGAAGTATCATTAAACGCAACCAGTAAAATTCACAAGGAGACTCTGCGAGCGCATCAACTCATCCCAGCCGCCTCAAAAGGGAAACAGAGAGCTTTACTGCTTCCTGATAAGGAGGTTACAAAGCCCTCAAAGCCCACCATAGGACCCACAAGTCAGGACAGAAGCCGTACACCTAATATAGCAAGTTCACAGGAAACTGCATTCTGCCCCATTGCTCTTCACAGCAGCACTGCCTCTCGCCATAGAATTCACCACCTTTCCCTCCACTAGAGGAGACACTGGTAAGAACTGGCTTGCTCACAGCTTTACTTAGTACCTGGAATAAAGCCTGGTAAGCATTCAGTATGTATTAAACGATCGGTGTTCTAGTGACATGTGAGTACATCTACTGGCAATAGTCTTAGGAGTCAATTTTGCCATGAATCATTTTAGTGGAGAAAATAATCACCAAAGGCTAACAAACCATCTACTACCTGGCCTAGAGCCATTATCAACATCAGCACATATATGACAGAGCCAAGTGAAATGGACTCTCCAGGCTGAACACTTTGGTAAAGGCACTACCTGCATGCTTTTGTTTATTTGTGTTTGTTTTTGAGTCAGAATGCTGACATGTGGGTGCAGGTGGCCCCTGACTTGCTATGATAGCCCAGGCTAGCCTCAAACCAATGGCCCTCCTACCTTAGCCTCACCCAGCTTATACACTCAGCATCTGTGCGATTTTGGTATAGAAGAGTGCCTGCATGTCATTTGGCTGCTTGGAAGGCACCTATCTATACCTTACCACGAATCAATGCTAAGCAGATGAAAAGGTGGGATTCTGTCAGTCCACCTAAAAGAGTGTAAGAGGAGCAATCTTAACTCCTTTCCTGTAAGAAAGGTCAATGACCTCAGCCATTTTTTATTTTCACAAATGAATATAGTTTTCCCATTATCCAATGCTTATGCACCTCCTAATAACACATTAGCCTAAACACCCATGTCCACAGAACAGAAGAGGTACAGCATAGAGCTTTCTCAGAGAAGTCAGCCTATGCTTTGTCTCAAACAGTCACGGAATTTACATTGTGCTCTAGCATGTCAGTTTGTTCTGGGCTTTCACTCATCACCATTAAGCAAGACAGACACTGCAAGATGAGAAATCAGCCATGTCACTCATGTCCTGTGCAGTCCACAGGATACCAACCAAAGACTGGACTCTACTTTGGAACACAATTTTTGAACCATATAATTGAATATATGATCATGTAAGTTTTGGAAACAGTAAAAAGTTTCTGAACACTCGATGACCAACAACAATTAAATCAATGAATCTATGTTGTACCACGTGACTTCCCTAAAGTTCTGGTTCTGAAAAAGCCACACCTGAACTCTGTATCACTTCACAACACCTGAACTGTTTCATGCTCCTTCACAGCCAAGAATACTCCGGAGAGCACTTGGCTCAGACTGGACAGTACTGTTTGCTGTGAACTCTATAAAGCTTCCTGCTCCTATTGCAACACTGCAGCTTAATTATGCAAAATAAAAACTTTTAACATCTCCATACCTGGCTCTTTACCTCAAAAGTATCAAATGAATATATTTCTGTATCGTGTTAGAATGTCTGCTTTCTAAAACTGCTGTGGTGAGCTGCTACTGAGTTCTATTTTAAAAATCATTAAGTAAATTTTGGCTTGGAATTGAGACAGAATTTCAACACTCCCCCAGTTTTGTACTACATATTAATGAGAAAACAACATTGAGCATTAACAACTATAAAATATAAGTAATTATCAATTCTGAAAAACGATAAAGCTGAAGTATCAAATATTCTACCAAGAGTAATATTTTAAGTAAAAAACAAACAATATCCATCTCATTAGCATGCAAATCTGCTTTGATCATTAAGAAGTGGTGAAATCAGAGATGGAGAGGTGCGAGCAGTTAAGAATATTTGTTGTGGGGTTGGGGACTTAGCTCAGTGGTAGAGCACTTGCTTAGCAAGTGCAAGGCCCTGGGTTCGGTCCCCAGCTCCGGAAAAAAAGAAAAAGAAAAAGAATATTTGTTGTACTTCGAGAAGAGTCAGGTTTGGATCCCAGCATCTGTATGTCTGCTTATAACCATCTACATCTCCAGTTCCAGGGCATCCAGAGCCCTCGCCTGGCCTCTGCAGGTGGGTACAACAGTACACTTACATTCATGCAGGCAAACCACACATGTGAAACATAAAGACAAATAATTTTTACTGTTGAAATTATATGTACACCAAGTAATTGATTTAAAATAAATTTATGACTTATTGACAGGAAATGGTTGACTTGTATACTTATTTTATGTGAATATATATTGAGGGTTGCATAAAAATTTACTGGGTGAAAGGGGATCTTGAAAGGGAAACATTTAAACTCTATTATAGAAAACGGTCATTACAAACAAACCAGAGGCATCACAAGATGCTGATAAACTATGAGGATTAGAAATTATCCAAGTCCTAACACAGGGATTAATAGTAAAAACCTGGTAAACTTTTCCAAAACTGCCTGCTATAGTTTGGGTAAGGGTCTCCAAACAGCCATGTGTTAAAGGTCTGGTCCACACAAAGGTTGTGGTGATATGGGAAGCAGCGGAAACTAAAAGGAATCGTCTTGGTCACTAAGAAAGGGTCTTCTAATAAGAAGGGCCCCTGCCTGTGACCCTTCTCACACTACAAACAGAGTGGACTTGATCCACCATGAACTCTTGCTATATACGGTGCCACGTCACCATAGATGTTGTCTATGCAGTCCCATTCTGGGCTACAGGAGTCCTACAGGAGTCTTGGAGAGGGGCTTGTTTTCAGTCGACACTGGAATCCTGAAGGAGGAGGATTTAATTCCAACAGGATGGATGAACTTGCCAGCAAGTGTGAGGGCAAGCAGGTGGAAAGCAAAATTTCTTTGCTTTCCTTCCATTGTCCCTGCGTCTTTATCTGGGCTACCACTAGTCAGTGTGGGCCAGATTTGGGGTGGGTCTTCCTGCCTCAAATAATCAGATTAAGAACGGCCATCATAGGCAGGCCTGGCAGCTTGGATTTTAGTTAATTCCAGATTAGTCGAGTTGACCATCAAGATTAGCCATTCAAAGGCCCCAGAGCAATAGAACTAAGTACTCATGATCTAAGGCCACCGAAACTGTGAGCCAAGACAAACCCTTTCTCTTCACAGGTTGAGGATCTTGGAGTTTGCTTACACTGGTAAAGGTGACTAGCAAAGTGAGGCCAGAAAACCTTTGAATTGACAAAGGGCTTCGCACTGAAAAAAGGAAATGGGCAAAATGGGACAAGAACTTACACAAAATAAACTTAAAACTCAGCTCTTAAGTCACTGCACAGGAGAAATGACAAAACTAGAATTCAGGCAGAATTCACTGTGGGCTAAGCGCTCACTACATTAATAAAGCAACACACCACAACCAGACGCAAGGTAAAGAGCTGCAGGGAACAGCGTGGGAGGCGTTGAAAAGCGTACATTAGGAGTCACAGAAATGCAGCTCCGCCTAGAAGCTGCTCTGGCTCCAACAAGGGGCAGAATAGTTCCTCAGTGTATAACCCTTCCTCTGCATGAGGAACACTCGGAATAATATTTTCTTTATAGTTTTTGATATTCAATAGCACCATTTAAACAGAATAACACACAGCATCTTAGAGGGAACAAAAAGACAAATTTAGGCAAGGCCTCTGTTGACAGACTAAAAGGCAATAAAAAATAGAGATTCAGTGGCTACTCTCACAGTCAACCTCTTGAGGATATATAACAAACACACAGGCAAGAGTTACACACATGCACCTCAGGTCATCTTGTATATTACATGAAACCAGAAGGATAGTCACTGTGAGAAAAATCACACCTAGCCTAGAACAGGCAGCTTTATAAACTGATTATGAATGCCATTAATATGGATTCTGATTCAGAGAAATGAGAAGCCCAGGTAACTCCCATGTGAGCCTCCCCTAGACTGAATGCAAGTAACTCCCGTGTGAGCCTACCCTGGACTGCATGCGTCAGGCTTTGCATGTTAAACCGATGAAGTTACAACTCACAAGCTGACAGCTGAGGTTATAATAACAGAAGCAAGACATTGTCTGTAGAGTACAAACAAAAGGAGAATGCGGGAGGGTGACAAAAATGGAAGCAGCAGTGTGACTACAGAAACAGCTAGGGAGGTTGGGGATTTAGCTCAGTGGTAGAGCGCTTGCCTAGCAAGCGCAAGGCCCTGGGTTCCATCCCCAGCTCCGAAGGAAAAAAAAAAAAAAAAAAAAAGAAACAGCTAGGGAGTCATTTGGTTTCCACATTTGCACTAAAAAGGCATTCCATTTCTAAACCTACCTGAATTCCTTTCTCAAAGACTGCCCCTTAAAAGAAGACATAGACAAGCTTCGGGAGCACGTGCTTTTACGTATTGCAGCAACACCCCAGCCCATTGCTGCAAGAACCTCAGACTCGCAGCCACTCGCACTCATGGGACAGTTTTATCAGGTGTTGTTGGTAAACTAGTATTTCCTGAATGTGGCAGCTCCAGGAAAAGGTCACTGAACTGTAAACTTTCTCAACCATGGTGATGAAAGAAGGTAAGAAAAGGTAAACTGGAGGGTCAGAAGGATCTAAAAGACAAAGCCTGAAAATGCCTGCTAGTGAATATAAACTTTTACGAGAAAGCGAGACAACGTCGCACCTGTGGCCCCACCTTCGGGGCTGAGGACAGATAGACATACAGTGAGATCTAAGCAACCCCAAATATAAAATAGGGAAACTCGGTTGTTTCAGTCTTCAATGTCTGTATATTTGATAAAAATTAACTTCTAGCCAACATAGACTGAATTCCTTAAAATCACAATGGAAGCCAGGAGATGGTGGCACTCACTTTTGATCCCAGCACTTGGGAGGCAGAGACAAGTGGATCTCTCGTGAATTTGAGGCCAGGCTGGTCTACAGGGTAAGTTGCAGGACGGCTGCTATTCAGAGAAACCCGTCTTGGAAAACCACTGACCGACCGACCGACCAGCCAAGCAACCAACTAAAGCACTCCATAAATAATCAAAATACCCCAACCACAAGGTAAAGCACTCCATAAAGCATCAAAATACCCCAACCCACAAGCTAAAGCACTCCATAAATCATTAAAATACCCCAACCCACAAGGTAAAGCACTCCATAAACAATCAAAATACCCCAACCACAAGGTAAAGGAAGAAGCAAAGGTAAACTCAGAGATGTCTAGTTTTAAAACTCGATTTCATATTTACTTTATTAGTGTGCACTAGAGTGCAGAGATCAAAGGACAACCTTAAGAAGTTGTTCTCCCCTTTCACCCTGGACTATCCTGGACTCTAGAGACTGAACACTCAGGTCTTCATTGGCCCAGAAGGTCTGTTTCTGTAAGATATGTCAAACGGGCTTGTCAGAAAACTTTTTTTTTTTTTTTGGAAGAAGCCACTGCTTGGCATATGAGATCAGCTACCTTATTTCATTTGGAATTTTATTCGGCTCGATGTTCTCAATCTTGGCTGTAAAATTAAAATAGCTTGGACAACTTAAAAACAAAATAAAGCAAACAAACATAAAAACAGAGTATTTGGGGGCCAGGCTGGGTGCATGCCTTTAATCCCAGTAGTTGGGAGGCAGAGGCAGGCAGATGTCGGAGCTCAAGGCCAGCCTGGTCTATACAGCGAGCTCCCAAGCCTGACAGGGAGATCCTTTCTCAAAAATGTCTATGCCTTTGAGTAGTGGGCTTACAAACATGTACCATCCTTACCTGTTTTTTAGTTGGTTGGTTGGTTGGTTGGTTGGTTTCTTTTCTTCCCTCTTCCTCCCCACACCCAAACAGAGATTTTCTTTGTAGTCCTGACTCTCCTGGAACTCACTCTGTAAAGCATGCTGTCCAGAAACTCAGAGATCTGCACTGCCTCTGCCTTCCGAGTGCTGGGATTATAGTCATGCACCACCACTGCCCAGCTATTACCTGTTTTGTTTTTTTTTTTTAAAGATTTATTCACTTATTATGTATAAGTACACTGTAGCTGTCTTCAGACACACCAGAAGAGGGCATCGGATCTCTTTACAGATGGTTGTGAGCCACCATGTGGTTGCTGGGAATTGAACTCAGGACCTCTGGAAGAGCAGTCAGGGCTCTTAACCACTGAGCCATCTCTCCAGCCCTTACCTGTTTTTTTTATGTGGGTGTTGGGAACCCAATTCACGTTCTCATGCTCCAAGGCTTAGCCATCTCCCAGCTTCTCCAGCAGCCTTTTTATTTGAAGCAGTATTTACAGAGTTTCATCTTTATCTATCACTTCTCTATCTACCTGTTAGAATTGTGGCCCTGGAAATATCAAAATCAGGGCCCCCTTTCTACCTCCATTTGTAAACATGTTTGCCCTCATAGGTTTGATGAGAACAGGGAAAGCAGTAAGGAAGTCAAAGCATAAACCTGAGTACAGTGCTCAACCTGCAGTTGATATGTCAATATAAGGGCCATTTCCATCTCTTGGGCAGCTCCATGATATTGTTTATCTACCTTTAGTCTGAAGAGGCTATATGTACAGCAATGCAGAATGGTATCACATACTATTCTTCTACAACCAGTCAAGCCCAAATGCTATCTATATGCAAAAGAAACACAATAGGGGTGTTCAAAATGTGCCAACAAGCCGGAGTCTCCTGCATGGCCTGTGACTAGACTCTGGATACACTGCACAACTCACAGTGGCCTGACCGTACCTTAGTGGACCCTCTGCCAAAGCTTAAATGCACTTATACTGACTTGGATAATCCACAGACACCACACTCCTCATACAGCTTAGGAGAAAACGCTGTCCGTTATATACAGAAGAGCACGGGGCTTTGGTTCCACCATCTCTAAAATCGTAGTTCCTCCCTAAGGTGTGTGCTGGGAATATGTCAACTCCTCAGGCATCTGGACAGCCATCAGTGTATCAGACACCTACATTGTAGTTCCAAGGTTAAGTAAAATCCGCAGGAAGCCGTACCACCTATCATTTTCCTAGCTTTTCCCCACACACTGACAGTTACTGCATTTGCCATTTCTCCATCTTGTATAACAACGAAGCTGGTGGCATGTGTCCACAGACATTCTGGACTTTGGAGCCTTTTATTATTAGAATCCTGGAAGCTAATTAAATTGGAAGTATGACAAAGGGAAAAGGAGGAGAAGGGGGGGAAAGTCGAGCAGTTTAACAAAGTACATCTTAGAACAATGCTCAAATAACTGTTTCATGTGGAAAAGGCACAAACCAATAAATATTTAAAACTCAGAGGGTATTTTTTAGGGTCTGTGAGTGCTGAAGCAGAGTCTAATTTAGTTCAGGTCGGCCTCGAACTCACTTTGTAGCTGAGGTTGACCTTGAACTCCCAATCCTCTTGCCTGTCCTCCCAAGTGATGGGATTACAGGTATGTGCCACCACACCCAGCAAGGCAGAGGCTTAAAGCCTGCAAGAGGGTGACCATTACAAAGCCATTTTAATGATATTTGAGACCAAAGGAAAACTTGTAAGAAGCTAAGAAAAATAATGAACTCTGGTAAGGACATTAATAATTGAGATTGCCAAATAACATGCTGGCTAAATACCAGAAGGTCTATTTATAAGCAGGCCAACATGATAAACCTATACATGTGCAGAAATACTGCATCACAATGAACAGAATAGTAATGGACTCTCTAAAGATAGATAATTCTGTCCTTTACAAAGGACATCATTTCTGCTCATCAAAGAAAGCCAAATCGAGTTCTCTAGTCTACCAAGAACTAAAAATAACCATGAGAAACAAAGATGCTTACCAGGCTATCCAGTCCTCCTCCTAAAAGATCCACTGCTCCCATCTGCATGGAGGACACTTGCGGGACATTCACTGGGGGACCCAGGTCAAGATTTAAAAGATCCCCCAGAAGGTCACCTTGAGAGGGGATGACCTGAGGCTGTTCCAGGTTGGTTGCAGTGGTGGTGCCAACAGGGCTATCACCTGCATCAGTGCTGCAATCAAACACAGAGGAGGAATGAGAAAAACTGTCTTCATCCATAATACCTCAAAGCATCGAGTGAATGTCATGGGTATAATTGCAAAACTCTAAAAATGCAATCAAGGGGTTACACAGGGCCAAGATAGCTACACTGTCAAAGCTCTTGCCATCAAGGTTAATCCCCAGAATCTACACATGGAAGGGGAGAGGTCTCTCCCAGAGCTGCCTTCTTGTGAGGCATGTACACACACACACACAGCAAACAAATAAATGTTAAAACAACGAAAACAAAAGGCCTAAGGAACCGTTGACAAGACTTGAACATGGAGGAGTAAGGAGAATGGCAGTAAACAAACAGTAAGGAAATGATAAGTGAGGCTGATAATGGGTAATTGTGGGGGAAAAGAGAAATAGAAGACACTTGGGTTTGGTCTGTTTTTGTTTTGCTGCTAAAAACACATTCTTCAATCACAGCTTCAAGATGCTTAATTCTGTTATGTATTAAGAAAAATAACTACAGATGTCCAGCAGTCAACTAAACACAAGTGACTGGCAGTCCAAGCTAGACAAAAGAATTTGGACAGAAATTTATACACACAGTGCAGGTAAATAGCCAGCAGAAGTTGCATTGGTAAGAGCAGGGGATCTAGAATCAGACATCTAAGGTCACGTGTATGCTTCTCATAGTGTTAACTCTATGACCAAATTTCTTAGTAATCGAATGCAAACAATACCACCTGAGCCAGGCTATCAAAGTGAGGCTCCAACGAGAGCATGATGTCTTGTAGTGTATCAGCAGTGACTATGGTTGGCCCGTAAGTCCCCTAAGTATGGAGTATGAAGAGAAGCACTGGAAAAGTTCAGACAGACTTTTGAATCAGCCAAGACTAGTAGCCAACGATGAGAAAGAACAGGTGTTAAGACTTGAAACTGGAATGTCCCCCACAGGCTAACAGTTTGAATATGCAGTCCCTCGCTTGTCACACTATTCTGATGGTTGTGGAGTACTCAGGGGACGTGGGGCCTGGCAGGCAGAAGTAGATCATTAGAGGCAGGCTTTGGGAAGTTGTATCTGCTTCCTGTATGCTTCTATGACAACAAGCCTCAAACTCCTGCTGCCATGAAGGGGTGTCCCTGTCTCTCTGCCTTCTCTGCTATGACAGAGAAAACCCTGGACACCATGGGACCCTACCCTCTTGTTTCTAACACCTAAGATAATAAATGTGCTACTTACTTGTCTCACTGCTGTAACAAAATATCTGATAAAAGCCATTAAGAATGTTTATTTGGCTCACAGCTGAAGACTGGCACGTCATGGCAGGGAAGGTGTGGTCACAAGAGCAGGAGACAGCTGGTCACACTCTGACCAAACAGGAAGCACAAAGTAATGAACAACTATGCTCAGCGTACTTTCTCCTTTTTGTTCAGTTGGGGACCGCAGCCTGTGTCACAGTACAGCCCACATTTTAGGTAGGCCTTCCTAATTAAATTACCCAATCCAGATAATCTGCACGGACATGCCCTGAGGTTTGTTTCCACAGTTGTTGGAAGTAGACTGTTAGGAGAGGGCTACTGAAAGTTCCATTTGCCTCTGGTACTAGCGTGCTCTCCTCTGCTTTTGTTACCACAATAACAAGCATCTGCCTCACATTCCTACTGCCATGAATAGAATACTCCGGGTGCCATGTCTTCCCCATGAAAATGAACTGAAATCCCTCTGAAACCTAAGACCAAATAACACACTGCACAGGGATGGACGGATGAGATCCCTTCTCCTCGCTTCCTCCTTTAAGGTGCTTGTGTCTGTCAGAAGTTATCACATGAAAACTAACTGAAATAACATGGGATTGCAGAGACTGAAGAGAATTTTTGAGAACTATCAATAAAGCCATGTCAAGAAGGGACAAATAAGAGCAGAAGCAGAGATGTAAGAAATACATGGACACATAAGCTAATCTTTGCATGTGAAATTCCACCAACTTACAACATGAGCCATCTAAGAAATATGACAGAATATGTACATTAGTACCTCAAAATAGAAGGCAAAATGCATAATTTTCCTCACTATAATGAAAGAATATTCTAAGAGGGTATGTACAGTCAGAGGACAAGAGATAGTCCTGTAGAGAAATAGGGAAGAACAAGACAAATCATAAGTATATGTCCAAGAAATTCAATATCTAGCATTTCCCATTGTGAAGTCATGTAAAGTAACTGCGCAAATGCCGTCAAAGAGATCAAAGCTATCAAAGGGTAGCTTGTCTTATCAGACACCTTCACAGAGCAGCTGGCAAATGTAGAGCAAATAAGCACTTAGGTAGACCACCGCACCGCACTCTTTGCCAAGTGACTCTAAAGGCCCAGCACTGCCCCCTTTGAACCTCTACAAGAGGCAGCAGGCTCCGGCTTCCCAGGGTTGCTGTATTCCATGTCGCAAGTACAACAAGTACAGCCCTTACTAACTTTGTCACAGAACGATTAGGGAAGGACTGTACAGACAAGCCATTTTCAGCAATTCCTCTCTCCTCTCTTTCTTCTCTTCTGCCATTCCTCCTTCCCTCTCCCTCTCCTCCCCTCCCACATACACACACACTCACTCCTTTTGGTTTTGGATGAGTTGGAGTGCTAGGGGCCTCGTAGGCACTAGGCAAGCACTCAACCACTGAAGTATATTCCTAAGCCATCACCTCCATTTATACCAAAGGGGTATAAATGTTTCTTGTATCAGTCTTTAAAGACAAGAATAAGTACATATGGATAAGAGGCTTTGATAAGGACCTATGTAAAAAGCCAGGCCCTGTTGCCCAGGCCTGCCTGCAATCCTAGCTTCATGGGAAGCTTCTAGGCTGCACAATGAGTTCTGGGAGCCTCAAGCACATAAGACCCTGTCTTAGAAAAACAAAAGCAAAAAGAGTTTATTAGTGTTCCCCTTCCCTGATTATAAGATTGAGCGTGGTAGAAATTGCATGTTTCCTGTGCTCTGCTCCAAATACACTTTCCTTACTCATCTCATTAACCTAATTTGGTGGCAACAACACAAAGTAGACCTGTATAATGGAAAACTGTATCTATGTGTAGACTCTAAGCTGTTTATACATCTCAATCCTGCCAAAGTATTTTGTTAATAGTTTCCCCATATTCATTTATTCAAGAGAAATAATATCTTAATAACGGTTCTCTGTGCATGTGGGCATGTGCCAACCCATGCAGGACAGAGGACAACCTGAAGTGTTATTTCTCAGGGGCCATGTTTATTTTTTTTTGAAAGATATCTTTCTTTTCATTTATGTGTATCTTTCTGTATCTAAGTGTATGCTGCATGTGTTCCAGATGCAAGGAGACCAGATGCTGATCATCTGGAGCTGGAGTTACAGGGGGTTGTAAGTCACTCAGTGTGGCATTGGGAACTGAGCACTGGAAGAGCACCAACGAAGCTGAACCACTGAGTGTCTCTCCAGTCCACAGCCTTGCTTTTTGGGAAAGCATCTCTCCTTGAGACCTGTAGCTGACTGTTTAGTTTGGCTAGCCAGTGGGCTCTAACAACTTCCAGTCTCCTGCTCCTCAGTGCCCAGGCACTCCCTCCAGGCCTAGCTTTTTTCCACTTGGGTTCTGGAGATCAAATTCCCTTTGCCAACTGAGCTATCTCCTTAGCCCCAGTATCTAACTAACACATTACCAGAACTTAAGTAACTCCCAAACGTTATCAATACAGATAATATTCACCATAATTGTCTATAGTGTTATTGTGCTCCTAGACTGGAAGTCAGAGAAAGAAGCTCTTTAGAGCAGCAAGACTGTGGAATGCTCAGCAAGCTCTTTCCAGGTATAGCACAGAAGGAAGACAAACAGCCGAAATGCAAGTCACTTCTCGCTGAAGAGACCTGCACCTGCTCACCTCCCATGGTGAATTGGCAAGTGTTTGCGATGAATGCCATGGCTCCCTTCCACAAAAGCATTCGGAGGTTTATGGTACACGGAGGCCAAAGAACCAATGTGGCAGATGAGCTCATCCAGGAGGGTAGGTTCAATGAGGTCTGTTTCCTCAGAGATCAATGGCTTCTCAGACAACACTACTTCTTTGGCTGTCACAGGGTCAGTTGAAAGAAGGCGCCAATAAATATAACCCCGATCTCGAAGGTCAGGATTATCAGAATCCTAAGGAGAAGCAAAGGCAAGGTGACTTAGATGGACCTGTTCTCCACAGAGACACCAAGGTGCCAGACTTACTGTCAAGGCACTGTTGTAGTGACTTATTCAGATTAGCTACTAAAATGATATTTTACTGAGACTTAATAGTCTATAGTTATAACTATATGCCTATATTCTATATATTCTATATGCCTATATTCTCTATATTCTATATGCCTAATGTTTCAAGGAACTTAAACATATATTGAGATGGGCTAATGCCCAGACTCACAGTCCAAAGAAGAGAAGGAAAAAAACCACTTTAATCCAGTAACAGTTAAATGGCCTTGGGAAATTCAACTTCTGAGACCTATATGATAGGAGGAAAGAGAAATGAACCCCCACAAGTTGTCAACTGACTTCTATAAGCACAGTGTGACGTGTGCGATAAATAAAAATGTGTCAGCCTTAAAAAAAAATTTTTTTATTTTACTGGTACCGGGCTGGAGAGATGGCTCAGCCGTTAAAGGCTAGGCTCACAACCAAAAATATTTTACTGGTACCAATGTTCTACCTGCATCTGTGTAAGTACACTATGTATAAGCAGTGCCCACAGAGGTTAGAGGAGGGTGTCAAAGCCCCTGGAACTAGAATTACAGATGGTGGTCAGCAACTCTGTTGGTGCTGGAAATGAAGTCAAGTCCTCTGCAGGAACAGTAAATACTCTTAACCACCGAGTTGTCTCCTTAGCTCTCAGGTGTAAGCTTAAACAAAAAACCCAAAACTGCTACATAAGCCATATGTGGAAGTACACACATGCTGTAATTCCAATATTCAGGATACTGAGGCAGGGGGATTGCATGAATGAGGGCATCCAGGATATGTACTGAGTACTGAGCCAGTTAGGACTGCATAGCAAGACACCCTCTCTAAATTAATTAACTAACTAATAAAAATTAATAAATGTGGCCATGAATATTGGCAGGAATTTTCTTGTCACATATTATGCCTTACATCTGTTTTCCTAATTCATTCCTTAAAATTGTTACTTATAAATATGTATCTACTTGACTACAATGTACTATGTGTATACAGAGCCTGTGCAAACCAGAAAGTTGTATCAGATTCCCTGGAACTGGAGTTATAGACATTGTGAGCCCCCATGCAGGTACTGGAAATTGAATCTAGTTCCTTTACAAGAACAGCAATTGCTCTTAACCACTGAGCCATCTCTCTAGCCCCATAACTTCCTTCTTGATTCAAGTAACTGTATTCACCTCCTGGAGACACTGGCTAAGTCTCAGTAATAGAAAGAGACTACTACAGTGCCTGACTCAAGAGCTCATAGAGGTAAACAAATTAAAACAACAACAGCAATCCCGGAACACCCAACAACTAAGCATTAACCAACATACAAACGTATGTGCCTTCAAAAAGAGTAGCACTTGAATTTAGTGCTCCGCCTGTTCTAGTTTTAAAATAATTTTATGCATATTCATGGCTTAAAAATTATAATCTGCTGAGTGTAGTGGCATATACCTTTAATCTCAGCATACAGGAGATAGAAGTTCACTGAGCTCAAGGCCAGCCTGGTCTACATACTCAGATGAGGCCCTGTCCTGAGAAGAAAAAGAAAAGCTAGCAAACAAATTTGAATCATGCCACACCAGATTTATAAGGGTACAAAATAAAAAAGAAAATCTTTGACAATTATCCAATCCCTTCCTGATCTCCACCCTCCACTCCCAATAACCATGACTAGTGGCTGTATGTGTCTGTCTCGATCAAAACACATGGTTTTGGCATAGAAACTAGTTCCATATTATACACATTGCTCCATAAGTACTTTCATACACATAATAAAAATTAAAATAAAATTCTAAAATATTTCCCAGAGCACTTACAAGTGAATTTTTAAGTAATTAGTAATAAGAAAATGATAGCCCAGAACTGGCAAAATACTATAGAAGGGGTTGATGTTTTCATAATATACCATTAGAAACAGAAGAAACAGACAGAAAAATGGTTAATTTGTGAATCAGATTCCATGTGTAGATACACATCTTAACTGACAATTGTGTTAAAGCCAGCTTGTTCTCAAATTCAATTCAAGACATTACCAAATCATCATATTACACTATAAATAAAAAAAGCATGGGGTTGGGGATTTAGCTCAGTGGTAGAGTGCTTGCCTAGCAAGCGCAAGGCCCTGGGTTCGGTCCTCAGCTCCAAGAAAAAAAAATCATTTTAATTTTTATGGATCTGAATGGTAACATGATTTTTTTTCTAGTGCTAAAAACTGAGTATAGGGCCCTGGGTACTCTAGGCAAGTGCTATATTTCCCAGCACTTTCACATATTTTCATATTATCGATAATATATAATCTAAATCAAATTTTCAAGATTATCACAAAAGCTGGGGTCAGCCAGAATAAATTTTTGTATTTTAAAATTTATTTCATGTGTATATGTATGCTCATGAGTGTGCATATGTACCGCATACGTACAGGAGCCTGCACAGATCAGACGAGGCGTGGGTTCCAATGAACTGGGGGGTACAGTTGGTTGTGGACCACCATGTGGGACTAAGAACCAAAATTGGGTTCTCTGTGAAAACTACAAATTCTCTTAACTGCTGAGCCACCTCTCCAGTCTCAACTAGCTAAGCTAAAACTTGTGCAAGCCAGATACAATTTTGCACAATCTGTTAAGAGGCGTCATTTTAGTATTTTCAGAACTAAACCCTGCCCCAAATGAACCTTCTTGAGAGGTGTCCTGGTTACTTTTATTTCAACTAGAGTCATATGAGAGAGAGAAGCTCAATTGAGAAAATGCCTTCACAAGACCAGACAGTAAGCAAGGATTTTCTTTTTTGTTTTTTGTTTTTTGTTTTTTTTTTTTTTCTTTTTTTTGGAGCTGGGGACTGAACCCAGGGCCTTGCGCTTGCTAGGCAAGCGTTCTACCACTGAGCTAAATCCCCAACCCAGCAAGGATTTTCTTAATCACTGATTGGTGGGGGCAGGCTCAGCCCATTATGAAAAAGGCCAAGCCTGGGTCGGTGGGCCTGGGTTCTATAAGAAGGCAGGCTGAGTAAGCCAGTGAGCAGCACCCTCCAAGGCCTCTGCATCAGCCCCTGACTCCAGCTTCCTGCTGAGTTTGAGTTCCTGTTGGCTTCCCTCAACAGACTATGGTTCAGGTGATGCAACAATAAAGCCTTTCCTCCCCTCGTTGCTCTTCATTGTGGAGTTTACCACAGCAACAGCAGCCTTGAATGAGACAAGACGTACCATCCAGTCTAACCAATGGAAGCTCTCAGATCTCTCACCTGTGTGGCCAAGCTCAAGACCTGTTGGACCAGCTCCTGTGTTTCTGATGGCTTCTTGAGAAACAGTTTCACTATGGCGGTAAGCAACGTGAGCTGCACCTAAAAAACAAAGTTCGACATCATCTCCAGTTCCTATTTCCTCAACTACGAATCGCTGACGCTGATTACGAGATGAGGGGCTAAAGCTGAGCCAATGTAACAAACAGCAGCCAAGAGCAGTCGCTGAAGTCCGAAGCCCCCTGACCATCACAAGCCTCTTTCTTTCCAGTTGCAGCTTTGGTATCAAAAATGGCTTGTTTCTGGGCCAGATTTCAACTGTTCTTTCTTTTTAATAATAAAAAAAATTATGATGATGATGACGTGTCTGAATGCATGATGTGTGTGCATGCATGTGTGTGCATGCATGTGTGTGCATGCATGTGTTGCAGTGCACTCATGGAAGTCAAGGACAACTTCCATCATGAAGTCAGTTCTGTCCTTCCACCTTTACACGAGTTCCAGGGACCAAACTCAGATTGCCAGGCTTGTGCGGCAATGACCTTTACCCTCTGAGCCAGCCTTTAAATGTACTGTTTAAAGTACGCACACAAAGAAGACAGACTGGCTCTTGATTAAACCGTGTTTACTTTGGCCAAAGCTAACAAGTTTGAAGGACTCATAAAATCGTTTGTCATACTGGGATAAGAGCCAAAACAAAATTGTGTCAGATTAGAGCCAATTAGCGGGAGCCTGCTGTGCCACTATTAATATTAAGCCTATTAAATTACTATAATGGATGACATACACAGACTTCTATTTGCTATGAGCACAGATGCCAGGGAGAAAGGGCTTAATAATCTGACTGCCTTCTCTGGGCCTTTGACTCTGATTTTAGTAGGAGAGAGGGACAGATGGGGAGAAATCTAATCATCTATAGACAATCTTTTCAAACCTCGCTGTGCTGTATTGTAACAAGCAACAGCAAATACCAAGGACAATATGCAGTCACCCTTAAGTGACGGAAAATAAGAACCTCGTGACTGCTCGCCATCACTGCAGGGAAGCTCGCTCACTTCAGGAGCAGCACCCGCAGCAGGTAAGAACTGACTTGGTAGATGCTTCTCTCTCTCTGGGAGCGCAGCCCTCAAACGTTCCAGTGCCCAGGCTAGTCTAAGACCCCTGCTCTCAGCTCCGCAGCTATTCTACAGAACAGTGCTGACCAGAGGGTCATCCCTTCTGAGAAGAGGAAACCACGACAAACACACACACACAGGAAACTAGCTAACATTTTACCTTCTCCGTCCTCACTGTGGGGCACAGGATGGAAGAGACTTACCTGGGTGCTTTCATCATGAAAACCTTCCAGGAAGCTCTCTAGTAACTCATCGGCATTATCGATTCTTTCAGCATACTCTCCTACAATCCAAATCATAGCCGCTCGGGCATCGGGTTCATCCAGGGAGTCCAAGTTCTCACACAGCGTGGCGATAATGCTCTCATACCTGTTACGACAGATGCACTAAGTAAGAACTGCATTTAACAGCAGAAGCTAAAGCAAAAAACCATGCACAAGGGACTCCAAGCCACAAAGGTTTTTACTCGACAGAAGGTAGTAAGTCAAAATTGTATGGCTTAAATTTTTCTTCAAGTATTCTTTAAAATATGTTTTTATTTAAAATTTTATAGTTTTGTATATATGACCGTTTAGCTTGCATATATGTGTGTGCATCACATGAAGGCCTGGTACCTGCAGAGGTCAAAGGAGGCACTGGATCCCCTGGCAATGGAGTCACAGATGACTGTGAACCACTGTTCTTCAATTACGGTTTGTTGTGTTTTGTTTGTTTATTCATTTTGTTTTTGAGACAGGGACTCTATGTAGCTTGTTGTCCTCTAATTCATTCTATAAATCAGGCTGGCCTTGAACTCAGAGATCCACCTACCTCTACCTCCTGAGTGCTGGTACTAAAGGTGTGTGCCCACAAAACTAGATCAATTATGTTTTAGTAACTAAGCTTTCAACTTTTATAAGAGTTCATGAAATCAGAAATCACAACTGTCTCGTATTGCACTTCTTCTATTTTTGGGTGCAATCCTTAATGGCCTGCTCCACTTTAACCAAGGCAAGGTCTCTCTCTCTAAAATAAGAGCTCTTAGACACAGCTGGTCTAGCCAGCCAGCTTGCCCCAGCTATCTCCTGCTTCCTGGCACTAGGTTCACAAGGGTGCCATCAAGCAGGCCTGACTCTTATGGTAGCAGGGATCAGAACTCTGGTCCTAAAGCTTATACAGCAAGTGCTTTATCTGAACCATCTCCCCAGCCCACATTTACTTTTTACAAAAGAGATCTTTATGTTCTTTCTAATATAATACACTAATGACCTGCTTCTAATAAGAAGTTCAATAATTTATTTTTATTCTTATAGATCAATGGCTCTCCCATGTTCATCATGCTAAATCTATGTCCTTCACTAACATAATTTAAAATTTTGTTTTTTATTACTAAAGACTGAACCTAGGATCTAGCAATGAAAGGCAAACTCTTTCCCAGTGAGTGCTATATTAAGTCTACTGTTTTCTTGTTTTAAAATGGGATCTTGCTAGGTTGCAAAGATTGGCTTGAACTTGTACTTGTCCTGCTTTGGCCTCCTGAATAGCTGAGATTATAGGCCTATGTCACCAGATCTAGCTGGCGGATGTGATTTTAAACATCAGACTGAAACAAATTAATGTGGATAACTAGTATACTAAGGCCAAGTATCTGCCCTATTCCTACTTATTAAACCAGACTTTTGACTATTTTCTTGAACTTAAACTGTCATAACCCCTTTTTTACACAAGTCTTACACACCTTTCCATTGAGCTTTTCCCCCCTTAACCTATAAAAAAAGTTTAGAAACCCGATCCTTCACTTTTGGGAGGAGTTCAGTAAAAGGTTGTAGTCCTCTTTCTAAATAACACTTCTCGGGGTTGGGGATTTAGCTCAGTGGTAGAGCGCTTGCCTAGCGAGCACAAGGCCCTGGGTTTGGTCCCCAGCTCCGAAAAAAAGAAAAAAAAAAAAATAACACTTCTCAGAACAACAACAAAAAAAAAACCTCACAACAAAAACACAAATCCCACATGAATTCTGGACTGTGTGTCTCAGAATCAAATTATTTTTGTTTTATAAACTAAAAGGTCCCAACCTGAAAACTTTGTGATGTAAAACTATTCTTATACAATGCTTTCCCACAAGGTAGTGGGCCCTATGCAAACTAAACCTCGTGGCTGCCCCGCTTTTTTTAAGAAGAATAGCCTCTTCTAAAGGCTACTCATATAGATATGACTCATCTATCCTATTAAGACCATTCTGAGGGGATAAAGTACATAATCATTTGCCTGACATAAAAGTGTGTGTGTCTAGACAACTAGGAAAGAATAGGCTCCCTGTTCAATGGTAACTCTGACCACAAACAATCTTATGTGTTTGACTTAGTCTATGCTGAGAGGCAGTAGACGCTTAAGCCTGTCTCATCTCTACAAAATAATAAGGTAGCTATGCACAGTGGCTCATGTCTGCAATCCCAGCACATGGGGCCAACTTGAAACTCCATTCCCATTTTTAAACTAGAAGTCTTAGTTTGCTACCCGCTTATGTACCTCTGACATTTCATTAAAAAGAGCTACTATGACCAGTTATATTAAGAAAAACAATTCTTAATTATTAAAAGTCAATTTCAAAGTACCTTACTTATATGTTTCCCAAATGATTTGAGAAAGACAATTACAAGAATTTTGACATACTTGTTGGGGTATTTTCGGAAGATGTCCCTGATGACAACAATTGCCTCTTGGACCACATAATTTACTTTGGTCTGGATTAGATCAAGCAGTGTGCTCACACAGCGTTCTGCTGATTGCTAGGAGAGAAACATCAAAACGTAAGTCAATCCAGTAACGCTATCTCAACACAAAAAATAAAAAAGAAACATACATTGACTAAGTCAGACAGGCACTAAATTTGCTACAGCTCCAAGTATATCAACATTAAAAATTCTAGGAATATACCAGATTTTATCATTAGAAAACAAATTGAAAAAGGTTTTGGTTTGGTTCTTTGTATTTTGCTAAAAGCAAACCTAAGGCCTCGTGAGGCTGGTCCAGAGCTCTACCACAGAGCTCAGAGCTCTGTCTGTACCTTCCACAAAGTTCTGTTAAACGAGTAAACATTAACCTGGACAGCTGGAAAGATAGAACTAATAATAATAATAAATAAGCCAGGGAGGGTATGAGTAAAGAAAGGTAATTAAAGAACACATCAAAATCGGGGGTCCTTACTGGAATTCTTAAGTAAACAAAGACCGAATAGGGTTTTTCTGATGTTTCTTTACTGGTCTTTCCCTCAATCCCGCCTCCCTCCAAACCCTCAGCCCCACCTCTGCCCTGTAGCATCCAAGAAATCTGAGCTCCGGTTCTCAAGATAGGTCAGCAAGTACTCTTAATCACTGAGCCATCTCTCTGGCCTCCTGCACAGTGTGTTTCTAAACTTCCTTCAAATTTTGTATGGACTTACAAATATAAATTTTTCTCTCAGTTATCCATGGCTCAAAATATCCTAGAAGAGTTTCTTTTTTTTTTTTTTTTTTTTGGAGCTGGGGACCGAACCCAGGGCCTTGTGCTTCCTAGGCAAGCGCTCTACCACTGAGCTAAATCCCCAACCCCGAATAGTTTCTTTATTGCTTTTCTGAGACAGGGTTTTTCTACGTAGTTCTAGCAGTTCTGGAACTTGCTCTGTAGACCAGGCTGGCCTCAAATTCAGAGATCTGCCTGCCTCTGCCTCCCAAATGCTGGGATTAAAGGCATGTGTCACCACATCTAGCTTCTATTCATCTTTTATTAATTAAATATACAATAAACTGATAAAATAGATTTCTTAATACTGTAACTTTTTTTTTAAGGACAGGATCATGAGAAAAGTCCCCAAAATTCAATGACAAGTCTGAACAATTATCCCTCTGAACTATTATAGGTCATTACAGGCCTCTTGTCAGGATTCAAAAGGAAGTACATAATATCATCTAAAACTTTTGACTCTCATAACCCTCCAGATTTAGTCATCAAAGGGGGATGGAGGTATGATGTAAGTAAATCACTAAGCTACAAGTCCAATCTAGACTCTAGGAAAGTCTATAAGTCTAAAAAGCAATTAATAAGTGGTACTGTATTAGGGCCAGCCAGATGGATCACTGGATTAAAAAAAAAAAAAAAGGCACTGGCCACTAGGCCTAGGGACCTCAGATTGAGCCCCAGGAGCCTCATGGTGGATGAAGAGAACCAATTCTTACAAACTGTCCTCTGACCTCGATATATGTACCTTGGCTCATGCTGCCTCCTCAAAAAATAAATATATAAATACAAAAAATAAATAGGTAGTATCAAAAAAGTTAAAATCAAAACAAAATACAACACCTAAGGACATACATTAACCAAAAGCAATGTGTGGAAAAGAAAACGAAATGAAAGTCAGGCACAGTGGACGACTAAGGCCAAGGGAATGTGAGTTTGGGACCACCTAGGCTACACAGTAAGACCCAGTCTTAAAAATTAAAACTGACAAGCATCCCAAAATGCTTAGGGAAAGTGGGTGTGTTGAACAGGTAAAAATCTATAACTAAGAAATCAATAAATAATAACAAAATTATTTATAGATATAGAAGTATCAAAAGAAAAATTAAATTAAAAAAGAGTTTAAAGTTATACTTTTTGGGAAGTGGGTCTAGGTAAAGAAGGGAAAGAACCCGGGACAATTTTTGTTAAAAACTCTTTAATCTGGGCCTGAGAAGGCTTAGGGATTGAGAGCAGTGGCTGTTCTCCCAGGGGACCTGGGTTAGAGTCCTAGCACACACATGGTGGTTCATAATCTACCATCTGAACTCTAATTCCAGGGGGTATGAAACCCCCTTCTGGCCTACACAGGTAGTTGGCACCCGCAAGGTACAATGCAGACAAAACACCCATATACATTAAATTAATTTTTAAAAATTTTATTAAGTATATGCTTTAGGGATGAAGAGATGGCTCAGTAGTTAGGAGCACTGACTGCTCTTCCAGAGGTCCTGAGTTCAATTTTCAGCAACCACATGGTGGCTCACAACCATCTGTAATGGGATCCAATGCCCTCTTCTGGTGTAACTGAAGATAGCTAGTGTACTCAGATAAAATAAATAAAAACGAGTATTTAAAAAAAGTGTGTGCTTTATTATTTTGATAAACTTCAATGTACATACCCTGTAAAATAATGAACACTCAGAATCCCATACGTGTGATCTCATCTCCTCAGGAGCCTTACCTCCACTTTGATGGCACACCGTCCAATGGCCCTCACAGCTTTGCGAACAAAGTCCACATCAACTTCAGTGGCATATTCCTTCAGTTCTGCCAGAACCTGTCAAATATCCAAGAAGTGGGTAACCTTTAAGGAGTTCCAACAGCAATTCATGGCCTTCTGAATGCAGATCTTAAGCTCTAAGCTGGCACAAACTTAGGACGGCTTAAGGTCTAACCTGAGCAATGTTGGCTTGGGATGCAAGACGAATCATGATGTCTAACTTCTCTAGTTTAACATAGATAGGATCATTGTACTTCACAAAGAAGACCTTGATTTCCTGCTTCAAGATTTCAGGCCTGTGAGACACAAAATACAAGAAAGGAAGGTGACGGAATGTATTTACTGGCATATCCTACTCAGCCTGTATTAAAATCAAGTCATTCTTCCTGCCTGGCCTCTTCAGAGGGAAAACCCTCATAAATGTCCTGTCTGAGCCTCTACTGTGCCTCCCTCCCACCCCACTATTATGTAACATTTTCATTTCCACAAAGTAAAGCTCCTGTCAAGCTCAGCGCTTAGCCCGTTCTAGACAAGCGTTCTGCCGTGAGCTACACTCCCAGCCCATCTACTCTCTCCAACTGCATCCTTTAAATATGAGGGCATGTGTCACCGCAGAGAATGGCCGAGGAAGAGCGTCCCAGCTCTCAACACAACTCTCCATGGGTTAGCACTTTCAAAGCTACCTGGCCGGAAGCTATGCTGCACACCTTTAACCCCAGCTCTGGGGAGGTAGAGGCAGCAGATCTCGGTGAGACGGAGGTCAGCCTGGTCTACACAGAGTCTGTTTCAAAAATAGAAACCAAGCAAGCAAAGCCAAAACAGCCCTGAGCTGCAACACTAGTTAGTTACTGTGGAAAGAACAGAAAGACTGTAAAGAAAGGCTGTTCTTGGGCAAGCTGAGCTACTCTGTAACGTTTCGCTTCCACACAGTAAGGAATGAAGAGCACCAGTCTATGGAGCATTGATATGAAGCTTAATTTCAAGATCACAAACATTTTAAAGTCACCAAGTCACTATTTCCCACCTTTTCTGGACAATTAGGTTGATGTTCCTCAGGGCAACATACTGCACTTCTGGCTCCCCAGAGAGCAAAGTGACAAGTGGAGGCGCTAGCTTCTTTAGCAGCATATTGTAGTAGTCAGAGTCCTTGGGTAACAACTCTAGAAACTTCATCAGAACTTTTACTGCTGAAAGCACCACTGCAGAATTGGCATGAGAGAGCCGAGGCGTCACTCGCTCACAGATGCTGGGGACAGAAAGGGAAAATTAGCATCCAGGATTATGGTACCTTCGCTTGACTCAGTCCATCAGTAATGCCAGCGCTCCATGGCCCAGGTAGTAATAAACCAAAGATCCAGTTAGAAAGTCAAAGCCCCATGCTTAAGTCAAAATGGGATCCAACACCCAAAAGCCGCATTCCCAGCAAACTACAGGCAGAGCAGGGGCCTCAGCAGACTCCAGAAGCCAGCAACAGGGAGATCAGAAACCAGAAGGAAACTAGCAATCCCCGAGGCTCGCACTCACACCAGTTTCCTTCTTGTTTTCAGTCCTCTGTCTCCCCACATAATGTTAGCGCTCCCTGCCTCACAGCTCATCTCTACCCAACCTACAGAATGTCAAATCAAGCATTCAAAATATTAATCATAGCGAAAGGTGTCAACCACTTGGGACTTGGGGAGGAAATGGGATGGCAGGAAAAACTACACAACCTCTTGTTTTTAGGCTAGTAAGAAAGACTCAGAAACAGATGAGGGTTTGGTTTTGTTCTCTGAAATCAACCTAACTTTGCTAGCTCTTGGGCAACATCCTGAGTGACTCCTAAGGTTACAAGATAAGCAGCTGCTTACTCTCTTCCTATGGGCATATGGCTGACTCCTGATTTCCACCAGGCCTTTAAAACAAGGTCCACCTTCCTACAGAGACCTTCTTGATTACTGCTCTTTAAGAAAGTATAATTTCAAAAAATAAAGTGAAATCTTGCTGGGTGTGGTGTGCACAGCCCCAACTCTAGTCCATGGGAAGCAGTGGCAGATGGATTTCTGAGTTAGAGCCATGTAATACACAGTTTGAGGCCAGCGAGGGCTACATAGTGAGATCCTGCCTCAATAAACAAATAAACAAACGAACAAACAGATACAGAGGCAGGAGGGTCACAAGTTTGTGGCCAGCTCATGCTACACAGAATAGACCCTGATTCAAAATAAACTACGTGTGTGGAGGGCAGTCTCTTTCTTCCCCCCCCCCCCGCAGAAGCTTTTTAGTTTATTTTACCCTCAGAAATTTGCATATCACAGCAGAACATTAAGTCACCGCAGAGCTATTCCTTTGGCTTTTTTCTAATCCTACTCTAAAGTATCTGCCATTCCTTAGAGCCTTACATTAGCTTTAGTAATGAATATGAACTATTAAACAGTTTACGGAATATCCATATTGTGTATACCCTTACTCCCACTCTTTAGAATAAATGGTGCAGGAAGGCCATGATTTTTGTCTGTTGTTCACTCCCAACCTAGAACAGAGCCCAGCACATACAATGGACTTAAGAAAGATCTGCTGAATTAATTATTAACTCAGTGAACTAATGAGTGTAATATGAAGGGCCAACAGAAAATAAAATTCTTGGTAAAGTTCTCTCCAGAATATAACATATTTCACTGGTGGAAAGGAACTACCAGCAGCACTAGTTAAGTCTAGAAGGAATTACTTCCCAGACAAGTGAAGAGAACTTACATTCTAGTAGCTTGGAAATCAGCTTCAGCCAGACAAGGAAGGTTCTTATCTACCATAATTAAAATATGTCAACTTTAATGAAGAGCCAGCAATTCTTCAGAAGTACTTTGTCTAATACAGTGCTTTTAAATACAACATGTCAATTTAAAAATTGGTAGGAACTCCAACTTTGTAAAGTGAAATGTACTTATGTACATATGTTAATGACATTCGATAATAAAGTTCTGACAGTCAAAGAACGTTTGCAACAGGGAATGGTGAAAGACTGAGCAGAACAATCAAGATGTGTTCTCAAAGCCTTAAATGTAGTCTAACGTGACTTCTATATACAATGGCAAGACACATAGATGTTGCTGACTTTAATATACTTGTCCCAGTAGTAAATTATAGGTATTATTCAGCTCAATAATTAGCATGATGAAGCTAACAGGATAGACAGTGTGTTATTATAAGGGCACACATTCATCATTTTTGTTTCCCAAATGACCAGGACCTGGGAGACCAGCAACAACATGAGGGAGGCTTTAGCAGAAGTATTCATAGAAACAACTAAACTATTTTTGTGTGGTTTAGCAGTTACAATGTGCCTTAGTCCAGTGAGAAAATATGCTAGGGATAGCAATGTCCCCCTAATTTTCTACCTTCCTCAATCTGACAGTCTCTCATGCTAAGAGCAGACATTAGACATTATTCAGTCAGGCAAGACCATCAGCTGATACCCACACAGACAGACTGACCTCTGAGCTTCCCGGTCATCTTTAGGGTTGTAATTAGACAGGCAGTCCAAGATGAAAATCTGGCCCCACTCAGTGCACTCATTCAGGGCTGTGAGCAGCTTATTGATATTCTGAGGGTTCAGATCAAGTAAGTTGCTGTTTGGGTGAGACTCACTGATCTCAGACAATGCTGCTACAGCATTAGCCACCACCTGTGAAAGAAACAGAGAATGACTTTGATATGCTCAGAGAAACCAAACTGACACACAAACAACCTTGGTAGGATCACAGATCTCAAGTCACTCCTAAGCATTCTACCCAGTTGGACAGAAAGAGATGGGCTGCTTTCAAACAGGCACTAACCCAGCAATGATAGCATACACAGCTTCCAGGTAGTCAGGCACTCCAGAATTATAGTAATTCATGTATTAGCAGAGTCGCAGATGAGTCACAACTGAAATGTTAACCACTGCAGCAACACTCGAAACTAAAATTATGACGAACCAACAGCTATAAAAAAATGAAGCTAAACTGGGTGTTAGCTCATACCTCTAATCCCAGGTCCTTTTCAGCTTGGAGCTATCACAGCTAGCTAAAAAGTGAAAGCCCCAGGCCAGCCTGGGCTACAGAATGAGACCACACACACACACACACACACACACACACACACACACACACAAATAATAATAATTAATAATACATTAAATAAAAAGTAAAATCTTAATAAATATTTGCCTTATGTAACCGAAAAATCTAGGTCAAATTATATGTGCACATGGACAGCAGGGAGGTGACACTCGACTGTTCAGTATTATCGCACAGCTATGAGCAAGGTAAACGGACCTGAAACTAGAGCTCATTAGTACGCAATGCTTGGGGAACACACAATCTTTGTACCATGCAGATTGTTCATCTGAAAAACCAGGGAAATTTTAACAGATTAATTTTAACTTGAGAATACAGGTCCGATAATATTAAGAAATTTTTTTTGGGGGGGGGGGGCAGGGAGGCTAGATGGCTCAGTGGTTAAGAACAGTGGCTGCTCTTTCAGAGGATCCAGGCTCATTTCCCAACACCTACACAGTAGCTCATAACTGTCTATAACTCTAGTCCAAGAGATCTGACACCCTCACATAAATGCACATAAAATAAAATTAATTATTTACAAAAAAAGTTTATGGGGCTGGGAAGATGGCTCAGCAGTTAAGAGTACTGACTGCTCTTCCAGGACACTGGTTCAATTCCCAAGACCCACATGGCAGCCCATGATTATCTGTAACTTCAGTTGCAGGGGACATGACACCCTCATACAGACATAAATCCAGACAAAATACCAATGCGCATAAAATAAAAATAAACTAAATCATTAAAAAAGAAAAATATTTTTAAAAATTTCCATGCAAGGCATGATGGTGGCACATGCCTTTAATCCCGAGAGGCAGAGGCAGTGTTGAGTTTGAGGACAGCCTGGTCTACCGAGTAAGTTCCAGGGCAGTCAGGGCTACACAGAGTCACCTTGTCTCAAAAACCCAAAAATCATAAAGCCTATACAAATTTACGGTAGTATTATTACTCTAACTCATCAAGTAAAAACTGAACCTTTTTGCACTTAGATCTCTAAAACTGGAGTGCATTTATAATCAATCATGGCATTTCTCTCTGGGCGCCATGCTTTGCCTGTATGTACATGTGTACGCCATGTGCCCCTGAAGGCCAGAGGAAGTACTGGGTCCCCTGAAGTGTGGCCGCTAAGAACTGAGCTTGAGCCTCTGGAGGAACAGTAACTGCTCTTAACACTTAAGCCCCTTCTCCAGCCCCCAGTAACCCTTATTTTAGTGGAGGATGCTTTTCATAAGGATACAGAAACTCATCATATGTATTATATTTCATGAAATTCTACATCCAGTGAAATATGGTTTTCCAATGGACCCTTCCTTTGAGACAGTAAGAGGAAAACTGCCAGCCTAGATGAGAAAGCACACTTGCACCTTGATCTACTGATACGGGAACTGTGCAGCTACAAACAAGGTCAGTATCTTAAATAAAAATTATAGGCTATTTTTAATGTAACCGACAATACTTAAGGTTATTCTAAAATTTCAAAAGCACTCATACACAAACACCATAATAAAAATACTATCCTATGGCTCTGTATAAGTATGTTTTAAAGTATATTTTACAGCAAAGATCGGAGGTTAAGATTAGCATGATAAGGCTGACTATAAATATTTCATAAGCTAAGTGATAGGTATCAAGAAGCAAGCTTTAGCGAGTACATACTTTAAAAAAAATGCTCCCACTACCTTAATTCATAGTTGATTCCTACTAAAGCCCCTGGCAAAAGCTTGAGAAACTGAGTTTTACAGTTAAGCAAGAGAAAACCATGATGGCTATAACCTAGATATAGACATCAGTTTTACTGACCACACTGCCAAGGTAATCTGCAGAGCATACCAATCATGACAGCAAACACAGAAAGCAGGTATCGAAGAGACAGTGACTGAACACACAGTTTAATTTAGCAATATCCATCATTATGTAGAAAACAGAAACAGAATTCCCTTGAGCTATAGTTTGGTGATCAGAACAAAAAGTCCCAGATGAAAAGAACCTGATTTATTTAGTAAATATTATAAGACACTACGTTGCCACAAAACAAATCAGACCGACTATATCATCTGTGACAACACACATTAGCTTCTTCTCAAATGCCTTTGCTCACTCCATAGTCATGCATGAGATTCATAACGCTAGGATATATAAAGAATGAAACAATGCCTGTGACCCCAGCATGGGAGGTGGAGGTAGAAGGATCAGTGGTTCAAAGTCATCTTCAGTCATGTAAGAAGTTTGAGGCTGGTCTGGGGAACATGAGACCCTGTCTGAAAACAAACAGCAGCAGCAGCCCGCCCCAAAAAACAATAATCATTTCCAGATACTTCACGTGCAGAGGAAACATCTCCCATGCATAGCATGCTTAACTTTATTTTAGAATAAAAAATCAAAATGTCGTGTGTCGCCTGTTTATTTTGACTGCTTTGTCAATGCATCCAATATTGGTTATCAGTCCAAAACGAACCTCCTACCATAACCATTTCTGTTCATGTAACCCCCTGTCCGTGTGTGTGTGTGTGTGTGTGTGTGTGTGTGTGTGTGTGTGTGTGTGTGTGTGGTGTTTAAAGTTAAAATACAAGGTTTGGTAACAGAAAATGTAAAAACCATGAGCACTGAAGGAAGTAGAAACATGGAAGAACAGGATACCAAACACACTGAGGATTTGGAATCCCCGTTACAATTGCAGGCCATTAGAAATTAAAGAAAGTGTGTAATGCACGGATGAGGTGTACGCGCTGATGCTTAAGTAGGCAATGTGTGATCATTATCATATACGAAAGCAAATACTGCAGTCAGTCCAATAAAGACATACAGAATGATCAGATGACAGGACTGTGTTGAACAAAGCCTGAGGGAAGAAGGTGTCACTGGTCAAGTCGCCAACCAAGTGACAGGGCAGATGAGCCACCCACTCTCCCAGCCTGCAGCAGACTTCCTGTCCTCTAAAGCTCCCAAAGGTGACTTCTACCCCTCTGCTGTCATCTTCCAATCAATTCAGACTCTTGGGCTTCCAGAAATCACCCAAGGCAAGCCCGAGATGGAGTGTTCCGTATTCTCATGGTCAGTGAATCGTGCTTCCCACAGTGATGAACCTGAAGTCTGTTACACTGCATCTGAGGCAGATGAAGAAAAGGACTCAGGGCAAGTGGGCAGCTGCTGTTCACCAGGCCTCTTTCTTGTCAAAGTTTCTACTATCTGTATTTCTTTGAAATTTTGGACAATGGTGCCTGTTTTGGAAAATAAAGTGGAAAAATAAAGCACTAAGTTAAGAGTTCCCTCTTCCCAAAGAACCTTCTCCAAAGAACAATACAATATCAGTTTGGGACTTAGGGGCAAGTCCCCAAAGAGCAAGCTCAATCTTGGCAGCAAACATCCTAGTATCCCAACAGTGACATAAAAGTGACCCCTTACTCTCAGTGTCACTGTGTTTCAGAACTGTTAAGACAAGTCTAATACTTCCTCCCTGAAAGATTACCCTTTATCTTAGGAACACTGCTATAATCTCAGAAAAAGAAAGAGAATGTAAGAAAAAAAAGACCTTAAGGAAGTTTTCTCTAAAAGTAAATTGATAGCCAAGTGTGGTAGTACACACCTGTAATCCTGGCATTCATGATGTAAGGACAGGAAAACCAGAAATTTAGAGCTGGCTTTAAGGAGCCCCTGTCTCAAAAAAACAAAAAACAAAACAAAAAAACAAAAAAAACCCAACCAAACAAACAAAAAACAAACAACCCAGAGTGGGAGGAAAGAAAACTGAGCTTTCTTGATACACAAACTGATTAAAACATTGGCATCCAGGGCTGGAGAGATGGCTCAACAGTTAATAGGCTGCTCTTCTAAAGAACCTGGGATAGATCCCCAGCACTCATGGCTCAACAGTTAATAGGCTGCTCTTCTAAAGAACCTGGGATAGATCCCCAGCACTCACATGGGTGCTAACAATCACACACACACACACACACACACACACACACACACACACACACACACACACACACACACACACACACACGGGGAGGAGACTGCACATGGAGGCAGAGGCAGGCAAATTTCTATGAGTTCAAAGCCAGCCTCATCTACAGAGTAAGTTCCAGGACAGTCAAGGCTACCTAAAAAAAAATCCTGTCTTAAAAAACAAACAAACAAAAACAAAACAAAACAAAAAGGTCTCTCTATGTACCTGTGGCTGTCCTGGAACTGTCTATACAGACGAAGTGGTCTCAAATTCACAGAAATTCACCTATCTTTGCTTCTGAAGTGTTTGGATTAAAGACATGCATTAACCGGGCCTGGTCTAATTTTTTATATAAAAAAATGTTTTATTTTTAAAAGTCTCTCTCTCTCTCTCTCTGTGTGTGTGTGTGTGTGTGTGTGTGTGTGTGTGTGTGTGTGTGTGTGTGTGTGTGTATCTTCGTGTGCTTGTGATTGGGGGATCCTCAGAGACAAGAAATGGGTGTAGGAGTCCCTGAGCTGCAATTACAAGCAGTTATGACGTAGATACTGCTCAATTGGAAGAGCAGTGCACACCCTTAACCACTGAGCACCCTCCAGCCTGTATACTCCCATCTCTTGAGGGCAGTATCTCTCCTTTTCAGAAGAGGAAACAGGAAGATTAAGCGGCATCAGCATAGAGCCAGAATCAAACAGACAGCTAGGACACTGCGAGTCAGCTTTAAATACAGCAGTGAAACCAACTACAGGAAAATGAGGTGAGTAGTAACCCCAAACATGACAGAAGAGAAGATTACTTGCAGCAAGGCACACCAATGCTAGTCTCAACTGACATAACTCCAAGGGTTGCCAGCTCTTGACTGACATTTTATTCTCAGATCAGAAGATTCTGAAGTCATTTCTGCATGTTGTGCTGCTTCCTCTCTAGGAAGCCCTTGTGAACTGAGGACTCTAAGAACACTGTAGAATCTCTCCAAGTAGTCGTCCTTTTAGACCTCATCTCTGAAGGCGCAATGCTGCCACCCTGTGGGACAGCCTGAGAAAAAGTGGAACAAAATTACTCGAGCAAAGAGTAAAATTTCATGCCCATCTTTAAATAAAGAAGACAGATATTTCATAGTAACAGTACACAGATAATTAAAAGACTTTTATGTATTAAAAATATATACTATTCTGTAAAAATTAAAATGAAACATATCTAAGTGTGTGGGGTAAGCATACACTTAAATTTAATTCTTTATCAATATCCGTGAAGGTAGCGGTGTTGACTGAGTTTGGGACTCAGAACCAGGATGGAATCCTGGCTGTGGCACAACCAGCTGCACTGCATTGAGACAGCTCGATCTCTTAAGTGCACATATTAAACGCTGACATGGACCAGCTTCTACCTCAGACAGATGTGACAACTGAATGGAACATTTTACATGAAAGCATCTATCATTGTGCCTAGCATACGGACACTGCAAATTAAATTTCTCTTTCCAGACAACACAGAGCGGCAGTAAGCCTCTGGAGCTTCTGCAGTGAGCTGGAGCTGGTACGTGAGGGCTCTGACACTGGACCTCCGATGTTATTGACCGCTCATGCACTTGGTCTACCTGTTATTAGCATCTGATCTCACCATAAGAGAAAACTAGGGCACAAATTCTAGCATTTTACTTTAGGTTACTTTTCAGTAATTGTAATACTGTGTTTAAGATTACAAAGTAGAAAGTACACTAAGGGTAAAAAGTAGGGTTCCAGATCAGAAGGTGGCATCTGTGTGTTTCCTGGCTACCTGAGGATGCCTCTTTCACCTCTGCACTCTGGGCCCTTCTGCAGCAGCACCAAAGAAAACGTCATCACCACCGGGAAGGCTCCCGGGAAGGCAGGTGTCTGGTCACCAAGGAGACACCTCATTTGCTTTCAAATCTGACACATGCTCTAGGGAAGGCTATAACACACAGACAACAAATGGTCTAGTGGGTTGTGAAGAAAAAGACCCCAGTGGGAGAGACCACCCAGCACGGGTGACTTTCTCATAAACTTACCAAGTACTGTAATTTTTTTCTGTAAATCTCCTCAAACATATTTTTTAAAATCTTTCCAAATCAAATTTGATGTTTATAAAAGCAAATTAAAGAGTGTCAGCAATAGCCAGGAGTGATAGCCATCCCAGCTCTCACGAGGGCGAGAGAGCGAGGCTAACAGTTCACAGCTGACCTAGGCTGCATAGTAAACGCCAACACAATCCGGACTGTGCAGTGAAAACGGACGACGACGATGATTCTCAGGAACATCAGTTTGCTATACATGATGATGATAAAGTAAAACTTCAATAGAAACTATCCAGCAATGCCTTCAATGCCAGCCAATGAAGGAAACAAGTAGGACTAGAATACAGTGATAAGTTACTGGATCTGGCAATGATAAATAAAGTCCATTATTATATTTGCATGAAAAGAATTATGCTCTGCATAAAACACCAGTCCTTTCCTCTGCAGAGAAAGCTTGAACAGACCAGGCAAGCTAGGCATGTATGCTCTCAGATGATCTGATAAAGAAGTTCTAGGGTTTCAAACCCCATCCCCTCCACCAAAAACGAACAAACAAAAAACCCGACTGCTGTGTTTCCAGTTCTTACACCTAGAGTTTAATAGGTTACATAAGGAAGAATTTACATGAGTCTGAGATACTTTTTCCCCTTCCACCTAGAATTGCTTGTAGGAGTTAAAATATATTTTTTGCCCCAACCCATTCTTAGCTCCACTGAATATTTAATAGGTTTCCACAGGGTGGAAATTCTGCCTACCTAGCTGGTGCTCAGGTGACAGGCGCTTGATCCTTGGAACCCACATGGAGGGAGAAGAGACCCACAGTACACCATGGCACACATGTACCTCAATTCACACAAACACGCACGTGCATGCGTGCACACACACCTCAAAACACACATACACCTCAACACACACCCTCACAAATTAATTAATTAAAAAAGCACAGATTAGTATTGCCAAATAGCCTCTTTACTTACGAATCTTTTTAAAAGGGTGCCAGGGAGTGAAAATAAAATTCACCAAAAGCAAAATCAAAAATCAAAACAAAACAAAACAAAAAAACAGTGGCAGGGTGTAGTGGTGCACGCCTTTAATCCCAGAAGAGGCAGGTGAATCTCTGTGATTTCTAGGCCAGCCTGCTCTACAACTCAAGTCCAGGACAACCAGGGCTACACAGAGAAACCCTATCTTGAAAAATAAAGGGGGGGGGTGACACCTTCCAATCCATCTGATGATACTTTATCAGAAGTCATTGCCCTTCCACATCTACTTCTAATCTGACAAAGTGGCTGAAAACTCCTGACTAATACTCAGCATAGCCTGTACCCTTAGAAAGTATAAGGTATACGCTTCCTCCTTTGACTTTCTGCTACTCTAGAAGGATAATAAAGCAAAAGCCAGAGAAAGATGAACAAGTAACACTTCAAAGAACAGATTTGAACAGAATTTTTGCCAGGAAAAGATGAAAAGATGATACCTGTTTCAGGCAAATTCTAACTCACTCTCTCTCTCTCTCTCTCCTCCCTCCCTCCATATATATATATATATATATATATATATATATATATATATATATATATATATACACATACATACATACATATATATATATGAATTCAGCAGTAAAAAATAACTTAATATTACTCACTGACTATCTCTTACTATAATTCATCTTCAAAGAAATACTGTGCCAGACAAGAATTATTTAGCAGGCTGTGATGACCTACGCCTATGCTGAGGCGAGGTAGCAAAACTTTGTCTCAAAAAAAAAAAAAAAAAAAAAAAGTCACGTGGTGATGGCATATGCCTGTAATCCCAGCTCTGAGAGATGGAGGCAAGAAAACAGGAGTTCAATGCCAGCTACATAACAGGTTAGAGGCGATCCTAAATACTGAAACCTTATTTCAACACACAGAGACAGAATGTTGGGGGATAAACTCTAAAGTAAGTGGGTAATAATCCTCCATGTTCTTAGTACCAATCTCTCAATTTAAACGAGTTTAATCTAGTAATCATTTGGAACGCAATCTCCTTTTATCATATATAGATGTCAAGAAGGAAACAAACTCACACCCTGAAGTAGGACTGTAGGTCAGAAACAGTATACTTACACAAGGCTCCGGGTTTAACCCTCAGCACTGACCAGACCAAAGGAATGCAAAACTAAAAACTGTAAGTGCTACGTTCTGGCTGCTAAGTACATAGAACATAACCATTTTCTACCCTGGAGTTCTTTGAGAGTTCATTACAATAGTTGGTCAGTAAAACTTACTTTGATGCAGTTTTAGAAGAAATGACCACAAACGACTACCTGAAAAAACTAATCCTAAAAACAAAACAAAATCACCTAGGGATATGACATATACAAGCTATACATCACACAAAACTATTCTCCACAAGTACCCTGTAGTCAATGTCTCCAACACAATGCTTGTGTTAAGCATGCCTTGAAAAGGGCTCACTTTAAATGTGTCTCTCTCTGTAAAAGTAGAAAGTATTACCATTGGGTTTGAATCTGCTATGAGATCCCGCAGAGAATCCAGAAATCCCTGATCTTCCACCATCTGGGCATTGATATCATGGAGTTTTGCCACGCATACTGCTGCTGTTTTCCGAACATAGGGGTCTTCATCCTTCAAGCACTTGCGGAGGGGTTCACAGAGATACTCTGTAATCTTGTCCACCCGGATGCATCCCATGGTTCTAACTGCCAAGGCTCGAATCAAAGGATTGGGGTCTTCACAATCCTAACAGAGCAACAACAACAAACCAAGCACATGAATACAAGGTGATTACAAGTAAACATTACAGCTGACATAAACCATAACCCATGGTTCTAATATTCTACATAAGAATCCAATCTCTTGGTACTCCTTCCTTTCCTAATGGTCTTAGTTGTCTGCTCAAGAACCTAGAAAGAATTAATTAATTAATTAATTAATTTATTTATTTATTTATTTTAAAGAAACTTATCAGGGCTAGAGAGGTGGCTCAGAGCACTTGTTCTTGAAGAGGACCCAAGTTTGATTCCAAGCATCTACATGGCAACTCACAACTATCCATAGTTACAGTTCAGGGGATCTGATGCCCTCTTCTGATCTCCACAGGCACCAAACATGTGTATAGACATGGATGCAAACAAAACACTTACACACATCAAATAAAAGATTTATGAATGTATGCAGGTGTCATATGCTTACTTGTGAACACACGCCCACAGAGGCCAGGAAAGGGTGTTGGAGCCCCTGAAGGTGGAGTTACTAGGGGTTATAAATTACCCCATGTTGGTTCTGGGAACAGAACCTGGGTCCTCTGCAAGAGCAGCAAGTGCTTTTAACCACTGAGCTATCTCTGCAGCCCCAGAAGAAATCTTCTAAGTGGTGTATACACACAATGAGGAAAGGTCCAATAGGATTAGATCTTGGGCAAGGCAAAAGCCTAGTAAGTTGGCACAGTCATTCCTAGAACTAGTGAATTTGCCCTAAGAACAGAAAAGATCTTTTTCTTCTATTCTTTGTCAGAAAAAAAAAATACAACACAGACAGAATACTGACAAAGAATACTTTCTTCTAATACCTATATCAAAAATGTATTCAGTCTGGACAAGGTGGTGCACCCCTTTAATCTTAGCACCCAAGAAGCAGAGGCAGGTGGATCTCTGAGTTTGAGGTCATCCTGATCTGCATAGTGAGATCCTGTCTCAAGCAAAACAACAACAAATCTTTAAAAAACAAAACAAAAAGACAAAAAGGAAGGAAGGAGAGAAGGAAGGAAGGAAGGAATGAATGCAAGCAAGTAAGCCAACAGTAGTAGTGCAAGCCTTTAATCCCAGCACCACGGAGACAGAGGTAGATGGATCTCTGTGAGTTTGAGGCCAGCTGGTCTATATAGCAAGTTATAGGCTAGTCAGGGCTGAACAATGAGACTCAGTCTCAAAAAGAAGAAAGAGGGAAAAAGATCTCTTTGGAAAAAAATCCTACAAAAAGAAAATATTTTTCAGTTCAAATTCAAACAGAAGTTAATTCTGGAACTGTCTGATGTTTTTCAAGGGTGGAGTATGTTTCAAACAGAAAGCAGGATTAATAAACGGCTCACCACAGCTAGTGACAGAAAGCTCTGACCACTCAGTTGCAGTAAGGAGACTTCGGATGAGTGCTTATTTGGGTTTTCTGGACAGGATCTCGGGTTACTAGGTTGGCTTTAACTCACCAAGCGTGGCTGTCAGTTTTTAAAGATGTCCAGTAGTGGTGACAGATGTTAGCCAGGGGTGCAGCACTTGTGTGTAAGTCTAACACATGTGTGGTTGGAGCAGAATGAGAAGAGGTCAAAGCAGAAGGACTGTGCGTTCAGAGTCAAGTAAGACCCTCTTCGAGGGCAGAAAGCAGGGGAAGGGATTGAGATCCTACTGCTCTTATTCTAACAAACACAAGCATGAGAATGAAGCTGAGACAGGGGGCTGGGAAGTGCTTTATTTACAGGGAATATAAATTAAACAAGTGGTAATTTATCAGCAACTATTTAAAAATCACAAGATGAGTATTTATTATACTATGTGAATATTTTTAAATTTCTATAATAAAAAATACTTAATCACAGACTGAAAGGGGACTCAGAAGTTAAAAGCACTTGCTGCTTTTCTAGAGGATCTGGTTCAGTTCCTAGCACCTATGTCAGGGGTTTACAACCTGTAACTTAAGCTCCAGAGAATCCAACTCGTTTTTTGGCCTCTACACTCATACATGTTCACAAACAAATAACAATAAACCATGCATGTTGGTTTCACCGTTGTGAAGCCTGCTGAACCAAAGACAAGTAGCACCTCCTAGAGCAGCAGCACTTCCTAACTTTCATGAAGACCAAACAACTCCTCAGGGAACAATATGACAGTATGTCTACCCTTTATGAGCAAGCAACTAACAATATGTTCAACTGTCCAACCTGTTAGCCTTGGAGGGTAAACATGAGGTTTTACCTGGCAAGCGTGGACGTACCAAGCCCCACCAAGAGAAGGCCTGTCACATGGTTTCAGTATCCCAGTGTCGAGAACGCTTACAACATGAACTCTGCTGCTCACTGCCAGGAGCTCATCCCTCAAAACACAAGCTGCTTATTTGCAATGCAGAGACAAACTATATCAAACATCACCTCTGAAAAGGTTACATGAGATAGAGAAGACTCAGTCCTCGGGATACTACCTTCACAAAGCTGTTGACAGCCATGATGGCCATGTCTGGCTGACTCTTGGCATAGTTCATCAGATAGAGGTACACAAGCTTCTTTAGTTCCAGGTTGTCAGTCTGCATACAGTTCACCACATCTGGGAAGAGAGAGCTGAGGAGAAGAGAACTGAAATGAGTAAAGCGGTATCTGTGCCTTAGCTGTTACACAGATGACAAAGTGACAGTTTTGGCTTCCAGAACGATTTGACACGAGGACAATGGTTGAGTGTTGATAATTCATTTTCATGGAAATGAGTAACTAAAAAAATAAGAAGTACTATTATTGGCTGCCAAGTCTCTAAATTGTTTGGTTTTATAGTGTATAGGTCAGGACCTTGTGTGCAGTAGGCAAGCCCTTTAAGCTACTTCAGCCCTCTCAATAGTTTTTATGGAAGGGAAAAAATTTGAGAGCAATGGAAGGAGCCCAACAAGTGCCGACAACACAAGCCCTACCTTGCCCCACATATGCCTTCAGACTGAATCCACCTCCTGTCTAGTTGCTCTAGATTATTTTTTCAAAAATGGAGATAAAGCCCAGGGCCTCACACATGATAGGGAAGTGCTCTGCCACTGAGCTATATCCCAAACCCTGGGGTTATTTTAAAATGAATCATACAAAGTATATTTCCTATGAGCCACAAGCTTAGCACTTGGCTCTGAGTCACGGTCAGGCTGTGTATAGTTTATGCTGACCCGAAACTTACTGTGTAAGCCCAGAGACCTTGCATTCCCTATTCTCCTACCTCAGCTTCCCAGTGCTGAGATTTCAGATGTGCACCATGACAGCTAGCTTCTGGTATACTGTTCCATCTATAATCATTTAGGCATACTCCAAGAAAAATAATTACTTTATCAACACCCTCCCCAAAACAGCAATTTCCACATCAACTCACTGTGGTACCAAAGCATTCCAACAGTTACACTGTTAAATGAACACTTTCTTCCACTGTTGACCAGGAGGAATTAAGTAGGTCCTAAGTCCCTGTAATGTGAGCCTACGATTTCAAGTGTTTCTATGCTTTCTCAAGTGTTCAAGTTTTAAATTCGTAATCAAGATCTGGAATCAGTCATTTCTCCAAGGTAACCTGATTTCCTTTTAGTAGAGTATATGAAGATATTTACTTTTATTCAGCATTATGCATTTACAAATTGGGGCATAGTCAAACATAAATGGTCTGCTCACTTCCTAAGTACTAGCCATCTCTTCATAATTTACCACTTCCCTATAAGGAAAGAAATATCTACCTACACTCACAAAGTAGCATCACTAGCATAAAAAGATTGAAGTTCCAAGTTTGGATTCTAAAATAAGCCATATTTAAAAAACATAACTATAAAGTTAGCAAATAGTCTTCCCTTACTAAAATACCTTATAGACCCCAAATATTTCTACATATCTTATAAATATAAATATATAAAAACCAAATTAATTTTAGTATATTTCACATAGTATGAGTCTTGTACACACAGAAAGCAGAATAGAGAACCTGTGTTTTATGTCCTACACATGAAGTGTTTTTTGTAATTATTTAAGGGTATCTGCATGTGCAGGTGGAGGTCAGAGGACAACCTTTGAGTGTCAGTTCTCTCCTTGAATCATGAGGCTCATGGAGAGTGATTTCAGGTCACCAGGCCATCTCTCTGGTCCAAAAGAAGAAAGTATTTACAAAAGGGTAGATGGGCTGCAAATTCAAAAAGAACCCATCATATCTCCAATGAACCTCTTGACTTCCATTCTGGAGAGTAGGCAATTATTTCCTTAGCTTGTCTGTGTGGTACCAGGTATAGCTTCGTACACATGGAGGTAACTGAAACTCGGCTTTTTCTTTTGTCTCAGAGAAGGTGCAGATGCAGAGCGGCTGCAACACCAGTTAGTAATTATAAAGCCTTTTCTCATAGTGTACTTAGCAGTCCTAAGTACTACTAACAGCCCACACAAGAAGGCTAAAGCTTGGAACAATGGTGCATGCTTGTAACCCCAACATCTAGAAGGCTGAGAGGCAGGAAGACTGCAAGCTTAAGGCCTGTCTGTACTTCATGGAGAATTCAAAACTGGCCTCAGTAATGTAGTGAGACCCTCTCTTAAAATAAAGAAAGAGGGCTGGGAAGGAGTTTAGTAATAAGGGGTTTGCCCAGCATAAGCGAGGTCCTAGGTTCAATCTCCAGTACCAACAAGGAAAAATTGTAGTATATTTCAAAGGTTTATGATTATTACTTTAAGTGGAATAACACTTCCAAATTTTCTCAGTTTTTTCCTTTCAGAATGCCAATAGGTATGACCCACATGAATGAAAGTTTTCTGGAGATCTGGGGGAAGTAGATGCTGAAGGAAGGGCTCTTGAGACCAAAAACCTGAGAGCTGTCCCTATAAGCATCAGAAATCCAGATAACAGCAGTGGGACAGGAGATCAACTTCCGATGCTCCTGCTGCCCTAAGATAGGTTTCTGCTAGTCCTGTTTCACATGTTAGCTTAGGCTGCTGCTATGCAGCATTCAAAGATTGGTAAAATGTTTTAAGAGGCCAAGATAATAAATATTTTAGACTTACTAGACCAAGGATCCACCTAAATTAACAAACATTAGCCAGGTTTAGTAACACACACTTTTAATCCAGCACATGGAGGGCAGAGACAGGTGGATCCCTGTGACTTCAAAGCCAGCCTGGTCTACATAGTGAGTTCCAGGACAGCCAGGGCTACATTATAGACTTTGTCTCAAAAATAATATAAACTAAAATAAATAAGCTTATTTTCTAAGTTATTTTAAAGTGTTATTTTTATTAATGTGAAGATGGCAGTGTTTTACATCTCATCTATTGTTTGTGCATGCTAGAGCACATGTGGAGGTCTGAGACAAGACACAAATGCTTCTCTGCTGGGTTCTGGGGAACTAACAGGTCATTAGGCTCTGCAGCAAATGACTACCCACTGAGCCATCAGTCCCTTGTTTACAAACTCAAAAGTCTCTATAGCACCTTCTTAAATAGAAACAGCTCGATTCTCATGTCACTACCCCTGCTGGGGAACGTTTTAGATGACATATAAGAAGAAAATACAGCTTCATATAAATATAGGAGTTGGAAAACGAAGAAATATTTTAGTATCTTTTCAAAATAAATGGATATTTATTATAAATACGTATTTATTTTTTATTTTATTTGCAGTAGTGTTTTGCTTGCATATATGTATGTACATACATGTATGCCTGATGCCTAAGGAGGTCAGAAAAGGTGCTGAGAGTGCTGGACTCCTGGGTATTGGGAACTGAACCTAGGTCCTTTTCAAGAGCAACAAGTAATGTTAACCACTGAGCCATTTCTCCAGTGCCCTAATAAGAGTATATTAAAAACACAGCTTCAGTAGTACACACACACACACACACACACACACACACACACACACACAGGCACATATGCAGGCATACACACACACACACGCACATGTATACACACAATTTTTTTTTAAGAAAGGAAAACTGTGCTGGCAGAATGGCTCAGCTGGTAGAGTGCTTAAATACGGACCAGATGACCTGGACTTACTGTGGGACTCCACAAATGGCAGGAGAGAACAGACTTGAGAGCTGTCCTCTAACTTCCACAGGCACACACACATATACAATTTTACTGCATCATGAACAAGAGTCCTGAATGAACTGCTCTTTTTCTCATAACTTCTTTTTTTCTTTGTGTGAAAAACAGAATGACTGTCCTAGCCAGCATACTGCCTGGAGACATAGTAAGGTGGTGGCACTTCTTACTATCACTTCTTATCACGGAAAAGCTCAGAATGGTAAAAGGGCAAAGAGAATCGAGAGTTATAATAGCTCTTATCTCATGGGCCTATGAGAGGGCCTTACGAGGCTGCACTTCAAACAGCTCACTAATCACAGGAGTGAAAATTAACAGTCAAGGGAACGTTGGGAGTGCTGGTTCCCACCCTGAATCCAACGACAGAACGTGCAGATGCAAAGCTAAGAGCACTGACCTAAGCCAATTAAAGAGTAGGTGAGCTCACCGTATTTTTATCATCTTTTAAAACTACTTCAGGCAGTGGATTTCTACATCATCTAGAAAAGCAGTAAGGGCTACGACACGGGGTCTGACTGTCCACAGGGCAAGAGCCATCCTTACCTCACATCCTTCCCCACGGTCATAGCAGCAATCACTTTCTTCACAGCCTCCTTCCTCTTTTCTTTCTTTTCATTGTTGAGTTCAGCTTTTAATTCAAAGATTTCTCCTAAAAGAGATGAGAACAAACAGGGATGGTCTCGGGACTCCAGAATGGGCAGAATACTGCGATAGAAAAATGACATCAGGATAGCAAGGCAGCCACTGAAGTAAGGCTATTTTAAAATCATGAGATGCGCAATTCAAAGCCCCAGAATGTTAACTGACCCACCGACAAAGACTCCATCAATAAATTCTTAAAGCCTTTAAATCGTGGTCTTTAAAAGGCAGCACAGATCCTACTTTAGAAAGCAGAAGAGCAAGCAAAAGTAACCCTCACTGCAACAGCATTGGGAAGAGCAGACTTTACAGACCTGAGAAGAAAAGACAGACACGAAGGTAGGCAGCTGGCTTGGAAATCAGTGCTTACAAACTAAAAGAGATACAACTTTACAGATTAATAAATTAAGCTCAAAAATCAGTTTATTACTTACAAAATTGGGCTTGGCATCCCCCTGCCCCTCTCAAGATTTATTTATTTTATGTTTTAATTTTTTGCCCGAATGTATGTCTATGTACCACATGCATGCCTAGTGCCCTCAGAGGGTAGAAGAGGTGTTGAGCACCCTGGAAAAGTTATGGGCAGTTGTGAGTCACTATGTGGGTGCTGGGAACCAAACTCAGGTCCTCTGGAGCCATGCCTCCAAGCCCCAGCATTCACTTCCTGGCTTCAGTTCCCAGCACCCACATGGTAGCTTATAACTGTTCATAACTCTAGCTCCATCGCTTCTCAGCCCTTTGGCTAAGATCAGGTGTAGTATAACTCTAGTTCCAGGGACCCTGACGGCCTCTTGCCTCTGCAGGCACCAGGCACACATACATATTCATGCAGAAAAACACTTACATACATAAAAATAGTCATTTCTTTAAAGGACAACTTTGGGGAGCTGGTTCTCTCCTTCCACCTTGTTAAGATGGTCTTGTTTCTGGGCTGTGCTATACACTCTGAATGATTCTCCTGTCTGCCTCCCATGCTGAAGGAGGAATAATGGGATTACTGATACATACAACACCACATCGAACTTTACTGTGTGGGTTCCAGGGATAGAACCTAGATAGTCAGGCTTATATAGCAAACACTTTTCCCTACTGAAGTATCTTACCAGACTACGAGATGATCAAAAATATCAATGCTTTACTCCAGCCTGGTCCAAATGAACTGGACTGTCAAGAGCTTTTAGTTTGTACATGGTCTTAACGTACAAGGCACAGTTAAGTCAGAAAGAAAAAGAAATCATCAGTCTAGTGCTATAGTGGCATGGCTGGTATGGGGTAATAATCCACTTTCCAACAGGATTAGAAGTCCACTCACAGGAGAGAATTCGTGCTCGGTACTTGTGATGGTTTCAATGAAAATGTCCCCATAGATGCACATGTTTGAACACTTGGTCCTCAGTCGATAGAACTATTTAGGGAAGGCTTAGGATGTATGGTCTTGATGGCAGAAGTGTGTTGCTTAGGGAGGGCCTTTGGGGTTTCAAAAGGTGTCATTCCGCTGTTCCCTCTCTGCTTCCTGTTTGTGGATCTGGATGTGAACTCTTAGCTGCTGCACATGGGCCACAGCTGCCTGTCTGCATGTCATGATGGGGACGCACTCCTATCCCTCCGGAATGGTAAGTCCCAAAGAAACCCTTCCTTCTATAAGTTGCCTTGGTCATGCTATTTTGTCCAACAATAGAAAAGAAACTAATACAGTACTAGAAACCTGGTCAAAAGCCCATGGCCCAGGAGGTTATAGGCCCTAGTGGGCAATCTATCACTGTTATTCTGCTGAATTATCATGTTGTCCAACTGCTTCCCACATATATACACTTATACTCAGAGATTAGTGTTGTTCTCAACCTCCAACAGAATTATTCCAATTAGGCAGTGGTTGGTTAATGCAGAATCAAAATTATTCTAAGTGCTGAGAATGAGTGAGTGGCTGAGTCCCCAGTCCTAACTGGAACATCTGTATCAACCACCTCACCTGCCCCACGTCTCAGAGACTATCACTGAGGAAGGGGTAGTGGAGACAGTGTGTGAGCCGGCGTGTAGGAAGGAGGGTTATGAAATGCTGTTCTGTACATGAGATGGCCATTGCATTCATTAACTCACAGTACCTATGGCTATGTGCACAACAACAAGCCAGTCAACATTCAAGCATGGACAGGGGAAGGGCTCACAAGGCTCAAGCCCTAGTTTAGGGGCTCATGGTGGCTGCTGGGAGAGAGAGAACCATTATTCTTTGGGGATGTGGCCACTGGCAGATTGTCCAAGCTCTACTAGATGGTCCCATATGAATGAATGGGCATGAGAGAGGCACTAATTGGGTTCAGCAGATTAATATAAATAAATAAATAAATAAATAAATAAACAAACAAACAAATAAATAAATACCATGAAGTTGGGATGGGACATGCTGGGAAGAACTGGAGAAGGAAGTGGATGCTGGATATGAACAAAATACATTATATATATGAAATATAAATATACATATATGAATTCTCAATAAATATATATGGACTGGTGAGATGGCTAAAGGTTAAAGGTGCTTCAGAACCAACTTCTGAAAGTTGTCATCCAACTTCCACATATACTATGGTGTGTGTGTGTGTGTGTGTGTGTGTGTGTGTGTGTGTGTGCGCGCACGTGCACACACTAAATATAATACGAAAAAAAAATCACTACCTAGTGAGTAGTTTAATAAGTTATTTGGCCCAGCACGGTGGCACACATCTGTAACCCCAGCATTCAGGAGGCAAAGACAGGAAGGTAGATTGTCAGAAGTTCAATGCCTCCCTGGTCTTCTTAGTAAGTTTTAGGCCAAATAGGGCTACATGAAGTCTTATCTCAGAAAACAAGAAAAAAGAATGAAGCTTAAAACAATACAAACTAGGGTCATTTCTAAGGGCCCAGTTCTGAACGACTACGCAGTAAGTGTCAAAGACTGTCACCACTAAGGCTCCACCTCTAGCCTCACCCACCTTTAGAACACAGGGGATAAAAGAAAAAGCCAATGGTCCTAATCAGACAAAGGAGGGGGAGAATGGAAAGAGGGCTATTCCACACAACCATTTTTATGAGAAAAAGGCAACGACTTTCAACAGACAGGAGGAGGGGTAAATGAAAGGAAGGCTATCCCACACCACATACATGTTCATGCCTACTCCCATTTCTTCCTTTTGTGGATACCCTTACCTTTTTGGTTGTTTGTTTTGTCTGCAATAGGGCCTTGCTATGTAACCCTGACTGGCCTGGAATTCACAATGCAGACTAAGGTGGCCTCTTGTCTCAGGCAATCCTGCCTCTGCTTTCAGACTGTTGGGATTGCAGGTGGGTAACCACTTTGCCCATCTTTTCCATGTGTACTTCAAACCTGACTAACTGTGGCCTCCTAGCCCACCACCTTCCAGACTGCTCTCAACGATCATTTTACGCTGACTTCAGCCACCACTCTGCACACTGTGATCTCCCCGAAGCCCCTGACAGGAAGTATATCGACAAGAGACATTAAAATGGAACACATAAAAGCTTATTTTATCAATATCCATCCCCATTAGGCAAGCAAATTGCTTGAAAAAAATCACTATTCCATTTAATTGACAACTACAAAAATAACACTAGCAGAAAGGCCAGGCCTTTAAAGAGTCATTCTCTTCTTTACTGAGCTGTTCGCTGCCAAATGTAGCTCTCAAGGCTCCCGTCATTTACTTCTGGAACAGTGAAGGGCAAACAGCAGGGATTCACAACGTCTGAAGTGAGAGCAGCACCCAGAGCTGCGGAATTGAAACAGGATGTAACTGAAATTATTCCAGAACCAAGCATAAATTTAAAGAGTCTGCTCCAGAGGCGGTTCTGGTGGGCGTTGCAGGAAGCAAAAGGAACACCGTCTATCCATTTTTGAAAAACATATTAGCTAGCAGTGACTCAATTTGTACGTCTCAAACTTTTATAAATGTCATTTGTACCCTTAAAAGAATGGGTTTGATGAATTAGGTGAGTTTTAAAACAACTTTTAGAGGAAAAAAAAAAAAAAGGCCAAGTGTATGTTTCAGCACTTAGAGGATGCAGCGAGGCAGGAAAATCTCCAAGGCCAGTCTAGACTACAGAGTGAGTTCCAGGACACCCAGAGCTACACAGGGAAGCCCTGTATCAAAAAAACAAAACAACAACAACAACAAAACCTTTCTATGTCATTAAAGACAGTGCGTTGATCACCAAAGCACATAAAGTGTTAGCAGAAGAAAATATAAATACATATCTAAATGATTAAGTAGTTAGCTGAAAGAAACTAAAAAGGAGTTGATGGCTCTGTGTGGCTTTTCTTAGTGTGCATGTGTGCACATTGATGTGTGTGAGATCTATGTGTGGGTGAGAGTGTATGGAGGACAGCAGACAACTTCGTGGAGTTGGCTCGCTCTTTCCACCTTTACATGGACTGCAGAGCTCAAACTCAGGTTGCTAGGCTTACTCAGTGAGCACCTTTACTGGATGAGCCATTTTGGTGGCCATTTGATTCTGAGACAGAATCTTGCTATGTAGCCTAATCTAGCCTCACAAGCATCCTGCCTCAGCCTCCTGAGTGCAGAGATTCTAGGCATATGCCACTATGACAAGCAGACTAATAGTTTCTGTGAGGTGTAAACCCTAAAGAGAGAAAAGAAACTGGATGAATCTAAAGACAAGCACTAGGACAGTATCTTGCATGTGCCACATTTTATTACCCAACCCCACTCTTTTCACTAGTCAAATCTGCCAACCATTGTTAGCGGCCAAGAATGGCTTTCAGTGTTAACTACACATTAAAAAAAATCTGTAGAGCTTTTAAAAACTCAATATTCAGCCCAGCATGGCGATATGTGTTTGTAATCCCAGCACTTGAGAGGATGTCAGGAGAGTGAATTCCACGCTAATGTGGACTAATTCACAAGTTCTAAGACAACCTGGCTAATTAACGGTAAGACTTTATCTCAACATTAAATAAAATAGATAGAAAAGGTCAGAACAAGAACTGGTGAGATGGCTCAGAAGGTAGAATACTGGCTGTCCTTCCAAAGGACATGAATTTGACCCCAATATTGACTCGGTAGGCTGACAACCAACTTAATTTAACTGCACTTCCCAAGGAATCTGACAGTAAATAAAATAATAAAAAAAATTTAAATGGAGGTCCCCTAATATCAGCTATGGGCCCTCTACATTCTTGTAAACACCAAACACAAACACGTGCATACGTGTGCGCGCGCACACACACACACACACACACACACTCTCTCTCTCTCTCTCAAAAAAAATCTTCAAACTGTATTCACTCTCTTAAAAAAAAATCTTCAAACTGTATTTATTCCCCAGTTAAGATTTTGTGGCATTTTCTTTATAATTCTCTACATACACACAGATCTTTTTTTATACCACTCTAAGTTGCAGACATTATGCCTCTTTAGCGTTGAATATGTAACTTGTGTTTTTTAGGGATAAGGAACTTTTCTTAATCATTTTAATATTAAATTATTAATATTAAAATATCAATATATCACCACCAGCATCTGCTCACTGCTCTCTATAGTTACCTTATTCCCATCCCATTCCCACCTCTGGAGCAGCATTCAGCTTAAGAACCCTGCAGTGACTTGATGTGCCAGATGAAGGGGAGTGGAGTACAGGAGAGACTGTGTGAGCAGGGAACGGGGAGAAGAGGAGGGTCGGCAATTGGAGTGTAAAGTGAATAAATAAACTAATAAAAATGCTAGATATTACACTTATTGTCATTTCTCTTTAGTCATTAATCTGAAGCAATTTATTTTCATGATTATATTTTTGTTTTTAAGACAGGCTCTTACTATGTAGCCCTTGCTGGCCTGGAACTACATAGACCAGGCTGGCACTGAATTCACAGCAATTCACGTGCCTCTGCCTCCCAAGTGCTATGTCATGAGAAGATGTTTTAAGTACAGGGCCCTTATTATGAGAAGCACCTCCAGTTTGCCATGGTTTTCCTGAATTGCAATAAGGTTATGAATTTTGGCAAGCTAACTTCAAAAGGCAAATGGTGTTACTTTTACTGGTTTTGGTGATGTCAGCAATGAATATATGGTTAAGATTCTAAATACTGTTTGTTTTGTTTTTTAAGATTGTGTGTGTGTGTGTGTGTGTGTGTGTGTGTGTGTGTTTTGCTTGGTAGCCACAGAAGTCAGAACAGGGTGCCAGATTCCCTGGATCCAGAGTTATAAATGGTTGTGAACTATAGTATGGATACTGGAAATCGAAGCAAGAGCCTCTGCACAAAAAAGTGCTCTTAACCACTGAGCCATCTCTCCAGCTCCCATTTGGACATTAAACAACTAATACTTTTCATCTCTGTAATTAGTAATTTGTTGAAAGATATTTTGAAGCCCTATCAATGCCCTGTTCCTTACCAAACTTCCCACCTAATAACTTTAGCATCATGACTCTTGCATAAACTATAATTTATACTAAATATAGTCACACATGAATTGATTATATTCATTAGGTTATTATCCATTACTCTGATCATTTTGTTTGTTTTTTTTGTTTGTTTTTTGTTTATTATTTATTTATTTATTTTTGAGACTAGGTTTCTCTGTGTAGCCCTGGCTGTTCTAAAACTGACTTTGTAGACCAGGCTTGCCTCCAACTCTCAGAGATCTGCCTGCCTCTGCCTCCAAGTGCTAGGATTAAAGGCATGTGTCACCATCACCAGGCTGAAAAACGTCAATTAGACACCAAGATTGACTACTAGGAACCCTGTGCACCTACTCTGACTTGAGTGAAAATTAGGGTAGTTAATCAGTAACTCCTTCGGTGTTAAGGACTAAGCAAAATGTGCACAATGCACACTCGGACTCACACACACTAGGAAGACAAACACACTAGGAAATACTTCAAGACAAAGACAAATTCTATGTCAGAAAAGCTGTCACATGTCAGCCATTGAAGAAGAGGACACACATACCAGAAAAGCAGGCCAAGACACTGAAAAAGAAGAGTAATAAACGGCACAGTTTTGGTGCCAGGCCCAGAATATTTCAGCAAATAGAAGACCTGCTGAGTACAAAAGCATGCACTTCTGATTCTGAGAAGAAAGCACGCTCAGCTGGGTGCTTAGTAAGCTGAGGACAGCGGCACTAATCTAGCTCTGACAGAAGGGCCAGCCATATCTCTAGAAATGGGCCATTTGTAAACAATTTGGGAAGGCAGATGTTCCAAGAAGAATCCTGGTTTGTAAGCCCACACTCACGTGTATTCCATTACTGACCACGAAGGTGATATAGGTCATAGAGCCAAGAGCAAGAGGCATAGCTTGATGGCAGAGCACCCACCTAGCTGTGCAAGGCCCTAGATTAGGTCCCCAGCCCTAGCAAACAAGCATATAAAATCCCCTACACTTCACTAAACTTATTAAAATATAATTACTTGTATAAGCATCAGATTCCCAGTGAGACTGCAAACACATGTGTAAAAATGGTAGAACATTCTAACTGGGAAGCCTAGCCCAGAAGCTGAACAGTTTGAAGGTCTCCCAAGTTCCCCCACTTACCCTTCTTATTGGTTGTGAAGTACTTGGAGTCAGTCATGATTCTGGATCTTCAGCGTGAACCTATGTAATAAAAAATGCTGTTATCCAATTACAAGTCTCCAGAAAGACATCACATTTTGAGAACATCTATATTTAGAATTTCTGCTCTTTAACAACACGAGGAGCTTCTTCCTAATGCCACCACCATTTGTGGTTAAAGCAGTGCAGGAAGTAAGAACTGCTTCAAGGAACTTCTGGGGTGGAGTCTGAAGGACAATGGACTAGGGCAATAATCTGAACCCCTACGGCTCTGCAACCTCCAAGGACAAGCCTTTGAAAATACATCTTAGTCACGCACTCAAACACTTCAGACTAAGGCTTAGTTGGAAAGACTTCTAATCAGGAAAGTCTAGTTACTTTTCTGTCTCAGCATGGAGTGACTCAAAGCATGGACTTCAAAGCAAAACAGAACAATTCTGTCAATCTATTTAATACTGCTTGCAAAAAGGCTCTCAGAAAAATAAGAAGCCTTCCTTACTCCCAGCCCCAGGGATAGAGGCAGAAGACCAAGAGTTCAAGCTCTTCCTCCTACACATAGCTACACAGTGACTTTGAGGTGAACCTGGACTACATAAAGACTCTGTCTCTAAAACAAAAAGGAAAGAAATCAAAGGATTAGAAACCATGAACATGTAGGACACAGAAAGTGTTTTGATATTTGTCACATAGAGGCTTCCATTAAAGTTTTCATGTCTTTCTAGCAAAAATTCAGAGAACACTATAATCAATCCATTCACAGCATAAATTAAAGAAAAAAGTAGAGAAGTCAGGAAAACTCTACTTTTAAATATTTTTTATTATTGACTTATATGTATGTGTGTATACCTGTGTGTGCCCCTGTACCAAGGCCAGAGGAAGGAGTTGGATCCCTGAAGCCAGAGTTACAGATAGTTGGAAGCCACCTGACCTGAGTGTTAGGAATTGAAACTGGGCCTCTGCAAGAGCAGCAAGTGCTTTTAACCCCTGAGATACCTGTGTGGCCCTGACTGGCTGGAACTCTATGTAAAAGAGATTGGTCTTGGCAAAGTCCGCTTCTCCTGCCTCTGTCCAGAGTGCTAGGTTTACAAACATACCGCCACACACGGTTCTTTCTGGACTTTGTTTGTTTGTTTGCCTGTGTTTTGAGACAGGTCTCATGTAGCCCAAGATGGTCTCAAACCTGCTATGTGACCTAAAGGTGACTTTTAATTGTTTCTCCATGTGAGCCACCACACCTGGCTAGGAATTCTTCACATAAACAGGTGGATCTGAGTTCTAAGTCAGCTTGAGCTGCATAATAAATTCCAAGCCAGCCAGGGCTAGCTATATAGTAAGACCCTGTTTGAAAGCACAAAACTTTTTAAAGACTTGTGATATAAATCTTAAGTTATCTATGAGTAAGATACGAATACAAACACTGATGTACAGGAACAATTACTAGGGCCTGAGAGAAGCACCACGGCATTGGTTCAAAACCATTACTGTTTCTTCAGAATGCTGGCATACTATTTTAACTCCCTGGAATCATCAAAACGTCAAACCTAAGATTTAAAGACACAATTTGTTCGGAAGGTTTTCACCCACTTGGGAAAAATGCACGTAAGCATTCTGTTTTCTAAAGCACTCATATGTACCCATACACATATATAAGATTATTTTTTTCCTTTCTTTTGTAATAAGGTCTTCACTATATAGTCTGACAAGCTTGAAAACTGATATAAAGACCAGGCTGGCTTCCTACTCAAGGGATCCTGCTGTTTCTGCCTTGGACCACTATATCCAGATAACATGAAATTCTAACAGGAATTCTCAACATACTCTGTTCACCCACCTTAAGGCATGTGTTTATTAGCAGCCTACACATTTCATGATTAGTATGATTCGATTCCTAGCACCCAACCCGGAGACTCATCACGGTCTATAACTTCAGTACCAGGGAATCCGACACCTTCTTCTGGTCTCCTTGGGCATACACACATGATACACTGACATATACACACAGGAATAACACCCATACACATAAAATAAAATAATAATAAAAAGAAGCCTGCAACATATATCCTAAATCAAAAATCTCTGTTCTCTAACAAAACAGAGATAAAGAGAACCAACTACTTGGGAACCTGAGGTAGGTCTGGGAATTTTAATTAAAGTCTGTCTTAAAAATAAAATAAGGCTGGAGATGGCTCAACAGGTAAGAGCACTGACTGCTGTTCTTCTAGAGGACCCATATTCCGTTCCTGGCACGTACTTGGCAACTCATAACCATCTATAACTCCAGTTCCAGGGGATCAGATGCGCTCTTCTGGCCTCTGAGGTCAGAAGTGGTGAACAAACCTATGTGCAGTCAAAAATACCCATATATGAACTAAAATAAATAAATAAAGGGCTCAGTAGTAGAGGGCTTGCTTAATATACAGAAAATCCTGTGCTCAATCTTCAGTGGCATTTTGGATTAGGGATATAGCTCAATGGTAGAGTGCTTACCTAGCAGGTATAAGGCCTCTCCATCATCAAAAGGGAGGAGGAAAAAAAAAAAAGGAAAAAAAAAAAGCAGGTAAATATATCACTCATTTAACTGACACCATAGTCAATAATTGTGATGAAATAATTGCCATCATACAGGCAGAAAAACAAGGCATCCAGTCTATCCTTAAGGCGGGGGCAGAGGTGTGGGGGATAAGGGAGAATGAAAACAGTCTAAACAAAAGCACTGTAGAAAGAAAGGGTTGGGGGGGCTGGGGGAGCAGCCTAGACTTAAACACATTATATATTTGTATGAATTTTAAGTATTTAATTAAAATGAGAAAGAGTGGTAGTGACAGAACCTTAATGTCCCTGTGACTCTCAACTCACAATTCATATAACTATTTTTTAATAAAGACCCTCCCAAACACTTGCCAAATATTCAGTCAAATTCTCCAGTATAGGGTGTAAAACTGGTGCCCACAGTAGAAACCACACACACACACAAAGCCACAATAGAACTGGAAAAATACAACTTCAACTTGCCTAGTGCTTCAAAATTCAAAATCCTACTGGGGCAAAATTTTTCAGGAAATCCCTAGAAATAAGCAAGCCACAATGGAATTTGAACTTACACCACCTTATACAACATGAAACCTGAAAGGTCACTGACTGACTTAAGGTGTGGCCTAGGGACATTGTTAAAGGACAGAGCAGCCACCAGGCAAAGCAGTAATCCTTGAACTTGTCCTAGCCCACAGTATTGCTTCACTGCCTTTCACAGTACAAGGGTATAGATCTAGATTAACATAACCTAGTTTCTGCCAAATATAGGTTGTCAACGTCCTTTCTCTCCTCCCAGCCTTCCCCTCCTCCAATTTCCCCAAAGAGCAACTCAACAGCAAACCAAGATTAACAGGCTGGGTAGAATACAGTCAGAAACAAATTAGTAAGGTCTTAATTTCAAGTAGTTGTCTGGGAAATGGCAGCCAACGTTAGCACTGGCAAGGCCACTATGCCCTTCTTTGCACATGAAGTCAATAACTAGCCAGAGTTCAGTAAACTGCAAAGCATTAGTGACATTCCAGGAACCTCTGCTTATAAGGATGAGTGGTATGAAGACCATTTCTGGCTAAAATGTTCATAACACCAGGACAATAGCAGCTTCAGATTAATTAGCTTATCAGAAATAAAACATTTAAAAGCTAAATCCACCTCTGGCTTCTATTTAAACAACTACAAGTTAATTCATTAATATAGTATTATGCGTAAAGAAAGAAGCCCAACAGTTTTACACCCAACTGTTATGAAATTCCAAGACATTTGGGGAAACCTAAGCCTAGGAGGAAAGAAGAAAAATGGGGATGATGTCCTCTGAATGCTCCCTGTCTGACTTGGTTCAAATGTGTGCCTTAAGAGGAAAGCAATGACCTTTTACAGGGGAAGGGGATGTGAGGGACTTCTCTGAGTCTTATTTTCTCAGAATGTTTACTTTGTATTAATTTACCACTCAACTTTAGGGAGCTTTTTTGCAGAGCACACTCCCCTTTATTTCTCAGGGAGTCTCCCCTGCAAGACACCTACTCTGCTCTCATTTTACATGTCCGCCCGCCTCACTTAGTCATCCCGGGAATGTGTTACTGGTGGCTGCACCTACTTCACCTGCCGCTTTCTATTAATACCTTGTAAGTGCACCCTGAGGCTGAGCAGTAGAACTACACAAGGAAAGCAGGTGATAATTTAGATTGTTCCTCTCTGAGACCACCTTCTTTTCAGTTAACTTGCCTTGCTGTGCTTATAGTGTGTCCTTTGTCTTTTAAACCACAAAGGTCACAAAAGAGTTTGGCCATTTTAAAAAAATAATCTCCCTTCTAAATGATAAAAAAAAAAAAAAATTCAGCGAAGCATCCATGACAGATTCATACTGCTTCATACCTAAACTGCTTGAGTTTAATAAGAGCCTTCCTCTAAACAGGGCTGCTCAAAATACTAATACATCCTGAGAATTCAAAGAATAAAGAAATGGCAGGAAATTCCAGTTTTTTCACTTCTAGTAGACTTTTACAGCCTTGCCCAAACTAGACTGCTCCTAATAACCCCGGGGAATAAAGGGAGCTAAAAAAAGAAAAACAATTCCAGGCTAAGATTTACTTTCACTGGCTTCCCCCTCTCACACAGGAGGTCAATTACGCAAGTTTCTCCTTCCTTTCTCGAAGAACATTATTTAGTCCCCTATTCTCTTTACCCACTTCCCTCCGCAGGTCAAGACCCGGTCAAGAAAACTGTCCAGGATAAGGAGAGATGCCTCCGAATACGGGTGACAACGGAGGTTTCAGTGACCAAACGGTCGCGGGAATCCTTTCTCCCTAGGCGTGCTGGACGGACACGTCCAAGCTTCTTTCTCAATGAACAGATGCCAAACGGGAAATCTAGGTGGTTCTCCCTGGGCCTCCAGCGGCCACACCCCTGGCCTGAGCCCTACCCAAGCCGGTCTTCCGAACCTTGCTTCGTTTTGAAGCCCCCAACTATCGCTGCTACACCGGAGCTCAGCCCCAACCCACCACGGTCACTACGAAAGAGGTACTTTCTCCAAGCTTTTCCCTCACAACGGTCACACCCGAGGACTCCCTCCATCCTCAACCGTCACGCTCCCCGTTTCTCCTTTCCTCCTGCGCCTACGACCCGGCTTGGGGTTCCCTTCCTTCACAACTACCCCCAGTCAGGGACACACCCCAAAGCCAGCCGCCTTGAACTCACCGGAGGCAAGGGCGGGGTGGCGGCGGCAGTCAGAGAGCACAGCCGGGAAGGTGGTGTAATGGTTTCCTGCCCGTCACGATTCTCTCTAGATCTAAGACACTGCGCAAAACCCAATTTGCCAGGGACAAAGATGGTGGGCCGGAAGTTTTGGCGTAAGAGAATCTCGCCGCCTGACGTCATCCGGGTGCGCGGGAGAACCAAACAGCCAAGTTGTGTCTGTCGCCTCAGCAACGGAAAGGTTTACCTTTCTCAGGGTTAGGGCAGACTAAGGAAACCCGCAGTGGCTTTTCCAAAGGATATCTTCAATACGTAGATATTTTCTTGATTTATTTCCATGAACAAGAATTTTGTTAAACCTGTGTGAGATATCCTATATGCTTAAACACAAACCTCGGCTAATTTGCATGTAAGGTTCAGAAGCCCATAGAGGTGATAGAAACCAGAAGTACAGGTGGGCAGCTGAACTAGGAGTTAGCGACTCAAAGATGCTAAGAAGTATTCAGATCTGAGTTTGAATCCCTACGTTGTACAAGACTGGAGAAACTTATTAGCGCCCCCTTCCTGCCTCGCCCGTAGGCTTGCGTGGTATAAGGTACCCAAAACACTTAGTGGATACAGGTTTCTTTAGGAAACTAAACTGGTACTACTGGTGTTTAAAAAGAAAAACCAGCATTGGGCTGTGTATCTCAAGCAAGCCTGAAACTAAGCCCCTCTTGCTTCTGCCTCTAGAGCACTTTGAACTTCTCTATCTATATATATACCTTGACAGTAAGGCTTAGTGGTTCTCCTACCCAGGCTTCCCTCACTCTACTATTGAACATCTTTAATGTGCATTGGTGTTTTGCCTGCGTGTATGTATGTGAGAGTGTTCGGTCCCCTGGAACTGGAATCTCAGACAGCTGTGAGCTGCCATGTGGGAGCTGATAACTAAACCCAGGTCCTTTGAAAGAGCAGCCAGTGATCTTAACCACTGAACCATCTCTCCAGCCCCCAGATTTGAAACTTAAAACTCACGGCAGGGCTGGAGAGAATGGCTCAGTGGTTAAAAGCACTGGTTGCTCTTGCAGAGGTCTTCAGTTCAATTCCCAGCAACCACATGGTGGCTCACAACCATCTGTAATGAGATCTGATGCCCTCTTCTGGTGTCTGAAGACAGCTACAGTGTACTTCTATACATAAAATAAATAAATTGTTATATATTAAAAAAAAACAAAAACAAAAAAAAAAAAACAAGGTAACCAGGTGTGGTGGCATAAGCCTTTAACCTCAGCACTCAGGAGGCAGAGGTAGGTGAATCTTTGTGAGTTCAAGGATAGCCTGGTCTACAATATGAATTGGAGAGTCAGGGCTACACAAAGAAACCCTGTCTTTGAAAAACAAAACAAAGGGTTGGGGATTTAGCTCAGTGGTAGAGCACTTGCCTAGCAAACACAAGGGTTAGGTCCTCAGCTCCGGGGGAAAAAAAAAAGAAGAAAAGAAAAGAAAAACAAAACGGGCTGGAGAGATGGCTCAGAGGTCAAAAGCACTGTCTCTTCTTCCAGAGGTCCTGAGTTCAAATCCCAGCAACCACTTGGTAGCTTACAACCATCTGTAATGAGATCTGGTGCCCTCTTCTGGCCTGCAGGCATACATGCAGGTAGAATGCTGTATACATAATAAATAAGTCTTAAAAGAAAAAACAAAACAGATGACTTAACCCAGTTACAATCAAGTTAGTTATTTACTGAGCATGTATCATGTAATTTCCTATGTAACTTATGTTTAGTATATATTTAAGATCTCCAAACCTGATGGCCAGGCTTAACCTTTAATGCCTTCTAATAGAAAGGTCAATCATGTGCCTCTATTAGACTGCCCATTTGAAATTGGGGTTTTTAGTGTATTATTTGGTGACTAAAAACTGGCACGTTACCAAAATAAAATAAAAACTAACACTATTTTTCTATTCAGAACCAAGGAAAGATCCTAGGGCTTCACACACCTTGGGCAAATACTCTAACACTGAGTTATATAACCAACCAGGACATACTATTTTTAATTCTTTCCCTCTTCTCATGTAATAATTAGTTTCCTTTTTATAGAGTAGTCTTGTGGGTCCATTAATCAGGAAATCTTGACCCTCTGGCTAAGCATGAAACTAGACTTTGAACCAAGATTGCTCAAATGGATTTTTCCCCCTCTTTTCTCCTCCTTTCTCTTCTCTTTCCTCCTTTCTGAAACAGGGCCTCACTGCCAGATAGCCCAATGTCTCAGGCATTGGGATTACATATGTATGCCAGCACCTTCTGTCAGAAGAATCTGATGGACACAATGACAACCTGACGTTCATTCATTGTAACAAGGTTAGTTGGATGAAATGTTGCTAATTCCTGCTAGAGAACTCTAAGTTATATAGTCCTGCTCCTTTTGAGCTATCTTATTTTGCCAGCTACTCCATAGCTATTTTTTAAAGATTTATTTAAATGTTGTATCTGTACAAGTCTGTGCAGGTACCTATGGAGACCAGAGAGCACTGTATCTCTGGAACTGGACCTACAGTTAGTTGTGAGCCTCTGAATGTGTGCTCTGGAAACTGAACTCAAGTCCTCTCTGTAAGAGCAACACGTGCTCTGGCCTGCCCATCATCTGTCCAGCCTCCCCACCTATAGTTTAAGTTCCTTTTATTTTAAAATAGCCTGCTTCTGTTCTTTGCAACTGAAAAACTTTAACTGATGAAAATGTTTAACATTCCACTTGTTTTAGCTATTTTTTAGCTGTGTGTTTTTGCTATTCACTTAAGAAAAGCATAATAAACAGGGCTGGAGAGATGGCTCAGTGGTTAACAGCACTGGCTGCTCTTGCAGAGGACCTGGCTTTGGTTCCCAGCACACACATGGTCTGTAACTCCAGTTCCAGGATATCAAACACTCTTTTGACTTTTGCAGTTACCAGACATGCATGTGGTACATACATATACATGTAGGCAAAACACTCGTACACCTAAAAAATGTTTTTTCGTTAAGAACCATTGGTCAGCATGTGATATTTACCAGATACTTTATGCAATTCGCTAGCCTTTAAAACTCAAGGCTGGGCATGAAGGCCAACTTGAATGCTAGCCAAGGATAGGTGCATACAACTCAAGAACCTCAAGCTGAAACAAACATTATTTAAAACAAAACAAAAACCCTTAATACTTTTTAGAAATTCAACAATTGCATTTCTGACAGCAATTTTAGTAAAGTACAAATCATATTTTAGAATTATAAAGATAACTTCAAAAGTTGAAAACAACTAAAACCAATCCCTTTATAAGGTTCTCATTACAAACCAATTGCCTCCTTTTACACCCGAAGGTCCTCTTACAGCAGTAACTACTACTCAGTTCGAGGATCCTAAGCATCTCTGCACTGTATTGGTATCACTAATATGACATATCTACTGAGCTGGAGGGCAGGAATCATTTCATCTAGCAGAATGTGCCTAGAGCTATAACTTAATTTTACACGTGGAAGACAAGTTAAGCTATCTGTCTATAATGAAAAGTAACCGTCCTAAGTTCTGGTGGGCAAGGAGAATCTTTGTCGTTTTAGTAAAACTTGCTGATAACTGACTATAATACTCAGGAAGGTGGCCAAATTTGACCTAAACACCACCCGCGCAGAAAGGACCTGGCTTGATCTCGCGTGGCAACCGGTGTCAGGCAGGGGCCCCAGCTCCGCACAGAGGATCGAGTATGGCCCTCCACGAACCTTCGCTCAGAGTTAACCAGGAACAGAACCCACCCACTACACTAACCGGCCGCCTCGTAGTCCGGGGGCGGAAGCGGAAGTCCCAGTTGGTCATAGAGTTCCCGAGTTCCGGCTCAGGGCTACATTCGATGCTAGAGCGCCTGTCTTCCGCCCGCCTTGTGGCGGTCCTCGGAGCTTCTGTTTCCGGGTACGGTTTCTGTCACAAAGCCGAGCCCTCCTTTCGCAGGTGGCGTCACGGGTCCTCTGCTCCGTGCCCGAGGTCAGCAAGCAAGGACGGGCGCTTCCCAGCCAGCCACCGGAGCCGGGCCTCGCAGCTCTGGGACTGCAGCTCGAGCGACACGTTCCTTGGCCCACACCTATCTCCGAGTCACGCTCTGCCCTGTGAGGTGCAGCATTTGACAAGTCATTCCCCAGTCCCTACATGCCCCGTCCCCAGCATCGGAGTTAACAGTCCTTAACTTTAAGACTCCCTTCCCCCCGCCTCCATATAAGTCTTTTTCTTTATTCCAGTTGATTTTTCACTCATGTAAAATTAAATTTTGAGTTTCAGGTGCCATGCAGAAGGACTAAGACTCAGCACCCGTTTGATACAAAACAAGTTCATGCTCCCTAGAGTGTTCGTGGGAAAAGTAAATCCCAGTACACACAAGACACTATGGCTGAGCATGGGGCTCATATCACAACTGCTTCGGTGGCGGACGACCAGCCATCCATCTTTGAGGTGGTAGCACAGGACAGTTTAATGACAGCAGTGAGACCCGCTCTTCAGCATGTGGTCAAGGTAAGGTATTATTTCTCTGAAAGGATTCAGAGACGACCGGAAACAACTCCAAACATTTTACTAGTAGCCATAAGTTTGCAGTGATGGGCGTGTGTCAAGTATCCATGGATTAATGGGCATCCAGTCAGAGCCCTGTACTCGATTCTTAGGATCTCAAGGAGCTTAGGCTATACTCAAAAGCCAAAGCCAAGTGTATTGAAAGGAAATGGCTAATGTGAATACAAACTGAAGATTGTAATAAAATGAAATGTTTTTGCTTCAGGTTCTTGCAGAATCAAATCCTGCGCACTATGGCTTCTTTTGGAGGTGGTTTGATGAAATCTTCACTCTGCTAGACTTTCTGCTCCAGCAGCATTATCTTTCTAGAACTAGTGCCTCATTTTCTGAACACTTTTATGGGTTAAAGCGGATTGTAGCGGGGAGCTCGCCGCAGCTTCAGAGACCAGCCAGTGCTGGCCTCCCCAAGGAACACCTCTGGAAATCCGCTATGTTCCTTGTTCTTCTTCCCTATCTGAAAGTGAAGCTGGAGAAGCTGGCTTCTACCTTGAGAGAAGAAGACGAATACTCTATTCACCCCCCTTCTTCTCACTGGAAACGATTCTACAGAGTCTTCCTGGCTGCCTACCCGTTTGTTACCATGACCTGGGAAGGCTGGTTCCTTACACAACAACTTCGGTACATATTGGGAAAAGCTGAGCATCACTCTCCCCTGCTGAAACTGGCTGGAGTTCGGCTAGGTCGACTGACAGCTCAGGACATACAAGCTATGGAACACAGACTGGTTGAAGCCAGTGCAATGCAGGAGCCCGTCAGAAGGTAAGGCCGTTTCTAAAACCCTTTTATTAACAACACTGAAAACTGTATCTCCATCATCCAGTTTAACCCTGTTATTTATTAAATCACAGAAGTTATTTCCCACACCCATAAAGTACAGGCCACCATCCTGGTGGCCTTCCTCATAATAGGCACACCTTTGCGCATGCTTGGTGAATGCATGGCCCCATGCAAGGTATTTGTGTACATTATCTTAGGCCTCATCACAGCCTGAATGAAACCGAATGGCTTCATTTAACAGTTGAGGGAAACAGCTAGAAGATGGCAGAGCCGAGATTCAAGGCAGAGCAGTATAATCCTAAGGACTTCTTACCCAGGATGCTTCATCACCTTTAGCGAGTGTTTACTCTCCCACAAGTTCTAGCATGTATGCACTCAGTGTTGATAAGTTGCTTTTTAAGTAAACAGCTTTTCCTGGATGGATTATCTTCCATTTAAAAATGCTCTAAAGTTGAGTCTCTAATGCCTTTCTCAAATCAAAGTTTTTGTTGTTAAAAACAGTTGGGGGGTCTGGAGAAATGGCACAGCGGTTATGTGAAGGGCATGTACTACTCTCCCAGAGAATCAGAGATCAATCCCCAGAACCTCTATTTGGCAGTTTATAACTACCTATAACTTCAGATCCTCTGGCTCAAATGGCACCTGCATAATATGGTACTTATACAAACAAGCAGACACAAACATAAAGCTTTTAAAAACCAGAACATCAGAGTTTAGGCATACACAGGCCTACAACAGACCCTCCAACATATCAAGTGTGTAACTGTACCTGTAGAAATTACTCTGTGACCACGTACAAGTAAACTGTTTTCTGTGCCTCTTGCTCTCCTTTCCCAACAGCATTGGTAAGAAGATAAAGTCAGCACTGAAGAAAGCTGTGGGAGGTGTTGCCTTATCCCTCTCTACTGGCCTCTCTGTGGGTGTATTCTTCCTGCAGTTTCTTGACTGGTGGTACTCTTCTGAGAACCAAGAGACCATCAAGTCACTGACTGCCCTGCCCACTCCACCACCACCTGTGCACCTCGACTACAACTCTGATTCTCCCCTCTTACCCAAAATGAAAACAGTGTGCCCACTGTGTCGTAAAGCTCGGGTCAATGATACGGTTCTTGCCACCTCTGGCTATGTATTCTGTTACCGCTGTGTGTTTAATTATGTGAGAAGTCACCAAGCCTGTCCCATTACAGGGTATCCAACGGAAGTCCAGCATCTAATTAAACTCTACTCTCCAGAGAACTGAAAGAGAGATTAGTGTATTCTCTCACAGCTCAAGTTCTATACTATAGGACCACAAGATGGTTTTAGTATGGCAATCAACAATGATTCATAACTACATTAACTTTTAGTAGTTATATGGATTTCTTTAAAAGGATATATCCACTTGGTCCTAACCTTATGGTTTGCTCTCTACCAAGCTGTTTAAGCAGGAGAATCAGGATTGTAGGTGGTGTGAGGGCCCATGTGGAGGTGGGTTATAAAAGACCACCTCACTTAAGAGTAAGGTTTTAAGTTGTGGTAGTGTAGTGTCAGCACTCTGGAGATGGAGGCGGGAGTTTGAGTTCAAGGCCACCAAAGGGGGAGTGTCAAAAGTAAAATGAAAGTAAGAGACTGATTAAGAGGGATAAAATAGCATAGGAAACCCCAGGTTAGATCTTACAAAGCAAGTGGTTTGGGAAGCAGGCCTTCTCTTTAGAAAACATTTCTCTACTTTTGAAGTAGAGGCTTTATCAGACACGGACTTTCTCTTTATAGAAATATCTATAAACCCTTTAGAGAAAAGCCCCCTCCATCTATCATGACTTACTAACATCTACCACAGTTTATCAGTATTTGAAGATTTCCTTCATGATCCATACCTGCCTGTCTAGGGAAGGGTTTGTTTATGGGGCGGAGTCTGGAAATTTCAATATGAATAAAAACTAGCAATGGTGAGATGCAGTAAAATCTTTATCTAATGTTTACCTGATGCCTACCTAATAGATATTTAATGAGTAAAAGCTTTCTGCTTGCTCTTATGAGTTTGCTCAGTTGATAGGAATCATGCTAGGTATTATGAAAGTTTCTATGAAACATTTAATTAAATTTTAACAATACATGATTCTAGGAAAGAATTGTTCCATGCTGTCATGATTATGTGGAAACTCAAAAGATCACTTCAGGAGTTTAAATAAATTTTTATTCAGATCACCTTTGACTTCTTGAAGTTTTTCTGTATTGATTCAAGTTTTGCTTTTTAAAAAAACAAATTCAATAATTAGAACAAAAATCCTGTTCTAACACAGATGCTGCCTTGTATGAAATAGCCATTTGCCAAAAACAACATTACTTGTTTAGGAAGATTTATGACAGTGGATGCACAGGCTAGTGAAGAAACTGCTTTTGAAAAATGATTAATGCAGGACAAATGAAAATAATTTGCAAGTGCCTGGTGTAATACTGTGATTCATGCTAACAATTGAGAGCATATTCTCTGGCACCATAAAGATGATATAACTTTACTAAGTTGTAAAATAGTCCATCCTGTGAATTTAAAAATATTGAAGCTCACATATACCAGAAGAGCAGTATATGGTCATTCAGAAGCTCTTATAAAACCTTACCAAAACAAAGGTCTTACCTAAACAAATACCCTGATTAATTAAAACACTTTCAATACAGTAATAAGTCAGTAAGGAATTAATTCCAATTCAGGGCAGAAATGATGAATCCTCCGTGAAGTTTTCAACCCTGTTTTCTCACCTGGAAGGAAAACATGAAAGTATCAGTAATTCAAACGATACAAAAGAAATACTCTTACACATTGTAAGCCAGGATCCACACAGACTCAGATACCCCCTTGTGGTAAGCAGAATCAGCTCAGAGAGAAGATTAAGGGGTCACACCCTGGTCAGAGCCATAGCAAAGCAATGGCAATACCAGGTCAGACTGTACTTCACTCATCATTGCATGGTTCGCTCATCATTCCACCTCCCCGAGCTACCTAAGGATCACCTATGCTCATAACCAACCTAATGCAGGCTCACACATCCAGAAAGCCACTCTAAGATGCTTCAACTTCGAAGTTTCAATACTTTCCACTATGTGGTAAATAACTGCTATACGAAAGTAAAAATTTAAAACAAGTTTTTTGTTTTGTTTTTCTTCCTTAGAGGGGAGCTTTTCTATGTTTTCACCACACAGAGCAGAGAAGCGTTTATCCCTCCGAGTTTTTGGAGTCAAGTACAGTGGTGCACATCTTTAATCTCACCACTTGGGAGGCAGAGGCTCTAGGACCTCTGTGAGTTTTGTCTCAAAACAACAATTTTTTGTTGCTATTTAAATGAGTCCAACCTCCATTTATTTCGACAAAATCTGAGGTTTACCTGTTAAGAGTCATATAGCCTAAAAAAAGTAGTGGCTGTAGAAAATAATTTCCTACAAAATGATTACTCATTTAACATAGAATTCAACTGCCAACGAAGATTAAAAAAAATAAAGTCACAATGTGTGGTACAGTGACTCATGCTTCCAGTTCCAGCTACTGCAGAGGGTAAGACAAGGGTGACTTGAGCCAAGGAGTTAAGAGTTCTGAGCAACACAGGAAAATGTACAGTGAACAAAGAAAGCTATACATAATTAAGTCTTTTCTATCAGAATCTTCTAATTTCAGTCAAAAACTCTGAGAGGCTAGGGTCTGCTAAAGCTCTATACCAACTAATAGCAGAATTAGGAAGAGAACTGTGTGGTCTGAATGCCAGGTTTCTATTTTTCCACCTCTAACTTCTCAACTCCCGCCCTTTACTAACAGGAGCAGCTACAGACACTGGAGAGATGGCTCAGTAGTTCAGAGCACTGGCTGCTCTTGCAGAGGGCCAATAACTGACTTAAAGCTCATCTGTTTCACAATACTGATTCAATGGGTCTCCTGCCTCTGCTTTCCCTGCCCCCCCCCACATATATATGTTGACTTTAAACCTATAAAAGTGTGATTCAGCCACTACAAGCACTCAATTTCTCCCCGTGGCCCAAGAAATAATATACAAATTCCTTTGCTTTCTACTCAAGGGATTTCAAAAGCATGAATGAAACCTTAGGTCAATTCCCAGAACGACCACCGCGACAACAAAATAACCTCCAAAACAACAAAAATCAAGCCAGTTGTAGTGGTGGGCGCACCAGTAATCAATCCTATTGCTTTGGGAGGCTGAGGCAGAAGAACCCTGAGTTTGAGGTCACCGTGAGCTACCTACACAGACCCTGTCTTAAAAACAAAACAAAAAAAAAAAAATCCAAACCAACCCATTTACGAATCTTACTATTAAAGTTCTCAAATCTACTATTAGAGCCTGTGTTGCCCTACCCTATAGAAACGCTTTGAAGGCTAATCTCAGTTAATCCCAAAGAAAGCCTCTGCCCTTCCTCTGAATTATGGAAGCAAAATTTGTAAAACCAATTCCACTTAAAGATCCAGACAGACGTGGTAACTGAACCCACGCTCCCTGCTATGCCCAGCAGGTACATTTCCTAGTCCTCGGCCTCTGTACACTCCCCATGAAACTTCTTTCCTCGCTTGTCTCAATGGGAGAAAGCCTGTGTACACTTTTGGAGCTACTCAAATGTCACTTCTTCTGTCAAATACCCTGAACTACCTTAGTCTCTAACCTCCACAGCACTCCCTTCCCTCACAGCAATCATCACGTGCCAACTATGCACCGGTTCACGAGTTTCCACCCAACTCTCCCACCAGACCTACCTCACTGGGCTCCTAGAAACTGGGACAGAGCGTTACCAGCCTGGAACATAGGGGTACAATAAATCACATCAGTAAGCCTAAGCCGCATGGCCTTAGATTAGAAATGCATCAGCACAATTTATAGCGCCAGCTTACCTCCACATGCCACGCGGGTAAGGACCGTACCTCAGGCATCTCCAAGCACTCATTCTCCATCCTCTAGTTCATGGCGCTCTGTACAGATTCCTTTGCAGGCCAGTGAGCACTAACACACAGGTTCTCAAGGCAAAAAAAAGAGAAGTCCAAACCCACCAACTTCGGGGGCCTGAAGCCATCCTTGGTAGGGAAAGAGGACGGAATCGGGGCTTGAATCGCTTCCAACCTGGACTCTTCATTCCTAAGACTTGGACCGGGACAATTGGGGTTGCAGAGGATGGCACAACCCAGCACTAGGACACCGAGATCGGGGGCCACGGGCATCCCGCACCCTCTTCCCTTCGCCTCTCCGGGCCTGCATCCCACAGCCCCGCGCGCGCCAGTCAGCCAATCCCGCGACAGCCAGAGCTTCACGTGGCAACTGTAAGGCGGGGCCTGCATGAAGAGCAGCCAATCAGAAGGTGATATGAAAGCCAGGGGTGGAGCTGGCCAGAAGGAGGAGGCTGTTTCCTCCGAGCTTCTAGGTGCCCTGGTCTGTGTTCTGCGATTTAGGCCTATGTTTTCTGCTCAGCAAACGATGCTGTTTCCCTTCTTCCTACGATTCTTTACTCACGGGACTCCGGGCGACTGTTAAGCATAGTGATTTTACAATTGCTTCGATGGAGAATGGGGAGAGAAGGGAGACTCCTATCTTGAACATTTTTAAAAAAGAATTTTAAAAAAGATGTATGATTATACATGCATGTTTTGCCCGCATTCATGTCTGCATCATGCCAATGGAGAGCCCACATAAGTCAGAAACAGGCGTCGGATCTCTTGGAACTGGAGTTACAGGTGGTTGTGGTGCCAGTAATCAAACCCTGGTGTTAGATATTCTAAATAATTAAAAGCGTAGCTAAATATCAAATTGTCATGAATAGCACAGACAATTTCCTGGGAGAAGAGACATTTCATTTAGGTCTTGAAGAGACTTAAGAATTAGATTCCCTCCTTGGCGTGGTGGTGCACGCCTTTGATCCCACTACTTAGGAGACAGAAGCATGTCTGTGAATTTGAGGCCACCCTGATCTAATAGGAGCTCCAGGACAGTCAGAAGTATAGAGAGAGACCCTGGGGAGAGAGAAAGATTGAGAAAATTATTAAAGCTCAAGATGAATTAGCTGAAAAATGTAGTTTTCCAAATGTTGGCAAAGCTAAAAATCATAGTTGTTGAGGTGCTTCTCAAAATTCTGTGGACTTTAGAAACAAAGACCCATTAATATAAACGTCATCCAGCATAAAAAAGTAGCAGTAAAAACTGCAAAAATGGGCGTCTGGAAAGATGACTCAGTGGTTAAGAGCACTGACTGCTCTTCCAGAGGTCCTGAGTTCAAATCCCAGCAACCTTCTGTAATGGAATCTGATGCCCTCTTCTGGTGTGTCTGAAGACAGTGAAGGTGAAATAAATCTAAAACAAACAAAAAATAACCCATGCAGTTCCCAGCAACCATACCCAAACCGTGTTTTTCCTGTTAATAGAAAGGAAAAGAAGAAACTGAAGAAGACTTCTGATGTTTAAAGCTCTCACACCACCCAGCATTTTTGTTGAATCATTTGAATTAGACAAACCTGGTTTTAAGTCCCTGGTTTCCCATTGTATAATCTCAACCTCTGAATGATCTATAGAGAGAGTTCCCAGGGCAGCCCCTAGCACCTAGTAAACACATATCCAGTAAAAAGTGGCCATTTTTACCTCACTAGAGGTAAGTGAGAGTGGTCGGTCTTTCAGTGTGAAGGTGAGACTGGGAATTGAGATTGGTTGATGTAGGACGGGGTGAGATTGAATTCATAAGTGAAGTGAGTAAAAGAAGTTCCTATTCAAGCTGAGAGCAGACCTTACTACGTTGCTGGGATGATCACGTGCCGTGGTATCGTCTCTGCTACCTCCCTTGGAAACTCCATTCAGGCAAACCTGGGCACAGAGTAATCAGCAATCAGAAGTAGCAGTCTCAGGCTAAGAGCCATAACAATGGTATAGTAAAAGTGTGCCTAGAGACCTACTTAAGAATGCCATTTCCAGGGTTGGGGATTTAGCTCAGTGGTAGAGCGCTTGCCTAGCAAGCGCAAGGCCCTGGGTTCGGTCCCCAGCTCCGGAAAAAAAAAAAAAAAAAAAAAGAATGCCATTTCCTCAGAATGAATTGGAGCAGAGACACCATTTTGTTCACTGAGTTCAATTTTTATGTTTGTTTTTCAGATGGTCTCCTGTAGCCCGTCTTAGTTACTTTTTTCTATTGGGTGAAAGAACATCATAACTAACGCGACCTGTATAAGTAATAATGTACTGGGGGCTAACATTTTCAGAGGACGAGACTACGACCATCATGGTATAGAGCCTGGAGAACAGACAGGCAGGCAGGCCTGGTGCTGGGGCAGTAGCTGAGAGCTTACATCCCTATCCACAAGCAGGAGGCAAAGAGAGCTAAGTGGGAATGGTCGGAGTCTTTTGAAACCTCGAAGGCCGTCCCAGTGATCCCTCCGCCAAGAAAGCCATACCTCCTAATCCTTTCCAAACAGTTTCTGCAGCTGGGGACCCAGTATTTAAATCTATGAGTCTATAGGGGCCATTCTCGTTCAACCCACTGCATAGCTGCAGCTGGTTTCGACCCTGACTCCACCGTCTAAGCGTTGCTATTATAGGTGTGCACCCCTGCTTTACTGCCTTGATTTAGGGATGTGGTTTATTTTCCTGTGTTTGTCATCACAAATTTCCACAGACCTAGTGGTTTAAATGACAAAAAAAAAATGTGGGGGGTATTTTTATTTAGAAGATTTTCCCTCCCCACCTCCCCTAAAAGATTTATTTTTATTGTATGTGTATGGGATTATTTTTCTCTTTTTGGCTACATGAATGTCTGTGCATCGTGTTCATATATGGTGTCTGAGGAGGTCAGAAGAAGGTATTGAATTTCCCTAGAACTAGAGTTATGGATACTGGTGAGCCACCAAGTGGGTGGGCTCTGGGAACTGGTTCAAGGACTGAAAGATCAAGTACTCCCAACCACTAAGACATATATCTCCAGTCCCAATAGTTTTTCTTTCTTGATTTCTTTTCACTTTTAAAAATGACTTATTTTCCTTCCCGGCAGTGATGACCTCCCTATGAGAACATGCCTCTCGCAAAGGATCTCCTTCATCCCTCTCCAGAAGAGGGGAAGAGGAAACCCAAGAAAAAACGCCTGGTGCAGAGCCCCAATTCCTACTTTTTGGATGTGAAATGCACAGGATGCTATAAAATCACCACGGACTTTAGCCATGCACAGACGGTAGTCTTGTGTGTTGGCTGCTCCACTGTACTCTGTCAGCCTACAGGTGGACAAGCAAGGCTGACAGAAGGCTGCTCCTTCAGGAGGAAGCAGCACTGAAAGATTCAAGATGAGTGGGAACCTTCCCAATAAACACATGTTGGATATAAAAGAATGACTTATTTTATTTTATGCACATTGGTGTTTTGCCTTCATGTAAGTCTGTGTGAGGTTGTTAGAACCCCTGGAACTGGAGTTACAGACAGTCGTGATCCACCGTGTGGGTGCTGGGAATCGAACCCAGGTCCTTTAGAAGATCAGTCAAGTGCTCTTAACTGCTGAGCTATCTCTCCAGCTCCTCCCCTCTTTTTTTTTTAATAGCAAGAAGTTCAACAGCAGTTCCACCAGGCTGAAATCAAAGGAGAAACTATACCTGTTGCCAGAAACTTAGCCAACTACATAAGGCAAGTGAATTCACTGAACTTGGGGGAGAACCTACAACTGCCACTTTATTAAACCAGCATAATTCCTAACTACATTCTAAGTATTTATCCTTATAGCCACAGAGAAGCAGAGGTGTCACTTGTCAGAGAAGTGTCTCCTTGCAACAGATGGAGATCATTACAGCAAACCACAATCAATCGATCTGCAGAGAACAATCAACCATGTGATGCCCAGCTTCAACTGCTACATCTACGATACAACTCCCGCAGCTAAGGCCCAGGGGTCATAGCAGTAGAGATGGGGCAGAAAGACTGTAAGAATCAGTAGAGTGGGAGTTTGAGGTAAGATTGCATCTCCCAGAAATGTAAGAGAAACTTTGTCTATGAAGTCTCACCAACATGTTGCATGGACAAGGACAACAGGGACAGACATGCTAACATGGGAGGGGAAATCTCATGGGGCCTCAATCATAGACAAGGAACTACAGACAACTAAGAACTACTGAAAGCCAGAGAAATAGTCTTCTCCAGCAAAGAGCTCACGAATTAGTTATCCAATACCAAGTGGTCAGAGCTGAAATCATATATGTATAAGTAACATCATATGGACCAAGCAGGTTGTGTTTATGTATTTAAGGGTGTGTGTATGTAAACAAAGAAAGGCCATGAATTTGAGAGAGAGCAAGGGACAGGTAACATGGGAAAAGTTGGAAGGCAAAAGGGAAGGGGGAAATGACATAGTTATATTTTAATTAAAAATTAAAAAGAAAATATAGTGTATAGATGCAGTGGAATTTTTTGGTTCATAAAGAACATTATGTAATTTTCAGGAAAATAGATACAATTGGAGATGATCCTATTAAGCAAATTAAGCCAGTCTCAGACAAATATTGTATGTTTTCTCTCATTCCTGGTTCCTAAGTTATATATAAATATATAAAATCAGTTACGTATATATGATATGAAAGTAGAAATAAAGCTCTCTAGGGCAACAAAGGGGAATTATCAGGAAGGTAGAGGGGCAAGAAAAAAGCAGCTAGGGAGAAGGAGCAAATATGTCCAACGTATAATATATACTTGTATTAAAACTTTAAAAATATTTATTTTAAATAGGAAAAGATAAAAGTAAATTAAATACATCAAGAATCTTGGAGGTTAATGAAGTAAACTAACATCGCTCACAATGAACATTACAGAATAGTAATTTAAAATGAGTACAGCTTAACCTTTAATTCCAGCACTCTGGAAACAGTGGCAAGGGAAATCTCTGTGAGTCTGAGGCCAGCCTGGTCTACATAGAGTTCTGGGCTATCCAGGGCTGTGTAGTGAGACCCTGTTTCAAAAAAATAAAATAAAACGAGAGTAGAGCTTTGCAAATAAATTTAACCAACAAAGAGATGCTTGTGTTCTGTGTGGAAGGGATGGTCACCCCTTTGAGAAGATGGAAACTGAACTCTGGCTACTCACTTAAAAACCCCATGTTTCCTCACTCCAGGGACCTGATTCATTCCCTGAGGCCCTAGTTTGCTAATCAACCGTGACATAGACTCTTCTTGAGTCCTTATCAGCCTTCCTCAGTGGGTCAAAGTTATGAAGGCTAAGGGAGTCTGGCAGAGTTCCTGTTCCTCCCAGGCAGATATCACAGGGCAGCAGGGCCCGCAACAGAGGACAAACATCCCACCCAGAGCCAGATGAGGAGCTGAAGCACCCAGAGGGAACAAGAGCACCAGGTAAAGAATCGTTTTTCTAAATTTCATCACTATTTTGAGCACCGTTCAAGTTGGAGAGTATGAAGGGTTGGGTGTATATAACAGTAAGGAGAAATTTGTTAAGGAAGATGAGTGAGGCATTCCCAAACTTGTGGAAAGGATGCTGGACCTAGATGCTTGGAACACTGTCATCTCATAGCAGTTATAAGCATCCCAGTAATATCAATGAGACTTGGGAGCCATGAGACTATGCACTGTGCTAGCCCAAAGTCACTTAGATTTGTGGTCTAAATTCCACCAATGAAAGTCATCAGGTAAGCAAACAGAAAGGAAGAAGCCATTTCTAACAGAGCTCCAGATCATGGAATGGAATTGCTTCGGAAGATCACTAGTTGCTGGAGGGAGCCAAAGGGTTCCGTAGGAAGGTTTTGGGACGTGAGAGTATTGCAAAGAGGCAGCAAGATACTTGCATTAAGAAGGCTTCTACAATCCCTTCTAAGCTGGGCATTGGTGGCACACCACCAGCACTTGGGAGGCAGAGACAGGTGGAACTGTGAGTTCAGTTGAGCCTGGCCTATAGAGCTAGTTCCAGGACAGCCTGGGCCACACAGAAAAACCCTGTATGTAAAACAGCAAAGAAAGACCAGGATTAAACAACAAAGAAAGACCATGAATTAGAGAGGGGGTGGGGCTCGGGGCAGGTAACACAGGGAACTTTCCCTAAGGAGCCACCAAACAGCACATGTATGTGTATCCATGGAAGATGCTGGCAAACCAAGAACCAGTCACCCAGGTGATTCTAGCATGCTTGAAGGAAGGTTACCAAAGAGGAAGCTGGTGACAGGTCAGGGTGCAAGCTCCTCTCACTGCAAACAACCTCTGCAGGGCTTCTGTGTGCAGACAGCATATGGGTCCTCTTTCCCAACAGAAGACGGTTGTTAGCTTCAGTTAATAAGCAAGTTGTTCTGTTTTGCAGTTAATCAACAGTTAAAGGAGATCCTTCGGAATTAGTTTCATCTCAGATGGCTGTTCTCTAGTCTTAAAACAAAAGGTTGGGGTTGGAGAGATAGCTCAGTGTTCAAGAGCTCAGACTGCTCTTCCAGGGGTCCTGAGTTCAATTCCCAGCAACCACATGGTGGCTCACAACCATCTATAATGAGATCCGATGCCCTCTTCTGGTGTGTCTGAAGACAGGGACAGTGTACTCGTATATAATAAATAAATAAATCTTTTTTTTTAAAAAAAAAGAAAAGGTTGGTCACACTTTATCAAACAGGCCCCAAAGGCTTAGGCTCTTTTACAAATCTTAGAGACTCTATAGTATCAGGGAAAACTAGAAAGGAAGGCAAGTTCCTGCCTCACATCAGGGAGTCTGTGACTAATTCACACAGTCTGTGAATGCAGAAGGTGCGAGAAGAGCTGACACAATGTCTGCATTTGGTTATCGATTGCGTTCTTCTAAGAGTAGAATACCGTCTTTTAATCTGTATAAAAACAGCACATGAAATGTCAGATTTGTCTGAGTTTATATACTTTGTTTTGTTTGCTTATCTGAGACAGGATCTCGTGTAGTCAAGGCCGGCACTGAACTTACTATAGCCAAGGATGTCTTGGAGCTGCTGATCCTCTGGCCTCCACCCCCTGAGTGTGGGGATTACAGATATGTACCCATATATCTGGTCTCAAAGTCTTGATCCTCCTGCCTCAGCCTCCTAAGTGCCAGGATTATAGGCTTGGCCTACCATGCCCAGCTTGATGTTTATTTTCATAGCAAGTCGTACGATACACGAACCCAAATTCCACTTCCTTTGTTTTCCACCACTTTTCTTAGCCCTTCGAATTTTGAATCAAGTCACTGATGTAAGCTTCTAGTTCTGCACATTCTTTAACAATTCACTCAGCTCCTGTGCTAACCCCCCGCCTCCTCCCTTTTATATTTGGACTCAGTGTTGGTGCTTCCCAACGTTAAGTGGAAATGGGATGGAATCTTCAGTAATTTATTTATTTTTTCCATTATGGAAACCATTGTGTTCCTGTTTTAACCTATGACTCTTCTTGTTGAAAAGTCCGTTTGGCAAGATTGTTCAAAAACAATACTAGCAAAGATTACTTCCAAAGCTGGGGCCCCTGGGAAAAGCCCCCAATCCCAGCTCCTGAAAACAGTGAGCAGGGAGAAGGCTGAGAATGTGACTTAGTGGAAGAGCGCTTGCCCGGCATGGGGAAGGCTGGAGGGTCAGTTCCTGCTGCCACCTGCATATCTCTTAAAAGATAATGTCCAACGTTAAAACGCAACTCCAAAAATGTATATCCTTGAAGAAAATATTTTGCTCTCTGAACTTCTCACTAATACCAAAACATCTCTGTCCTAGTTAATTCTAGGGACGTCTTTCTGTTATCGTTGTCAGTGCAGAAAATGCCCTATGCAGAGATCACCGTGAATCTGGGCAAAGTGACGTTGGGAGAAGAGAACAGGAAGGAGATGACCAACAGTTGTTTGAAAAGGCACGAGAACTCGAGTATTGTCCAGGCTGTATGTGCATTGCTGAATTCTGGGGGAGGTGTGATCAAAGCCAAGATCGATGACAAAGGCTACAGTTACCGATGCCATGGGCTGGGGCAGGATTTGGAAACTTCCTTTCAAAAGCTCCTCCCATCGGGTTCACAGAAGCACCTGGACTACATGCAACAGGACCACGACTTCCTGATTTTTGTGAAGTCATGGAGCCCAGATGCCTCCAGCCTTCCACTGAAGATTTGCAGCTTACGCTCCAATATATATCAGAGAGATGTGACCTCCGCCATCAACTTGTGTGCCAGCAGTGCCCTAGAGCTTCTTCGGGAGAAAGAGTCTAGAGCCCAAAGAGGTATCCCTAAGTTACATTCTCAAGACCACATCCTCAACAGAACCATTCAGGAAGAAGAAGATATTAAGATGTGTGCCTTGGAATTTTTTAAAAAAGATAAACTCAATTATAAGGAGAAGCTTAGCTTCACGGAGTCAACACATGTTGAGTTTAAAAGGTTTACCACCAAAAAGATTGTCCCTCGGATCAAAGAGACACTGGCTCATTATGTTTCTGCATTTGCCAACACTCAGGGGGGATACATAATTATTGGGGTCGATGATAAGAGCAAAGAAGTGTTTGGATGTATGAAAGAAAAAGTGAACCCTGACTCACTAAAAACAGAAATCAAAAACTGCATAGAAAAGCTACCCACATACCACTTCTGTCGTGAGAAGCCCAGGGTGAATTTCACAACCAAAATTTTGAAAGTTTACCAAAGAGAGGCCCTGTATGGTTTTGTCTGTGTGGTTCAAGTAGAGCCCTTCTGTTGTGTCGTGTTTGCAGAGGACCCAGATTCCTGGATCATGGAGAACAATATTGTTACGAGGCTGAAGGCTCAACAATGGGTGGAGATGATGCTGGCTATTCAGTCAGGTAAAAGGAGAGGGGAAGCATTGCTGAGGTCGAGGGCAGCAACCCTCTTCTTTCCTTTCCAGGGTATTCCGTCACGCAGTTTATTTTATAAGAACAACAACAACAACAACAAAAAAAAAAACCTAAAATGTGTTTTTGTTTATAAATACTCTCCCACTGCTGCGTTCTTTTTCTCATATGCTTAGTTCCAAAGACTATGAATCTGATCTTTTTGAACTTAAAAAAAATGGATTTTAGTCTTTTGGGGGCATATCATATATCATTAGCCAGGAGTTAGTGAGTTCCTTTTTTTTTTAAGCTATTAAAGCCCTGTTGACAAAATTTGGTTGATTTTTCTTGTCTACATAGAATAGTTTCACTGGAAAAACGGTCTTGAGAGAACACCATTTAAATATGACACTAAACCATGTGTTTCCAGGGAAACTGTGTATGCGTGTGTGTGTGTGTGTGTGTGTGTGTGTGTGTGTGTGTGTGTGTGTGTGACAAATCTAGACCATTTCAGTAAATCTAGGAGCAAATATTTTAAACTGTCAGCCCTGAGGCCTCACAACACAGGGAATGAGGCAAAAGCAGATACTCTGGGGTAGGGGACCACTCCAAGGGAAGAGAGCCGCTGGTGGTTTTACATCTTGTTTGGAGTCAGCCTTGGTGATGTCTAGTCAGTCAGCCGATAATACTCACAATAAGCTCACCGACTTGCCTGCAGGATCAGATGCTCCCAATGACATCAGTCATTACAGACTTCATGCATCATCCTTTGGCTCGTCCTAAATTTGTTTGATCTATTTCCTCTGTTTTCCCAGCAAGATCCACCCCCTTTCAATTCCATCTTACCTTGAATGGAGACTACAGTCACCTGTAGCCATCCTTACAGCCTGGGCTGCCCTCTTTGGCCACAGGGCTGCTTACAGCCCCCAAGGCATTCTCCTCTTCTCCATCCCTCCTGTAGGTGCTGCCTCTGCCTCCCCGGGATTAAAGGCATGTGCCAACAACACCCCGCCCTTCCCTTATTTCTTACAGGTAACCCGGCATCCAACATACATTTAGGGTTCAAAGTAAACTCAGGGATCATCACCTCATGAGAGATAGGAGAAGTGACACTTGTTTGAAACGAATTACCCAGGAAGGTAAAATACTTGAGCCCACAGAGCAATTCGAGGCGTCCTTTCCTGCCACGCACAGCCATGTGTGGTGGTGCAGGACTACACACCTGTCGCCTGTAGAAAGAGCGATCGCAGAGTTCTTCCACTTTTGTGTTTTCCCACTTTCTGTATGCTTGTTTAGATCCCTCCGGCTTTCCCACAACCGCTGACAGTGCTCACCCGATGTCACCAGCTTTGTCTGCACCGGGAAGGCCAGCGTATCTCACTAAAGTCCTGGAACATAAGGAGACCCTGCAGCGCCGTTTCTTTCCAGGTACACGCATCTCTGTTTGGGGTTTTGCTTGTTTTTTATTTTTTAAGACAGGATCTCACTGTGTCACCCAGCCCAGGATCTCCCTCTTCGTTTCAGCTGAGGAGACCATTTTATGAAATAGAGCGTAGTTCAGTGGTAGAGCATGGACCAGGTCCTGAGTACGATGCTGAGCATTGGAAACAATGATGAAGCTGGGAGGAATGAAGAGCAGCCTGTAATCATCCAAATCTTGTTTCTTAGAGAATGTAAGACTTAGCAGACATAATGGTCCTACAAGTGCGCACATGCGCGCGCGCGCACACACACACACACACACACACACACACACAGAGAGAGAGAGAGAGAGAGAGAGAGAGAGAGAGAGAGAGTCTTAAATCCTAGTCCTCAATCTTTATTACAGTTCCAAATGCATTGAATTCTAACCACCCATGCCTTTTATTCTTCAAAAGGTAAGGTGCTGACGTTCCTTGGGCCTCTGGCATATGAGGGCTGTGCCATGCCCTTTAATACGGAGGGAGCCGAGGGTTACACATACACAGGCTAAAGCAAATTTTCTTCAGTTTCAGCACGACTAACGTTGGAATCACATCACAGAAGGAGAGCTTTGCCAATTATACACTGCCTGGCTGTATCCCTGGCTTCTACTCATCAGATGCCAGTAGCCACCTTGTAGTTGTAAAAATCAAAAAGATCTCCAGACGGGCTGGAGAGATGGCTCAGTGGTTAAGAGCACTGACTGCTCTTCCAGAGGTCCTGAGTTCAATTCCCAGCAACCACCTGGTGGCTCACAACCATCTGTAATGGAATCTGATACCCTCTTCTGTGTACTCATATAAATAAAATAAATCTTAAAAAAAGGTCTCCAGTCATTGTCTTGGTTGGTGAGATGGCTGGTTGTATAACCTGAGTTTAATCTCTGGGCCCTACATAGTGAAAGGAGAGAACCTACTTTTGGAAGTTGTCCTCTGACCTCTACATATACTGAACACAGACAGACAGACAGACAGACAGACAGACAGACAGACAGACATGCGCACGCATGCATGCACATAATAAAATGTCTTCAGACTTTTGGTTAAGAATTGCTATTCTAAAAGAATATTCCCCCAAAGCATAAGCCTCACAGAAGGCCTTTAGGAAAAAAAAAAAGAGCATCTTCCCAGCAGGTTGTGGATATCTGGGACCAGAAAAGGGCTCCAGGAGCCTGTTCTCTGTAGACCTCTCCCTGACAACTTCCCTTAGAGCTAGTTGTCAGGCTAGAGAACCTCTAGTAGCTGCCTCGGGAGTGCTCTCTTTGCAACAGGAAAAACATGGTTCGGAAGCTAGAGCCATCCTTTCCTACCAGACCACAAGAGTAGCCCTGTGCTTTTTAAAGTTTTGATGACTTCTATTTCTTCAATTTTCAGTGACACAGGAAAACCTACAATTTCATCCAGAATGCCTCTGCAAGAAGCTGTTCTCAGACCATGAAGGACTGGAGGACTTACTGAAGACACAGACACACCCTTGTTCTCATGGGATTGTGATATTTTCCAGAAGCTGGGCTGGCGATATTGGTTTAACGAGAGAAGAGAAGGTCCTGTGTGATGCTCTCCTCGTAGCAGTCGGCAGCCCTCTGGTACTCTATACAGTCTTAACAGACCCCAGTTGGCTTGGAGGATCTGACTATACTCAGAACACTGCCCTTCAGTTAAAGAGGCGGCTACAAACCCTCGGAGGCTACAGAGGCAAAGTGTGTGTCATTCCAAGGGTGATATGTCTGCCTGGCAGAGGGTCCAGGCCTGATCCGTCCCCTGTGTACCCCCGAGCCTACAAGCTGTCCAGTAGCGCTGAAGTGGAGGATTTGCTCCAGAGCTTAGTGCTGGTCTCACTGTGCTCCAGATCGGTGCTGAGTGACCAGTTGGGCTGCGAGTTCTTCAAGCTGTGCATAGAAGAGGAAGCCAGAGCACTGTCCAGGAACCTCCGGGAAACCCGGGAACTGTTCATCCACTGCCTTCCAGGAACCAGGAAGACAGCCCTTGCCATAAAGATGGTGGAGAAAATTAAGGATATGTTCCACTGCAAACCCAAAGAGATCCTCTATGTTTGTGAAAATGACTCCCTGAGGGATTTTGTGATGTGAGAATTTTACCATCTAAACTTTACAAAAAAAAAAAAAAGTCTTTCAGTTGAGTCACAAAAGTAATTTGTGTTTTGAGTGTAAGGTTTTGCAATTCGTTTTCACTGTGGAAGTTCACACAGTCTTCAGTTAACCACAGATGTGATTGAGGTCTAGAATAGAGAATCTATCGTGTTCAGTCCCAAACATGACATTTTTTGTTTTTGAGATAGTCTTTCTCCTCAGCTCAGGATGGTGTTAAACTCAATCCTCCTGCCTCGGCTTCCTGAGTATTGAAATTATAGGGATATACTTCCAGGCCCAGCTGCAGCTCTATATAGAATTAGAACCGTTTTCCCACAGCCTGAGCCTTAGATCTAAGGAAAGTAGAAATGAACTTGTCTCACTTTAAGTAACCTTTTCCTGGATAATTAGTGTTTTTGGTTGTACAGTTAGTCACTATATATAGCAGGAATTATTTCAATTTCAATTTGATTTAGTTTGTAAAATATCACCAGATATATAAAAAATCCAGTGAAAAACATTTAAGTTGTTTTGCACATAGAAAGATATGAGTGCAATTATGACTGATATCTCTAGCTTTCAGTGTAGTAAGTTGGACATTGTACAATTTACCAAGGAAGACAAATTCACGTTTTTGCTTTGGTTATAACTATTCAAAGAAAATCTTATTGGGCAGTGTTTATGTTAGATGGTGTTAAATATAATGTCAGGGAACAAAACCAACAAAAACCTTAAAATAAACAATGCAGTGCTGTATGATTGGGATAAAGGCCTGCCTCACATAGCCAGAGGTTGGTCAGCAGTTTCTCTCTAGGGAAGGAGACTTGACTCCTAAATCATTAGGAAGCTAGGTGTGAGAGTGTGTCTGCCAGCAGTCCCAGCACTTTGGAGACAGAACAAGGGGACTGAGAGTTTGAGGCCAGCCTGGACTACCTGAGACCCTATATCAAAAGCAATCACGCAAGCAAACATAAAACAAGGAGAAGTGAATGAGATGAGGATGGCCCACTAGGCAAAGGTCACAGCAAGGTCAAAGGTAGAAGGAGGCCAGAAAACAGGGGCAGATCTAACTGGAGTGGAGCCAGGGTGTGGGCATACTGGAGATGTTAGAACACACGCAGATGCTAGATCTTGCAGGAAGCTGTGCTAGGGACCGTGCACATTACTAAGTTCTGTGGCTAAATTTCAAAAATATACCAGTTAAAACCCTAATTGACAAATAGCCATTGAACTCCTACTGTGAGGAAGGGATAGAGACAGCCAAAATTCAGGGCCGTCCCTCCAGAGACACCAGGCTGTGCTAGAAGGGAAGGAATGCAGTTAAGAGTCAAGCACAGAGAGAAAAGCCGGGACCTGTATCACGAAACCTGCGTGAATGTGCCATTAATTGAATCAAACTTAGAGAAGGCAAGAAGCCACTAAACTTGAAAAGCAGAGTTGTGTAGCGCACATGTACACGACAGTGTGCCATGGAGGGAGATGGGCCCGAGAGAGGGTGAGCCGTGTGGTGCTTTCTCCCCTTTCAGGTTCCTTGAAGGAAGTCAGCGATCGATGCTTGCCTTACCAAAACTCAAAGGTCTTTCTGATCCTGTGTGACAGGTGAAGAAACAAAACTTACTTTAGACAGAATTTGAATTGACACACACCTTTTCTGCAAGTATAGATTATGAGATGCCCAGAGGAGGAGGTGGTTTCTCCAATTCCAGAAGGGCAGCTTAAAGAAGTAGGAACATACATGAGTGACTTTTGAGGTTTCCTTTAGCTGCCAAGCCGCACAATTGGACTGGTAGAAACAAGAAGATTTCCTAACTTTTTTTGTTTGTTTGAGATCAAGTATTGTTACATAGACCAGATTGACCTACAGTCATTATGTAGTCCCGGCTGGCCTTGGACTCAGGATCTCCAGCCTCCTGAGTGAGGATGGGACTGTAGGCACAAACCACTAGACTGTCTGTCTACTTTGTAGTAAAATTTCACATGAAGATTTATTTAACCAAACGATCTCTAAACTTCGCGTTCTGTCAGGCACCTTGGAAGCAGGGTGGTTTGGTTGTACTTCCTCTGTTAGTGAATTGGTCTGCAAAGGAGAATTAGGCTCTATTTCTGATTCCGAATAAGAAAAGCTCCCGTTATCTTTGTTTCTATGCCTGACACCTTGTTTTCTCCTTCCTGGTTATAGGCAACAGGTCACCTGCCGAGCCGTGACCCGGAGGGCCTTCATGAGAGAAGAGTTTCCAAAGGTTAAACACATAGTGCTGGATGAGACGGAGAATTTCTGCAGTAGACATGGTGACTGGTACGAGAAGGCTAAAAGCACCACCCATCCAAAAGCAAGCGGGGAACGCCTTCACCACGGGATCCTCTGGCTTTTTCTGGATCCTTTCCAAACCCGGCACCCAGGTGCTAGTGGCCTTCCAGCTCCTTCCGCTCAGTTTCCTCGAAAAATGATCACCAGTGAGATCCACTGTGCTGTGGAAATTGCTAAGGTAATGAAAGATGAAATGAAGAGGATCCAAGAAAACCCTCCCTCCAACGGATCTCCAGACACTCTGGCAATGTTCCAGGAGGTTCCCTATGAGGAAGCAATGTGTGCCCAGGCTCTGCCTGGCGTGTGTGAGATCAAGGCTAACCTGACACCGGGACAAATAGCCAGCTATGTGGCAGAAAAATGTCACAGCCTGTTCCACGAAGGATATCGGCCCCAAGACATAGCCATTCTGTACAGGAGATGGGAAGACAGAGGACAGTATAAGGAGGCGTTGCTAAGAGCAATGGCCCGTGGGACAATGGAGGTCTCTTTCAACAGTGCTGCTGATATTTGTGCTGATGGTGTCATTTTCGACAGTGTCGAGCAGTTCTCAGGCATGGTCAGGAATATTGTGTTTGGGCTTAGTACTGAATCTGTGCACTCAGAAGGCGTTCATAAACTCTGCTTTGCCTCAAGAGCCGTTAAACACCTCTACTTGCTGTATGGAGGGAGGACGGCTTTCTGAAACTATTGTAGATAACACAGGAAGTCAAACAAGAACACGCTCGCCTCCCAAACAGGTGGTGGCTCCTTTTTAATACCACAAGTTAATGAATGAAGGTGCATTGTTAAGGCCTGGAGCCACAGAGATGTGTTTTGGGAATGAGTCACCCTACTAGCGGCGGCTGAACCCTTTGCTCAGTCCACTTCTTTTTCCCAGTGACAAGGCAATTGGTTCTCTGCCTCCAGTCTTCCTGATCCAATCCAGCTTTCATTCTGTCACCCAAAGAGCCTAAAACAGAGTGCAAATTTTATGAAATTCTCTGCTCCAGGCAGTTCCTGCAGCCCACGGGCAGAATCCATTTCTGAGGCTCTCTACTGTATTGACTTTTTCTTCTGACCCCATCCTTGATCATGTCTCTAACTCCCAGCATTTCTAATGGGTTCCCTCATCTGTAGCTGTTTTGGGAGTGATGGTAGGATGTCCTTTAGACCAACTCCTTGGATTGGGTGTCTTGAAAGCAGTATCTGGGCTAGCATCTCATGCTGGCTGTGGGGCTCAAGATTTACAGGAGCATCCTTAGTTGGTTTTTTTTCCCCCATCAAGTCTCAATTAGCCTCTTGGCATTGGCTTTCTGTTAACCAAGGTCACAGAAGACAAGCATGTGAGTGAAAGTGTCACTCAGTTACTTTACAGTGTGAACTAGCCAGTGGACTAGGGGTACTTTGCTAATTTTTATATTCATCAAGAACATAGGAAGCCAAGTGATATGAGCAGAGCCTTACAGTAAAAGTAGCTGGAGGAGCATCTGAACCTATGACCTGCTGTGCCAGGCATGGACTGAACAGAAGAATCCCTAGCAACTAACCATATGGTGGTGGTGGTGGTGCTTCTTCTTCTTCTTCTTCTTCTTCTTCTTCTTCTTCTTCTTCTTCTTCTTCTTCTTCTTCTTCTTCTTCTTCTTCTTCTCCTCTTCCTCCTCCCCTCCTCCTCCTCTTCCTCCTCCCCTCCTCCTCCTCCTTCTCCTTCCTCCTCTTCCTCCTCCTCCCCTCCTCCTCCTTCTTCTTCCTCCTCCTCTTCTTCCTCCTCCCCCTCCTTCTCCTTCTCCCTCTCTCCTTATATTGCTACACTGTCTTAATATCATAAATACTACAACTAGTGTAATAATCAAGATAAAAGAGTTGCTTGTGGTGCGATGTGAACTCCTAAAACATTGTTGGAGGACAACAAGAATATGATCATACCAGCTTAAGGAATTAAAAAAGAAAAGAAAAAGCGCCTGAACATCTCATGAGCCAGGTGTATTCTTTTTCATTTTTGCTTATTTCCATGCCTTTTTGATGTTTTATGCACATTGCAAGTTCTGCAATAAATTTTATATTCTACACAGCTGCTTCTTCCGTTTGACTTTTTGCACTGTTCATATGCCCAATACATCTCTTTCTACCCTTTGCATATCCAAGCAGTATATCAAGGAGTGGCTGCACCAGATATTACAAACTGGTGCAACCACTCTGGAAATCAGCATGGAGAGTTCTCAAAGAGCTAAACAATAAATCTACCAGCTAAATAGCCCTGGAGCCTATGCTCAAAGGACTGGACATCATATCTTGCAGATACCCGCTCAGCCTTGGTCATTGCCACTGTGTTCACAACAGCTAGGAAATGGAAGTGAGCTACAAAACTGAATGGACAATGGGAAAGTACAACGAAACCAGCATGCATACGATAAATGGTAGAACTAGACCATATCTGAGTGAAGTGATCCAGACACAGCAAGACAAGTGCCATATGTTCTCTCTTCTCTGTGATTCTTAGCTATGGATCTTTAGACATGAGTAACCACAGAAATCAGGAGAGGCAGTGAGACTCAAATCAGGGAAGTTCTAGATTGGGGAATGGCAGGTGATTGTGGTGTGAAACAGAAGACAGGAAAATTGGGGCGGGGCTTTAACTAGGGAGGTGGAAGGGAGAGAGGGCAATACACAACACTAAAATGTTTCATAAAACATACAGAACCTATGGTTTATTCCTACCTAAGATTACGTGTAATGTGTATGTGTATGTGTATACATAGAAGTATAATTTGTAGAAGTTATGCCGCTTGGGGTGATAATGCTCCTTGTAAGAGCCATGAACCCAGGATCATCTCTGAGAAATAGGAGTTCTCTTGAGTTATTATTCAGGGGAGCCCAAGAGACTTCCCCCAAAAAAACTATAGGCTATTGCTTGTTGCCCTTGGTTGCCCCCTAGAATTTGAAGGTAAGATCCTATTGCCAAAGATGTCATGCACTTAAGACACGGGACTTGAGGGAATTGAACTAGAACTGGCCTCAAAGTCTTCTTCCTGCTGACCGGCTCTTTAGTATCAGAAGATGCTATGGAAGCTACCAAGGGAGAGATGCATTTGCTAGTCCTGTCCTGCTGTAAATGATAGGACTTTACACACAGCAATGACTGGCCTGGCAAGATACCCACAACGGTACACTAGTGACCCTTTTATTTGGGGGTTCCTAATGACTGTCTAATTGGACTTAAGGCCTGCTCAACAGGAAGGCCCTCATGTCTAGTACTGTAAACCTAGTCAAGCACCCGTAGCTAGAGAGGTTGTAGGCCAGGGAGGAGAACTTACCACTGCCTCTTTCAGAAGCGAATATAGTCTGTTTTCTCTGTATCCTAATACAGAGAGGCAGAGATAGTCCTCAGCCCTCATCAAAGAGGGGTAGTAGACGGACTGTCACAGAGATCTACAACTGTTCAGAATACGGGTAATAAGGAACTGGAGGTGCCACCCCCACCTGATACAGCTGCAATACAACCCCTAAATCGAAGGCTTCATGGCAAGGGGGTGGGGCAGGAAAGTAAATATACAGATGAGAAATAGCTAATTTACATCCCCTAGACACAACAGGGAAGCTGCACTCATGAACTCCCTACATGACCAGCATAGGGACACCAACAGTTTGACCTGCTAGTGGGCAGGGGAAGTCCATATGAACCTACCCTTAGACAAGGAGGGCAATGGCTGCCGAGCCAGGGAGAATTGGTTGCCCTCGGTCATGAACCGCCACATGGGTTGTCTAATCCCAAGAGGTCAGCCCCAAGTATATGCACATATGAGCAAAGCTAAATGGACTCAATATGTTTATATACATATATATATACATATACATACATATATGTGCATATGTATACACACATATATGTATACATGTAAGAGTAATACTTTTTTTAAAAATGGTGACTGTGGGGGTTGGGGATTTAGCTCAGTGGTAGAGCGCTTGCCTAGGAAGCACAAGGCCCTGGGTTCGGTCCCCAGCTCCGAAAAAAAGAACCAAAAAAAAAAAAATGGTGACTGTGAATTTGGGAGGGGGAAAGGGAGGGGCAGAAATGATGTAGATGCAGTGTATGGCTTGGCTGTATCACTTGCTCTGTCCCACGAAACTTCAGTAACTGCCACGTGCACAGAGGCTGACTGTGTGCTGTCAGCGTGAGTTTGCTCCTTTGGACTCATGCTGGAGGCACACAAAGAGCGTGGCCCAGATGAACGAGAAACACAAAAGCAACCTTAACTCAGCTCAGAGCCACATTCAAGTCATTCCAACTAGATCAGCCGGATCCCAACAGATTGTAGATATACAGATGGGAAAATAAATACCGTTTTCACAACTGAGATCTCAAGGTTGTTTTGTAGCAGCAACTGGATGGATGCAGGGCAACTCTCTATGCTACAGCACAGTCTTCACAGAATCCCTCTGGGTGACTGCACAGCACACTCCCTGGCCGTGCACTGTCAGTCTCTCAATTGGATGTACGTGCTATTAATTTTAAAAGGCAGGCACATAGGCATACAACCTTTTCTTTTTCTGGTACAGTCACAAACACCCAGAGATAGGGTTGTTGGGATAAAGGGGTGGGATGGAGAAATAAGCTCCTTATTTATATCCATGGGAAAGGGCACAGAATATTCAGTCGTCACAATTGTTAATTTATAGCTTTGGTTGGTGGTGGTATTAGATTCGCTTTTGACCCTAGTGCTGAGGGTCAAAGGTAAAGCCTTGTAGTGCTAGACAAGTCTCTAACACTGAGCCATACCCCTAGTGCTTCATTAAAAAAGATCTAATTTATTTTTAATTATGTGTACGTGTGTATGTAGTTACATATGAGTGTAATTACAGTTGGTTGTGAGCCACTGGACATAGGTGTTGGAAATTAAACTCAGGGCCTCTGAAAGAGCAATGGCCTCCTTGAGTGGAGCAATGGCACTGATGAGTGGTTTAATCTCTCCATGCTCTAACCCCTACCACCACCTCCAACGCCCCGCCCTCTCTCCTCTCCTTTTTTGAAACAAGGTCTAATTATGTAGCTGCCAGGGGCTAGGATTGTATGCCCGTACCATCAGCCTGACAAAGTTGTTCTTTTTTCCTTGTTTTTGTTTTTATTTAAATAAGGAGGGGAAAACTGATATCAGCATCTGATCATAAAAATTGTGTACTCACGTCTCAGGAACTCTTGACTCTGCAAAGGAGCATGTGGTAGAGCTGTGACTAATCGCTCCAATTCAGAGCCTTAAAGAAGTGAGTTGGACAATTGTGGGCAGAAGCGTGAATTACTTAATCTTAATGTTGTATAAGAACAGTTTTAGAGAAAAGATGATACTGTGCTGGAGTGGGACTTTAAAAAATTACTTAAAAATAAAGTTTAGCATAAAAGGTAATGTGTTTTAACCGAGCATGGTGCTATATAACTTTAATTTCAGCTTCTCATACGCTGTAGATTTTATCACTGAGTTACAGCCCAAAACTTGTGATCTGCTTGTTTGTGGTAAGGAAGAGCACTAGCAAACCTAGTATGTTTTCTATGAAAATAGTATATTATATTAAGACCAGGGCTCCTCACGAGACATAATATTAACCTTATAGCTCCTCACAGATAGAAAACCTACCCATACACATAATATGGTTAAGCAAGGATCAGATGTTACAAGTCTCATTTTTTAACTTGCAGTAGAGTCCCCCGGAGGGGTGCACCGTTCCTGGAGGTACTGCAATACCAGGTCGATGCGTGGAGTGGACGGAGCAAGCTCCTATTCCAACTCCTAGTTCCAAAAATCCATTTAATATATTGTCCTCGGATAGAGGACGTATCAGATATTAAACTGATAAGAACAGATACTACACTTGATCTTAGCCAAAAGGCCGAGAAGCGATACTTTCCCAGTGTGCCACGCTCGCACCACTAACTCACACACACACTTTACCCTCATGGTCAAAACACTCACGCGCCGATAAACACAAGATCAACATCAGCTCCCAGCTTCTATCATGCCCACGACCTATATACCACAAAAAACCTGTGAAATCAAGACTGAAAAGAGAAGTTTTCGTTGCTCTTTTCTTTCCCAGAGTTCCAGGAGACAGCGCCGTGTCATTTGCATGCCCCGCCCAGCGTGCCGTCATCCTTCCAGCACTGCTGTGGAATACGAGCCGTCGTCCTTCCAACTCTGGTCTGTGCTGCAGGATTATCATCACAGTGCTGCTGGACAAACAGACTGAGGACCTCGGTGCTTCCAGGTTCTTCGCAATTTTTCAGACATAGAGTTGACAACACCCACCACAAGAGGTTCTCTACCCCCGATTCCTCCTGTTATCTAGTTCATTTTGCATCATGTCTGGACTTGAAAAGAGATTCATGATTGAGGGGAGGGGGCCAGTGCTCTCCCTTCCTGAGTGTGACTCCTGGGAGGACAAATTCTGATCCGCTCAAGGGGTGGACAGAGCCTTGGGAGATGGGCTTTCTTAATATCAGCTCCTTTTCTGTAACTATTGCTCTGGGGTTTTGCCCTTTACCTTTTACCCCTTCGTTCATTCCTTTCCTTGGTCGTTTTGCCTATGAAGCCCAGACTGAATTTTCGGCGATCCTCCCTTCTCAGCCTAGCTCAACAGTCGGTTTCCACTCTTGTACATTTTGAGATACAGTCTTTTTGTAGAGCCCCGGCTATCTCAGAACTTGCTATGTCAACCAGGCTGGCCTCAAACTCAGAGATCCTCCTGGGGTGGGCCACCACACCTGACACAGTTCCTTTCCTTTTTAAAAAGACTGAAACTCGTTTTTGGTTGGGCCTTATGTCGAGGACCTTTAATCAACTCCACAGTCTGGTGCATAGGGTTACCCAGCGTTCCAGGCTAGCTCTGGCTCCTTAAAGTGGGGGTCGCAGGAAGGATGTGGTAAAGTTCACATACAAGGACATTGCTCAGGCCTCAAGGTTATTTTCTGTGTTTCTTTTCTCTTGCTCTCAGGGACCCCTAGGGTAACAGAACCCTAGACCTCCTGTCTTAGTTATTATGGTTTTATTGCTGTGAAGAGACACCATAACCAAGGCAACTCTTATAGAAAGTGTTTAATTGGCGCTGTCATGTAGGTTCAGTCCATTATCATCATGGTGGGAAGCATGGAAGTCTACAGGCAGACATGGTGCTGGAGGAGCTCAGATTCCTGCATCTTGATGCGAAGATAACTGTAAGGAAACTGTGTTCCACTCTGGGTGTAGCTTGAACATAGGAACGTTCAAAGCCCGTCCCCAGAGTGACACACTTCTTCCAACAAAGCCATACCTGCTCCAACAAGGCCACATCTCCTAACAGTGCCAAGTATTCAAACACATGAATCTGTGGGGGCCATTACTATTCAAACCACCACATCCTTAGCAGACTTTAGCACAACTGACTCCATTATGGAAGGGCCATTCAAGCTGTAAAACTCAGTATGGAGACAGCACCAAAATGGAAAGAAGGACCTAATTTATTTTAATAATTATTAAATAGTTTATTTAATAATTATTTCCACATGGTTCTGGGAAAGTCTAAAACCCTACTAACGATGCTTTATAGCTCCTGCAGTTCTGCTTCTGGCTAACTGTTCTTGTTAACTGAAATGTGTCAATCAGGATTTGGTTTTTGTGCTTAAATGCTCACCCTGAAGAAGGCTCGGTGTTCCCCTGGGATCCTGAACATCCAGTATAGTCACTCGCCCACTAATAAAGACTCTCTACTGGCTTAAAGCCATGTCTGAGCAGTCTTCTTTGGTGGCTACCCCACCACATTAGAACATTATTCCTCTCACACTGGTCAGTTTCTACTGTATAAAGAGGCTCCTTTCTGTGGGTTGCCCTGGTGTTGTTTGTATTTGATGCTAATTATGATTCCCCAAAAGGGGCTGCCTAGGATGAGAAGTGAATCACCATATTCAGGTGACTTCATCAGAACTCTCTCCCCATTTTAACTTGTAAAATAAAAAGCTAGAGCTGATGATTGGGCAGGAGAAGGGAAGGTGGAGCTGAAGAGTTGTGGGGGTGGGGTGGCGGGGGAGGAAGATGGAGATGAAGCACGTGACCCAGAGGAGCCACAAGTTGTAAGGGATCTATCTCCTAGCTGGGGAATAGAGTAGTGTAGCGGTAGATCTGTCCAATCTAGGTGCACAGCTTGTATTCATATCATTTGAGTTGTGTTTTCATTGCACGGGCTTGTCTGGGTTGGAGAATTGACTGCAACAAATTGACGCCCAACATATTGATTAGAACTCAACTAACCTGGGCTGGAGAGATGGCTCAGCGGTTAAGAGCGCCCGACCGCTCTTCCAGAGGTCATGAGTTCGATTCCCAGCAACCACATGGTGGCTCACAACCATCTGTAAAGAGATCTGATGCCCTCTTCTGGTGTATCTGAAGACAGCTATAGTGTACTTATATATAATAAATAAATAAATCTTAAAAAAAAAAAAAGAACTCAACTAACCTGAGATAGAAGTTCACTGCCCGCCCGCCAATAGGGCTCTGGCTTCGATCTAGGCTGGAGCAGTGGTGGATTGAAAGCTGACTGGGTCTGAGGAGTCTACAGAGAACTGCAGAGAGGCTCCCTCCCTAAGCCCCAGGTAGAGAGCTACAGTCAGGGGCAACAACCCAGCCTGGAGCTGGGCTTGAGCAGCGCTGTGTAAGAATCACAGGGAGGTACAAGAGAACCTGGAGCACAACTTCCTGCGAGGTAGTTTTCCGGCAGTCACAGTGCCTGGGCATCTAAGTCCTGGAGAATCTTTCTGTGTTCATTTCCCAGTATCCCCCCACATCTACACAGGAAACAGACAACCAGACTGGATCTCCGGACTTCTTGTTTGCCCTGCCGGTTGCCTGAGATCAGCACACAAGCAAGCCCTGCTAGCTGCAACCCAAAGAGGACTCAGCCCCTCCCTGTGAATAGAAGAATGGGAGAGAACTGCAGTGTTCTGAATCGAACAGTAGAGGGAGACAAAGGTACAAAGGGCTCCAGATCAGGTAATACATTGATACAAAGAGAGATATATAATCTTTTGATACTTAAAGATGAGAAACATAATAAATATCTTTTGGGCCTTATGGGGTGATAATTTGAATGGTCTGACAGGGATGGATTTAAAGGAGATGGATACCTTATCATTTACCAGTATTGCAATATTTATTCTCTTGATTTACTATGTCTTCTCAAAAGACAGAGCCCTAGATAAAAAAAATTCCCTGCCTTAGAAATGAGATTACAAGTAACACTAAAACTGAAAGTACAGGATTTTACAGCTCAAAATAAACAACAGAAAGAGGAGGATGAAGTCTGGAGATAGAAGCTGAAAGAGATGCTAGAACAGAAATTTCTGAAGTTCATGGAGGAGTCTGAGCGACAGGGAGAAAAGCTTAAGGCTTGGCAACATGGCCTAGAGGAAACACAGGAACTAAAGGTTCAGGATTTTACAGCTCAAAATAAGCAACAGAGAGAGTAGAATGAGGTTTAGAGACAGGAGCTGGAAGAGACGCTAGAAAAAAGAATTTGACAATTCACAGATCAGACTGAACAGCAAGGAGATGGAGGTTAAAATCTGGAAGCAAAGCCTAGAGGATAATTTACTAAAGGCCAGCAAATCAAAATAAGGCAGATGCTGCAATATCAGAATTACAACGTAGAGAGAAGCTAAAATTATGGAAGTAGGGCCTAGAACAGAAGATACAAGACATTATGGAGCAGCATGAACAACAGAAAGAGAGATCTAAGACTTGGCAGCGTGGCCTAGAGGAAACACTAGAACTGAAGACACAGGAAATTATAGATCTTCTGCCAGAAGAGGCAGGAAAATGAAAACAATGATAGAAGACGGAGCTGGAAAAGATGTTAGAACAGAACATGCAACAGCTCACAGATCAGACAGAGCAGCAAAGAGAAAATAAGAAAGTTTGGAAGCAAGACTTAGAGAATAGCTTTTTAAAACTAATCAATCAAAAATAATGGACAGCAGACTATCAGAATTGCAATATAAAGAAACATTCAAAATGTGGAGGCAGAGCCTTGACCAAGAATACAGGAGCTCAAGGAACAGGAGGAGCGACAAAAGGAGAGAGCTGTGAAGGGGCTCAAGACCCCATATGAACAACAATGCCAAGCAACTAGAGCTTCCAGGGACTAAGCCACTACCTAAAGACTATACATGGACTGACCCTGGACTCTGACCTCATAGGTAGCAATGAATATTCTAGTAAGAGCACCAGTGGAAGGGGAAGTCCTTGGTCCTGCTAAGACTGAACCCCCAGTGAACGTGATTGCTGGGGGGAGGGCGGCAATGGGGGGAGGGTGGGGAGGGGAACATCCATAAAGAAGGGGAAGGGGAGGGATTAGGGGGATGTTTGCCTGGAAACCGGGAAAGGGAATTACATTCGAAATGTAAATAAGAAATACTCAAGTTAATAAAAAAAATTAAAAAAAAAAAAAAAAAGGAGAGAGCTGAAGCTTGGACACAGACCTTAAGGGAGGGATTTAAAATCACAATGAAGGAAAATACTAAGGTAGAGAAAGAAGATAAAATTAGAGAAAGCCAACCAAAGGTTATTAGAAAACAAACTTTAGTGCATCCGATTAGTGTATAACAAAGACCTCCAGACGATGATCATCCACAGGGTTATGAAGAATTTGAATGGCAACCCATGGGTGTGTTAGAACTGAGGAAATTTAAGGAGAGTGTCACTAATTTTGGAATGCATTCGCCATTTGTAAAACGAATTAAAAATAGAATAATCCCCCACGACTGGAAAGATATGGCAAGAGCAATACTAGAGCCTGCTGCGAATTCACAATGGATCTCATGGTGGAGAGAAGAGGTGAGGGAGATAGCACGACAGAATAGAGCCAGGGGTAGAGAGATTTCCACAGATAACTGCTTGGTGAATGTCGCTTTGCTGAGGTAGAGGTGTGGGCTGTATATGATGAAGAAACTCTGGCATTGTGTCGATTGTCAGCCTTAAAGGCCTGGGACAAAGTCGCAGAATCAGAGAAAAAACTTGAACCATTTACTCAGGTCATACAAGGTCCTAAAGAAACCTTCCCTGACTTTTTACAAAGGCTGACCTCAGCTGTGGAAAGGAGTGTATCAGACACAGCAGCAAGAAAGGCAACAGTTGAGTCTTTAGCCTTTGAAAATGTGAATACTGAATGCAGGGAGGGAATCAGACCACTGAGGGCAAGGTCAGCATCAGTAGATGAGTGGATTAGACAGACAGCTGATATCGGATCTTCTCGCCTGATATAACTGTAGTAGAAACTGCCCCTAGACAGCTAGAGATGACCCAAGATTTCAAGTGTTTTTAACTGTGGTGAGCAGGATCATCTCAGACGTAACTGCAGGAAAAAACAAAGTGATACTAAAAGGGCGCCTATGCCTCCTGGAATATGTCAACGATGTGGCAAAGACCGACATTTGACCAGGGAATGTAGAGCAATAACAGATAAACGGGGCCACACCCGGCCAAAAAACTCCCAGGGGGGCCTCTCGCAGGCCCCAATGCCAGGCAGGGAGAGCTCTCTTCCTCAGGACAATTAAACATCACTGCTTCAAAAACACATGTCCTGAGACCAGACAAGGCTGAGATAAATTCTATAGACAATTCCAAAAGCCTCAAAGGGAACCAGAAATGAATATTTTGGCAAACTTCTATAGAGGATCAAAGGCCAAAACGTTGGTCTCTAGTGTTAGTTCTTTAAGAGAATTTGATGATGTTTTGTAAAGATCATTTATTTTAGAAACATATTAAAATGGTGGAACATTTGTTTGGCGTCCAAAGTTTGGTAAGTAGAACTTCCCAGATCAAACAATGAAACTTCATCGAAGAAAGATACAGACAGAAGAATTGTATTCATAAAGACACAGACCTGGGAACAGAGTAGATAAAAAAAGATGTAGATTTTAAAAATAAATCATACTGATAAAGAAATAGATCAAAACAGAAAATGTGTTTTTCTTTAAGACAGAATGTACTCTAATCGCAGAAACCAAATGTATTTATTGTCTAGTGTCTTTGGTCTTTTTGGAAACGTCCCATATTTAATATATGCCATTGTGAGCAGTCTCCCTTTAGTTTTGATATAATCAGAGCCTTGCCTCTGTGATTTTGGACATGTGGAAAGTCCTTCTTTGGGTTGTAAAATACAAACCACAGGTTTAGCAGTGATCACACACAGGGCTGAGTAGCAACACTATGGCTAACGTTGCCTTATCCTACCGCTTTCTTCGTCATTCACTTTGGGAACTTCTCTTGGAAGAGTTTCTTCTGTGCATTAAAGGCACCATGCATTCCATCAGAAAGAAGGACTGGCTGCAATGGTGGTGGTGGACGGATAGGGACACTTGGCTTTTACTTGTTTGTTTGTTTGCATGTTTTGAGATAGGGTCCTTTGCATAGCCGTGGCTCTCTAGGAACTCTCTACCTAGACGGGAATGGTCTGCCTCTCTCCAAGAACTGGGATTAAGGGCATGGGATTAACGTGCCAAGATCAGGGACACATTTTCAAAACCATGCTTTATCATTGCCTTCTCGAACAACCAATCCCTTTCCCAGAATTTTTTTTCCCTGTGTAGTTATTCAAAGACACATTTTAAAATATTTTTTGTAGAATCAGGAAAGACTGTCACGTATATAAAAATATTACCATACCGCAGTCATTTTTCATGTAAAGCACGATTTATGACATTCTTAACAAAATTAACTATCCACTGGTACTTGTGGAAAGTTTCAGAGGTAAACTGTGTGGGGACACAGACTGCATAATACTTCAGCAAAGCCTTCTCTAAGTCCCTTACTGTCTGGGTTGTCAGATAATGTTTTCTGGGGTAATGTATTTTCGAGCTTGAATCATAAAGAGACACTGCCTTATTATGACACAAGTATGTTATCTTTGTGGTAATGCCTACTTTCCCAGTGCAACCACTGAGATTTATCAGCGTCTGCTTTAGTGTTAGGGCAGTTTGTTTATAATAGCCCTTTAACTTAGCGCCTAGTTCCCTCAGAAGAGTGCTGTCATCCTCCAGGTCTTCACCTCCCAGGACAAAGCCATGCAGGGTCAGAAGACTGTCCTGGGAAATCTGAAGCACATCCAAGATGACTCCCTGCTTGTCTTGCAAGGGTAGATCCAAAGCCCACCTCTTAGTGATGACCAGCGTTCCATTAGGAGGCGAGTCCAACTGTGCCCAGAGCAACTGCTCATGCGCTTCCTGTGGTGAGAACAGTTTCCCGCAGAGGGCTTCTGGAGAGCTTATCACCTTTCCAGATATAACTAGACAAGAAAAGAAACACACCAAATTATCACTGTGGAGGAAATCCATTTTGTCTGTCTCCATATGACCCAATATTACACTTTATATGTGACATGTATATATTACATATTGCTAGGTACTGTCTTTGCTCGCTCTGTCTCTGTCTCTGTCTCTGTCTCTGTCTCTGTCTCTGTCTCTGTGTGTGTGTGTGTGTGTGTGTGTGTGTGTGTGTGTGTGTGTGTGTGTGTGTATGATGGGGAGGGTTACTGTTTGGGACAAAGTTACTGGAAGGACTGAAAACAAGTAACACTCCCAGTGCAGGAAGCCTGGAGACACGCTTCAGCACAGAGCCCAGCTGAGGAAGGAGGCCGGAACCTAGTCATGGCAACCAAGGTAGGCAGCCAAGTGAACCTACCTGGAAGGCCAGCACTCTGCTGAAGAGCATCAGGATTGTCAGGACAGCAGCTACGGGGACTGTGTGGCAGTCACATCTAGAGAGTGTGGATCCTAAGTGCGTCACTAGGAGTGAAGCCAGGACTGCTTAAGCATCACCATCCTGGAATTGGCTCTGGATACTGACCTTGAACTTAGACACGTGCACACCTCTGTATCCTGAGTGCTGAGATTTAAAGCCTGTACCACCACACCCGGACCTAAACTTCTCTTTATCTTGGAAATCGTTCTGTACCAGGCTGGCCTGGAACTCAGACATATGCATGCCTTTGTCTCCTGGGATTAAAGGCATGTATCGCCACACCTGGGCAAAACTTCTTCTTTAATTCCTCTCCACAAGATCTTTATAAGCATGGCCACCATTCCTCAAGATCTGGATCAAAAGCCTGTGTCTCCAGCCGTAAGATCTGGTTCATACGTGCCCTCCATTTCTGGATTGTAGTTTATTCCAGATACATGTCAAGTTGACAACCAAGAATAACCAACCCTTGTCAATTTGCCACAATATCTTGTCACTGCATGTCCAAATTCAAACAATAAATGGGTTTAATAGTTCCTAACATGATATAACTATCATTTCTTCAAACAAAAATCCATCAACACTAAGCTTAGCTGGGTGGGATCTTGTCCCAAGGTCACAGCTCCCTCAATCTGTCCATCTCCTTACACACAAGATTGAGCTCCACTCTTCTTCCTGGTACCCCTTTAATACTTCAACTATTCTGAATTCTTTCTAAGCTTGATCAAAGAGATCTTCATAAGAGTAAACGGCAGGATAGTGTCTATGCTAGGCTCTTTTTGTCAATGGCATTAAAGCAAATCTCCTCACTTGACCCTCAGGAACTCTTTAAACAAGGGTACAAAGCAGCTATTTTGATCACCAAAATATCACAAGAACAGTCTCTAGTTTACATACTAAAATTCTCCTCTGAAACAACTTGAGCTAAGCTCCCACAGTCCAAATCACTCTGGGCAACACTTTCTTCCATGCTTCTACTAGTATGGCCCATTTAGTCTGAACCCTAACCCTAACCCTAATCCAAGGCTTTCCACAGTCCCCAAATCCACATCCCTTCAAAGGTATGATCATGCCTATCACAGGAAAATGAATGGAACTGAGGACTATAAAACTTGGAGTGATACAGAGAGACAAATACTGTGTATTTTACTCTCACGCGCAGAATACAGCTTAAAAAAAGATGTTCAACTTTATTTTTATTTTATGGACATTGATGTTTTGCCTGCATGTGTGAAGGAGTTGAATACTTTGGAGCAGAAGTTACAGACTGTTGAGAGCTGCCATGAGGATGCTGGAGAGTAAACTTGGATCCTTTGGAAAAACAGCCAGTGTTCTTAACCACTAAGCAGTCCATCCAGCTCCATAATATAGCTTTTAAAGGGTATTAAGGCACAAGGGATGAAAGACCCCCGGAGCGGGGAGACCCTCACTCAAGTCTTGGGATGACGCGACCCCCAAGAACTCACACAAGACCATCCTTGCTGTAATCAATGAGGTTTATCAATAGGAACCAGTGCACTGGGGTCGAGACTCATATTCCACGCAGGGGCAGTGGAGTTCGACCCCGAGAGGCTGGGAGAAAGGGTATTTTGAAAGACTACCAGGGTAGGGAAGACCCCCACTCAAATCTCGAGACAACGTAACCCCCCCCCCCAAGAACTCACAAGAAACCAGTCTTGATGTAATGAACAAGAGGTGTATTTGAGGAACCAGAGCTCTGGGGACAACACGTATCTCACACAGGAGACAGAGGAGTCGACCCGAGCCCAATTAGGGGAAGGTATTTATAGGGAAAATTACATAGGTAGTTGGCAACAGTCACACAAAGCAATTTCATTGGTTTGTAACTTGGGCTCAGTTCAACTCTAGGCCACCCTGCTTCTGGGGCAAGCTGACCCTAATTCTCGTTTTTCTCAGGACTGTTGAGTCAGGCCTTATCGAGGCCAGATGGTTTGTGGTGGCTATAGCCAGGCTACATCCCCAAAACATGTTATGTTATTCTTTGCTGTGAGGTGTACTTGTCCTTACAGCAGGGTCAGTGGGGGATAGTTTAAAATCTTTATTCTTTCAATTTAAAGGGAGAAACCATAACCCAAGGGGGCAGGGATGGCATCATTGGAAAGTGTGAAGAATACCAGTGAAAAGTCACAAGGAGAGACTCTCTGTTTCTCAAGATTGTTTCCTAGGAGAAGCTGCTTCCTGCTTCTCAAGACTGTTTAATTTTATGGTCCTAGTTCCTGGGAGAAGCTGCTTAAACCAGCAGATGTAATTACCTATTCTATAGTCCTAGGAGAGGCTTCTTGGAACACACAGTTCTGAGGCCTAACCTGTTTCTTCTGCTCTAAACTTTGTGTCTAGGGGGGCAACTTTAATACTTTTACCTTTCAGGGAGACTCTGTAGGAAGAGGACTGTCATGTGAGTGGAGGAACAAGACAGAGTAAAGAGGAGCTCCATGATCAAAGGACAAACACTCTTTTCAGTGCAATTAGCACCAATTAATATGAAAGAGGCTCATGGGATTGGAAAAACATCACCATCGACAACACATCAACTTTCCCTCTGACTTCGTATTTGAGGTGTTTGGAAGCTGTCTTTGTCTTTGCCGTTTGAACGCTAGGGGGCACTCACTGCTAAAATGACAAATACAGACCCCCCACCTCCCAGGGTAGGGATTATAGAGAGTTGGGAGGATAAGGCGGGGCATCACTGGTGACTTGGCCAGTATGAAATAAATGCAACTTTCCTTGTGGGTCCACTGTTGCGGGATACTCTTCAGGAACTCCCTTGTCTCCAGGAACTGAGTTTGCAGGAGTCCTCTCAGTGCTGTCCCAATGTTGTGCCCAGATCATGAGAGAGACCACCAGGAATCACAACTCCGATGCAAGCACATGAGAGTCTTTCTTCAAGCTCGGTCTTGAGCCACAACCTTCCTGATGCAACAGGAGAGGAGAGGAGCTCCAAGACCTAGGGGAAGGAGGTTTATAAAGGAAAAAACAAAACAAAACAAAACAAAACAAAACAAAAAAACCCAAAAACCCCCACAAGCAGGGGTTTCCAAGCCTTGGCATTACAATAGAGGGTAAAGGAATGTTGGCCTTTGAGCTAATTGGTTTACAGCATCTGGTTAAACCATAGGAGGGCACATACACCAAAAAGGAACATCTTTACCTGGGAACAAACTTAGGTTTTCTTAGCCACTCTGTTGTTATCAGCTAGCATGTCTATTTTGCAACTGCCAGAGACATTTCTTGATTTTCTCAGACCTCAAGGATGGGGGCCATGCCTGTCTAAGGGCAAGTTAACTTAGAACTGAGTCTTTTTTTTTTTTCCCCAGAGCTGAGGACTGAACCCAGGGCGTTGTGCTTGCTAGGCAAGTGCTCTACCACTGAGCTAAATCCTCAACCCCTAGAATAGAGTCTTAAAAACGAAATGAGGTTTATTCTTCTTCCTCAGCCCCTTCACCAATGTGGGCACTCAGGACTCTTTTGTAACTCTTTGAAGATGTTTCAGGGAGCTGTGTGTGTTGTTCTTAAATTTTTTGTAGGCATAGAGGGTGCCATTAGAGGCTAGACGATGACATTAGTATATCTACTTGGAGTTAGAAATGGTTGTGAGCTGTCCTTTGGGTGCTAGGAATAGACTCCAGGTCCTGTAGAAGAGTAGCCAGTCTTCCGGATTGCTAACCCATATATCCAGCCCTTGTCTCTCTGTCTTCCTGCTTCCCCTCGGTCCTTCCTTCCTTCCTTCCTATTCCATTCTTATGTTTACTAAGATAAATAAATGCTATGTATTCAAAGTCCTGAATACACATATGAAATATGTATATATTATGGGATGGCTAGATTAAGTGAATCATTATGTATATTACTTCATACTAAAATGATTCAAGTTGTCATTTTTGTGTTATACATTTGATAATGACAGGAAAGGCCTATCAATAGGGAGAATCAATCCTGAGGTTTCGCCCTTGGGCCTAGCCTCCAAGGACTCATTCGTCACAGTTCCATGGTGAGATATCTCTGAAAGGTCATCTGCTAACCTTTAGCCTCCCCAAGATGGTTCCTGACAAAATTCGAAATTAAGTTTAGAGGAATATATTAACAGGACCAAAATATATTTGCTTACGTGGACACTATATATATGAGTGTTTGCCTGCCTGTATGTAAATGCGCTACACACGTGACTCAGGCTCTATCAGGTAAGAAGAGTGTAGTGGACCCCTACAACTGGAGTTTCAGATGGCTGCGAGCCACAGTGTGAATGCTGAGAATGGAATCTGTCAGTCATTGCTCGTAATTGCCATGTACCTAAAATGTAGCTTTAAAAAAATTAGCAGTGTATAACTGTATCTGTGTGTAGCTGTGGGGTGGGACTTCATGGGTCACATCACCATATGTAAGGCAGATACAAACTCCTTGAGTTTATTTTCTCTTTCTCACACCTAGATCCCTGGGGCTGGAGCTGCAGCAAAAGTTACAACATACATAATCACCCCCAGGGGACAAAGGTTGACAAATTTAATCATTCACAAATGTAGATATAAAAGAGAACATTTCCAAATAATGCACAATACTCGTATGTATTAACACCTCAAAGGGTATTTACAATCCAGTAAATACCCTTTCAGGTGTTAATCAGCAGCACAAAGAACTCGATGACATGAATGTCATCGACTGTTAATGAACAACATTGAATAATATTGCCATCTTCATATCGACCTATCAATACCTCATAGGGAACAACATGATAAATAATTTTCTTTGTTCTGATCTCTAGCTAGAGTGCCTTCTGTGCATTAAAGGTGCCATGCATTTTATCAGAAAGAAGGAGCAGTTACATGGATTACATAAGACTTCTCAAAGCCTTCTCCAAGTCCGTTACTGTCTTGGCTGTCAGATAATATTTTGTGGGATAGTGTATTTTCGAGCTTGAATCATAAAGAGACACTGCCTTATTATGACACAAGTATGTTATCTTTGTGGTAATGCCTACTTTCCCAGTGCAACCACTGAGATTTATCAGCGTCTGCTTTAGTGTTAGGGCAGTTTGTTTATAATAGCCCTTTAACTCAGCGCCTAGTTCCCTCAGAAAAGTGCTGTCATCCTCCAGGTCTTCACCTCCCAGGACAAAGCCATGCAGGGTCAGAAGACTGTCCTGGGAAATCTGAAGCACATCCAAGATGACTCCCTGCTTGTCTTGCAAGGGTAGATCCAAAGCCCATCTCTTAGTGATGACCAGCGTTTCTTCGCAAAGTGAGCCCAACTGTGCCAAGAGCAACTGCTCATGCGCTTCCTGTGGTGAGAACAGTTTCCCGCAGAGGGCTTCTGGAGAGCTTATCACCTTTCCAGATATAACTAGACAAGAAAAGAAACACACCAAATTATCACTGTGGAGGAAATCCATTTTGTCTGTCTCCATATGACCCAATATTACACTTTATATGTGACATGTACATATTACATATTGCTAGGTACTGTCTTTGCTCGCTCTCTCTCTGTCTCTGTCTCTGTCTCTCTCTCTCTCTCTCTATGTGTGTGTGTGTGTGTGTGTGTGTGTGTGTGTGTGTGTGTGTGTGTATGATGGGGAGGGTTACTGTTTGGGACAAAGTTACTGGAAGGACTGAAAACAAGTAACACTCCCAGTGCAGGAAGCCTGGAGACACGCTTCAGCACAGAGCCCAGCTGAGGAAGGAGGCCGGAACCTAGTCATGGCAACCAAGGTAGGCAGCCAAGTGTGTCTACCTGGAAGGCCAGCACTCTGCTGAAGAGCATCAGGATTGTCAGGACAGCAGCTACCGGGACTGTGTGGCAGTCGGCTGACTGAAGAGGGCCTTCATTGTTTTGCTTAGAAAAACCGTTGAAGACAAAGGCAATTTTAAATTTCCATAGGGCATGCTATTCAATAACTATTGCAAGTGCACTGAAAGTCCCAGTTAAACTGTATATTCTTTTTTTTTTTTTTTTTTTCGGAGCTGGGGACCGAACCCAGGGCCTTGTGCTTGCTAGGCAAGCGCTCTACCACTGAGCCAAATCCCCAACCCCTAAACTGTATATTCTTAATAGGAAATGGGGTTAGATAACTAAGGTTAAATTTTGAGGTCAAATAAAAATCCCCAAATTACACTTTGATGCTACTAAAGTCCTCTACACAACCCTAAATAAAAAAAAGTAACAGTAATGTGTTCAATGTATTAATTAAATGGATATGTTTTACTTTGTGTTCTTTGATTTTTCAAAGTGAGACATGGGCTTGCACAGCCCCGCCTGGCAGGAACTGACTACATAGGCAAGGGTGAGCTTGAATTTCTTATCCATCTGCCTCCAATTCCAGAGACTGTGGGCCCTAAGTGGATCACCATGACAAGCCTTAGGGTTTTATGGAGCACAGTGAGTGAAGCCAGGGCCTCTTACAGGCTAGGGAAGCATCCTAGCAACTAAGAAAATTCCCCATGTTTGCTTTCCTTTAACAGCAGTTAAATCCAGGGGGGTAAAATGCAGCCCTGGTGAAGACATGAGTTTGTGAAGCATCTGAGGAAGCTGATGTTTTCAGAGACTGCATAAGTTGCTGATGCTAGTTTCACGTCAGGCTTTCCTGGCCTGAAAGCAGATAAAATGGCAGCACTATTCTTCCTTTTGGAGTAACATTTGGGGTTCTATTTGTGTGCCGGTGTGAAGAAGGGAAGAATCTCTAAGGCAGAGGAACGAATGGGGAAAAAGAGCCAAAGAAAGAATAGGGGGTTGATGAGGGACAGATTCTCAAAGGAGCACAGGTTAGGCCAGGCCCCACAGTAATGAGGCCAATACCTGCTTGACAAGCAATCAAAATGGCCAAACGCTGGAATGTATTCATTTCATAACCTGATTTTCTTCCTATTTTTTTGGGTCATTTTTGTTTTTTACTAATCATTCTATACATTTACATCTCAAATGATATCTCGTTTCAAGGTTACCCTTCTACAAACTGCCCTTCAACATCTGCCCTTTCTCCCTCCTCCCTTTGCTTCTATGAGGGTGCCTCCCCCATCTTGCCCCAGAATTCCCCTATGCTGGGGCATCAAATCTCCATAGGACCAAATGTCTCTCCTTCCATTAATGTCAGACAAGGTCATCCTCTGCTGCATATGTATCTGGAGCCATGGATCCCTCCCTGTTCACTCCTTGGTTTTTGGTCTAGGCCCTGGGAGCACTGCGTGGTCCAACCAGCTGATGTTGTTCTTTCTATGGGGTTGCAATCCCCCTCTGCTCTTCCAGATCTTCTGCAACTCCCCCACTGGGGTCCTGGAGCTCAGTCTGATGGTTGGCTCCAAGCATCCACATCTGCCTGGTCTGTTGTTGGCTGAACTTCCCAAGGAACAGCCACCCCAGGTTCCTGTCAGCAGTTGTCTTTGACTACAGAAATAGTGTCAGGTTTGGTGTCTGCAGACAGGATGGATGTCAAGGGGGCAATCTCTGAATAGCCCTTCCTTCAGACTCTTTTTTGTCCCTGTCTTTCCTTTGGACAGGAACGTTTCTGGTTTGAGATAGGTGGGTGGCCCCATCTCTCAACCAGTGGCCACACCTGTGTACCGGAATATAAACTGATTTTCTAATGTGCTTGTCACACTGTTAGTGAAAGATGACTGAAAAAGAAAGTTGACAATGAAAAATGAGATCAGGGCAGTGGTTACCTGAGGGTGAGCTATAGAAGCCTTGTTGTAGAAGAGATATGAATAAGCAACGGTCTGGAAAGAGGCAAGAGGCACTGGATAGGCAACTCTGCATGGATGTGTGAAGGTCAGTGTACAGGAAAGACAGTGACCATGCAAGGCTGTGCTGTTCAGCTTTCTGAGCGAAATGAGTAAGCCATGAGGCTAGGACAGGACAACACTCTCACTATTATGGTGTAAAAAGCTGGGCTGCATTTTCCTCTGGCCTGAGACTTGCCAGGGATCTCAGCTTGAGCTCCTGGGAGAGATGAAAAGACCTAGAGAGGAATTATGAAGCCTGGCCCCTTCCTTTTCCTGCTCCAGTTCTAGACACTGGAGAGGCAGATTGCATGAGACTTGGTCATTCTGAAGGAAATAGCTCACAGTATTACATAAGCAGGTAATATACGTTCTATAGGGAACATTCTAAGTGGGTCAAAGTAAACTAGGCGTTGTGAACTACAGATTGTATCTAGCAGAGATCAGTAAATTAGCTGTTGATATTTGAGGACTTCTCAGGCTGCCCAAGTCCCAGAAAGCATCTTCCAACCCCCTCAGCCCAGTGGAAGCTGATTATTAATTTCTGTTTCTCACATGCTGGGCCATCCATCTGGCGTTTCACCCAGTCCTCTGCGGTAAACCTCTTCACACAGCTGTCTTCCACGTGCCAGGATTCGGGCTCTGCAGCGAACACTGCACAGCAGAATCTCTCCACTCTGAGCGCACACACGTATGAACACGCGGCTCCGGGTTTGTGCACTTCCATGAATTTGCACGTGTACTTGATCTTCTCCCTCTCCTCACAGAAGTGAGTGACAGGCAGCTGTCGGATGCACTTTTCTATTTCACTCTCTAGATGCACAAGGTCGCTCTTCTCTGCTTCAAAGCCAATAATTTCCTGGGTTTTGCCATCCAAACCAGTGAACAAATATCCCCCATCCGCGTTTGCAAATGAAGAAACAGTTTGAGGGAGGATCTCTAAAATCTTTTTCTTAGGAGTCAGTTTTACTTCAGCATGTGTGGCTTTAGTGAAACAGAATGTCTCTTTATAGGCAAAACAGTCTCTGTTAAATAAGTTAAGACATTCATTTAGTACTTCATTACAGTCAATTGTTCCAGGTGAACTCAGTCTGGAATCTGATCTCCCTTTAGAACATTTCCTGGATTTGAGGAACTTCACTGTATCAGCTGCTTTCAGTTCAATTGAGGATGAGATGCTTCTGCTGTACAGGTTGGTTTTCAAGGTGGTGATCCCTGGACCTTTCTGATTCAGCTTCCATGCTTTCACAAAAATGAAAAAATAGTCTTGGTCCTGCATGTAATCCAGATATTCATGAGGAAGTTTCAGGATACCAGGTAAGGAATTTACCAAATCCTGTCCTATTCCATCTCGGGTGAAGCTGTAGTCTTGATTTTTAATGCGAGCCTTGACCACGCCCCCTCCGGAATTCAGCAGCGTACACACAGCCTGTAAGAAATTTTTGGTCTCCTTTCTTCTCCGTTGACTATCTTTCATTGAATTCCTATTTTTCTCTCCAAGTGTGATTTCTCCTATAGACAGAACCAGTTCAACATAGTCTGTGTCTTGATCAACAGTGATGCTCATTTTCCAGTCACTGTCTCTGTTTCCCAGATGAAATCCTCTCCTGGAAGACAGACGGAGTCATTACAGAAGGGTCTAAGCAGTTAGAGTTAGCTCTGCTTTACCAGACACAGAGCACAGCCATCTCAGCTGCTCTGGATAGGCAAGTATGAAGGTTGGACGTGACATTCGTTTAGGGACTGTGGGGGTTTGAATAACCTTGGCCCATGGAAAGTGGCACTACTAGGAGGTGTGATCTTATTGGAGGAGATGTGTCCTTGTTGGAGGAAGTGTGTTACTGGGTAAATGGTCTTTGGGGGCTCCTAGTGCTCAAGCTCTGTCTAGAGCAGAGGGAAGACCCATCCTGGTTGCCTTAGGATGAAAACGTAGAAGTACTGGCCTCCAGGATCATGTCTAGCTGAATGCTGCGATGCTTCTCTCTATCTCGACAATGAACTGAACCTGTGAAACTGTAAGCCAACTCCAATTAAATGTTGTCCTTTGTAAGTGGTACTTACCTTAGTTGTGACAGCTGTGTACAGCAATGAAGCCCAAAAATAAGACAGAAGTTGGTAACAGAGGGTGAGTATTGCTGTGCTAGGCCTGACCAAGTTTTTGTTTGGAGGAATGTGGATTTTGGAGCTTTGGATTGGGAAAGCAGTGGAATGCTTAATGGGCCATATTAAGAGAAATGTGGAAGACATTGGAGCTGAGGGTGGTTTGAATTCTGGGGGCTTGAGAGGTTTCAGAGGAGCAGGATTTTACTATGTTGTCTAGAGACCAATCTTGTGATGTTTTGGTGAACAGCATTGCTGACATTTTTAACTTTTCTGAAGGGGCTGCTAGAGGATAAGATGAAGAGATTCAGATCATGACACTGATGGAGGAGGTCTCAAAAAAGCCCAGCATACACTTTGTCCTCTTGTTTAATTTCATAAAGAGCAATTTATTTTAGTCAAGCAGAGTTAGCTTGGAAAGGAAAAATACAACATGTTTGGGTCAAATATTAAAGGGGGACCTGGAACTAGAATGGAGCTAAATCCTGTGCCCAAGGATATTAAATGCAGTTAACTGAGCGGTGACCTCAGGGCATGCTCCCATCCAGATAAGCTGATTGTTTACAGGCTTGCAGTTGAAAAGGGGCGGTGGCATCATGTTAGGTGTTACCATGATATGGTTATTGCTGTCATTTGGGCTTTAACTCTCACACGAACTACAATCCAGGACTTGGAAAGATCTTGTGAAAATATTAAGTTGTTAGAAATGCCAGAGCCATGGGACACCTGCTGAGGAAAGCTGCTTGTAGGGGGTTTGGTCTAGTGCTACTAGTATGGTGATAATCTGGGTCCCCCAAAATGCATAAGAATCCGCATGTCCCCATGCAAGACACTGAGGGACTCTGCCTTCATTTGGTTTTGATTGGTACATAAATTTACTGGCAGCCAGTGGGTGGGCAGGGCAGACAGAGGCAGGACTTTTGGGATTCCCGGGCAAGGGACTGAGGAAGGAAGAAGTTAAAAACGGGATCTTCTGTGCCTGGAGAAAGAGAGGGAGAGGAAAGGCCACTCATTTCCCATCACTAAAAAAATTCTTTTCCCTATTCAGCAGAAAGATGCCTTAGAGACTCATCCCTTGTAGGGCAGTGGGTGAAGAAAGTACCCTGATTCCTCCTCGAGATAGGTCTGATCCCCAGGAGACCCTAAAAGAGGTGGCAGGCACATTCCCATTCTCCCAGGATATAAGGGCCTCATGTAGCTGTGCCCTCTACAAATCCGTGTAGAGAAGTTTGAGACAGACCAGTCACAAAGGGCAACAACCGAAGCCCCTCCTCCACAGGTGAGGATGTAACTCAAACCCCTTCTCCACAGGTGAGGGCATGACCATAGGTTACATAGGTTCAAGACAACACCCCAAACCCCTCCTCCACACGTGAACACGTGACCACAGGTCAGGTAGGCTCAAGATAGATCAGTCAGCTCTACACAGATCAGTTGGAGAAACAGGACCACGACCCCAAATATATAGATGAGGTCTTCCCAAGCTCTCAGGCCAAACCAATAGGAAGTACCTGCTGTCAGACACTGACCCATCCAACAAACTGTACTTAAGTGTCATGTGAAGAATTAAAGGTGTGCAGTAATTTTTCCATTGTCTGAGACCTTTGGTCATAAAAACTGTAACACTGCTGCTTGGGGAAGAGATCAGCTTTCCCCAAAATCCCCACCAGAAGATCCCCTGCACCCCTAGCTGGCTAATCAGTCTCCTGCTGGCTCAGCCTGGCCTGAGCCATGGAAGCAAAAGTGTTCCCCCTCCCTGCCTGAGTTCCCTCTCCCCCCTCACCCAAACCAATGAAGCTAGCTGGGAGAGAGATCACTGGGGAGAGTGCTAGGCATCAGAGCCCTACAATCCCTCTTTCTTGGTTTAGAGTGTCTGGTTATGGTTATCTTTTTAAGGGATATTTGAAAGTGGTCATAATTTTCGACAGGGAATAAACTAAATAGAGATCTTAGACTTGGGCATTTCTGTCTTACCTTTCTTCTCTATTGTTTCTTTGATAGGTAAGGGGAAGGTGGTTGAAAGGACAAAAGAGGGATAGAATAATTTTATAAGTATTAGATACATGGGAAAGGCTTACTAATTTTACTCTTAAACAAAACATTTTATTGTCATAACTTACATTGGTAGAAATCTTTACATTTCGATGCAGAATTAAAGTTATATTTTCTTACATTGGTACAGAATTAAGATATTGATAAAGGGTTAAGATTGTCATTGGTATAAATTTTTATATATTGATACATATTTTAAAATTATTTTTGTTCCTCTTAGATAGGCATTGAGTCTATCCAACTCACTTAAGGACACAGTCCTTCTAATAGTTGCCTTTACAAACTGTTAAGCATGGTTAAGTAATATAAGTTAAGGGCCAGATAGTAAACTCATGATAATATTAGATTCTGATTTTATTGTAATAGAATGTTTTATTCAAATAGTAAATAGCTAAGAGTAGTTAAGGTTTGACAATTCAGATATACCATATAGATGGACAGTTTTCAAAAGCATCAGATATCCACAGAATATGGCATTTAAACTCCTTTCATTATTAATAGATCTTTTGACTAGGAACCATGTCTGCTCCTGACAGTACCCACTTCGCACTTTAAAAAGACATTGAGCATCATTACCTCCATATGGAGTTGTTCCAATTGTGGCACAGTAGCTACTGGGCAAGAATCATCTGCAGACAAAAAATACTGTCCAAGAAAGGACACATGATGCAGGATAATTGACAGTTTAGCTCTGCTAAGACAGGGTAAGATAACCTTTCATAATTCCTGCCTCACTTAAGGTCTTTCAGTTCGTTGGGGAAGAGAAGGCTGAAGACAGATGCTCCAACATTATAATGAATCTAGGGGACTGTCCAGGCAATCAGCTGTCTCTACACATTGTTTGGAAGCTATATTTTTGTGCTCCCGATATATTCAGTTAATATGTAATTCAATCTCGGAGCTCTGATGGGGTTGAAGACTAGTTATAGTCTCATAACAAACTAAAGTTGTTGGAAGATTGTCTAGATTTGAAAGGATGGTTTTCAGATGGTATTACAAGTTAAAACCAAAACAAAATTCAGGTACAGAATTGTAAACTCTTTAAGTTAGGATGGATGATAGAAAATTTATCCAAATTGCTAAATATAATAAGCTGGATGTTCTAAGTATATATAGCATACCTTATAATTTGCACAATTGTTATAATTGTGTTCAAGTTATATTTGAGAGAAAACTGGACTAAGAGGAGGAAATGTAGCAAGGTTTGGTCTTATGCTGCTTATATTATGTTAATTTGGGTTCCCAAAATTGCAGGAGACTCTTCACATCCCCATGCAAGAAACTGAGAGACCATGACCCCAGTTGGTTTTGATTGGTAAATAAAGATGCTGGCAGTTAATGGTTGGTCAGGTCAGACAGAGGCAGGAAATTTAGGATTCCCAGGCAAAGGACCACAGAAGAAGGAAGGTAAAAGGAGATCTACCATGCCTAGAGAAGGACAGGAAAAGGGAAGGCCACTCTTGAGAAGGTGGAGGACAGAGAGCATAGCCACGAAGGAGGAGCAGGAAAGAGTGGCCTCAGAGTGCTGCCCCACCAGGTCCAGGGCAGCAAAGACAGAATATAAAATATAGTGAGTAATAACTGGAGAATATCAGAGGGAAGTAGATTAGCCATGTGGAGGTTAGGAAGTGGTTCAGCCATTGAACTGTTTGGGGCTTATCAAAATATAAATGCCAAGTGTGTGTTTCTTTCATTCAGGAACCCAGAACATTGGGGTGGGTAGTGAGGAATGCACATCCTCTACAGGGAACAATCTGAGTTCTTAACTGGGAACTGCTAAAGCTGCTAATATAGAATGAAACCAAACCAAAGAAAGAAGGTTCATGCAGTCAATAAAGCTGAAAGGAGTTGGACACCAGACATAGAAATGCAGAGGTTGCAATTTTCCCAGATTTTTTTGGTCCAATATTTCCTCACTATGATGCTTTGGTATAATAATGTATATCCTGTGATGTTGTATGTATGTGATCTGCCTTCTGATTTTATAGGTGACTACAGTTAAGAGATTCCATGAAACTCAGGAGAGACTTTGAACTTCGGATTATTAAACATCATTGAGAGCATGATAGACGATGGAGACTTTTGAAGTGAGACAACATATATTTTGCATTAGGATATGGCTAGTTATGGCCCCAAAAACCTTACGTGTTCGATAAAGCCTATGGGGCCAGGGAGTGGAATGTAGTGGTTTGAATATGCTTGGCCCATGGGAAATGGCACTATTAGGAGGTGTGTCCTTGTTGGAGGAAGTTTGTCACTGTGTAGGTGGGCTTTGAGGGCTCCTAGTGCTCAAGCTCCACCCAGTGCACAAGAGAGTTGTCTCTTGGCTGCCTTTAGATCAAGATGTAGAACTCTAAGCTCCTCTAGCACCATGTCTGCTTTTCTTCCCACCATGAAGACAATGGACTGAACCTCTGAAACTGTAAGCCAGCCCCAATTAAATGTTTGCTCTTTTGAGAGATGCCTTGGCCATAGTGTCTCTTCACAGCAGTAAAATCCAACTAAGACAGGGACTGTTGGGACAATTTTGGACTGACTACAGTAACTTGTACACTTTGTAAATACTCAAATTTGGTGTAATGGGTATATATAATCCTTGTGTAATGATTTTGAATTAAGAAATGTCATATGTAAGAAGTGTCAGAGTTGTTTTTTCTGGGACCAAAGAGGACAGGTAGAGAAATACCAGGTCATAGCTTTCCATTTGTCAGAAAAGCATTCTCTGGGAAGTACAACACAGCCCTTCTCCTCCTTTAATGCAGGTAGGCTCCATTCTAAATCTCCCTCCTGCTGTCATCTCTATGTTCTGGAACCTCAATTTTCTCTGTTATTCTCTCAGGACAGCTTTCCTGATCTCATGAAGTCATATTTGAACATTGTTCTTCCAAGTAAGACAAAAAAATCCCTATCAATTTACATACTGTGAATCTTTCAAACTTCCTGGCTTGGCACGCCGTCCTCCCTGAAGAATATTCCCTGGACCCATGAGTTGAACAGAGGGCTCTGTGACTGGCTGTGGATTCACATCTTCCACCAACTCTGGGGTGTTTCCAGCCCTCATTTCTTCAAACACCGTCTCTTCTCAACTCTTTCTAACTTCAGATTCTGCGGACAGAAACAATTAGTGTGTTAGTCTTCGTGACAACAGTCCATACAGTGATGGGCTCTGTGTTTTCTTCAGTTCCTTTTTATGCTCTGTGAGCTTCAGGGTTTCATTGGTCTTTTCTTCAAACTTTACTGATTTGTTTTCCTGCCTATCAAGTCTGGTATTGGACCTTTCTAAATATTTATTTGAAATTCAATTAGTGCAGTCATATATCTTGTTGGTTCCTTCCATGATATTGAAAGACTTCACTTATTCTCAAATGTGACTATCCTGGTTTCCATCTATAGTTAGACCAGTCCTCAGAATCCCAGACAGGACAACTCCATCTTGCAGTAAGGCTTCTCCTTCCCCACTTGACACAACAGATTATAGCATGAGAAGTCCTGCTTCCCACATTTGGACAGTGTGTGGTGATATCTGGAGGGACTGCCATGTATGTGTGTGTATATGTATATGTATGTATATATGTATATATATATGTAAATAAAATTTCTTGGCCTGGAGAGTTGTCTTAGTAGTTAAGAACACTGATTGTTCTTTTGGGGGACACAGGTTCATTTCCCAGCAACCAAATCCTGACTCATGTTGATGCATAGACATTAATGCAGGCGAAAATGATACATACAAACTAAATAAACAGTTAAAATATTATTTAAACCCAACTTTCTTGTGATGTTTATATACTTGGCATGTTACTTCGAATAGACTCATCTATTTGAATGCTTGCCCCAAAGTGAGTGGCACAAGTTGTGGCCTTGTTGGAGGAAGTATGGGCTTTGAGGTCTATTATGCTCAAACTCTGCCCAGTGTGTAAACCAGTCCCCAGCTTGCTGCCTGCAGATCAAGATTTAGAATTCTCAGCTCTTTTTCCAGCACCATCTCCTTCCTGGATGCTGCCATGCTTCCACCCATGACAATAATGGACTAAACCTCTGAAGTTATCAGCCAACCAGCACGAAATGTTTTCCTTTATAAGAGTTGCCTTAGTCATGGTGTCTCTTCACAGCGATGAAAAACAAATTAGGGCACTTGGATTACTGCTACCCTCAACTTTGGCCTGAAAGCTTGTTGTGGGTTGTCCTGATGCTGTTTGTATTCTGATGCTAATTCTGCTTCCTCAAGAGGGGTACCCCAGACTAGCAGTCCATCAGGTGATCCCATGTGTACCTTCTCCCCATTTTAACTGGTCAATAAAGGCTAGAGCCTCTGATTGGGCAGAGGAGGCAAAAGGTGGGACTCAAGGCTTGAGAGTTGGTGCAGGTAGAGAGAAGAGGACAAGAGGGGAAGGAGAGATGACTGAGGAAGAAGAAGAGGAAGCCATGATGGACCAGAACTACATGGCCAAGAGAAACTGCAAGTATCAAGGGATCTTATAGCTGGAGATAAGTTAATACAGTGTTAGATCAGCTCAATCTATGCTTATAGCCTATAATTATAATAATTAGATTGTGTGATCTTTTTTTTATATAGGCTTAATGTGGTTTGAAATTACAGCAAGAAAAGCTTCCCTCTGCTGTGATGTAGTGGTTTGAATAGGTTTGCCCTCTATAGATTCATGTTTGAGTGCTTGGGCATTTGAAGTGGCACTATTAAGAGGTGTGGCCTTGACTGAGGAAGTATGTCACTGTGAGGGTGGGCTTTGAAATCGCCACCTATGCTCAGGCCCCACCCCATGTAGAAGACAGTCTCCTTCTGGCTGCCTTCAAATGAAGATTCTAGAACTCTTGGTTGAAGAACCAAGAGTTATGACCAGTTCTCGGGAACCCCAGGAAACTACCAGTAATTGGGAGTCTGATGCATGGACAAAGAGAATCTCTATTATAGGAGTCTGACCTGGATTACAAGCCTTCCTTGCTCCACAGGTTAGGAATGTGATACTCACGTCCAGGGGCTGGCATTCTCGAGCTTCGGCGTCACATGACTGGGGAGAGGGTAAAGGAGTGCGGTCCTTCAAATCTGATAAAGTTTGTTCAGAGGTCAGAACCTTGAAGCTGGAAAGGGACTTTCCTGACCTGGGAAGTAGTAACTCGTTGCTTTATCAGAAGCTAGTGTAGTTTACAAACTGGTCACAACTATCTGGGAACTCTTAATTGCCTCTTTCCCACAGTCCAAGAGTGGGCTTTTATCACTTCAAGGACATTGGCTCCTGCTTCCTTCAAGGGCAGGAGCCATCTACACTGGAGAAATGCTGGTTGTTAATCAGGGGAGGGAGGGGGGAAGGAGAGGGTGTGCTGTCATAAGAGAGGGATTGCAATATTTGGTGCCAAGCTGGGCTCCCTTTTGTTTGCCCTCTCAAAAAAGCCAGAGGCATCTATGCTGGGAAAAAGCAGGAAAAGGAGAGCTAACTGCTCTGGCTCCACGCAGGGACAAAGTGACAGGAGAGTGCAGGATTTGCTGCACAGAGATGGGGACAGGTTTCCCATGTCTCTTCATCTGTACCATGTCTGCAAGGACATTGCCATGCTTCCCACCATGAGGATAACGGACAGAACCTCTGAAACAGTGAGCCACTCCCCTTAAATGTTTTCCTTTACAAGAGTTGCCTTGGTCATGTTGTCTCTTCACAACAATGAAACCCTAACTAACACAAGTGATCAATAGTAATACAGAGGCTTATCACTGCTCAAAGTGCCTAGAATAATTGCTTTTTCTTTTTTTTTTTTTTGTTTTGTTTTTTTTTTTTTTTTGGATTTCTGGTATTATGAATAAAAGTTTATTACTCATCAGAAAAGGAGAAATTTTCAAACTTCACATGGGAAGGATTTATACACAAGGGAAGAAAACAGAAGGAAGGAAGAAAAGCTGAAGGTTTTTCTCCTCCTTCCTTCTCCAGGAAAACCCTCTTTTTTTTTTTTTTTTTTTTCAGTACATGAGGTTTTTTTCTTTTTATTTTATTTTATTTTATTTTATTTTTTTTATTATCTTGAGTATTTCTTATATACATTTCAAGTGTTATTCCCTTTCCCGGTTTCCGGACAGACATCACCCTCCCCCCTCCCCTTCCTTGTGGGTGTTCCCCTCCCAAACCTCCCCCCATTGCCACCTTCCCCGCATAGTCTAGTTCACTGGGGGTTCAGTCTTAGCAGGACCCAGGGCTTCCCCTTCCACTGGTGCTCTTACTAGGATATTCATTGCTACCTATGGGGACAGAGTCCAGGGTCAGTCCATGTATAGGATTTAGGTAGTGGCTTAGTCCCTGGAAGCTCTGGTTGCTTGACATTGTTGTACTTTTGGGGTCTCAAGCACCTTCAAGCTCTTCCAGTTCTTTCTCTGATTCCTTCAACGGGGGACCTATTCTCAGTTCAGTGGTTTGCTGCTGGCATTCGCCTCTGTATTTGCTGTATTCTGGCTGTGTCTCTCAGGAGCGATCTACATCCGGCTCCTGTCGGTCTGCACTTCTTTGCTTCATCCATCTTGTCTAATTGGGTGGCTGTATATGTATGGGCCACCTGTGGGGCAGGCTCTGAATGGGTGTTCCTTCAGTCTCTGTTTTAATCTTTGCCTCTCCCTTCCCTGCCAAGGGTATTCTTTTTCCTCATTTAAAGAAGGAGTGAAGCATTCACATTTTGATCATCCGTCTTGAGTTTCCTTTGTTCTAGGGATCTAGGGTAATTCAAGCATTTGGGCTAATAGCCACTTATCAATGAGTGCATACCATGTATGTCTTTCTGTGAGTGGGTTAGCTCACTCAGGATGATATTTTCCAGTTCCAACCATTTGCCTACGAATTTCATAAACTCGTTGTTTTTGATAGCTGAGTAATATTCCATTGTGTAGATGTACCACATTTTCTGTATCCATTCCTCTGTTGAAGGGCATCTGGGTTCTTTCCAGTTTCTGGCTATTATAAATAAGGCTGCGATGAACATAGTGGAGCACGTGTCTCTTTTATATGTTGAGGCATCTTTTGGGTATATGCCCAAGAGAGGTATGGCTGGATCCTCAGGCAGTTCAATGTCCAATTTTCTGAGGAACCTCCAGACTGATTTCCAGAATGGTTTTACCAGTCTGCAATCCCACCAACAATGGAGGAGTGTTCCTCTTTCTCCACATCCTCGCCAGCATCTGCTGTCACCTGAGTTTTTGATCTTAGCCATTCTCACTGGTGTGAGGTGAAATCTCAGGGTTGTTTTGATTTGCATTTCCCTTATGACTAAAGATGTTGAACATTTCTTTAGGTGTTTCTCAGCCATTCGGCATTCCTCAGCTGTGAATTCTTTGTTTAGCTCTGAACCCCATTTTTTAATAGGGTTATTTGTTTCCCTGCGGTCTAACTTCTTGAGTTCTTTGTATATTTTGGATATAAGGCCTCTATCTGTTATAGGATTGGTAAAGATCTTTTCCCAATCTGTTGGTTGTCGTTTTGTCCTAACCACAGTGTCCTTTGCCTTACAGAAGCTTTGCAGTTTAATGAGATCCCATTTGTCGATTCTTGATCTTAGAGCATAAGCCATTGGTGTTTTGTTCAGGAAATTTTTTCCAGTGCCCATGTGTTCCAGATGCTTCCCTAGTTTTTCTTCTATTAGTTTGAGTGTGTCTGGTTTGATGTGGAGATCCTTGATCCACTTGGACTTAAGCTTTGTACAGGGTGATAAGGATGGATCGGTCTGCATTCTTCTACATGTTGCCCTCCAGTTGAACCAGCACCATTTGCTGAAAATGCTATCTTTTTTCCATTGGATGGTTTTGGCTCCTTTGTCAAAAATCAAGTGACCATAGGTGTGTGGGTTCATTTCTGGGTCTTCAATTCTATTCCATTGGTCTATCTGTCTGTCTCTGTACCAATACCATGCAGTTTTTATCACTATTGCTCTGTAATACTGCTTGAGTTCAGGGATAGTGATTCCCCCTGAAGTCCTCTTATTGTTGAGGATAGCTTTAGCTATCCTGGGTTTTTTGTTATTCCAGATGAATTTGCAAATTGTTCTGTCTAACTCTTTGAAGAATTGGATTGGTATTTTGATGGGGATTGCATTGAATCTGTAGATTGCTTTTGGTAAAATGGCCATTTTTACTATATTAATCCTGCCAATCCATGAGCATGGGAGATCTTTCCATCTTCTGAGGTCTTCTTCAATTTCTTTCCTCAGTGTCTTGAAGTTCTTATTGTACAGATCTTTTACTTGCTTGGTTAAAGTCACACCGAGGTACTTTATATTATTTGGGTCTATTATGAAGGGTGTCGTTTCCCTAATTTCTTTCTCAGCTTGTTTCTCTTTTGTATAGAGGAAGGCAACTGATTTATTTGAGTTAATTTTATACCCAGCCACTTTGCTGAAGTTGTTTATCAGCTTTAGTAGTTCTCTGGTGGAACTTTTGGGATCACTTAAATATACTATCATGTCGTCTGCAAATAGTGATATTTTGACCTCTTCTTTTCCGATCTGTATCCCCTTGATCTCCTTTTGTTGTCTGATTGCTCTGGCTAGAACTTCAAGAACTATATTGAATAAGTAGGGAGAGAGTGGGCAGCCTTGTCTAGTCCCTGATTTTAGTGGGATTGCTTCAAGTTTCTCTCCATTTAGTTTAATGTTAGCAACTGGTTTGCTGTATATGGCTTTTACTATGTTTAGGTATGGGCCTTGAATACCTATTCTTTCCAGGACTTTTATCATGAAGGGGTGTTGAATTTTGTCAAATGCTTTCTCAGCATCTAATGAAATGATCATGTGGTTCTGTTCTTTCAGTTTGTTTATATGATGGATCACGTTGATGGTTTTCCTTATATTAAACCATCCCTGCATGCCTGGGATGAAGCCTACTTGATCATGGTGGATGATTGTTTTGATGTGCTCTTGAATTCGGTTTGCCAGAATTTTATTGAGTATTTTTGCGTCGATATTCATAAGGGAAATTGGTCTGAAGTTCTCTTTCTTTGTTGGGTCTTTGTGTGGTTTAGGTATAAGAGTAATTGTGGCTTCATAGAAGGAATTCGGTAGGGCTCCATCTGTTTCAATTTTGTGGAATAGTTTGGATAATATTGGTATAAGGTCTTCTATGAAGGTTTGATAGAATTCTGCACTAAACCCGTCTGGACCTGGGCTCTTTTTGGTTGGGAGACCTTTAATTACTGCTTCTATTTCCTTAGGAGTTATGGGGTTGTTTAACTGGTTTATCTGTTCCTGATTTAACTTCGATACCTGGTATCTGTCTAGGAAATTGTCCATTTCCTGAAGATTTTCAAGTTTTGTTGAATATAGGTTTTTATAGTAAGATCTGATGATTTTTTGAATTTCCTCTGAATCTGTAGTTATGTCTCCCTTTTCATTTCTGATTTTGTTAATTTGGACGCACTCTCTGTGTCCTCTCATTAGTCTGGCTAAGGGTTTATCTATCTTGTTGATTTTCTCAAAGAACCAACTTTTGGTTCTGTTGATTCTTTCTATGGTCCTTTTTGTTTCTACTTGGTTGATTTCAGCTCTGAGTTTGATTATTTCCTGCCTTCTACTCCTCCTGGGTGTATTTGCTTCTTTTTGTTCTAGAGCTTTTAGGTGTGCTGTCAAGCTGCTGACATATGCTCTTTCCTGTTTCTTTCTGCAGGCACTCAGCGCTATGAGTTTTCCTCTTAGCACAGCTTTCATTGTGTCCCATAAGTTTGGGTATGTTGTACCTTCATTTTCATTAAATTCTAAAAAGTTTTTAATTTCTTTCTTTATTTCTTCCTTGACCAGGTTATCATTGAGTAGAGCATTGTTCAATTTCCACGTATATGTGGGCATTCTTCCCTTATTGTTATTGAAGACCAGTTTTAGGCCGTGGTGGTCCGATAGCACGCATGGGATTATTTCTATCTTTCTGTACCTGTTGAGGCCCGTTTTTTGACCAATTATATGGTCAATTTTGGAGAAAGTACCATGAGGAGCTGAGAAGAAGGTATATCCTTTTGCTTTAGGATAGAATGTTCTATAAATATCCGTTAAGTCCATTTGGCTCATGACTTCTCTTAGTCTGTCTACATCTCTGTTTAATTTCTGTTTCCATGATCTGTCCATTGATGAGAGTGGGGTGTTGAAATCTCCCACTATTATTGTGTGAGGTGCAATGTGTGTTTTGAGCTTTAGTAAGGTTTCTTTTACATATGTAGGTGCCCTTGTATTTGGGGCATAGATATTTAGGATTGAGAGTTCATCTTGGTGGATTTTTCCTTTGATGAATATGAAGTGTCCTTCCTTATCTTTTTTGATGACTTTTAGTTGAAAATTGATTTTATTTGATATTAGAATGGCTACTCCAGCTTGCTTCTTCTGACCATTTGCTTGGAAAATTGTTTTCCAGCCTTTCACTCTGAGGTAATGTCTGTCTTTGTCTCTGAGGTGTGTTTCCTGTAGGCAGCAGAATGCAGGGTCCTCGTTGCGTATCCAGTTTGTTAATCTATGTCTTTTTATTGGGGAGTTGAGGCCATTGATATTGAGAGATATTAAGGAATAGTGATTATTGCTTCCCGTTATATTCATATTTGGAAGTGAGGTTATGTTTGTGTGCTTTCATTCTCTTTGTTTTGTTGCCAAGATGATTAGTTTCTTGCTTCTAGGGTATAGCTTGCCTCCTTATGTTGGGCTTTACCCTTTATTATCCTTTGTAGTGCTGGACTTGTAGAAAGATATTGTGTAAATTTGGTTTTGTCATGGAATATCTTGGTTTCTCCATCTATGTTAATTGAGAGTTTTGCAGGATACAGTAACCTGGGCTGGCATTTGTGTTCTCTTAGGGTCTGTATGACATCTGTCCAGGATCTTCTGGCCTTCATAGTTTCTGGCGAAAAGTCTGGTGTGATTCTGATAGGTCTGCCTTTATATGTTACTTGACCTTTTTCCCTTACTGCTTTTAATATTCTTTCTTTATTTTGTGCGTTTGGTGTTTTGACAATTATGTGACGGGAGGTGTTTCTTTTCTGGTCCAATCTATTTGGAGTTCTGTAGGCTTCTTGTATGCCTATGGGTATCTCTTTTTTTAGGTTAGGGAAGTTTTCTTCTATGATTTTGTTGAAGATATTTACTGGTCCTTTGAGCTGGGAGTCTTCACTCTCTTCTATACCTATTATCCTTAGGTTTGATCTTCTCATTGAGTCCTGGATTTCCTGTATGTTTTGGACCAGTAGCTTTTTCCGCTTTACATTATCTTTGACAGTTGAGTCAATGATTTCTATGGAATCTTCTGCTCCCGAGATTCTCTCTTCCATCTCTTGAATTCTGTTGGTGAAGCTTGTATCTACAGCTCCTTGTCTTTTCTTTTGATTTTCTATGTCCAGGGTTGTTTCCATGTGTTCTTTCTTGATTGCTTCTATTTCCATTTTTAATTCCTTCAACTGTTTGATTGTGTTTTCCTGGAATTCTTTCAGGGATTTTTGCGATTCCTCTCTGTAGGCTTCTACTTGTTCTCTAAGGGAGTTCTTTATGTCTTTCTTGAAGTCCTCCAGCATCATGATCAAATATGATTTTGAAACTAGGTCTTGCTTTTCTGGTGTGTTTGGATATTCCGTGTTTGCTTTGGTGGGAGAATTGGGCTCCGATGATGCCATGTAGTCTTGGTTTATGTTGCTTGGGTTCCTGCGCTTGCCTCTCGCCATCAGATTATCTCTAGTGTTACTTTGTTCTGCTATTTCTGACAGTGGCTAGACTGTCCTATAACCTGTGTGTCAGGAGTGCTGTAGACCTGTTTTCCTGTTTTCTTTCAGCCAGTTATGGGGACAGAGTGTTCTGCTTTCGGGCGTGTAGTTTTTCCTCTCTACAGGTCTTCAGCTCTTCCTGTGGGCCTGTGTCTTGAGTTCACCAGGCAGGTTTCTTGCAGGGGAAAAGTTGGTCCTACCTGTGGTTCCAAGGCTCAAGTTTGCTCGTGGGGTACTGCCTAAGTCCTCTCCGCTGTGGCAGCAACCGGGAAAATCTGTGCCGCTCCTTCCGGGAGCCTCCGTGCACCAGGGTTTCAGATGACGTTTGGTGTTTTCCTCTGGCGCCTGGATGTGCACAGAGTGCAGTCTCTTCTGGTTTCCCAGGCGTGTCCGCCTGTCTGAAGGTTCAGCTCTCCCTCCCACGGGATTTGGTTGCAGAGAACTGTTTATCCGGTCTGTTTCCTTCAGGTTCCGGCAGTGTCTCAGGCGCAGGGGTCGTGCCGCTCCCGGGCCCTCCCCTATGGGAACCCAGAGGCCTTATACAGTTGCCTCTTGGGCCAGGGATGTGGGCAGGGGTGGGCAGTGTTGGTGGTCTCCTCCGCTCTGCAGCCTCAGGAGTGCCCACCTGATCAGGCGGTGAGGTCTCTCTCCCACGGGGTTTGGGAGCAGGGAGCTGCTGCGGTCCGGGATCCGCCGGTGTGGGACTTCCGGTAAACACAGGAAGTGCCCGGCCTTAGAGGAATTTTGCCTCTGTGTGTCCTGAGTTCACCAGGCAGGTTTCTTGCAGGGGAAAAGTTGGTCCTACCTGCAGTTCCAAGGCTCAAGTTTGCTCGTGGGGTACTGCCTAAGTCCTCTCCGCTGTGGCAGCAACCGGGAAGATCTGCGCCGCTCTTTCCAGGAGCCTCCGTGCACCAGGGTTCCAGATGGCGTTTGGTGTTTTCCTCTGGCGCCTGGATGTGCACAGAGTGCAGTCTCTTCTGGTTTCCCAGGCGTGTCCGCCTCTCTGAAGGTTCAGCTCTCCCTCCCACGGGATTTGGGTGCAGAGAACTGTTTATCCGGTCTGTTTCCTTCAGGTTCCGGCAGTGTCTCAGGCGCAGGGGTCCTGCCGCTCCCGGGCCCTCCCCTACGGGAACCCAGAGGCCTTATACAGTTGCCTCTTGGGCCAGGGATATGGGCAGGGGTGGGCAGTGTTGGTGGTCTCCTCCGCTCTGCAGCCTCAGGAGTGCCCACTTGATCAGGCGGTGAGGTCTCTCTCCCACGGGGTTTGCATAATTGCTTTTTCTTAAATGGAATATCAAGGTGACCTACCCTGTAACGTTTGAGGAACACTGCAGAAGGGAGTGCATGAAAAAATGTCAGAGCTGAGAGGTAGAGGCTAGAGAAATGGACCTGTGGTTAAGAGAACTTGCCGTCCTTCCAGAGGACTCAACTTTGGTTCACTATATTGACCTGGCTATAGTGAGAATTTTGGTTTCTTTAAAAAACACAGAAACATCGTAAGAGTATATTTTCATTGTACTCCCAGGTATGGGAAGGGGCTACTTCAGATTGTCCACAGCAGGTGATTTGTTTTGTGCTCTATCAGAAGCATGGTTTTGTCAGCTGCAGACATTTCTGTGATAATATGACATTTGGAATCTTGGACCTCTTCAGAGGGTTCATAAATGCTAGGACCGTGAGAGGCAAGACTACTGTTGGTTGGTGTAGGTCATTGTTGGTGGGTTTCTGTAGGTTGTGGTTTCTGAAGTAATCTTGCCCAAAGAAGAAACACCACCACCACCACCACCACCACCACCACCACCACCAACAACAACAACAACAACAACAGGAAATTAGATATCCTGAGAGCAAAGATCAAACTTGCCCCAAGTAACTCAGTGCCCCTTATCAGCGGGCAGTGGTCTAACAATAACATAACTTACTTTCCCCTCTATCCTTCTTCCCTCTTAGATAGTGTTAGGTGGTTGAAAGGGTTTGAAGAAAGGGGATGAAGGGTAGTAGAAAAAATAACCCACAAAGTAGCTAAAAGTCTGGCTACAAACCATCCAATGGAAAAAAGATAGCATTTTCAGCAAATGGTGCTGGTTTAACTGGAGGTCAACATGTAGAAGAATGCAGATCGATCCATGCTTATCACCCTGTACAAAGCTTAAGTCCAAGTGGATCAAGGACCTCCACATCAAACCAGATACACTCAAACTAAGAGAAGAAAAACTAGGGCAGCATCTTGAACACATGGGCACTGGAAAAAATTTCCTGAACAAAACACCAATGGCTTATGCTCTAAGATCAAGAATCGACAAATGGGATCTCATAAAACTGCAAAGCTTCTGTAAGGCAAAGGACACTGTGGTTAGGACAAAACGGCAACCAACAGATTGGGATAATATCTTTACCAATCCTACAACAGATAGAGGGCTTATAGCCAAAATATACAAAGAACTCAAGAAGTTAGACCGCAGAGAGACAAATAACCCTATTAAAAAATGGGGTTCAGAGCTAAACAAAGAATTCACAGCTGAGGAATGCCAAATGGCTGAGAAACACCTAAAGAAATGTTCAACATCTTTAGTCATAAGGGAAATGCAAATCAAAACAACCCTGAGATTTCACCTCACACCAGTGAGAATGGCTAAGATCAAAAACTCAGGTGACAGCAGATGCTGGCGAGGATGTGGAGAAAGAGGAACACTCCTCCATTGTTGGTGGGATTGCAGACTGGTACAACCATTCTGGAAATCAGTCTGGAGGGTCCTCAGAAAATTGAACATTGAACTGCCTGAGGACCCAGCTATACCTCTCTTGGGCATATACCCAAAAGATGCCCCAACATATAAAAAAGACACATGCTCCACTATGTTCATAGCAGCCTTATTTATAATAGCCAGAAGCTGGAAAGTAACCAGAAGCCCTTCAACAGAGGAATGGATACAGAAAATGTGGTACATCTACACAATGGAATATTACTCAGCTATCAAAAACAATGACTTTATGAAATTCATAGGCAAATGGATAGAACTGGAAAATATCATTCTGAGTGAGCTAACCCAATCACGGAAAAACACACATGGTATGCACTCATTGATAAGTGGCTATCAGCCCAAATGCTTGAATTACCCTAGATGCATAGAACACATGAAACTCAAGACGGTGATCAAAATGTGAATGCTTCACTCCTTCTTTAAAAGGGAAACAAGAATATCCTTGGCAGGGAAGAGAGAGGCAAAGATTAAAACAGAGACAGAAGGAACACCCATTCAGAGTCTGCCCCACATGTGGCCCATACATATACAGCCACCCAATTAGACAAGATGGATGAAGCAAAGAAGTGCAGACCGACAGGAGCCGGACGTCGATCTCTCCTGAGAGACACAGCCAGAATACAGCAAATACAGAGGCGAATGCCAGCAGCAAACCACTGAACTGAGAACAGGACCCCCGTTGAAGGAATCAGAGAAAGAACTGGAAGAGCTTGAAGGGGCTCGAGACCCCATATGAACAACAATGCCAAGCAACCAGAGCTCCCAGGGACTAAGCCACTACCTAAAGACTATACATGGACTGACCCTGGACTCTGGACTCTGACCTCATAGGTAGCAATGAATAGCCTAGTAAGATCACCAGTGGAAGGGGAAGCCCTTGGTCCTGCTAAGACTGAACCCCCAGTGAACGTGACTGCTGGGGGTGGGCGGCAATGGGGGGAGGATGGGGAGGGGAACACCCATAAAGAAGGGGAGGGGGAGGGGCTAGGGGGAGGTTGGCCCGGAAACCGGGAAAGGGAATAACACTCGAAATGTAAATAAGAAATATTAAAGTTAATAAAAAAAATTAAAAAAAAAAGTCTGGCTACAAGTTGTGCCCAACACGAGGTGAGGCAGAATGGGGAATTTTATTTTAGAGGCTAGAAAGGAAATTGCAGGGAACAGCCAGCAGAAAATCTATTTGTGGCTTCTTCTGCTTGAATATCCCCCATTTGGCTCCAGAGGGCACTTTCTGTTGTAGTGTGTGTGTCAGTGTGTTTGTGTGTGTGAGTGTGTGTGTTTGTTTGTGTGTGTGTTTGAGTGTATTTGTGTGTGTGTTTGTGAGTGTGTTTGTGTGTGTGAGTGTGTTTGTGTGTGTGTGTGTGTGTGAGTGTGTGTGTGTGTGTATTTCTTCTTCCTATATTCATTCCATTTCATAAGAAGTTTGGAGAATGCCTTTACAACTAGAAAAATTATGGGTGGAGGTTGAAGCACATGGGAGACAAGGAGACCAGAAAGGGAAAAACCAAAAGTCTCGGACCCAGTGACTGGGCAAGAAAGCAGGACCTTTCCTGGGAGGAAAGTGGGAAAGAAACTGCTGGAAGCAGATTGTGGTCCTTTTCAGTGTTATGCACTTTCAGTGTTCAGTCCCTGCAGTCCCTGGAAGGCATGAGGAGCTTGGTGGGTGGCTTCACAGACCACAGGGATGAAACAGCCTGTTTTAAAAGAAAGGATTAATCTCAAACCCATTGCACTGCCAGAGATAGAGGAGGGGTGGCCTGGGATACTAAATCACCATTAAGGTCAGCGGTCCTTCATATAATTCTCTTTGACAAGTCTATCAGATGGATGATCCTTGGCCAGGGGGCTGAAGACAAATGCTCCTAGGTATTGAAGAATGGGGGACTGTCCAGGTAGTCAACTGGCTCTAGAGATTGATTAAGTTTCAAAAGCTATGTTCTGTGCTTCCTATATTTTCAGGTAATGTTTAGTTGTTCTCAGCTATCTGATGGGGTTAAAGACTAGTTTTAGTCTCACAATCAAAGTCAAGTTGGTTAACATAGAGAGAGTTTATAGAGTAGATGACATGGTTTTCAAGTGATGTTACAGGCTAAAAATCTAAACATAATCCAGGGATAGAATCATAATTCCATTAGGAAATATGGTACAGTACTTTGTCTAACTGACAAATTGATGGGTTGGCTGTCCTTTGTACCTCATACTGTGTAATTTACTTAATTGTTATGGTTTTGTTCAATTTACATCTGGGAAAAGAGGCTTTTTTTTGGTTTGTTTTTTATTGGACAGAAAAGGTGAGATATAGGGGAAGGTGCTGATAGTAAGGGCTGGTTCCCTAATTGGTTCTTGAATTGGTCAATAAAGGAGGCTGTGGGGCAATTCTTGGGCTGAAGGGACAGGTAGGACTTCAAGGTCCCAGGAGGAAGAGAGAAGGGTGCTTTTTGGCCAGGCTTTGGAATGAGCAGCACTCAGCTATCATGTTAAGATCTTGGGGGAGCAGTACACAGCGGCCTCCACCACTGGCAGATATCGAAGGAGGTCGAGGTCTAGGTCGAGGTCGAGGTCGAGGTCGGCCGGCGGAGGCTGGCTGCTACAGGCTAGCTGGTAAATTCAGGGCAGGAGATTTTGTGTCCAGCAATTGTGTTAGTAGGCAAATTCTAAAGTAATAAAACTGTCCATGTGTTTTTCATTCCTTGGAGCAAAGGTGGGTAGAGAGAAAAGCCGGGTCAGTGATGGTGGCTTGGTGAAGCTAAGCCAGGAGAGGCTGGAGCAAGGGCTGAACTCCCGGGCAAAGGCAGGAGCATGTTTTTTAAAATTACCCACAACAGTTCTTATACAATGTCTTTGTTTATAATTTCCCACTAAACACAGCAAAATTAATGTCTTAAAACAGGAAGTGGGAAATGTGGTGAGAGTTTGGTTTCTTTAAAAAAAAAAAAGGAAATCTCAGAAAATAGTTTTAATTCCAGGTGTGGGGTCTGGGGCTGCTTCAGACTGTCCACAGCGGCTGACCATGATTTGCCTTGTGCTCCAGCAGAGGGGTGTTTTTGTCAGCTGCAGACACTTTCTGTGATTACATGATGTTTGGAGTTCTGGGAACTCCTAGCTAGGACCCTAAGAGGTGGGGTTGCTGTTGGTCCTTCTTAGTCATTGTGGTCATTGTTGCTGTTGGCTGTGGCTGCTTAAGTAGTCTTGCCCAAAGAAGAAATTAGATATTCTGACAGCAAAGATAAAACTTTCCTTAAGGGCTGGAGACATGGCTCAGTGGTTAAGAGCACTGACTGCTCTTCCAGAGGTCCTGAGTTCAATTCATAGCAAGCACATGGTGGCTCACAACCATCTGTAATGGAATCTGATGTCTTTTTCTGGTGTGTCTGAAGATAGTGACAGTGTACTCACATACATACAATAAATAAATCTTTAAAAAAAAAACTTTCCCTAAGACTCAATGCCTCTAATCCGAAGGAAGTAGTCTAATGAAACATCACCCCCCCTCTCTCCTCTTGGCATTTAGTGTAGGCTCCACCCCACAGTTACCTGGCAATAGCCAGGTGTGTCTGACTACTATAAAAGAGGCTGCTCGCCCCTCCTCTCTGTCTTGCTCTGCCCTCTTGCTCCTGTTCCCTCTCTCTCCAAATGCTCACAGCCAGCTTCTTCTCTCCCTCTCCCTCTCCCCCTCACTCTCTCTCTGTCTCTCTGCCTTTCTTTGTCTCTACTCCTTCAACTCCCCTCTCCATGCCCTGACTAAACTATATTCTAACTATACCATTGTGTGTGTGGCTGGTCCCTCAGGGGGAAGAGATGCCTCAGCATGAGCCTGTAGTTTCCTCGGTTTCCCAGCCATAAGCCCCATATCCCATCCCCCTCCCCTTCTACTAGAAGGGTGTTCCCACCGCAACTACCGCCTTCCCATTCCCCACTGACATGCTCCTGAATTGGGGCGGGGGTTGGGGCAGGAGTCCAGCCTTGGCAGGACCAAGGGCTTTTCCTCCCATTGGTGCCCAACAAAGCCATCCTCTGCTACATATGCAGCTGGAACCACGAGTCAGTCCATGTATATTCTTTGGGTAGTGGTTTAGTCCCTGGGGAACTCTGGTTGGTTGGTATTGTTGTTCTAATGGGGTTGCAAGCCCCTTCAGCTCCTTCAGTCCTTTCTCTAATTCCTCCAACAGGGACCCTGTTCTCAGTTCAATGGCTTGCTGCTAGCATTGGCCTCTGTATTTGACTTGCTCTGGTGTTGTGGTTTGCTCTGTAGTTATCTGCATTTTGAGGTTAATTCTGCTGCCCCAAGGATGGCTGCCTAGTCATTACTCAGGAGTCACATGACTTCACCAGAACCTTCTCTCCATTTAATTTGTAAAATACAGGTGAGGGCACCTACAGGATAGAAGGAGGCCTGTAATTGGATGAGAAGGCGGGAGAAAATTTGAAGGAAGAGGAGGAGACTGGAACAGAAAGAGGGAGAGACAGAGGGGAGAGAAAGGAGCTGTCGGACAACATGGAAGCTGACGTCAAGATTCCACTCTGTATTACAGGTTGTTCTTAATGTGCTTAAGGGATGGATGGTGCTGGGCTCTGTATGTTTAGGTGGGCAATTCTATCTTATCAACTGGATCAAAGGTTATTGTGTTGTGTGTTCTTTCATGTAGCCATTTAAGTGTAGGAAAGTGTGCGGAGGCGGGAGGCACTGAGCCACCACAGAGTTGGAAACAGGGATGGAGCAAAGGTGAGACGCTTTGCTGACTGAGACTTAGGATATCGAGCGGATATCTTGGGGCACCACAGTGCCGGACGTAATGGGGAATAAAAGACATTTTTATATTTTTACAGCAACATTCTGACTGAGACTCTCAGGAGACAGCTACTGAAAGGAAAATTATACAGATTTAAGGTTTAACAATATAAAATTAAAAGAATAAGTTTCAAAATCCACAGACTCAGGGCTAAACACTGCAGCCAGGACTGACAGGCCATAAAGATAAAGAAAAGGAATGCAGGAACCAGCCCAAGCTATCAGGACTGACTCATAAACCATTTGGCAGGAGGGCACCTCCCCCAGCTTACTCAGAGTCACGCCTTAATCAGATGTCCTTCAAACCCTGGTAAGCCCCTAGCTTCTCAAGTCCTGAACGCCCCAGTCAGCAGGTACTCTTCTGCTGTGCTGTAATCTACTGCTATGTTTGAATGAGCCAATCACTTATAGCCGCGCCGACTGTCCCCAACCCCCTGTTCCTCACCCTATAAAAACCCCTTGCTTCTAAAAGTCCGGGTCGACACCTCTGTCTCCTGCGTGGGATACGTGTCGGCCCGGTGATCCCCGTAATAGATCTTCGTAATAAACCTCACCTTTGCTTATTACATCCAAAATGGTCTCTCTGTGTCTGGGGTCCGCGGTTTCCCAAGACTTGAATAAGGGTCTCTCTCTTCGGGGATCTTTCACTACATCAGGCTGTATGTATATATGCTGTGTATCCAGGTGGGGCAGGCTCTGAATGGCCATTCCTTCAGTCTCTGCTCCAAACTTTCTCTCCATATCCTCTCCTATGAATATTTTTGTTCCACCTTTTAAGAAGGACTGAAACACCACACTTTGGTCATCCTTCTTGAGCTTCATTGGTCTGTGGGTTGTATCTAGGGTCATTCAAGTGTTTTGAAGTTCTTGTCCTACAGATCTTTCACTTGCTTGGTTAGAGTCACATGGAGGCATTTTATGTTATTTGTGACTATTGTGAAGGGTGTCATTTCTTTAATGTCTTTCTCAGCCTGTTTATCCTTTGAGTAGAGGAAGGCTACTGATTTGTTTAATTTTATACACAGCCACTTTGCTGAAGTTGTTTATCAGGCTTAGTAGTTCTCTGGTGGAAGTCTTGGGGTCACTTAAGTATACTATCATATCACCGGCAAATAGTGATATTTTGACTTCTTCCTTTCCAATTTGTATCCCTTTGATCTCCTTTTGTTGTCTGATTGCTCTGGCTAGAACTTCAAGGACTATATTGAATAATTAGGGAGACAGTGTGCAACCTTTAGTCCCTGGTTTTATTGGGGTTGCTTCAAGTTTCTCTCCATTTAGCTTAATGTTGGCTATTGGTTTGCTTTACATTGCTTTTACTGTGTCTAAGTATGGGCCTTGAATCCTGATCTTTTCAAGACTTTAATCATGAGGGGGTGTTAAATTTTGTTAAATGCTTTCTCAGCATCTAATGAAATGATCATGGTTTTTTTCTTTGAGTTTGTTTACATAGTGGATTACTTTGATGGATTTCTGTATACTGAACCATCCCTGCATGCCTGGGATGACACCTACTTGATCATGATGGATGATTGTTTTGATGTGTTCCTGGGTTTTGTTTGCAAGAATTTTCTTGAGTATTTTTGTGTCAATATTCATAAGGGAAATTGTTCTGAAGTTCTCTTTCTTTGTAGGGTCTTGTGTGGTTTAAGTATAAGAATAATTGTGGTATCATAGAAGGAACTGGGCAGTGCTCCTTCTGTTTCTATTTTGTGGAATAGTTTGGACAGGTATTGGTATGAGGTCTTCTATGAAGGTCTGATAGAATTCTACACTAAACCCATCTGGTCCTGGGCTCTTCTTGGTTGGAAGACTTTTAGTAACTGCTTCTAATGCTTTAGGAGTTGTGGGATGTTTAGATGGTTTATCTGGTCCTGATTTAACTTCGGTATCTGGTATCTGTCTATAAAATTGTCCATTTCCTCCAGATTTTCCAAGTTTGTTGAATATAGGCTTTTGTAGTAGGATCTGACTTTTTTTAAATTTCCTCAGTTTCTGTGGTTATGTCTCCCTCTTCATTCCTGATTTTGTTAATTTGGATACACTCTCTGTGCCCTCTGGTTAGTCTGGCTAAGGGTTTATCTATCTCCTTGATTTTTTCAAAAAACCAGCTCCTGGTTCTGTTGATTCTTTGTATACTCCTTTTTGTTTCTACTTGGTTGATTTCAGCCCTGAGTTTGATTATTTCCTGCCTTCTACTTCGCTTGGATATATTTGCTTCTTTTTGTTCTAGAGCTTTTAGGTGTGCTGCCAAGTTGCTAATGTGTGCTCTCTCCTGTTTCTTTTTGGAGTCACTCAGAGCTTAGCTTCCTGCGCACACAACTTCCACACCAAACGTGTTGGTCTTTGCTGCTTTGTCCCTACTTACCGGGCATTTCTAGGTCTAATTCACAGTACCCAGCAAACACTATCTCTACATGGCCATTTAACTGGCACTTTTAAAACAACTTTCTACCTCACCATCCGTAGGCTTTCCCTTCTCCCCTCCATTCTCTTGCCCTGCCGCTTGTAGCTGAAAGGCTGCTGCTTTCCCTTGGTTGTCTACCCTGACCCCTACTCTGTCTTTCTCTCTGTCTCTGTCTCTCTGACTCTCCCCACCTGGCTGTCCAGCATTTGTGATGTGGGTAGGAGCTCTGAGGCTGCGGCAGAAAATGCAGCTTTCGCCCTGTCCCACTTGCTTGTGTCTGTGCTGTGCAGGTAGACTTGTGCTGCCACTTTCACTGCTGCTGTCTCTGTGTGCTGGACAGCTAGGGTGACAGGCAGGTAGGGGAGGGGAGAAAACTTCTCTCTCAGTGTGCATGCCATCTGGCCTTTTGTGGTTCCTGGGGGTCTGCAGGCTGTGCACAGGAATCTCCAGCCCCTGCCACAGCTTGGGGTACCAGGTGCCTCAGCTACACGTGAGAGTGTGCCTGTCTCTGGCTCAGTGAACCCGCCCAGGTCTAACCAGAGCAGGTCAAAACTTCAGTGTTGATCAGGGCTAGGATCGCACGTGTATAGCCATCTGCTCTCTTTGCATTAGTTACAGCAACGCCAGTCCCTAGAGCCTCTCCCCAGCTCCTCTGATGTTCTCTGTTTCATTCTCAGTTCTTTCCAGGGGAATCAGGCACTGCCTGCCCAGAGCCTGCAGCCCAGAGCCACCACTGTCAGCCCTCTGGTTCATTTCCAATCTGGTCCACATTGACTCTAAGCCAAGTGTACAACAGACAAAACTGTCATTTGTCTCTGTGTGTGTACCTCTTCACGCCTTTTCTCTACTGATATAAGTCACTTAAGAAGTCAAGGTCACTTAACAAGATAAGGTTTCCATTGTATCCTACCTTGGCAAATAATGATTTTTTTTTTAAACAATACAAGGTTAAAGACCACTGCCTTTTATAAAGATATGCTGACCCTTAGTTTTTCTACTGCCTTTCAGGTATAGTGTGCTCTCTTAGCTAGTACATTCTCGAAAGCAAACACAGGTTGTCCAACTCATGTATGTTCAATAGATACTGTTGTCAACAGAGAATTCCAAAGTCTGACCGTTATGCCCTAAGGTCTCTGAGAAGATATGGTCACAGCAACAAGGGTCTACCTGGATTGCAGTATGGTAACCATTGAGAAACACCACCATTGCCTTGCCCACTGCCAGTGCTAGCTCTACACTGTGAACAATCCAGGATACCCTGAGAGTCAAATGTCTCATATTGCCCAAGTCAAGGTGGATCATTTCTCATTTTACATGTATCTAACTCCACAGGAAAAGGGATTTTTCTTTCTTCTGGGCTGAAAACCAGACTGACTACAGCCATGTTGCCATGGAGACCACAGGGACCTGAGAACTGTTTAGGTAGTGGACCATAGGTGAAGCTCTGTCATTTGTATTAGTACATGACTACCAGGTTATAATTCATTCCCAGATTTCTGACTATATTGACAGCTAAGGTAACTGTAGCTTGACAGTTAGAAAACAGACCTAGCTCCTTACAATAGGTAACCCACCACTGTATTTGCTCATTAATAAATTGGTTGACTAGCTAAGACTGCTAGATTTCTTACAGACTTCATGATAAACACTACATAAGTTCAGATGTAAGCTCCCACAGATGTAACCTGCTACTTCCTTACCTAAACTCAGTTTCCAATGACTAAATAAACTCTATTCTATCCTATACCATTGTGTGGCTGGTCCCTCAGGGGGAAGGGATGCCTCAGCATGGGCCTGCAGAGACACCCCCTTCCCACACACCTGGCTACACATCCACCAAACATATTCCTTCTCTCCTTTATAAAACACAACACAACACCTTCTATCCCCCTATTCTCTCCTAACGGGTATTAGGGTATTAGCTAGATTAAGAAAAGGGGGGAGAAAGGCTGTGTAAGAACCCAAAAAGTAGGCAAAGTCCTGTCGTGACTGGCAGCTCACTACCATCTGTAACTTCAGTTCCAGAGATCAGCCTTTTCTAGCTTCTGTGGGCACCAAGAACACACCATGTACACATACATGTACACAGGCAAAAACCACAATCTTAGTGTTCTATTGCTGTGAAGGGACAACATGTGCAGGACAACTCTTACAAAGTAAAACATTTAATTGGGGTTGACTCACTGTTTCAGAGGTTCAGTTCATTATCTTGAGCTGGAAGCATGGCAACCCCCAGGCAAACATAGTCCTGGAGGAGCCAAGAGTCCTGTCTTGATCGGCAAGCTGCAGAAGGGGACCGTTTCCCACAGGCAGCCAGGAGGAGGTTCTGATTCCATACTGTGTGGAGCCTGAGCATAGGAGACTTTAAAGGTTGTCTGCACAGTGACATGCTTCTTCCTACAAGACAACACCTACTCCAACAACGTAACACCTCCTAATAATGCCACTCTCCATGGTCCAGTACTGAAACACATGCATCTATGGGGGCCAAACCTACTCAAGCCACCACATAGGCATGCACATAAAACAACCAGAGATAAAACTTTGAAAAAACCTTCTAAATACCAGAGGATGAGGATGAATACCGAGAAATTGTGTCTGCTGGACATGACGAGGCCACTGCACTCAGGACTTTTCATGGTATCATGAACTGCACAGGATTAAGTCAACAGTGTCATTCAACTTTCCAGCAAGCAGAGTTATCTAGAGTCAGTGGGCCCCAAAGAATTAATTAATGGATGGGAAGAGAAAATCATGTGACGTATGGCTTGGAGAATATTTAGGGAATGAAGGCAGAGAGACACATAAAATCAGGATATAATGTTACACATAGGAAATTATTCAAGACTAAATAAAAGGTTTTCTATTAAAGTTAAGAAAATAAAAAATAGTCAAATTACACTCCCGTGCACATACCCTAAAGCCTCTAGGCCATTGCACCCGACACACATGTGCACACACTCAGGTGGGCTGTCTTCCTGTTCACAGCAGCTGAGTTACAGAATAAGCAAAGGTGAGCAGGATGAGGAAACCACGGATGTGTGCACAATTAAGGTCCCTGAATGCTCAGCCTGAACTGAGGTTTACTCAGCCATAAGGAAGAATGAGATGCATCATTACAGAAAAATGGATGGAACTGAGCATTCTATGAAATAACATGATACAGAACGACAAATATTGTATATTTATTCTCACATGTAGAACACAGCTTTTTGAAACCAACAGGTAGTAACCAATGGTGGGGCAGACGCAGACCGACATATGTGTTCACAAATGATTTCTAGACTTCATATCAGTCTTCTCTCCTCTCTGTCTCTCTCCTGTGTGTGCACTACATCTTCTGTTTCTGTCTTCCGCCTGTGTAGTTTTAATCTGATTTCATAATTTGACTTTATTAAGAATGCTGCAACACCAAATCCATGCAGCTGTTTCTCTGACGTAAGGACTGACTTGTTGAGGTGGCGCCATGTTTTCCAAGATATTCACTCTCATTCTCACTCTTCTCATGACACTCCATTTCTCCAAGTCCATGACAACATTGACAGAACCTAGGTCATGCAGTTCACAACCCCATGAGACTGCAGTTTCAAGGGCAGTGACAACTTCTTCCAGCATCCACATGCTCCTCCATTCATGTACTCATGTGTACACACACACACAAACACACACACACACACACACACACACACACACACAAAGACATACATTCAGACCCACAAATTTAAATTAGTCTTTCAAAGAGTCACAAGCTAGTAAGCTCAGCAAAGGTGGGTTCAACATATTTGGTGCTTATCTGGAAAACTTATTTTCTCCTTTGACACATTTAATTGCAGTCTTTTTTTTTTTTTTTTTTTTTTTTTTTTTTTTTTTTTTTTTTTTTGGTTCTTTTTTTCGGAGCTGGGGACCGAACCCAGGGCCTTGCGCTTCCTAGGTAAGCGCTCTACCACTGAGCTAAATCCCCAGCCCCTTAATTGCAGTCTTTAATGCACATCTTTATGGCTGAAGGTGGCACTCCGTGTTTATGTGTATGTATGTTGACCGGGGTGCAGATCTATGTGCAGGTGCTTGTGTACCTGTTCTCCTGGAGAACAAATGACAGTGTCAGTGTCATCCTCTGAGACAGGGTCTTTCTTTGGCCTGCAGCTTACCACTCAGGCGGGCTAAGCTACTAGCCAGTGAGCTCCAGGGTCCTCCTGTCTCTACTTCCCCAGCACTGCAATCATGGCATTTCATGTGGAATTGGGGTACCAAATTCAGGTCTTTCTGTGTTCAGGGCAGTCACTTTGTCAGCTGAGCTGTGTTTCCCAGTCCTTCAGATGACACCTCTGAAATAATTAAATTCTTTCCTTATACTAACTTGAGCCCTGGGCCTCATGGAAGGTTCAGAATGTGGGGTTAATTGGAATTGGCATTCAAAGTGTAATACTTGTTTACTTTGGATTTCATGGTTTAGTCTGGTAAGAAGATTCTTGGTTTATTAATTCATCATTCTAAATTAGCTTACAGAGTAACAGGTCTAAGAATTACTTTATATATTTTGCTGTAGTTGTTGCTACACACATCTCACAACTCCCTCTGCTTCTCAGTGCCTCTTATGCTCTTCACTGGGTGTCAAAGACCAGCTCTGACAGCCAGGATGAACTGAGGTGAGGCACAGAGTTGGTGATTGATCACTCACCAAATTTTTCTCTGGGAGAACCAAGCTTGATACTCTAGAACTGTAAAGTATGCCCTGGGGCCTGTGAAAAATTCTCTGAGGCCAGTGTAAGATTCTGGAATCTCTCTGGAGCTGTTGAAAAGGATGAAAGAACATATACATACGTAAGTATACACACACTTTCACATACATATCTACAACATACCTACATGCATACATACATGCATGCATACCTACATACAAACATGCATACATACACACATAGATACATACCTACATACAAACATACATACATACGTACATGCATACATACACTCATAATACATACATACATGCATAATACCTACCTACATACAAACATACCTACATACATACATGCATACCTACATAAATACATACATACATACCTACAAACATACATACACACCTATCTACCTACATACATGCACACATACCTACATACATACATACCTACATAAATACATGCATGTATACATGCATACATACATACTTACATGCATACATACAGGCATACATACATACCTACAAACATATATAGCTACATACATACATAACTACATAATACATGCATACACACATACATACATGCATGCATGCATACATACATACATACATGCATACATACATACATTTGGTAGAAGGAGCAGAGCTCCAACGAGCAAAATCCATCAACTTTATTTTTTCTCACACAACTTGTATATCCCAACAAAATCTTTCCAGCAATTCAAATATCACAATGTGTTTATATTCTATTTTCCTTTGAGTGAATGATTACAGTGAGTATACATAAGGGAAAAACATGTTTCCCAACACCTCACACATGATCAATGTTTTACATGTTATGGATAAACCAAACCAAACCAAACTATTCTCGAGAGCCCATATACATTCGTAACCAACCAACTTGTTACATTGCCAAAGTGTAAGCAAGAAAGGTAATTTTCTCAGCCAGTTTCTCTTATCAACATCCTGCAATTGTTTTATTGTCCATCTGAAGATATAATCTTATAAAAATCTTAAGAGCATCACAAATTTAAACCTTCATATAAAACAGTCCTTATTACTGTAAATCCTCAGGGCATACATCTACTTATTAACAATTTTTTTTTATAAATCCTGTCATGAATCTGAGGGTAAAAATGAGTAGAAGACATTAGTCATCACCTTGAAGCCAGCCTACCTTCAGCAAGAGAGGCACATCAGCTAGTATTAGCTGGGCGGTCATTGTTCTTGTTTCCTGTCTTCAAAAGACTGTGCCTTTCTGAATTTCAAACTGTTCCCTAAGATTTTCCACATCAAAACCACCAGCAAGAGCATCTCAACCTAAGTTTACTACAATGTACTCTTCCAAACTTTTACTACCAGTCTACATCTCTCTAAGTCCTTTCTGAGGGTTGTGGTGGAATCATTAATCTGCTCCAGTAGCAATACCTGAAAGAGATCACAGTTCTTGTAAGTACCGATGATGCCGCCTAGGGAGGGACCGGAAGAGTTTTCATACAGCCCACGGATTATAAGGGATGTGCTGACCTTGAAGGGAAACTCCACAACAGCATGAAGTCCTCAGGACAGGTAGACTTCCGGGCTCTGCCTCTGATGTGCTAACCGGTAGCGAGGTCTTAAAGCTTCCCCCTGCATGGAAGCAAACATTTGGGTAGACCTTTTCACCCACATTTCACAGAGGCTCTATCGTCCTCCCGGTTTAACCTGACACTCACGAGAGAAAGCAGAGTTCCACACTTTTTGAGCCAAAATTGAAACAAGCGTTAATCAAATACTGGACAGTCTTAGGTCTCGAACCTGGGACAAATGGTTGAGGTGCCTATTTAATGTCAAAGCAGACAGGAGCACTAGGTTCTCCGTGCTCCCTACCCTGAATTCTCCAGCTCAGGGCTGGCCCGCCTTTCCCCAGCTATACTTCCACAGGGGAGTCAACCATTTTTGGTTATCAGATCCCTTTGTCTCTCCTCGTTGCTATTTTCTTATAAAAAGAAAGAGAGGAAGGCAGGGATATGTTTGCTGGAGGTGTGGTAGGTTGTGGAGGAGGGGGTGCCTCTGCAGGCCCAGGCTGAGGCACCTCTTCCCCCTGAGGTGCCAGCCACAGGATGGCATAGTATAGAATAGAGTTTATTTACAGCATGGGGAGAGGAGTTGAGGGAGTAGAGATGGAGAAAGGCAGAGAGAGAGAAAGATAGAGAGGGGGGAGGGGATGGAGAGAGAGGGGAAGAAGGTAAGGGAGCAAGGACAAGAGAAGAAGAGAGCAAGGGTGAGGGATAGGCAGCCCCTTTCATAGTGAGTCAGGCACACATGGCCATTGCCAGGTTACTATGGGGCTGAGCCTAGACAAAATGCCAACACTGGCTGCTGTACCTAGTACCTCTCTTTCTTCCCTCCCTCTCCTCCAAAGGCTAGGGACATGTTTGTTCTGACTCTCCAAGCTGATTCTGCCTGTGACTATGTTTCCCTTTTATCCACAATAAAACTTTTCTTCCTCCATACCTGAACCTGTCCTCTTCCTCGCTTTTTATTTCTTTTCTTCATGTATGTGGTGACGAAAACGAGGGGCACTCATGGTTTCGTTCTTTTTTTTTCTCTTTTCATCCAGTCAGGATGAAGGATTCTGCCCAGAACCACTCTGGGGTTCCCAGAAAATGGCGGAGGCGGCAGTTTGTGTAGTCATATAAAGGCAAACCCATAAGGCCACTGGATTTGCCATCAGGGCCAATTAGAGGCAAGCACGTATCTTAATGTACTTCCTACCTTCGTACCTCCCCCCGCCCCCCCCCCAGATTCAGGAAGGGGCAAGCATGTATCTTGACTTATTTCCTGCCTTCACATCTCCTGCCTAAGTCCAATCAGAGGCAAGCACTCATCACAGCAAAGGTTCTGCCTCCGCCATACCTCCAGTCTATATGTGATCAAGCACATCCGGTGCCCTTGGGTCAAACAAACATGTTTAGGAAAATGAAAAAACAGTAGCCTCCTGCATTTTAAGATTTTGTCTTTGGGGAAGGGGCTTCCAGATTAAAGTCAGTTTTGTCTCATAGACCTCTTCGGCACAGAAGTTAATACTTAGAATATAACTTTGGCTCTGACTCTCCCGCTTCTCCCCTCGAAGCCTTTCCCCCACTTCCTGTGGGCTCCTTCACCTTACTATAAGAGTGTAGCAGTAGGAGTCGTAGTAAGATCTGTGTGCGAGAGAGCACATGCTGTTTTTCTTTCTGATCCTGGGGTGAAACATGTTCTACTTCTACATACTTTTCTATAATTGTGTGTGTGTGTGTGTGTGTGTGTGTGTGTGTGTGTGTGTGTGTGTGTGTGTGAAAAGTTCCATTAAGTCTACGAAACAAGTTTCCATCATTCATTTGTCTCAGGCAATTGTGTCCTCAGTGAAGAGTGGCTGTCACCAAATGTGGAATGTAAATGGAACATAAGCAGATCTGTGCTCTCCCAGAGGTTACTCTTCTAGGCAGTGGCAATATACACCACCCCAGTGTATGCCACTCGGCCAGTATTTGAGCTAAAGGTAAGTAAAAAGCTGCAGAGGCAAGAGAATCAACCTAGTTCTTTCTCCTCCTGGAATCATGAGAGGAAACCCCCGGCCCCCATCCTGTAGCAAAGAAGCTGGCTTCATGGGAAGAGCTTTCTGTACAAACAGACTTTCTGGAATATTTCCTTCCTCCCTTCACCATCTGCACATGCCCACATACTCTCCCTCCCCATCCTTCCTTCTCTCCTCCTCACGATTCTTCTCCTCCTTCCCTCAGCTCCCGTCTTCCTTCCAGATATAGTCATATAGATCTTGCAAATTAGAGAAAATGCCTCCTATGTGTCACGTCGAGCCCTGCTCTTTTCACTAGTTGTGTCACAGTCACTTCATGCAAAGATGTCATTTCCCTCTCAGTACTGCAGGTGGAACCCCCATTGTCTGCATTTCTTTGTCCCTTCCTCTGTTGATGGATGGCACTGCCCACCCAGTTCTCAGCTACTATGAGTCTCCAGTGCCACAGTGAACACAGATTCACAGGAATCTGTCCTCTGGCCACGTAGAGTCACTTCCTTGTTCTAGAAATGTGACATTTAAAAAAAAAAAGAAACATAAACAGTTTAGGCTAAAACTTGTAGCAGTAAACAGTTAAATAATCCTCTACAATGGCATGCTCCTCCCTATGGGCCGGGATGTGCTGGGTTCCCAAGTGAAACACACACACACACATGCAAGTACAGGCAGGCGTGCCCGCGCGCGCGCGCGCGCACACACACACACACACACACACACACACACACACAGCCTTTATATTTTGATATGCCTTCATCAGCTCAATGGCTGAGCTATGTCCTGACCTCCACGTGGCTAACCCACTGACCACCCATAATTCCGATCATTACATACTGAATTCTATATTCTATCTCAGCTGCCCTGGACAAAGCTGGGCAGCCCTCTTGGGGTGTTCTCCCCTGGCTCTTACCTGGCAGTTATGCTCTCTGTCCTGCACCTTCTCGAGCGTGTTATCTCCTCTCCTCCCCTTCTGGAATGGCCGATCTCTTCTTCCCTCTTTCTCCCTGGAGGGGTGGAGGGATACTAAAAGTCCAGGTTCTGTCTGCCCTGTCCAACTGTTGGTTTTGGTATCTCTATTTACCAATCAGAACCAATTGGGTGCAGGTTCCTAGAAGCTACTACCCTGCAGATGTTCTCACCCAAACAGTTTGGGGGACACAAAGTAACATAAAACCGGTCACAAAAACCTTTGACCAAACTCAATGGATTAAAGAGTGCATTTTATACAGGGCTTTGGATATGAAGTTTCCTTTTTTCTCTCTCTCATGTATAGGCTAACTTACAAGTTCACTTGGAGTTTTAAAACCTTAAGGTTGGATTTTAAAGTTAGCCTGGATGTGGGGGAAGTGAGGGCCAGCCAGGAGATACAGAAGGAACTCATGTAAGCATTTTGGGGAGGCTAAACCAAAAGCTGCTCCTTGTCCTTTTCTGAAAGAAAGGGTTAAGTACAGGAGGGGCTGCAGGAAGGATGTGGTAAAGTTCACATACATTCAACACATTGCTCAGGACTCATGGTTCCTTTTCTGTTTCTCTTCTCTTGTTCTCGGGGGCCCTAGGACGTTGTTCCTCCCACATTGGTCAGTTTTTTTCCATCTATAGAGGCCCCCGCGTGATTGTAGTTATATAGCGGGACTTTCCGACCCTTCAGAGATACAAATTATGACTCCGAGGCTTTTGGCTCTTTTAAAACTTAAGCCTATAGCAGGGCAGATTCCCAGCCAACTTTCTAGTTTATCCCGATTAATCCTGGCATTACCTTCCACCAAGTGGCTAGCTCTACCTCTCTGCTCCGGTTCAGGTCCGTCTTTCATCTCCTAGTCCCCAGGCAACTTTGGCGCCCTTTCTTTCTTCTTCCGGAGACCTTCTCCCGGAAGTTCTGCCCTCCACTTCCTGCCCAGCTGCTGACAGACAGCTCTTTATTACAGCCAATAGGCAAATGAAGAAGGACGAATATTTACAAACTATAAGACCTCTGATGGGCCACAGAAATAAGACTGCCAAGATCTGGCTAGTACTCAGTTCTCTAGCTAGTACTCAGTTCTCTGGCTAGTACTCAGTTCTCTGCCTAGTACTCAGATCTCTGGCTAGTACTCAGTTCTCTGGCTAGTACTCAGTTCTCTGGCTAGTACTCAGTTCTCTGGCTAGTACTTAGTGTGTCGCTGGTTCATCCCTCAACAATTGAATATATAGAGACACACCTTCACACAGTGTACCCCTGACACAACTGTAAAGACTTCTTGTTCAGCTTTGGTGCCAATCATTAGTCCTGGGTTTCCTCAGCTCTGGCCAGTGGATGAAATCAAGAGTCATGTCTTCTTTCCCCTCAGAAGATTCCATACAGGGAGCCTGTGAGGTCCTCTCAGGATATTGATCCACTGGCTTTCAATTTGGCTAGAAATGGTTGAGTTCTTTACTATTACTATTACTATTATTATTTTGATTATTACTATTATTACTATTTTGGCAAAACCAAGGATAAACATACAGAAACCCTGCAGACATCCTCTGGTGATGATACTGGGAGGTAGCACTCAGAGTGGCCAAGGACCTGTCACGGTCAGCAGTGTTCCAGAGCTTAGCTGCACAATGAAGCCGAGAATTCCCCTGGATGCCTGTCACTCTAGGGATTATGCAAGGAAGCCTCTGAAACAGACTCCTGTCCATTAAATCTCCTAGTCAGACAGGCAAAACCTCTGTTTGACACCAATTGAATTGTTACAGTTGTCTCTGTTGTCATGTCTCCTTTGTGTCTTAGGGTAATGCCTGATGCATCTTTGTGTGTTAGGACTTGGAGGGCTACACAATTAGATAAGAGGGACTGATGGACCGCTGAAGCAGAGAAGTCCAATGGTTACAGGTCCTTGTCATCTCTTATGTATCTGATCTATGTTTGTACGTTCTGACTCGGGGCTTTAAGGCACAGTCACACCCGGGGCTCCAGATGCAGGCTCTGCTGAGTGTGCCTAGCTCCACCTCCAGCTGCTGTTTGCAAGCAGGCCAGATTGCTGAAAACTTCACATCTTAGAACACAAGTATGGGTGAAGGGGTGGGGTGGGGTGGGGTAAAGAGTTCACAAATAAAGCTTGAGACCTGATGGGGAGCTTCTGTAAAGCCTGGGGCCCCACATGGGAACTGGGTACTGCCACACTGCCTTGTCTTTCCACTGCATCGGGGCAGAACCAGCTCCTCTCCAAAATATGGAGGACTCTGACTTCCACGCCTGTACGTTTTGTCGTCTGTCTTCTGTGTATGAATGCACATAGCCATTGCTCACTGGTTTCTGACTGTTCTTGAAGGCATGAAGAAATGCTGTTTCTTATTCCTTCTGCCTGTGCTCAGGATTCACCTCTGGTTTTCCTGGTCACTGGGTTTAATATAACAGGAATTCATATGTTGTTTAAATGTGGATCATATTCACATGGTTTTATAATGTTCTACTTTATTGCTGGCTCTGAAAACGGGCTCCGTATGGCCTGCCCCTTATCAGTCCCAGGCAGGTTTTTCGACTCCAGGGTCAGAAACTAAAAGGATTATTGACTTCTAAGTTTTCAGATATAGTTAAAAACCTATACCATCTGTAAGGAAGAGTTGAGTTAAAACTAGTAGCAGGTTGAACGATTAAAAGCTTATACTTTTGTCAACTTCAAGCACGCTGCCTGATCGTACTCTGGGACATAAACCACACGTGACCCGTCACAGTCTTGACTGTGAGGTATCAGTTTCCTGTATGATTTGGTGTGTGGGAAGGTGCCTGGGAGTCAATGGTGTCAGCAGATACAAGGTTTCTGCATTTCTATTCTTGCTTTTCATTGTAGGCAACAGAGCACGGTGATTGCCCCAACAGTTCACTTTACAACTGCACCAGCACTAGGAATCCAGCCACAGTAATGAACCCATTGCTTCTTTTAGGAAAACGGATGGTGCTAAGGCAATGTAATATGCTACGTACCAGTTAGATGGAGCTATCACTTAACTTCAGCTTAAAGTCGATTTTTTTTTTCTTTTTAAAAGTAGATGCTAGGGGTTGGGGATTTAGCTCAGTGGGATTTAGAGCGCTTGCCTAGCAAGCACAAGGCCCTGGGTTCGGTCCCCAGCTCCAGAAAAAAAAAAGTTGGTGTTGGGGAGAGAAATCCAAAATTTAACTAAAGTTAGACAAATATATAGTTTTTAAAGATTTACTTATTTTACTAATATGAGGACACAGTAGCTGTCTTCAGACACACCAGAAGAGGGCATTGGATCCCATGACAGATGGCTGTGAGCCACCCTGTGGTTGCTGGGAATTGAACACAGGACCTCTGGAAGAGCAGTCAGTGCTCTTCACCACTGAGCCATCTCTCCAGCTGACAAATACATGAACTGTGTTAACTTACTTACTTGGATGATATGTTACGTAGGAGTGTTTGTGTGCCTGTATTAGAATGACCCACATGCTCACCTCAGGTTCTCTATGGGCAGGTGAGAGTAATGGATCCCCTGAAACTCGACTCACAGATGGTTGTGAGCTGCTATGTGAGTCCTGGGAATACAGACCTGGTCTCTGCGAGAGCAGCCAGTGCTCTTAAGTGCCGAGCACTTGCTCAGGCCCTGAAAGTAGCATTATAAACAATTAGCAGTGCATAAATGTATCTGCGTGTCGCTGTGTCTGAAAACCACAATCCCAAGTCATCAAGACACCTAAAACAGGAAAGCCTGGAAACAGAATCCTGGGAAGCAATAAGAATTCTTTAAGAGAATTTGATGATGTTTTGTAAAGATCATTTATTTTAGAAACATATTAAAAGAGTGGAACATTTGTTTGGCGTCCAAGGTTTGGTAAGTAGAACTCCCCAAGTCAGACAATGAAGATTCATCAGAGAAAGATACAAGCAGAAGAATTATATTCATAACAACACAGTTCTGAGAACAGAGTAGATGAAAAACGATGTAGATTTTAAAAATAAATCATATCGATAAAGAAATAGATCAAAAGAGAAAACATGGCTAAGAGGATTGGTTGCTGTGAGCACCCAGCTCATAGCCCAGTCATCAGACCTCTCGTGAAGGGCAACCGGTCTTTTGATAAACTCTATCAAAAGTCACAACAGGTTACCACTGCTTATCAATAGCCGCTAAGGGCCGAATGTTGAGAGAGTTTATCCTTCACAAATGTACATGTACAATAAAGACACTTCTTTCTTTATGAAGGAAATACCAACATCTCAAATAAAGAGTAATACTCTAATGAAAACCCAATGCTGTAAATACCTTTACAGGCGTTATTTACAGCACAAACAACACAACAATATGAACGTGAAAAATACAGCACATCAATGATTAAACGAGCAATATCACCATCTCACATCCTATTATCGATACCTCGTAGGAAATGAGGGTTCAAATAGAAAAATAGATGCCTTGCTATACATAGCCCCATAGAGACTGCTAGCATGGCCTAGGATTTGTGGACTGTGTTCCATCCAAGAGATACAATGTCTTCCTTTAAGACAGAATGTACTCTCCTCACAGAAAATAATTGTATTCAGTTTCAATGTCTCTTTGATCTTTCTGGAAATCTCTTGTATATAGTACATGATGTTGTGAGCATTTGCCATTTAATCTCCACATATTCTGACCTTTGCCTCTGTGGAAAGCCTTTCCTCAGGTTGTCACATACAAATTAAGTATTTAACAACAATAACACACAAGGCTGGATAGTAACACCATGACAAAAACTTTTCCATATTAATCCATGTATTTCAACATTTTCTTTACTGACTTCTCTAGGAAGAGTGTCTCCTGTGCATTAAAGGCACCATGCATTTCATTAGCAAGAAGGAATGGCTATGCAGATGAGGAGAAACACTTCTTAATTAATTAATTAGCTAATTAATTAACAAATGTTGAGAGAGGCTCTCACTGCATAGCTGTGGCTGTCCTGGAACTCTTACATAGACCAGGAGGTTCTGCCTTCCTCCAGGTGCTGGAATCAAAGGCAGGGGCCAGGTGCATGGCTCAGGGACATGTTCTTAATGCTTAGCTTGTCACTGCCAGCTCCAATGGCCAATTCCTTTTCCAGAATTGGTTTTATTTCTATAAAGCTCAATGTCACATTTTTCGTATTTTTATAGAATTGAAGAACCTACATATTGTAAAATATCACTGTGCCATACACCATTTTTTCTTTTATGTCAAAGCCAGCCTTGAACAGGAGTTAGGATAATTCTTCAAAGAGTAAACTATATAACATCACGTCTTTAAAAACGCAAAGATAAGGGTAGGGGATTTAGCTCAGTGGTAGAGCGCTTGCCTAGTAAGTTCAAGGCTCTGGGTTCAGTCCCCAGCTCCAAAAAAGAAAAACAAGTAAAAAAGAAAAAGAAAGAAAAAACGCAAAGATAAAATGATCACTACAGTTTTGCCTAGGTAAACTGTAGAAAGACTCACGACTCCCTAAGATTTCAGCAAGAGCTTTTTCTAAGTTCTTTGCTGTCTCGGTTGTCAGATAATATTTTGTGGGATAGTGTATTTTCGAGCTTGAATCATAAAGGGACACTGCCTTATTATGACCCAAGTATGTTATCTTTATCGCGATACCTATTTTCTCAGTGTAACTACCATGGTTTGCCAACGTCTGCTTTAGTGTTACGGCGGTTTGTTTATAATAGCCCTTTAACTCAGCGCCTAGTTCCCTCAGAAGAGTGCTGTCATCCTCCAGGTCTTCACCTCCCAGGACAAAGCCATGCAGGGTCAGGAGACTGTCCTGGGGAATATGAAGCGTATCCAAGATGACTCCGTGCTTGTCTTGCAAGGGTAGATCCAAAGCCCATCTCTTAGTGACGACCAGCGTTCCTTTAGGAAGCGAGTCCAACTGTGCCCAGAGCAACTGCTCATGCGCTTCCTGTGTTGAGAACAGTTTCCCGCAGAGGGCTTCTGGAGAGCTTATCACCTTTCCAGATATCACTAGACAAGAAAAGAAACACACCAAATTATAAAAGTAAAATCTTGGATTGTCATGTGTGACACACCACCAAGCAGTTTGTAAATCCTACACTTTGCATTCTGACCCAGAAGGTGAACACAAGATACTTTACGCTGACTCAGGAACTGGAAGGAAGTAGGTGCAAAGGGGACTTCGAGACCAAATTGCCAAGGAGAGCCGTGGAGGCAGCTGAACACTAACGGTCCTGCCTTTTCCATACCAGGACTCGTCAGAGGCTTCCTCTGGGGAACTCCATGCATGAGAAGAGTCAGGGAGCAAAGGTCAGACTAACGCTGAGGACAGAACAGTCAAGTAATGAGGCAGGCAGAAAACATGGCAAAACGGGGAGGCTCTACAGAGCGAAGGAGGGAGCAGAACTTTCCCAGAGTTCCAGGGATGGGGGAGAGGATGCCTCAGAGAGGAGCACAAGGCAGACTAGGCTTCCCTGGTGAGCACAGACTAGCAGTCCCAGTCATAAGGTAACACATAGTTCTTCAAAGCCTTGTATCCAGTGAAGAAATTGGAAAAGACACTATCACCTTCTACCCAGCAGATTAGAATTACAGAGGAAATTTCTTTGTTTGTCTCCCTGAGAATGTCACATGTTGCCAGGTGCTGCTATCGTGTGTGTGTGTGTGTGTGTGTGTATGTGTGTGTGTGTGTGTGTGTGTGTGTGTGTACCAAGTTACTTGAGGGAACTGAAAACAAGTAACACTCCCAGTGCAGGAAGCCTGGAGACACGCTTCACCACAGAGCCCAGCTGAGGAAGGAGGCCGGAACCTAGTCACGGCAACCAAGGTAGGCAGCCAAGTGTGTCTACCTGGAAGGCCAGCACTCTGCTGAAGAGCATCAGGATTGTCAGGACAGCAGCTACGGGGACTGTGTGGCAGTCGGCTTGACTGAAGAGGGCCTTTATCTTGCTTGGAGAAACCTGTGAAGACAAAAGTAATTTTAAGTTTCCCATAAATGCAATAACTCTTGAAAAGCCCATTAGAAGTCTCAAGTAAACCACGAGTTCCTAATCGAAAAGGAAGTTAGATTATCAGGCCAAAAAAAAAAAAACAAAAAAAAAAACAAAAACAAACAAACAAACAAACAAAAAAACTACCAAATTAAACTCTGGTGATACTGAACTGCATTACACTACCCTCAACTAAACATAACTGTAGAAAGGATGCTACGAGTAGTTGGATGTAGTAACAATTAGATGGGTGCATTTTACTTTGTGTTTGTTTGTTCGTTTTTAAATTGAGATAGGGTCTCACATGGCCCAGACTGGCCCCAAAGTCGCTATGTAGCCAAGGGTGACTGAATTTCTGATCCAACTGCATCTCCCTCCAAAGATTTTGGATCACAAGTATACTACCATGCTTAGTTTTAGGGTTTTATGCAGCCCAGGGGATTGAAGCCAGAACTTCTTACATGCTAGGCAAGCATTCTCCCAACTGAGAAATGTCAGCAGATTTGGTTTATTTTAAAAGCAGTTCAATCTAGAAAGCAGGAAGGCTGCTCAGGAAAGAGTCTATGAAGACTCTGGGAAGCTCATGTTTTTGGAAACCGTAAGGTTCAGGTGTGAGCTCCCATGAGGGTTTTACATCCTAAAACCAGAATGAGACCAGAGAACTGAGATCAGGGCAGAGGTACCTGAGAGGGGGCTACAGAAGCTGTCAGAGGGACTGGGAGAATCAAGCTAGAAACATTCTGGAAAGAGGCAAGAGGGACTGGATAGGCAACTCTGCGTGGATGTGTGAAGGTCAGTGTACAGGAAGGACAGTGACCATGCAAGGCTGTGCTGTTCAGCTTTCTGAGCGAAATGAGTAAGCCATGAGGCTAGGACAGGACAACACTCTCACTATTATGGTGTAAAAAGCTGGGCTGCATTTTCCTCTGGCCTGAAACTTTGTGGGGATCTCAGCTTGAGCTCCTGGGAGAGATGAAAAGACCTAGAGAGGAATTATGAAGCCTGGCCCCTTCCTTTTCCTGCTCCAGTTCTAGACACTGGAGAGGCAGATTGCATGAGACTTGGTCATTCTGAAGGAAATAGCTCACAGTATTACATAAGCAGGTAATATACGTTCTATAGGGAACATTCTAAGTGGGTCAAAGTAAACTAGGGGTTGTGAACTACAGATTGTATCTAGCAGAGATCAGTAAATTAGCTGTTGATATTTGAGGACTTCTCAGGCTGCCCAAGTCCCAGAAAGCATCTTTCAACCCCCTCAGCCCAGTGGAAGCTGATTATTAATCTCTGTTTCTCACATGCTGGGCCATCCATCTGGCGTTTCACCCAGTCCTCTGCGGTAAACCTCTTCACACAGCTGTCTTCCACGTGCCAGGATTCGGGCTCTGCAGCGAACACTGCACAGCAGAATCTCTCCACTCTGAGCGCACACACGAATGAACACGCAGCTCCGGGTTTGTGCACTTCCATGAATTTGCACGTGTACTTGATCTTCTCCCTCTCCTCACAGAAGTGAGTGACAGGCAGCTGTCGGATGCACTTTTCTATTTCACTCTCTAGATGCACAAGGTCGCTCTTCTCTGCTTCAAAGCCAATAATTTCCTGGGTTTTGCCATCCAAACCAATGAACAAATATCCCCCATCCGCGTTTGCAAATGAAGAAACAGTTTGAGGGAGGATTTCTAAAATGTTTTCCTTAGGAGTCAATTTTACTTCAGCATGTGTGGCTTTAGTGAAACAGAATTTCTCTTTACAGGTAAAACAGTCTCTGTTAAACAAGTTAAGACATTCATTTAGTACTTCATTACAGACGATTGTTCCGGGTGAACTCAGTCTGGAATCTGATCTCCCTTTAGAACATTTCCTGGATTTGAGGAACTTCACTGCATTGACTGCTTTCAGTTCAATTGAGGATGAGATGCTTCTGATGTACAAGTTGGTTTTCAAGGTGGTGATCCCTGGACCTTTCTGTTTCAGCTTCCATGCTTTCACAAACATGAGAAAGTAGTCTTTGACCTGCTTGAAGTCTAGGTATTCATGAGGAAAATCCAGGATATGAGGTAAGAAATTTTCCAAATCCTGTCCTACTCCATCTCGGCTGAAGTCGTAGTTTTGATTTTTAATGCGAGCCTTGGCCACGCCTCCTCCAGAATTCAACAGGGTACATACAGCCTGTTGGAAAGTTTTGGCCTCTCTTTTTCTCCGTTGACTATCTTTCATTGATTTCCTGGTCTTCTCTCCAAGTGTGATTTCTCCTATAGACAGAACCAGTTCAGCGTAGTCTGTGTCCTGATCGACAGTGATGCTCATTTTGCAGTTACTGTCTCTGCTTCCCAGATGAAATCCTTTCCTGCAAGACAGAAACAGTCATTACAGAAGGACCTAACCAGTTAGAGGCCAGCGTTACCAGACAGCACAACCATTTGAGTTGCTGTGGATGAGCAAGTGAGAAGGTCAGAGGTGATATTTGTTTAGGGACTGTTGGGACAATTTTGAACTGACTACAATAATGAACACTCACTAAATTTTCTAATTTTCAGTCATGACTGTACGATCCTCTTCTATTTTGGATTAAAAAACATCATTGTGTATATGCATTCTACGTTCACGGCACTGTGTTTTACAAGAAAGTTTAAAATATTTTAGCCTAATTATGTATTTTATATTTTTATGTGTATGAGTGTTTTGTCTGCATATATGTACGCGTGACACAGAGATGCGTGATACCACTGAAGGTCTGAAGAGTTGTTGGATCCCTCGAGGCTGGAAATAGGGTGCTTGTAAGCTCCTATGTAAGTGCTAGGAATTGGACCCTATTCTCTATAAGAGCAACAAGATACCTCACTCTGAGCCAATACTGTAGCCCTACAAAAGGACATTTAACTTAATGCTGTACACTGAGTGTGCACTCCTGTCCAACGTCTTTGAGGCCACCGCCCCATCTGTCCCTTATGCTCCCTTAGATAAATTCAGCTCTACTTTCATGTTTTACACACACACACACACACACACACACACACACACACACACACACACACACGGTTTCTCAGATGTGTAATATATACCCTCTAAGAACCACAACTGAGAGGAAATGGTATGAGATTTGTCATTCTGAGACTGGCTTGGTTCACTTCATCTGATTCTGTCCTATGATACCATCCCCTCCCCTTTCTTATGTGGAAGTTGTTGGGGTTGACAGTCAGGGTCAGAAAAGCATTTTCCAGGAGGCACAGCCTGGCCCCTTTCCTGCTTTAACATGGGTGTTCTCCATTCTCCAGCTCCCTCCTGGTATGGCTTCTATGCTCTGGAACCTTGATTTTCATATTTGAGCACTGTTCAGGAACACTCGGTCAAAATTCTAGCACTTTCTCTGTTTCTTCTGTCTGTCTTGATGCTGCTTTCCAGTTCTTCCCAGTATGACAAAAGCAACCATTTTATATGCTGTGAATCCTTCCAGCTTCCTGGCTTGGCATGCCGTCCTCCCTGAAAAATATTCCCTGGACACTTGAGCTGAACAGAGGGCTCTGTGAATGTCTGTGGATTTACATCTTCCACCAACCGTGGGAGGTTTCCAGCCATCTGTCCTTCAGATAACTCGTCAACTCTGTCCGACTTCAGATTCTGGGGACAGAAACAATTAGTGTGTTAGTCCTCATGATAACGGTCCACACAGTGTTGGGCTCTCTGGGTTTTCTTCAGTTCTTTATGCTCTCTGGGCTTCAGGGTTTCACTGATCTTTAATTTTACTGGTTCATTGTTCTGCCTAGCAAGTCTGGCATTGAACCTTACTGAATATTTCTTTTAAATTCAATTAGTGTGGTCTTATACATCCTGTTTGGTTCCTTTCTGAGATATTGAATGACGTCACTTATTCTCAAAAGGGACTATCCTGGTTTCCATCTACAATTAGACCAGTCCTCAGAATCCCAGACAGGACAACTCCATCTTGCAGTAAGGCTTCTCCTTCCCTGTTTGACATGACAGATTATAGCATCAGAAGCCCTGCTTCCCATACTTGGACATTGTGTGGTGACATCGGCAGAATCCTAATAAAGGCCCAGAGGGATTGCCAAGAAAAAATAACTTTCTCATGTCTGGAAAGATGTTTTAGCAGCAACGAGCACTGCCTGAGCACTTCCTGAGCACTCCAGTATCATTCATTCCCAGCATGCATAGGGTGGCTCACAACCATTTGTGACTCAGATACGTGGTACTAAGAAAACCATTCAGGCAAAAAAGATACATACAAATACATAAGTAAATTTAAAATACTATGTGAAGCACACATTCCCCGTGATTCTTCTATATTTGGATGAAGCCTTCCCTCAACCATGGCCCCAGTAGCTTGTCTCTGTTGTAGTCAGCAGCAGTACAGAGACTTAGCACTACTCTGGGTGTTGAGAATAACTGAGGACGGAATGCCCTTCCTTAAATGGACCATCAACATGACCTGCCCTCTCAGGCTTAGGGAACATCGACGCAGAGAGCACAGTAAAGAATCTCAGAGCTGAGAGCTAGGGGCTGGGGAAGTGGACACATGGTTAGGAAAATGCACTATTCTTCCTGAGAACCTAGGTTTGTTTCACTGTACAGACCTGACAGCTCACTACCATCCATAACTCTGGTTCTAGGAATCAGAGAGCCTCTCCTGGCCTCTGTAGCCACTGTACACACCCCTTGTACGCATACATACACACAGGCAAAACACATGTACATATAGACTATGAATTAAATTCACCCCTTTTAAAGAGAGACTGTAAAGACTGGAGGACAGGAATGAATACTAGGACATGCTGTCTTCTGGGCATGATGTGGCCACTGCACTCATGGCTTCCTGTGGTGTCATTACCTGCCCACGATCAGTCAACAAGGTCATTCACCAGGCAGCCTTAACTGGACTTGGTGGGTCATAATCAATCAATCAATTAATTGGAGAGATCAAATGAGCAGGGGCTAGAAGTGCATTTAGGGAATTGTTGAAGGGAAGGGCATGAGACCAGGATACGTTGTTACAAACATGAAATTATCCAGAAACAAATAAAAGATATCCTATTATGACAAAAGAAAACTGAAATTATACTCCTGGGCATATGTCCTAAAGCATCTAGGCTGTCGTCCTGGATACACACTTGTCCATTCATGTGGGTTGTCCTCCTACTCACAACAGCTGAGTTCATGAACGAGCAAAGGGCCCTATCAGCAGGCGAGTAGATGAGGAAATCATAACATGTGCACAATTACACTCCCTACATGCTCAGCCTGAATTGAGGTTTACTCAGACATAAGGAAGAACAGAATCCAACACAGAAAGGAGGATGGGGCTGAGGATTATAGTATGTGAAATGATTCAGAAAGACAAATCGTGTGTGTTTACTCTCAGATGCAGAATGTAGCTTTTAAAAGAGCAACCTGCAAATTCATTTGGAACAACAAAAAACCCAGGATAGCAAAAACTATACTCAACAATAAAAAAACTTCTGGGGGAATCACCATCCCTGACTTCAAGCAGTATTACAGAGCAATAGTCATAAAAACTGTATGGTATTGGTACAGAGATAGGCAGGTAGATCAGTGGAACAGAATTGAAGACCCAGAAATGAACCCACACACCTATAGTCACTTGATCTTTGACAAAGGAGCTAAAACCATCCAATGGAAGAAAGACAGCATTTTCAACAAATGGTGAAACTAGAGGTCAGTATGTAGAAGAATGCAAATCAATCCATTCTCATCACAATGTACAAAGCTTAAGTCCAAGTGGATCAAGGACCTCCACACCAAACCAGATACACTCAAACTAATAGAAGAAAAAGTGGGGAAGAGCCTTGAACACATGGGCACTGGAGAAATTTTCCTGAACAAAACACCAATGGCTCATGCTCTAAGATCAAGAATTGACAAATGGGACCTCATAAAACTGTAAAGCTTCTGTAAGGCAAAAGACACTGTCATTAGGACAAAAGGGCAACCGACAGATTGCGAAGATTGGTAAAGATCTTTACCAATCCTACATCTGATAGAGGCTAATATCCAAATATACAAGAACTCAAGAAGTTAGACTCCAGAGAGCCAAATATTAAAAATGGGGTGCAGAGCTAAACAAAACATTCTCAGCTGAGGAATATCAAATGGCTGAGAAGCACCTAAAGAAATGTTCAACATCTTTAGTCATAAGGGAAATGCAAATCAAAACAACCCTGAGATTCCACCTCGCACTAGTCAGAATGGCTAAGATAAAAAACTCAGGTAACAGCAGATGCTGGTGAGGATGTGGAGAAAGAGGAACACTCCTCCATTGTTGGTGGGATTGCAAACTGGTACAACCACTCTGGAAATCAGTTCCTCAGAAAATTGGACATTGAACTACCTGAGGACCCAGCTATACCTCTCTTGGGCATATACCCAGAAGATGCTCCAACATATAACAAAGACGCATGCTCCACTATGTTCATAGCAGCCTTATTTATAATAGCCAGAAGCTGGAAAGAACCCAGATGCCCTTCAACAGAGGAATGGATTAAAAAAATGTGGTACATCTACACAATGGAGTACTCCTCAGGTATCAAAAACAATGACTTCATGAAATTCATAGGCAAATGGAATGAACTAGAAAATACCATCCTGAGTGAGGTAACTCAATAACAGAAAAACACACTTGGTATGCACTAATTGATAAGTGGATATTAGCCAAAAAGCTCGAATTACCCAAGATGCAATCCACAGACCACAGGAAGCTCAAGAAGAATGATGACCAAAATGCAGATGCTCCCACTCCTTCTCAAAAGGGGAAAAATATCCATAGGAGGGGATATGGAAGCAAAGTTTAGAGCAGCGACTCAAGGAATGGCCATTCAGAGCCTGACCCACATGTGGCCCATATATATACAGCCACCAAAACTAGATAAGATTGATGAAGCTAAAAAATGCATGCTGATTCTTTCTCTAGTTCCTGCAGACAAAAATCCCAGAAGAATAAGGAAACTTTGAACCAGGAGTCATGGAAGCCAAACCCAAGCTCTACTACTTTCAAGGCAGGGGAAGGATGGAGTCGATCTGCTGGCTGCTGGTTACGACTGGAGTGGAGTTTGAAGAAGAATTTCTTGAGACAAGAGAACAATATGAGAAGTTGCAAAAGGATGGATGCCTGCTTTTTGGCCGAGTTCCATTGGTGGAAATAGACGGGATGCTACTGACACAGACCAGAGCCATCCTCAGGTTCTTGGCTGCCAAGCACAACCTATATGGGAAGAACCTGAAGGACAGAGTCAGGATTGACATGCATGCTGATGGCACCCAGGACCTGATGATGAAGATTGCCGGGGCTCCATTTAAAGCCCCTAGGAAAAAGAGGAGAGCAATGCTTTAGTAGTGAAGAGGGTTAAAACCTGTTACTTTCCAGAGTTTGAAAGGATTTTAAAAGACCATGGAGAGGTTTTTCTTGTTGGCAACCAACTCAGTCGGGCAGACATACAGCTACTGGAAGCCATTTTGATGGTGGAAGAACTCAGTGCTCCTGTGCTGTCTGACTTCTCTCTGCTGCAGGCATTTAAGACAAGAATCAGCAACATTCCTACAATTAAGAAGTTCCTGCAACCTGGAAGTCAGAGGAAGCCACCTCCAGATGGTCACTATGATGACATGGTCAGGACCGTCCTGAAGTTCTAGTGACAGCATGCTTTAAGGTGGCTACTGCAAGGGTCCAATTGCAGCAGCAGCAGCTACAGAGCATTTCAGAAGCAAGATATGGCTCCTAGGAGTAAAGGTCTCCAAAGAACAAAACCATTCTGTCCACAATGACAAATGCCAATTAAATAGAGTGAAAAACTAAAAAAAAAAAAAAAAAAAAAAGCATGCTGAAAGGGACGGGATATAGATCTTTCCTGAGAGACACATCCAGAGCATGTCCAATACAGAGGTCAATGCTAGCAGCAAACCACCGAACTGAGAACAGGACTCCTTTGGGGGAGAATTAGAGGAAGTATTGAAAGAGTTGAAGGAGCTTGCAACCCCATAAAAACAAAAATGCCAACCAACCAGAGCTTCCAGGGACTAAACCACTACCGAAAGACTATACATGGACTGACCCAGGCCTCCAACTGCATATATAGCAGAGAATAGCCTTGTTGGGGCACCAGGGGAAGGGGAAGCCCTTGGTCCTGCCAAGGTTGGACCCCCCAGTGCAGGGGAATATGAGGGTGGGACAGTAAGGGGGATGTAGAGGGGGAATACCTGTATTTGGGAGGGGGAGGAGAGGGAATGGGGGCTTATGGACAGGAAACCGGGAAGGGGAATAACATTTGAAATGTAAGTAAAGAAATATATCTAATAAAAATTTTAAAAAAGGTATTGACATATGTGGTATTTTAAAAGGTATGACTGAATAATGTGTTTCAGGTATTAACGTATGTGGGAAAAGGAGGGGGTGGGGGGAAGAAGAGAGCGTAAAGGGGGTTCCCATGATCAAAGAATATCTTTTTTCTGATGTCATAATGAAACCTTTATTCTGTAAAACTATTCTCAATTAATAAGAGAGAGGCTCATGTGAATGGAAAAACATCACCTCCAACATCAAGTCATCTTTCTCACAGTCTACCTCTCTGTGGTGTTTTTCATCTGCAGCTTCCTTTGCTGTTTGACACTAGAGGACACTCACACAGAAAATGACAGCAAAGACAGCCATATAAAATGGGCTGGGAGACGCGTGGGAAAATTTCATTGACTTGGCCATATCAAATAAATGCAATGTCTGTCCACCACTGTGGGGCGTCCTACATTGAACTCACTTTTCTCCTGGAACCCAGTTCGCATGAGTCACTGTGACTGTCAATGTCATCCAGGTAGATACACGCAGGACTCTTTCATGCACTGTAAAATTTTTCACTCTATGAATATGTTTAAGGGTGCTGTGTTGTACTATTGTTTTGAAAAATGTTTTATTTGTATGGGTGTTTATTCTTTGTGTAGGAACCATCTTGTGTGCCTGTGTCTTTGGAGTCCAGAAGATGACATTAGGATATCAGATTTGGAGTTAAAAATGGTTGTGAGCTGCCCTATGGGTGTTACAAATAGAATCCATCCAGGACACATAGAAGATCAGCCAGTGTTCTGAATTGCTGACTCATCTATGCAGCCTTTGTCTGTCTGTCTGTCTGTCTTCTCTTCTTTCCTCTCTTCTCCACTTTTCTTTCTTTCTTTCTTCCTTCCTTCCTTTCTTTCCCTTTTTTTTTACTAACAGAAATGTTGTGTATTCAGAGTGCAGAATAAAACTATGAAATGTGTACATATTATGGAATGGTTACATTAAGTTAATTGATATATGCATTACTTATACAAAAATGATACAAGTTGGTATATCTGTGTGAAGAATACAAAACACCAACTTCTACAGCTAGGTCTGGTAGTGCATCCTGTAATCCCAGCTACCCAGGAACCACCTGAGGCAGAAGGATCCTAAGTTCAAAACTAGCCTGGAATGAAGAGTGAGTTCAAGGCCAGCCTTTGCAAGTTAGCAGATCTCTTTCTCCAAATACCAAATAACCAGAGGAGTGGAGACAGAATTCACAATCAGAACCCTGGACCAGCACGTCCTCGACTCTAGGTTCTACCCTTAGTACACAAACCTGAGTCTGACTTAATAGCTTTCAAAAGGAAAACACACTGTTGTTTGAGTAGGCACCCCGTTCTGCAAAGGCTCCTCTTACATGACCCACTTTGATAGTCCTTCAGTAATACATTCCAATGAGCAAACCCACTTCCTGCTCACTGCTATCCTAACTTCTACTCGCATCCAATCAGGTTCCTTAAATTCCTTATAAAAGTGACTTCATACAGGGTTGGCCTGTCTTACTTCCATAAAATAATGTCATTCAGTTTTATCCATGTGTTCACAAATGACTCTATCGCCTTCCTTTTAAGTCTCCATATCAGTCTTCGGTGTGCATGTGTTATATCTTCTGTACCTCTTACCCATCTGTGTATCTTACTTGGTCTGATTTCATACTTTGACTCTTTCCAAAATGCGGAAATAGCCAGGGATGAGCAGCTGTCTCTCTGGCATAATGACATCGTTTTCCTTGGACATATCTAGTAGTGTTTCTCACTTGTTGAGGAGCCACTATGGTCTCCAGACTATTCACTCTAATTCCTACTCTTCCACCCGTGTTGTGGAGGGATCCTGTTACTCCACATCTGTGACAACAGGCATCTTTCATCTTTTGATAGCAGGGTGCAGGAGCTGGGGAGATGGCTTCATGGTTAAGAGCACCTGCTACTCTTGCAAAAAAAACTCAAGCTCCATTCACACACATGAAATAAAATTAGTCTTAAAAAGACAGTCATGACACTGATGTCACGATAGCTCAGTTGTAATGAGTACTATCTGTCTGTCCAGAGGATGCAGACCCAATTCCCAGCACCCACATGACGGCACACGGGATCTGTAACTCCATGTCACCCTCTTCTATCTCTGTGAGCACAAGGTACACATACAATGTACATACATACATGCAGAAAAACCATCTGCACTAACGAAATAATAATTAAACATTAAGGAAGTCAATCATTGTGACAAGACTAAATCATATTTAACTGTGTTTCTTGCATCTTTTCAATGGTTAACGACATTAAAATTTTTGTCAAATGCCTCTTGGCCCTTTGTGAATCTGGTGAAGGGTCCCACTAGACTCTATCCAGCTGTGGACTTTTCAACAGATCAGGATATGGGGCTTCTCATTTATCAGCACCCCAACTGTGGGATGTGAAATATATCCCTTTAGTCCATCTGTAGTTGAATTATATCTGTCATGTGAGATCTCACTTCATTCTTCTTCATGTAGAGATCTCTCTTTAGTTTCTGCGTATAGGGCCGGGTTTCTAAGAGGATGGGGCATCCTTTTTTTTTTTTTTTTTTTTTGGAGCTTGGGACCGAACCCAGGGCCTTGCGCTCGCTAGGCAAGCGCTCTACCACTGAGCTAAATCCCCAACCCCATGGATGGGGCATCCTTAAAGGACTCTGGAGATCTACACAAACCTCTGCTTCCCCTGCCTCAGTAGCAAGGCTTAGACCATGCATAATTGGGCAGTGCCCAAGCTACCATAATTAGAATTCATCTTTGTGGAGCTAAGAGTTAAACCTGGGTCTGAGGAACTCTGTTATTGTCCAAGAGTAATTAAGCACCCTGCAGCTCTCCCCATTGCACAATCAGAGGAAAGCATTTGCTCTCAACCTAACTCCCACAGCATGCAAAGCCCCAGTAGCCTGTGCATCCATAGAAGGGACTTGCGTCTGTAGAAGGGGCTATAGAAATGCCAAAGAAACAAAGATATTAGAAGGGACAGAAAATATCTCAGGCTTTACACGAGACAGTGTGGCTGAGCCATCAGTCTCTTATTCATCCCCAAAACAATAGACTGGACGTGCTGTTGGAGTAGGGATAGAAAGAAAATGGGATTGCAGGATGATGGTAAGAACCTGGCTCACTTTACCTTGGCTCGGAATCTGGGTTGCTTGAAGTCCAGGGTGTTCAAAAGAGAGAACTTCAGGTTGTGTGTCCTCCTGTAGAGTAGGAGCCATGTAAGAATGAGATTTCTTTTAGTACTGAATGTGGTTTTTGTTGTTTTTAATGTTTCTATAGAAGGAATAAAGTGCTTATTTATGTTCTTTCCTCTCCTTTCTCTTTCTGCCCAGCGTTATTCTAGCCTACAACCATGCTGCCACCTCAACATCCCAAGTACACACCATCACTATGGTATCATGCCTAGGACAGAATTCACTCTGTTAATATTTGACTTAAGATTCTGTGTATAGGATTCTCTTCTGAGTACCGGTGTTCAAAGATGCTCGTGTAGCGTTCACGTCGGCTTCATGAAATGGGTGGGAAGTGTTGGCTGCACTCAGATACAAGCTCTTCTCTGAGCTGTGGACCTTTCTGAAGTGAACCACTGTGCAGCACACACAGTAAACCGCACCTGAAGGACTTAGCACTTCGCTGACACGAAGGGCTATCTTCCCCCCCCCCCCCCGCCCAAGGGAAGAGTTCATCATGGTCTGCCGTGCTGGCAGAAACCCGAGTAGAAAGTTTGGCATTTGTTTCACCATGCCACCACATCTCTCACGTACAATTTGTTTGTAAAGTAGTGATTGACAGCTTCTGTAAACCCCTGTGAGCTGCAGTGTTTTTAAAATGAGTGTTTTGCCTTATGTATGTCTGTGCAACACACATGCACCTCGCTTCAAGGGATATCTGAGGAGGGATTCACTGGAACTAAAGATAGGCATGTTTGTGACATAGTACGTAGGTACTGGGAACCAAACCCAGGTCCTCTGCAAGAGCAACAAGTACTCTAAAGTTCTGGACCATCCACGCAGTCCCTGTAAACTGCTGCTCAATGTCACACTGAGTGCTAGTGTGCCAGGGCTTAGTAAGGTCGCAGCATCTGGGAGTGGAGAAGGCATCTGGATGGATAATGTAATATATTTCATGATCCGGGCTCACCCTGACTGAAACTTGAGAAATGTACTGATTTTTTTTATTTATTTAAATTGTCTTTTTTAAATTATTTTTCTTTATGGTTGTTGATATGTGCTCTTGCTATGTTGAACCTGCCATGTAGAGCAGGCTGGCCTCTGTCACACAGTAATATAACACAGATGGGGCCCAGCTGAAGGAGAGCATTTGAACACACTCTTGACAGTTCCAGACAAAGTCAGGCTAGAGGAAGAAGTCTTGACTCCCAGGAGATGAACAACAATCGAGTCGAACACTGGGATCACTCAAGTTTACACAGAAAGCTTAACACTGGACTCAATGTGGTGTGACCACATGAAACATACAGGAAGGTGTGTGTCGCCACCTTCAGGATGACTCTGCATTATGCTAGAGCTGATCAGTGTGCTTTAGTGCCCAGTATTAAGGGTTCCAGCACAGGAGCGCTGCCTGGACCTGACCCTACATTCCTTAAGGCTCTGCCAGCAAGAAGCCTATACTTAGAAGGCAGCAAGGAGCCAAGGCTGGTGCTGGCCTTCAGAGGCTGGTGTAGGTAGGCCTTGTGAGCTTGAGGCATGCAGAACGTGCACAATGAATTGAAGGCCAGCCTAGGGTTCACACCCAGAACCTCTCTGCCTCCCTCCCCTCTAAATATTACAACGGAACCACACCAGACATATCTGGATCAAAAGCAACCTGTGCTGCACTTTCATTTCTGCCAAGTTGGATGCTGCAGCCCCACCATGTTCCACTCACTGCCCCACCCATGCAGCTCCCCAATCAGGCTGTGTCCTACGCCAGCCACTCCTGGTTCACTCAGCACATGGAGAGGGGACAGAAATCACATATCACCCCAAAGTGTCAAAGGACGATGCTCATGCCTCTGGGAAATTTCAAAGTCAATGGTGATACAGTACAGTCCCCTTTACAGGAGCTGTGGGCTAGCCTGGGACACTGGCCATCTCGGTTCAAGACCTCAGCAATGAAAACTCTTCATACCCTGTACCTTCAGGCACACAGTGTGGACAGAGCTTAAAAGCAAGGGAGACACCAGAGCTCATCAAATTGCAAGACTTTAGTAAAGCTCAGAGATCTCCTGGTTCCTTGGGTCTACTTTACTAGGTAGTTCCTTCCTCTCAGACTGTAGACTCTGGGGGGAAATCTCTCAGGAGGGAAGCAGGGTGCCTGTCAGCTATATCAGGCAGAAAGGGGATGCCATTCAGATGTGCTTAGTTTGCCCGATCACAGGCCGATGAGAAGGCACAGACAGAAGGGACTGAAGTCGATGGATCGGTTTCTTGGGCAACAAATGAAAATGAAAAACCAAACAGCCCAACCAACCCTAGCTCATTCTCTCTCTCTCTCTCTCTCTCTCTGGGTTGCTGCTGTGCATTTCTCTTGGGAAAGGGAAGTTCTCAACGTCTGGATTGTAAAGGTACACAGAAGCGTCTTTGTGGCTCTAGAGCTCAGGCTGTGCCCTTCCTGGAGCCATGCTTTCTCAATGTTCAACAGTGCTGAGTCTCTCAGAGGATAGGGAAGGGGAAAGGGACTCAGGAGATCCACACAAGCCTGCTCAACATACCTCACCCTGACCTGCCTCTTCCTCCCTCACTAGTCAGCCTCAGAACCAGCCTCATGTGCTCCCTCCCAGCAACTTTAAGCCCTCACTCCATCCCCTCCCTCCATCCCATCCCTCCACCTCCAAGGAGGAAGTCATTTTCTCTCACCCCAAGCTTTCAGAGTCTCCAAGTTCTCAACAGCCCGTACTCTGAGAGAATAGCTATGAGGACGCCAAGGAGTCAAGATTCCTAGAAAGAAAACAGCCAGGGTTAACCTGAGAGGGAAGGATTGTGCAGGTGACTGCTACCCCACATGTTGGGGTAGAAATCTCAGCTCAAGTCTAGACAAATGACACCAGGCCAACATGGTTCCATGTGGAGAGGTTTAAGGAGAGACTGAGACAAGGGATAGAGAGAGAGAAGAAGAGTAGAAGAGGAGAGGGGAAGAGACAGGCCATGAGCACGTGGAGAAAGGGGGGAGGGGAGTAGGGAGAGAAGGGACAAAGGGGAAGAGGGGAAGAGGAGGGAGAACAAGAGCAAGAGCAAGAGGGTGAGGAGGGGGCCAGCAGCCCCTTTCATAGTGTGAGGCATACCTGGCTGTTGCCAGGTAACTGTGGGGGTGAAGCTTATACAGAATGCTAACACCACATCCTCCCAGAGCCAAGAAGTAGACAGGACTTGATGTTGTGTGGAGACAGAAAGAGAAAGACAGCAGGGTTGAATCTGTCACAGTGGACCTGGCTCACTTACTCTGTGTCCCAGAAGCTGTGTTCCCTGAAGCTCAGAGCACTGGTAGGCTTCCAGGCCTTTCCTTTGTCCAGAGAGGCAGCAAGGGTGATGAGAATTCAAGAGCACAGCGAATGTGGAGGGAGAGCCAATATGTATAGCCACAGTGGGAAAGCTGGCCGAGGTAAAACGGAGTAAGCCCGGCTTTTTTTTTTTTTTTTTTTTTTTTTTTTTTTTTTTTTTTTTTTTGTGGCTAGGTTTTTCAGTTAGTCTGAGTCACCACTCTGAGACTTTGAGCATTTCCTCACTCCACGTAGTATAGCAGGAAACTTAGGTGCTTTGTGCCAATGTGACTCGAACTGACAACAAGAACAACAACATTTTTTTGTTAATTTAAAAGGCGCAAACAAAAATGAAACTACATGGAATTCGCAGGGCAGGCCCTTGTGGAAAGAGCAGGTGGGGGAGGGGAAAGGTTCAGGGAAATTTGCTCATATTCATCTAGTAAACACGAAAGCTCAGCACCAAGATCTCCTGGTGAAACAACAAGAAATACAAAATGATAAAGAGCGCTTCTGCTCTTATCTGCCTGGCGGGGTCATGCCAGGCTGTGTGGGCACCGTCTTACGGTGGGCTGGAGGTCTCATCATTGGAGGTCCGGGCATCATGGGCATGTGGCCTCCCATGGGTGCCCTCATCCCAGGAGCGGGTCCCAAAGGCATCATGCCACAAGGAAAAGGTCCCGTCATTGGCATCATAGGGGGACCGCCTATGTGGAATCCAGGCATCATGCCAGGAGGAGGAGAACAAGGGAGACTGGAGGGAGGTGGGATCATGGCCCCTGCAGGCTGAGGAGCAGAGAATGGAGTTGGAGACATCTTTCCTTGTTGAAATGCAGTCGTTGTTTGGGTTTCTGACCACTGCTGTGTGTCTTCCTCACAGACAGAGAATCATGGGTAAGATACGTATCCCAGTAGTCATAATAAAATTTAGGCACGTTGCTCCACAGGCAGTTGGCTACTTGGCTCCCTGCTACCAGGAACTGACGCACACAGGCTGTGCCGACGGAAAGGTGAGGGGCTGTATGGAAGCTTTTTAATTTAATTAAACATGAAGATCCTGTCTCCCTGAAGGGGACCCAGCCTCTCCATCATCAGCAGCCTTCCCAGAGCAGCCTTGGCCCCAGGGCTTTCATGAGCAGGTGCTGGGAGGAGGAGAGATGGGGATGTCCTGGGAGAAGGAAGAGGCATGTAGAGAGGACTATTGCACCAACACTGGCAGAGGAGAAACACACACACACACACACACACACACACACACACACACACACAAACACACTCACACATACACACACACTCACACACACTCACACACACACTCACACACATTCACACACAGGAACACAGACACTGCTATCACTTTGCTTTCTTTGGGTCTGTTTTTATACTAATTACGACACTGCATGTTTGTGTAGCTCTTTGCCTCTGTGTCCAAACTCAAGAATACGCAAGGATTTATTTTTCCTTTCTTTGTTTTCAGCTTTTTGTTTGTTTCTTTAGCATGTGGTGGGGAAAGTTTTACTACACACATATTTAACCAATACTGGGTTTCTTTAGACATTGTCCTAACAGCAAATGGTACTCTGTGGTCACACTCATCCCTTTAAACTGTCTCATTCCCACTGCCCACAGGGAGCACGGGTTTGAATGCACAGGAACTGAAATGCTCAACCCACTGCAGTCCCTCTGCTGTCAATCATGTCCTCTGGGGAGCAGCACCCAAACCCCACCTCTGCCTCGAATGACTGTTCATGGAAGTATAGCCAAGAATCTCATTGTCAGGCTGCAGGCAGGGGGCCACCCATGTAAGGAAACACGTGGGTATGCCCCAGCGCCTGCTGTGGCAGAGTCACCAACTCCGGCCATGCTAAACCTTTCATAATTACATACGAATCAGTTTCCCATCGCCAAAAGAATTTGAGCAAGCACTTTGCCTAGGGATTCAACAAAACAATCTTACAGCATTGGAGTATTGAACAGGGAGATTCTTCAGAGGGCCAGATTTTACTCAGGAGCCAGACACTGACTGACTATGGTCTAAGGCTTGAGAAAGATGCACCTCTGTCCTGTGCCTTTGTGGTACTGCTTAGTTTCGTTTCGCTTTCCCTGCTTTTGAGTTTCTGTTTCCTAGGAAAGGATAGCAGGGTTCTCTCTCCGTCTCCACCCTGCTAACCACAAGGAGCAAAGGCTACTTCCTGTTATGTCATGCCCACCACTTACAGTCGGTGTGAAGTTCATGAGCTCTGGCTCGAGGCCGAGACACTGTGTCAAAAGAAACACTAAAGCCCTCAAGGAGCAATGGGGTAAAAATGGCTGTGCAAACTAAACTGTCTTCATTGGCCTCTTTGGTTGTGAGACAGGGTCTCAGGTGTCCCTGGCTGTCCTTGAACTGGCTGTGTCACTAACAAACACATGGAACGCCTGACATCTTGGTCATGCCCAACCCTAAGTGTTGACAGCACAAGCCTGTGCCACCATGCCTGGCTGGCTGTATTTTACTTTTTGATTGTTGATGCTTTTGATTTAATACTCAAAAGAAAAGAGTGCTCTTGCAGTTTTCATACATGAATAGCATCGTACCGTGCCCCGTTATGCTCCCTTTTATCTATCCCTCCCCTAGGAGTCTCCTAATCACCATCTTTCTACCTTCATATCATACATGCCCATCTACAGCTCAAACACGAGAGACCTGAGAGAGTTCCTTCCCCTTCCTGTTAGTGTTTTATTCTTCTCGATTTCTTCCTCTTTCTGTATGTGTGTGTGTGTGTGTGTGTGTGTGTGTGTGTGTGTGTGTGTGTGTGTGTGTGTATGTATGTATGGTGGGGGAAGTTTGACTCTAGGAATTTAATTAATATTATTTCATATATGCTAATTAATATGAGGATGTATTCATGACCCATTGTACAAGGAGGCCATACTATCTCAGACCCAAAAATCATAGGCGTGTTAGAGAGTTTCCAGAAGTTGACTTGCTGGGTCAAGTGATAAACTGTTTATATATTTGGTGTTTACCATTAGGTTTTTTCCCAGAAACTTGATCTTGGTCCCGTCTCTGGAGGCACACTGGGCACCTCTCAGAAGGAGAGGCCTAGAATTCCATATCTATTACAAACTAACACTTTTCCTCCAGGTTGCCCACACCCTCAGATCTGGGCATGGAGAATAACACTGTCCTAAGATAAGTTCAGACCCATGCGTCCAGATGGGGCCCAGCTGAAGGAGAGCATTTGAACACACTCTTGACAGTTCCAGACAAAGTCAGGCTAGAGGAAGAAGTCTTGACTCCCAGGAGATGAACAACAATCGAGTCGAACACTGGGATCACTCAAGTTTACACAGAAAGCTTAACACTGGTCTCAATGTGGTGTAACCACATGAAACATACAGGAAGGTGTGTGTCGCCACCTTCAGGATGACTCTGCATTATGCTAGAGCTGATCAGTGTGCTTTAGTGCCCAGTATTAAGGGTTCCTGCACAGGAGCGCTGCCTGGACCTGACCCTACATTCCTTAAGGCTCTGCCAGCAAGAAGCCTATACTTAGAAGGCAGCAAGGAGCCAAGGCTGGTGCTGGCCTTCAGAGGCTGGTGTAGGTAGGCCTTGTGAGCTTGAGGCATGCAGAACGTGCGCAATGAATTGAAGGCCAGCCTAGGGTTCACACCCAGAACCTCTCTGCCTCCCTCCCCTCTAAATATTACAACGGAACCACACCAGACATATCTGGATCAAAAGCAACCTGTGTTGCCAAGAGGGGAGTACTTTCATTTCTGCCAAGTTGGATGCTGCAGCCCCACCATGTTCCGTTCACTGCCCCACCCATGCACTCCCCAATCAGGCTGTGTCCTACGCCAGCCACCCCTGGTTCACTCAGCACATGGAGAGGGGACAGAAATCACATATCACCCCAAAGTGTCAAAGGACGATGCTCATGCCTCTGGGAAATTTCAAAGTCAATGGTGATACAGTACAGTCCCCTTTACAGGAGCTGTGGGCTAGCCTGGGACACTGGCCATCTCGGTTCAAGACCTCAGCAATGAAAACTCTTCATACCCTGTACCTTCAGGCACACAGTGTGGACAGAGCTTAAAAGCAAGGGAGACACCAGAGCTCATCAAATTGCAAGACTTTAGTAAAGCTCAGAGATCTCCTGGTTCCTTGGGTCTACTTTACTAGGTAGTTCCTTCTTCTCAGACTGTAGACTCTGGGGGGAAATCTCTCAGGAGGGAAGCAGGGTGCCTGTCAGCTATATCAGGCAGAAAGGGGATGCCATTCAGATGTGCTTAGTTTGCCCGGATCGCAGGCCGATGAGAAGGCACAGACAGAAGGGACTGAAGTCGATGGATCGGTTTCTTGGGCAACAAATGAAAATGAAAAACCAAACAGCCCAACCAACCCTAGCTCATTCTCTCTCTCTCTCTCTCTCTCTCTCTCTCTCTCTCTGGGTTGCTGCTGTGCATTTCTCTTGGGAAAGGGAAGTTCTCAACGTCTGGATTGTAAAGGTACACAGAAGCGTCTTTGTGGCTCTAGAGCTCAGGCTGTGCCCTTCCTGGAGCCATGCTTTCTCAATGTTCAACAGTGCTGAGTCTCTCAGAGGATAGGGAAGGGGAAAGGGACTCAGGAGATCCACACAAGCCTGCTCAACATACCTCACCCTGACCTGCCTCTTCCTCCCTCACTAGTCAGCCTCAGAACCAGCTTCATGTGCTCCCTCCCAGCAACTTTAAGCCCTCACTCCATCCCCTCCCTCCATCCCATCCCTCCACCTCCAAGGAGGAAGTCATTTTCTCTCACCCCAAGCTTTCAGAGTCTCCAAGTTCTCAACAGCCCGTACTCTGAGAGAATAGCTATGAGGACGCCAAGGAGTCAAGATTCCTAGAAAGAAAACAGCCAGGGTTAACCTGAGAGGGAAGGGTTGTGCAGGTGACTGCTACCCCACATGTTGGGGTAGAAATCTCAGCTCAAGTCTAGACAAATGACACCAGGCCAACATGGTTCCATGTGGAGAGGTTTAAGGAGAGACTGAGACAAGGGACAGAGAGAGAGAAGAAGAGTAGAAGAGGAGAGGGGAAGAGACAGGCCATGAGCACATGGAGAGAGGGGGGAGGGGAGTAGGGAGAGAAGGGACAAAGGGGAAGAGGGGAAGAGGAGGGAGAACAAGAGCAAGAGCAAGAGGGTGAGGAGGGGGCCAGCAGCCCCTTTCATAGTGTGAGGCATACCTGGCTGTTGCCAGGTAACTGTGGGGGTGAAGCTTATACAGAATGCTAACACCACATCCTCCCAGAGCCAAGAAGTAGACAGGACTTGATGTTGTGTGGAGACAGAAAGAGAAAGACAGCAGGGTTGAATCTGTCACAGTGGACCTGGCTCACTTACTCTGTGTCCCAGAAGCTGTGTTCCCTGAAGCTCAGAGCACTGGTAGGCTTCCTGGCCTTTCCTTTGTCCAGAGAGGCAGCAAGGGTGATGAGAGCAATGCAAATGTGGAGGGAGAGCCAATATGTATAGCCACAGTGGGAACTCTGGATGACGTAAAACGGAGTAAGCCCCGCCTTTTTTGCTACTTTTTGAGTTAGTCTGAGTCATCACTCTGAGACTTTGAAAGCATTTCCTCACTCCACGTAGTATAGCACGAAACTTAGGTGCTTTGTGCCAATGTGACTCGAACTGACAACAAGAACAACAACATTTTTTTTTCTTAATTTAAAAGGAGCAAACAAAAATGAAACTACATGGAATTTGCAGGCCCTTGTGGAAGGAGCAGGTGGGGGAGGGGAAAGGTTCAGGGAAATTTGCTCATATTCATCTAGTAAACACGAAAGCTCAGCGCCAAGATCTCCTGGTGAAACCACAAGAAATACAAAATGATAAAGAGCGCTTCTGCTCTTATCTGCCTGGTGGGGTCATGCCAGGCTGTGTGGGCACTGTCTTACGGTGGGCTGGAGGTCTCATCATTGGAGGTCCGGGCATCATGGGCATGTGGCCTCCCATGGGTGCCCTCATCCCAGGAGCGGGTCCCAAAGGCATCATCCCACGAGGAAAAGGTCCCATCATTGGCATCATGGGGGGACCGCCTATGTGGAATCCAGGCATCATGCCAGGAGGAGGAGAACAAGGGAGACTGGAGGGAGGTGGGATCATGGCCCCTGCAGGCTGAGGAGCAGAGAATGGAGTTGGAGACATCTTTCCTTGTTGAAATGCAGTCGTTGTTTGGGTTTCTGACCACTGCTGTGTGTCTTCCTCACAGACAGAGAATCATGGGTAAGATACGTATCCCAGTAGTCATAATAAAATTTAGGCACGTTGCTCCACAGGCAGTTGGCTACTTGGGTCCCAGCTACCAGGAACTGACTGCACACAGGCTGTGCCGACAGAAAGGTGAGGGGCTGTATGGAAGCTTTTTAATTTAATTAAACATGAAGATCCTGTCTCCCTGAAGGGGACACAGTCCTTCCATCATCAGCAGCCTTCCCAGAGCAGCCTTGGCCCCAGGGCTTTCATGAGCAGGTGCTGGGAGGAGGAGAGATGGGGATGTCCTGGGAGAAGGAAGAGGCATGTAGAGAGGACTATTGCACCAACACTGGCAGAGGAGAAACACACACACACACACACACACACACACACACACTCACACACACTCACACACACACTCACACACATTCACACACAGGAACACAGACACTGCTATCACTTTGCTTTCTTTGGGTCTGTTTTTATACTAATTACGACACTGCATGTTTGTGTAGCTCTTTGCCTCTGTGTCCAAACTCAAGAATACGCAAGGATTTATTTTTCCTTTCTTTGTTTTCAGCTTTTTGTTTGTTTCTTTAGCATGTGGTGGGGAAAGTTTTACTACACACATATTTAACCAATACTGGGTTTCTTTAGACATTGTCCTAACAGCAAATGGTACTCTGTGGTCACACTCATCCCTTTAAACTGTCTCATTCCCACTGCCCACAGGGAGCACGGGTTTGAATGCACAGGAACTGAAATGCTCTACCCACTGCAGTCCCTCTGCTGTCAATCATGTCCTCTGGGGAGCAGCACCCAAACCCCACCTCTGCCTCGAATGACTGTTCATGGAAGTATAGCCAAGAATCTCATTGTCAGGCTGCAGGCAGGGGGCCACCCATGTAAGGAAACACGTGGGTATGCCCCAGCGCCTGCTGTGGCAGAGTCACCAACTCCGGCCATGCTAAACCTTTCATAATTACATACGAATCAGTTTCCCATCGCCAAAAGAATTTGAGCAAGCACTTTGCCTAGGGATTCAACAAAACAATCTTACAGCATTGGAGTATTGAACAGGGAGATTCTTCAGAGGGCCAGATTTTACTCAGGAGCCAGACACTGACTGACTATGGTCTAAGGCTTGAGAAAGATGCACCTCTGTCCTGTGCCTTTGTGGTACTGCTTAGTTTCGTTTCGCTTTCCCTGCTTTTGAGTTTCTGTTTCCTAGGAAAGGATAGCAGGGTTCTCTCTCCGTCTCCACCCTGCTAACCTCAAGGAGCAAAGGCTACTTCCTGTCATGTCATGCCCACCACTTACAGTCGGTGTGAAGTTCATGAGCTCTGGCTCGAGGCCGAGACACTGTGTCAAAAGAAACACTAAAGCCCTCAAGGAGCAATGGGGTAAAAATGGCTGTGCAAACTAAACTGTCTTCATTGGCCTCTTTGGTTGTGTGACAGGGTCTCAGGTGTCCCTGGCTGTCCTTGAACTGGCTGTGTCACTAACAAACACATGGAATGCCTGACATCTTGGTCATGCCCAACCCTAAGTGTTGACAGCACAAGCCTGTGCCACCATGCCTGGCTGGCTGTATTTTACTTTTTGATTGTTGATGCTTTTGATTTAATACTCAAAAGAAAAGAGTGCTCTTGCAGTTTTCATACATGAATAGCATTGTACCGTGCCCCGTTATGCTCCCTTTTATCTATCCCTCCCCTAGGAGTCTCCTAATCACCATCTTTCTACCTTCATATCATACATGCCCATCTACAGCTCAAACACGAGAGACCTGAGAGAGTTCCTTCCCCTTCCTGTTAGTGTTTTATTCTTCTCGATTTCTTCCTCTTTCTGTATGTGTGTGTGTGTGTCTCAAGTGATTTGTATCTTCGTCTCTACACACACTTTAACTTAGTGTCTACCTTTGCCAATCTTTTTTTTTTTTGATTTTTTTTTTATTAACTTGAGTATTTCTTATATACATTTCGAGTGTTATTCCCTTTCCCGGTTTCCGGGCAAACATCCCCCTCCCCCCTCCCCTTCCTTATGGGTGTTCCCCTCCCAACCCTCCCCCCATTGCCGCCCTCCCCCCATAGACTAGTTCACTGGGGGTTCAGTCTTAGCAGGACCCAGGGCTTCCCCTTCCACTGGTGCTCTTACTAGGATATTCATTGCTACCTATGGGGTCAGAGTCCAGGGTCAGTCCATGTATAGTCTTTAGGTAGTGGCTTAGTCCCTGGAAGCTCTGGTTGCTTGGCATTGTTGTACTTTTGGGGTCTCGAGCCCCTTCAAGCTCTTCCAGTTCTTTCTCTGATTCCTTCAATAGGGGACCTATTCTGAGTTCAGTGGTTTGCTGCTGGCATTCGCCTCTATATTTGCTGTATTCTGGCTGTGTCTCTCAGGAGCGATCTACATCCGGCTCCTGTCGGTCTGCACTTCTTTGCTTCATCCATCTTGTCTAATTGGGTGGCTGTATATGTATGGGCCACATGTGGGGCAGGCTCTGAATGGGTGTTCCTTCAGTCTCTGTTTTAATCTTTGCCTCTCCCTTCCCTGCCAAGAGTATTCTTTTTCCTCATTTAAAGAAGGAGTGAAGCATTCACATTTTGATCATCCGTCTTGAGTTTCGTTTGTTCTAGGGATCTAGGGTAATTCAAGCATTTGGGCTAATAGCCACTTATCAATGAGTGCATACCATGTATGTCTTTCTGTGATTGGGTTAGCTCACTCAGGATGATATTTTCCAGTTCCAACCATTTGCCTACGAATTTCATAAACTCGTTGTTTTTGATAGCTGAGTAATATTCCATTGTGTAGATGTACCACATTTTCTGTATCCATTCCTCTGTTGAAGGGCATCTGGGTTCTTTCCATTTTCTGGCTATTATAAATAAGGCTGCGATGAACATAGTGGAGCACGTGTCTCTTTTATATGTTGAGGCATCTTTTGGGTATATGCCCAAGAGAGGTATAGCTGGATCCTCAGGCAGTTCAATGTCCAATTTTCTGAGGAACCTCCAGACTGATTTCCAGAATGGTTTTACCAGTCTGCAATCCCACCAACAATGGAGGAGTGTTCCTCTTTCTCCACATCCTCGCCAGCATCTGCTGTCACCTGAGTTTTTGATCTTAGCCAATCGCACTGGTGTGAGGTGAAATCTCAGGGTTGTTTTGATTTGCATTTCCCTTATGACTAAAGATGTTGAACATTTCTTTAGGTGTTTCTCCGCCATTCGGCATTCCTCAGCTGTGAATTCTTTGTTTAGCTCTGAACCCCATTTTTTAATAGGGTTATTTGTTTCCCTGCGGTCTAACTTCTTGAGTTCTTTGTATATTTTGGAAATAAGGCCTCTATCTGTTGTAGGATTGGTAAAGATCTTTTCCCAATCTGTTGGTTGCCGTTTTGTCCTAACCACAGTGTCCTTTGCCTTACAGAAGCTTTGCAGTTTTATGAGATCCCATTTGTCGATTCTTGATCTTAGAGCATAAGCCATTGGTGTTTTGTTCAGGAAATTTTTTCCAGTGCCCATGTGTTCCAGATGCTTCCCTAGTTTTTCTTCTATTAGTTTGAGTGTGTCTGGTTTGACGTGGAGGTCCTTGATCCACTTGGACTTAAGCTTTGTACAGGGTGATAAGGATGGATCGATCTGCATTCTTCTACATGTTGCCCTCCAGTTGAACCAGCACCATTTGCTGAAAATGCTATCTTTTTTCCATTGGATGGTTTTGGCTCCTTTGTCAAAAATCAAGTGACCATAGGTGTGTGGGTTCATTTCTGGGTCTTCAATTCTATTCCATTGGTCTATCTGTCTGTCTCTGTACCAATACCATGCAGTTTTTATCACTATTGCTCTGTAATACTGCTTGAGTTCAGGGATAGTGATTCCCCCTGAAGTCCTTTTATTGTTGAGGATAGCTTTAGCTATCCTGGGTTTTTTGTTATTCCAGATGAATTTGCAAATTGTTCTGTCTAACTCTTTGAAGAATTGGATTGGTATTTTGATGGGGATTGCATTGAATCTGTAGATTGCTTTTGGTAAAATGGCCATTTTTACCATATTAATCCTGCCAATCCATGAGCATGGGAGATCTTTCCATCTTCTGAGGTCTTCTTCAATTTCTTTCCTCAGTGTCTTGAAGTTCTTATTGTACAGATCTTTTACTTGCTTGGTTAAAGTCACACCGAGGTACTTTATATTATTTGGGTCTATTATGAAGGGTGTCGTTTCCCTAATTTCTTTCTCGGCTTGTTTCTCTTTTGTATAGAGGAAGGCAACTGATTTATTTGAGTTAATTTTATACCCAGCCACTTTGCTGAAGTTGTTTATCAGCTTTAGTAGTTCTCTGGTGGAACTTTTGGGATCACTTAAATATACTATCATGTCATCTGCAAATAGTGATATTTTGACCTCTTCTTTTCCGATCTGTATCCCTTTGATCTCCTTTTGTTGTCTGATTGCTCTGGCTAGAACTTCAAGAACTATATTGAATAAGTAGGGACAGAGTGGGCAGCCTTGTCTAGTCCCTGATTTTAGTGGGATTGCTTCAAGTTTCTCTCCATTTAGTTTAATTTTGAATTTTGTCAAATGCTTTCTCAGCATCTAATGAAATGATCATGTGGTTCTGTTCTTTCAGTTTGTTTATATAATGGATCACGTTGATGGTTTTCCGTATATTAAACCATCCCTGCATGCCTGGGATGAAGCCTACTTGATCATGGTGGATGATTGTTTTGATGTGCTCTTGAATTCGGTTTGCCAGAATTTTATTGAGTATTTTTGCGTCGATATTCATAAGGGAAATTGGTCTGAAGTTCTCTTTCTTTGTTGTGTCTTTGTGTGGTTTAGGTATAAGAGTAATTGTGGCTTCGTAGAAGGAATTCGGTAGGGCTCCATCTGTTTCAATTTTGTGGAATAGTTTGGATAATATTGGTATGAGGTCTTCTATGAAGGTTTGATAGAATTCTGCACTAAACCCGTCTGGACCTGGGCTCTTTTTGGTTGGGAGACCTTTAATGACTGCTTCTATTTCCTTAGGAGTTATGGGGTTGTTTAACTGGTTTATCTGTTCCTGATTTAACTTCGATACCTGGTATCTGTCTAGGAAATTGTCCATTTCCTGAAGATTTTCAAATTTTGTTGAATATAGGTTTTTATAGTAAGATCTGATGATTTTTTGAATTTCCTCCGAATCTGTAGTTATGTCTCCCTTTTCATTTCTGATTTTGTTAATTTGGACACACTCTCTGTGTCCTCTCGTTAGTCTGGCTAAGGGTTTATCTATCTTGTTGATTTTCTCAAAGAACCAACTTTTGGTTCTGTTGATTCTTTCTATGGTCCTTTTTGTTTCTACTTGGTTGATTTCAGCTCTGAGTTTGATTATTTCCTGCCTTCTACTCCTCCTGGGTGTATTTGCTTCTTTTTGTTCTAGAGCTTTTAGGTGTGCTGTCAAGCTGCTGACATATGCTCTTTCCTGTTTCTTTCTGCAGGCACTCAGCGCTATGAGTTTTCCTCTTAGCACAGCTTTCATTGTGTCCCATAAGTTTGAGTATGTTGTATCTTCATTTTCATTAAATTCTAAAAAGTTTTTAATTTCTTTCTTTATTTCTTCCTTGACCAGGTTATCATTGAGTAGAGCATTGTTCAATTTCCACGTATATGTGGGCATTCTTCCCTTATTGTTATTGAAGACCAGTTTTAGGCCGTGGTGGTCCGATAGCACGCATGGGATTATTTCTATCTTTCTGTACCTGTTGAGGCCCGTTTTTTGACCAATTATATGGTCAATTTTGGAGAAAGTACCATGAGGAGCTGAGAAGAAGGTATATCCTTTTGCTTTAGGATAGAATGTTCTATAAATATACGTTAAGTCCATTTGGCTCATGACTTCTCTTAGTCTGTCTACATCACTGTTTAATTTCTGTTTCCATGATCTGTCCATTGATGAGAGTGGGGTGTTGAAATCTCCCACTATTATTGTGTGAGGTGCAATGTGTGTTTTGAGCTTTAGTAAGGTTTCTTTTACGTATGTAGGTGCCCTTTTATTTGGGGCATAGATATTTAGGATTGAGAGTTCATCTTGGTTGATTTTTCCTTTGATGAATATGAAGTGTCCTTCCTTATCTTTTTTGATGACTTTTAGTTGGAAATTGATTTTATTTGATATTAGAATGGCTACTCCAGCTTGCTTCTTCTGACCATTTGCTTGGAAAATTGTTTTCCAGCCTTTCACTCTGAGGTAGTGTCTGTCTTTGTCTCTGAGGTGTGTTTCCTGTAGGCAGCAGAATGCAGGGTCCTCGTTGCGTATCCAGTTTGTTAATCTATGTCTTTTTATTGGGGAGTTGAGGCCATTGATATTGAGAGATATTAAGGAATAGTGATTATTGCTTCCCGTTATATTCATATTTGGATGTGAGGTTATGTTTGTGTGCTTTCATTCTCTTTGTTTTGTTGCCAAGACGATTAGTTTCTTGCTTCTTCTAGGGTATAGCTTGCCTCCTTATGTTGGGCTTTACCATTTATTATCCTTTGTAGTGCTGGATTTGTAGAAAGATATTGTGTAAATTTGGTTTTGTCATGGAATATCTTGGTTTCTCCATCAATGTTAATTGAGAGTTTTGCAGGATACAGTAATCTGGGCTGGCATTTGTGTTCTCTTAGGGTCTGTATAACATCAGTCCAGGATCTTCTGGCCTTCATAGTTTCTGGCGAGAAGTCTGGTGTGATTCTGATAGGTCTCCCTTTATATGTTACTTGACCTTTTTCCCTTACTGCTTTTAATATTCTTTCTTTATTTTGTGCGTTTGGTGTTTTGACAATTATGTGACGGGAGGTGTTTCTTTTCTGGTCCAATCTATTTGGAGTTCTGTAGGCTTCTTGTATGTCTATGGGTATCTCTTTTTTTAGGTTAGGGAAGTTTTCTTCTATGATTTTGTTGAAGATATTTACTGGTCCTTTGAGCAGGGAGTCTTCACTCTCTTCTATACCTATTATCCTTAGGTTTGATCTTCTCATTGAGTCCTGGATTTCCTGTATGTTTTGGACCAGTAGCTTTTTCCGCTTTACATTATCTTTGACAGTTGAGTCAATGATTTCTATGGAATCTTCTGCTCCTGAGATTCTCTCTTCCATCTCTTGTATTCTGTTGGTGAAGCTTGTATCTACAGCTCCTTGTCTCTTCTTTTGGTTTTCTATATCCAGGGTTGTTTCCATGTGTTCTTTCTTGATTGCTTCTATTTCCATTTTTAATTCCTTCAACTGTTTGATTGTGTTTTCCTGGAATTCTTTCAGGGATTTTTGCGATTCCTCTCTGTAGGCTTTTACTTGTTTATTAATGTTTTCCTGTGCTTCCCTAAGTGTGTTCAAGTCTTTCTTGAAGTCCTCCAGCATCATGATCAAATATGATTTTGAAACTAGATCTTGCTTTTCTGGTGTGTTTGGATATTCCATGTTTGTTTTGGTGGGAGAATTGGGCTCCGATGATGGCATGTAGTCTTGGTTTCTGTTGCTTGGGTTCCTGCGCTTGCCTCTCGCCATCAGATTATCTCTAGTGTTACTTTGTTTTGCTATTTCTGACAGTGGCTAGACTGTCCTATAAGCCTGTGTGTCAGGAGTGCTGTAGACCTGTTTTCCTCTCTTTCAGTCAGTTATGGGGACAGAGTGTTCTGCTTTCGGGCGTGTAGTTTTTCCTCTCTACAGGTCTTCAGCTGTTCCTGTGGGCCTGTGTCTTGAGTTCACCAGGCAGCTTTCTTGCAGCAGAAAATTTGGTCTTACCTGTGGTCCCGAGGCTCAGGTTCGCTCGTGGGGTGCTGCCCAGGGGCTCTCTGCAGCGGCAGCAACCAGGAAGACCTGTGCCGCCCCTTCCGGGAGCTTCAGTGCACCAGGGTTCCAGATGGTCTTTGGCTTTTTCCTCTGGCGTCCGAGATGTGTGTGCAGGGAGCAGTCTCTTCTGGTTTCCCAGGCCTGTCTGCCTCTCTGAAGGTTTAGCTCTCCCTCCCACGGGATTTGGGTGCAGAGAATTGTTTATCCGGTCTGTTTCCTTCAGGGTCCGGCGGTGTCTCTGGCAGGGGTCCTGCCGCTCCTGAGCCCTCCCCCACGGGAGCCCAGAGGCCTTATACAGTTTCCTCTTGGGCCAGGGATGTGGGCAGGGATGAGCAGTGTTGGTGGTATCTTCCGCTCTGCAGCCTCAGGAGTGCCCACCTGACCAGGCGGTTGGGTCTCTCTCTCACCGGGTCTGGGAGCAGAGAGCTGCTGCGGGCCGGGATCCGCGGGTACCTTTGCCAATCTTGATTCACACTCCTTTGTAAATATTTTATTTCCTCCTTGTTTTGTGTCACCATTTTCCAATGGAGTCTATAAGAAATTTGTCAAAGTCTTCCTGCCCTGGGTAGGGATGGAGTTTAGAGGCAAATGAAATCTGGTGTCATTTGCCAAACACAGAGAGAGAGAGGGAGGGGGGAGAGGGAGGGAGAGGGAGAGGGAGAGAGGGAGAGGGAGAGGGAGAGAGGGAGAGGGAGAGGGAGAGGGAGAGGGAGAGGGAGAGGAAAGACAGAGACAAGGAGACAGAGAGAGACAGAGAGACAGCCCGACCTGTATAGTGAGTCACTGTATCCAAATGTTTTTAAATACCCCCTCCTAGTTTTGAGAAGTGCAATTTCTGCATATGGCAGGTCTGCTGTGCTCATGAATCCATAGCAGCTATGGGTACCTGCGTAAGACCTGCTCAAGGTAAAGTCAGGCAGCAACTCCAGTGTCGATGGGGAGGAAATCATGACCCTCCGTCCTAGAGAAACTATTGGCAACTGATGGCTGAAGGCAGGCTGGTGTCTTGGTTAGAGTTGCTTATTGCTGTGATGAAACCCCATGACCTAAGCAAATTGAGGAGGAATGGATTTATTTGGCTTATACCTCCGTATCGCTGTTCATCATCAAAGGGAGTCAGGACAGAACTCACACAGGATGGCAACCTGAAGGCAGGAGCTGAGGCAGAGGCCACTGAAATGGGTGTTGCTTCCTGGCATGCTGTCTATGGCTTGTTCCACCTGTTTTCTTATGGAAACCGGGACCAGCAGTCCAGAGATGGTCCCCACAATGGGCATGGGCCCTCCCCCGAAATCATGAATTAAGAAAATGTCTTAAAGGAGAGCCCACAGCCTGATTATATGGAGACAGCTTCTTGACTGAGGTTCCCTCCTCCCAGATGACGTTGGCTTGTATCAGGTGGACGTAAAACAATGGTAGTCATTTCTGTCCTGACATGTGGTTCCTGGTAGCTTACCCATGCTTAAATAGTCAGCACTGGTTGGTGGCCCTGGTTTTAAAGAGACGATGACATGATGGTAGAGAAGGGCCAATCTCAGGAAAAAGTTAGAGTTTGCTATGATCAGGATCCATTGCTATATGTATGAAATGTCAAAGAATAGATAAAAATTATTTTTAAAATTACACAATGACAACCACAAGGACATTGCAACACCTGCTTACAGTGAGGGTTGACGTAACCATGGTGAAATGAAAAGGAAACTGTGTAGCCAGCAGAGTGGCTGCCACTAGAGATCGCTGTGTTGAGTCAAATAAGCCAGACCTAGAACAAGAAAGATTTTCTCTTGTATGCAGAATCCAAGTTCATTTGGAAGGAAGAACAGGACAGAAGGGAAAGCAGAAGAAAAGGGGAGAATAAGAGGAGGGGGGAAAAAGGACAAGGGAGGGGAGACCAGGAAGGAAGCGACATCAGGAGAAGAGGTGAGAGAGGGAATGTAAATGAGAAAGGCAGTTCTACAGAACTCTTAGCTCTGATTCCCACAGAAGCATGATTCTTTGTTACAGGGAGGGCACATAGCATGTGGGAGGTTTTTCTCATTTGTAGGAAGAGAAATGATTATATTGACTCTGTTACATCTGAAGCTTTATAGTAGTGTTTAACTCAAATTGTGCCAGAGTGGCATACACTGAGTGGCATATTCTGCCACCCACCGAGGACCAGCTCTGCTGAAGTTGTGACTGGAAGATGCTTGCCTGCTAGTGGGAGACTGCTGAATGGGAGGAGGCTGGGAACCCCCATCCCAGATAAGCACCAAGTGGGATGTATCTACAGTTACAACTTAGCCAAAATACATCTGGATGTGAAGGCAAACACAGGGTTTGTCTTGCAGTAGGGTAGAACAAGAATGGGCTTTCTTTTGTGCTTTTCTTTCTTTCTTTAATCTTTCTGTAGTTGCTATCTTACAGAACTTTTGGCAACAATTAATATCTTTGAATCTCTTAGTGTAGAGAATGAATTTCTGTGAACATGTCATGGAAGTCATTTGAGCAAACATTAGATTTTAGAGAAAACATTTTTGTACCTGAGGGTAATCGATTTGGTTGCTATAAAAATATGGTAAATGTAGTTCTTCTACTCAACATACATCAAACGATTTCTGTCAGCCTGAGGCACGTGTCACTCATTATGATGGCCAAGGGATCAGAGAAGTGCAGAGGCAGAGAGCATTGGCTTTAGACCCTAGTGTTGGAATTTAGCAGTTCCATGGTTTTCCATACAATGTTTTTCGTTTGAAATCAGAGCTTTCTCAAGTCTAAACAGGTCCCCAATCTATCGACAGAATCTCCGACAGAAGACTGTATATGATGAGCAGAATGTTGAGGCTTTTATTTGTCTATCAATCTGTTTATTGAAAAAGTCATAAAAAGCAAGAGGTTGGAGGGGGCTCACGAAGCAGCAGTGAGCTTGGAGGGGCCGGGAGATGGGAGCCGCTGTGGGGAACTTTGCAGACTGGGTGTGCTGGTGCTGGTCTGGCCTCATCGGAGACTTTCCTCTTGCAAGACCTGAGAGAGCAGCGCAGCATACTCCACGGAGCCGAGCATTGTCAATAATGTGACTGAGAGGAGAGAAGGTTAGGGAGAAAGGAGCACAGGAAAGGGGTAGGAGTGAAACTGAATGGAGGATTCCTGAAAGACTTGCCAGCTCCCGGAAACGGAGCTCTCAACTGGGGAGATGTTGGGGTGGGGACGCTTTCTTTCCAAGTGAGTAGAGAGAGTTGAGGTAAAAACAGGGAGAGAGGGATCTGGGCTCCCAGGTAGGTTACAGATGCAGTGATGATGGCAAGGATCAGTAACGGAATCATCAAGACTAATTTGGGATCGTAGCTCAAATCCCAAAGAGAAACCCTTCCATCTTCCCTAGCTAAATGTATTTGAATTGCCGGTTCCCCTTCCTGAACCTGGCTTGTTAAGCTATCATTTGGTTGACCCATTCCTCTGTGGTAAATCTCTTTAAATGGTTGTCTTCCACGTGCCAGGAATCCGGCTCTGCAGCGAACACTGCACAGCAGAATCTCTCCACTCGGAGCGCACACACGTATGAACACACGGCTCCGGGTTTGTGCACTTCCATGAATTTGCACGTGTACTTGATCTTCTCCCTCTCCTCACAGAAGTGAGTGACAGGCAGCTGTCGGATGCACTTTTCTATTTCACTCTCTAAGCACTTAGGATGGCAATTCTTTGCTTCAAAACCAACTATTTGCTGTTCTTTTTCATCCAAACCAATAAACAAATATCCCCCGTCAGTGTTGGCAAAGGCCGAAACCGTTCGAGGGAGAATCTCTTTAACTCGCTGTAGCAGCTTTTTTGTTTCAAAAGATTTATATTCAACATTTTTGGATTCGCTAAAAGGGAATTTTTCCATTTTTGTAAGTTTTGACTGTTTAAAAAAAGCAGCGGCCAACTCCTGCACGTGGACTTCTTCTTGTAAACCATCACCAGGCCTTTTCCCTTTCAGCCTTGCTAAAGGTGACCTTCCTCCCGCGCCCGCCATCTTTTCTAAGAACTCCTGAGCAACATCAAAACTCATTTCAACTGAAGATGCCCCATTTCTCATGAACAAATTGATTGCAATGGTGGCAGGCTTCCCACCAGAGCCGTCTGGACTCTGCGGTTGTACACAGATGAAAACGTTGAGTTGATCTTGCTTGAAGACCAGGGGTGTAGATGGCCAAATGTTCTTAAAAGAGGTTTCCAAATCATCTCCTACTCCATGTTTGGCCAAACTATAGTCTGGATTTTTGCTTTGAACCTTGACCTTTCCCTCTCCAAAATTTATCAGAGCACACAGAGCTGTTAAAATGTTCCTGTTCTCTTTTACCCTGTAATGATTCTCCATTTCCTTCCTACTTTGTATCCCAAGTGTGATTTCCCCTGCATCTAGAAGCAGTGCAGGCTTGGTGGTTTCAACAGTGATGTTCATTTTCCAGCAGTCCTGCCGCTCCCGAGCTGAAACCCTCACCTGTAATTAGACAGAGCCATTAGTATTGGGCTGAAGAGGAAAGGGTAAATTCTACACTGAGAAGCTAACAGCAAAAATTGCTTGCTGGATGTGTTCCATGGGACTGGTCAGTGTGCAGACGGAGGAAGTGGTTAACTGGGAATGGATGTTTAGATGGTGGTAGCATGTATATGAAGTGACTTCACATAGTGACTTGCTGTATTTGTCCTGATCGTTCTGCATTTTAGCCTCATTTGATCAATGACTTGCCTCCTTCCTAATGTTCAATGTTATGAAACTTGGATTCCGTTGCTTTTCTGACAATAAAGCCCAGAGGCAATTTGCCTTTGCTTTTGGGTTTTGTTTGTTTGTTTGGAAGCAAAAAAAATATTATTTTATTTATTACTCGTTATTTTTCTTTTAATAATTTCAAATGTTCATCCATCAGTTGTCTACTTTTTGGAGAAACCTGTGGCAGAATTGCCTATGGGGATCTAGGGACATACAAAAATAAAGTAAGTCGGTTATCTTCCTTTTTTCTAGGAATAAATTCATTCACAAACTTTAGTAGCCATTAGCCTTGAAAAAGATGGACCAGACCGTGGTTCTCTATTCTTACTAGACACCAGCATCCTTTCAGTGAGGTAGGTTCTTACATTTGAAACAGAAGCATTGTGGCCCAATGCCTGTCTTTTTTTCAAATGTCATATAGTTCTTCACTCTGGTGGTGATGAGGCCTCTGGGAAATTTCTATGTCATGAAGACAGTGTCATCTAATGGCCTCAGTATCTGGAAAAAAGGGTCTTCCAGACAGCTAAGCTTACCCTGTGCTACTTCATGTCCCAAGGAGATGTTAGCAGCCTTCAAAGAGAAGAGGATTGCCCCTATTTTCTAACCATCTTGATTTCCACCTCTACACCTACACTACAAGAAACAAACATCTGTTATTCATAACCCACCAAGCTTGTGGCATATTGTTATATCAGGCTGAAGGACGTGAGGCGGCCATTTTCGGGCTCTGTGCTTCTCACCCTCGGTGTTAGCCTTGTAAGGGAACATCAGGATGCATTTCACTACAGACTGCGACCTGGAATGATTTGACATTTGCCAACTACTACTTCTTGTTACTGTTTGCTTAGGATCTTGCTTATTTTTATTTTATGCACATGGGTGTTTTGCCTATATGTCTGTCTGTCACCAAGTGAGCGTGGTGCTCACAAAGGCCAGAATAGAGCATCAGGTCCTCTGAGATTGGATGTCCGCCCGAAGGTGGGTGCTGGGAACAGGTCTCTGGTCTTGCTTTTCCCTTGTATCACATATCATTCACATGTGACTTCCCATGTGTAGTATTGCTGTGTGAACAAGGGAGACGCCTGTGAAACTCTCAAATGTTTACTGTCACTGTCCTACTAACATGGCTCAAAGTGACTGGGATTTGAGTATGCTGATCACATTAGATTTTCACAAAACCCAAGAGTTTCTCATGGAGTCCCTAGTCCTAGGCACAGTATGTTTCATGCACCTATAAAGACCTTCTGGAATGGGGGAAGGAGCATGGAGGCCAGAACGGGTAGACAGAATGGAGCCGGAGTCCACAAAACATGAAACGGAACCCCAAAGAGCAAAAACATGGATGAAAGGGTTGGGATGTCTTGAAGCGAAGACTTAGGTGAAAACAGAAGGTCACACTGGCTTTCTGTCTGTGGTATGTGAATGAGCTGTAAATAAGCTAAAACCATCTAAGCACACACAGCTCTGTGCTTGGAGAGCAAGCTTCTGGAGTCAGAATTACTCGGTCATACATAGGAGATGAAACACCTAAGGATTTGGAAATGAACTAGCCGACTCTTCTCCGGAGGATGGCATCAGACTCTTCTCCATGTGTCATGGGCAAGCTTATAGGCTGTAAGGAAAGCACACTGTCTGCAAACCAGGAACAAACGGTGGCAGACACAGTGTCCCTCAGGGACACCTAGAAACTCAGAGCTGAGCAAGGACAAAGCTGCCTTCCTGAGAGATCCTCATTCTAAGGGGACCCAGGGAAAAAGCATTTGAACCTGTCAGCAAGACAGTCCCAAAGGGAGCCTGAGGCAGAAGTCCTGATCCTGGCAGGGGAGTGCCAATGAGACTAGCCGGACTAGCATAACTTTACAGTTCAATAGTCTTGGTGCAAAGAAAGGAGAGAGAGAGAGAGAGAGAGAGAGAGAGAGAGAGAGAGAGAGAGAGAGAGAGAGACATAAACAGAGAGAAAGAGAGATAAAGGCAAAGAGACAGAGACAGAAAGACAAAGAGACAGAGAGAGAGAAGGACAGAGACAGAAATACAAAACATAGAGAAAGAAAGAGAAATAGAGAGAACGAGAGACAAAAGAGAGACAGAGTGGTTTATTTATGCCTTGCCTATATTTCATTTCCTTAATATAGCTAGTTAGTGTTGCTTGGTTCCTCCTTCTTCCATGGGAGGGCTGCTCCAGAGTTGAGACCGTTTTGGTTTTTTGCTGATAGACTGCCTGGAGACATGTTCACCATGCAAAAGGAAGCAGGGAGCCAAGGGGGCGGTGCACACCTGTCATCTCAGCACTTGCAAAGCTGAGCTGGAAAACAAGCTGGAAGATATTCTGGGCAAGATTCTGTCTGCTACAGTCTCCTTGCTGGGTGGGTATTGGAGTACTGGGTAGAAGCAGGGAAGAGACACAGAAGCCAAACAAAAAACAAAACTGAAACTCTGTTAAGGTCACAGGAATAACAGTTTCATTTCTGCCCAGATAGAAGGTGCAGCCCCACCCTGTTCTATGCACTGCTAAGCAGTCTCTGTTACTCACTCTCTCCCAGCCCCTCCTATCCAGCACCCCCTTAATCAGGCCCCGTCCCAAGCCAGTTCACTTCCCACCATGCAAAGGGAGCAGCATCCACATTTCACGATAAAGTGCTGATGGAGGATGCTCATTCACTGGCAGATTTGGAACTCGGAAGAACGCTAGTGGAATCATCTTAAAGAGAGTCTGTGGGATAGCCTGGGATCTCGTCTATCTCATTTAACACCTGTGACTATAAAAACTTTCTATGACTCAAATTCTCTCCCGGAAACATCTATCCAGAAAGTGGTCTTTAACAACTAAGCTGGACTCTGAGGCTCACCAAATTCTAATATCTACAGGAAACTCACTGATACCCCAGAAGCATTGAGTTGGATTTAAACATTAGTTTCTTTCAAAATTCTTTATCGTGTTCACTGGAGAAAACTCAGCACTGCAATCGAAACTTTTGCTGATGTTTGTTATCTTTGGCAGAAAAGAGATGACGATCGGTCAGGTGACCCTAATTCTGCAAGCAATGCCAGTTGACAGGAAGGCACAGGATGGGGACACAGGAGTGGAAGAGTGTCTCTTGGGAAACAGTTGTGAAGCAATTCAGCTAGGATGCTGCTTTGCCTCTTGCTTGGGAGAGCAATGCTCTTGTCTTCTAGGGAAAGACCGCTAGGATCTGAGGTTCTTAGGTCTACTTAGTTCCAGAGTAGAGTTCTTCCCTGTTTACAGGCAATCTCCCCCTACCTTCCCACAGAGTCATGTCCCCAAGGGATGGAACACCTTTAGAGGCGATCAATCCCCTGCCTCAGTAACCCCTACTTCACCCTCTCAGATTATCTCAGATCCCTCTATCCACATCTGTAAGGAGCCCAATCTAGGCAGACCAAGGGAGGGATTTTACTCTCATCCCACACTGCCCTAGTATCCAAGTACTCAGTAACCAGTGATGGAGGCTATGAAGGTGCCAAGGAGCCAGAGTTCCTAGAGAGGTGCCAAAGCAGCAGGGTCTTCTTTAGACCTCTGGGTTGTGCTGGCAGCCCTACCTCATCCCACAGCTAGCAGAATGAATTCTGGGTGGGCACTGGGACACAGATGTTGGGACTGAGGCGGCTGCCATGGAGAGTGGCTCACTTACCTAAACTGTTCTACTGAAGCTCTCTCAGTTGCTTGAAGCCAACTGCGAGTTGGCTGCGCTGTGGACACCTGCTGGCTGGAGGTAGAAAAACAAGAGCCCAAGACAGACTCCCACAGCAGCGACTTGGAGGCTGTCACCAGAAGTCCTTCTCGGATGGGCACCTGGATCGGAGGGGAACAAGCTACAATGCCTGTGGTCACTCTCAGCTTTTGTCTTGGCAGACCTTTGTGGTTTGGACTGATTCATCTTCTCTGGGTCCTGATTTCAGTTTTGGAGAACCCGAGTTTCATTGGTTGACGTCACTTCAGGAAGTGTGAGAAGTCTCCTTCAGCTCTTTGATCCCCTTTGTGATTGTCATTCCACCTGTAAGAACTGAAGAACAAGGATTCTAGACTTTTGAATGAGTTCAACTTTACAACTTCACTTGAATCCCCAGGGCAAAGCTGCTGCCGCTGCTGCTGCTGCCCTAACACACAGAAAGAGCAGGTGACACTGGGCACAGGCAAGAGCACCTGTCAGAGCCTCTCCAGGAAGGAAGAAGGGAGAAAGGACAAAGGTCACTTGGCCTTCCCACAGAGTCATGTCCCCAAGAAAATGGAACACCTTCAGAGGGGCATGGAGACCTACTCAATCCCCTGCCTCAGTAACCCATACTTCACCCACTCAGAATATCTCAGATCCCTCTATCCATATTTGTAAGGAGCCAATCTAGGCAGACCAAGCCAGGAAAGACAGAGTAGGATGCTGGCTATTAAGGTGCATGCTGCATCTCCTAGCTCTTTGGGAAGATGGGTTTCTATGGGAGGCTCCAAGGACATCGGTAGAGGATAAGGCTCACCTGCTCTCTTGCTTTGCGCCCTCTCTTTAGATAATTATGGTACTATAACTTTCCCTGACTCAGTGCGTTTAAGACCCAAAAACCAGCTGTGAGGAGAAAGATAAAGCTGTAGCTTTAAGAGGAGAGAAAAACAAAGGAAGTGAGCAGGAAGAAAAAGCCTAGGCAAAAGTAAGAGACAAGAGAAAGCAAGGGGGCAGCAGAGGTTTCTGAAAAACTCAGCTGTTGGTGACTCTCCATCATCAGCCTCAGGCAGGCAGGGAGCCTGTGGGTGACGCCAGCACCCTTGGTCAAGACATCCTAATTCAAGGGAAATGGATCAGAAGCAAGATGTCAGCATTCTGCCCCGAGTTCCTCCCCCACCTTAACACCTGTAAGTATAAATGTTAATTTCTTACAGTCTGGTTTAGATCTTCTGCTACATACTGTTGTTAGGACGATGCCACATGCATTCTGTTATCTTCTGGCCTTTCCCACCACTGTTATGTTCCTGCGCTGCTGGGTCCTCAGAAGGAAATGGTGCCTAAGGCCTTGAACCTAAACCTGATCTGCCAATGCAAAACTGCATCCAGGTCCCCTTGCACACCTGATGGACCAGCTTACAACATTTGACACACTCAGAATGTCTCATTTTCCGAAATCTGTGAAATTTCAGCTGAATCTCATATGTTGCCAAATATATATTGGCATATATGTTTATGTATATAATACAGGCGTACTCACACATACGTGGTGGGATGCCATTCAGGTGTAAAGAAAGATGAAACCATCTCATTTGTAGGAAGAAAAACAGGAAGGAGGAAGAAACACCCACTGTGGTGAATAAAATGACCTAGAAATGCAAATACTGCTTAGTATCTCACCTCTATGGTTTTCACACTATGGTGAGTGAAGAAGGTAACTAAAAGTAGGAGGAAAAAGAAACGAGAGAAGCTGGAGTGGCCACATATGACAAATATTACATGTTTCTCTTGTTTGCAGAATCCAGGTCCATATATACATATATACACGGACACCAGAAGGGGACTGTGCAATGAGTAAGTTGACGGTCAAGAGAGGAGAGGAAGAAGAGGGGAGGAAGTAGAGCAGTGACTGTCAGTGAAGTACAATGGCACCCTGTGTGAAGCTACAACCAGCACACTATTTTATATGTTGGCTAAAGACAATTTAAACACAAGCAAACATAGATGCCCCTGCTCCTCCAGGTCTGTCTACTCAACAGCAAAAGCCATGTCTCAGAACCCAGAAGGATCACCACCTTATCGTAGAAAGCATCTGTCAGAGGAGACAGCAGTGCCATCATGAAGGTCCTTGAGAGGGGAGTGGGTGATTGATTGGCAAACTTTGGGGGTGATTGTCACACCCAAAGTGACTTGGTCATGGTGGTTGTGCTCCTTTGTGCCACATAAGGCTTGTTGGAAGCCTTCTGAGCCACCGTGGTCATTGGGCATCTCTGTGGTCATCGGGCATCTCTGCAGCAGCAACATCTAGCCTCATAGGCAGCATTCCAGTCATGCCCAGATTAGGGTGTGACACACTAACTCATGAGATCAAGATCTGAGAATCCAGGGCCAGACAGGAGAATCCTGTGAGACCCTTGAAGAACATTACCACAGGGACTATTCCTTACTACTGCAGCCCTTACTGGAGAGTGATACGGGTCTGCAGGTTAGAAGAAAACCCAAGTATCCTCCTAGAATGTTACCAGAATTAAACCGTGAATGTTACTGCACTAACGGCCCAGCATAGAGGACTACTCACACATAGACCTTAAGCTTGGGTTGAAACATCTAGGAGATCATGGAGACAAGCCAGCCCTGCACCTCCAGGTAGAGCAGCATACCCCAGGTCATGGAAGTGCTGAGGAAGAGCCCTGCCCAGAATGTTCCAGGCTAATTCACCAGCACTCCATTCCCATCATACATCTTGTATGCGTGCCCTGGGTAACCACCTGTATGTTCCCGCTCGTGAAGGGGGATACTCAGAACTCTGTTCTTTGTGGTTATCATTGGCATCCTCCATAAGTCCTAGGGGGCTCATTTCAGCTAAGTGGTTCTTCTCATTGTCAGGATGGTACAGATGCAGCAGGCCACTGTCCAAACTTCACAGTGTGCTTTTACTGCAAGTTAGCAACATATTGTTGTGGTATAATGTAAAAAAAAAAAAAGAAAGAAAGCATGCACGACATGGCTTCCACAGGCAGGTTGCCACTCTGCGTGGGATTCGAGTGCTCTAGCAGTTTCTCTGTTACTGCTTTCACAATTGTTACCACATCCGAGACACACATTGGGTACTGCAGGCCCCATATCACATTAACCACATTAACCTACCACAGCTTCCTGTCACAGACTCTGTTCACACTCCCAAACAACCTAATAAAGACATAGCTCAACAGACTGTAACCCAGCAGCCATATTTCTGTGTTAAATGTACAATAGATCCACACAATTAATTTAAACCAATTGATATGGATATAAACTGCTCACCTAGATAAGATATAGTTTGCTCATCTAGACACACAAAATCCTGTACACATCCATCCCTTAAGAATAGTCATAACAACATGTAAATGTGTAGAGAAAAATCTTAACATCTGCCTCCATGTTCTCTTGGCTGCTCCTCTCTCCCTCTCCCTCTTCTTCTCCCTCTCCTTCTCCCTGTCCCATCTTCTTCCTCTCTCTCTCTCCCTCTCTCTCTCTCTCTCTCTCTCTCTCTCTCTCTCTCTCTCTCTCTCTCTCCCTCTCTCTCTCCCTCCCTCTTGCTCTTGCTCTCTCGTCCAGTCTCCTCTCCTCTCTAAACTTTTCTCCTGCCCATCCTTCTTTCTTGTCCAATAACAGGCCTCATTCTATCCTGTACCTGCCTTCACCTGCATAATGACATCAAACTACAACATACCCACCCTAAGACTTTGTACTACAAGACAGCTGAGTGAGGCTTACATCTAGAACAATCCTCTTTTCCCCAGGCACATGTTCGTTTGTTTGTTTTTACCTACAAGAAGTTTACAACAAAACTTCAGGCCATTTTTATGCAGACTGATTTTTCTTGACAGGCAAATCCTAAATAGACCTTTAACACAAACCAACAATATGGAACACACTAAAGAAAATTCTAGACCATGTCTTGAAGGAGAGGCACACACACACACACACGCACACACACACACACACCACACGTAAATGCATTTAATAAAAAACCTTCAGGGCACTCAAGCAGCAGGTCCCCTGCGGTCCAGACACCGCCCAGACCTGAAGGGACCCAGTCAAACGCTCCCTGCACCCAAATCCCGTGGGAGGGAGAGCTAAACCTTCATAGGGGCAGACACACCTGGGAAGCCAGAAGAGACTACACTCTGCCCACATTTCTGACTCCAGAGGAAAACACCTAATGCCATCTGGGACCCTGGTGTACTGGGGCCCTGGGAAAAGGTGGTGCAGGCCCTCCTGGTTGCCACCTTCACAGAGAGCTCAAAAGCAGCCCCCCAGGAGCAACTTCAGCCACGGGACCAGAGGTAAGATGAACTTTTCTGCTCCAAGCGACCTGCCTGGTGGACTTAAGACACACGCCCACAGGAACAGCTGAAGACCAGTAGACAGGAAAGACTACACGCCTGAAAGCAGATCACTCTGTTCTCAGAACTGGCTGAAAGAAAACAGGAAAACAAGTCTACAGCACGCCTGACACACAGGCCTATAGGATGGTCTAGCCACTGTCAGAAATAGCAGAACAAGATAACACCAGAGACAACCTGATAGTGAGAGGCAAGCGCAGGAACCCAAGTAACAGAAACCAAGACTACATGGCATCATCGGAGTCCAATTCTCCCACCAAAGCAAACACTGAATATCTAAACACACCAGAAAAGCAAGATCTAGATTTAAAATCACATTTGATCATGATGATGGAGGACTTCAAGAAAGACATAAGAACTCCCCTAAAGAAACACAGGAAAACATAAATAAACAAGTAGAAGCCAATAGAAAGGAAACACAAAAATCCCTGAGAGAATTCCAGGAAAACACAATCAAACAGGTGAAGAAATTAAAAATGGAAATAAAGCAATAAAGAAAGCACAAAGGGAGACAACTCTGGATATGGAAAACCAAGGAAGAGACAAGGAGCTGTAGATCACAAGCATCACCAACATGATACAAGAGATAGAAGAGAGAATCTCAGGAGCAGAAGATTCCATAGAAATCATCGACACAACGGTCAAAGATAATGGAAAATGGAAAAAGCTACTGGTCCAAAACATACAGGAAATCCAGGACTCAATGAGAAGATCAAACCTAACGATAATAGGTATAGAAGAGAGTGAAGACTCCCAGCTCAAATGGCCAGTAAATAACTTCAACAAAATCATAGAAGAAAACTTCCCTAACCTAATGAAAGAGATGCCCATAAACATACAAGAAGCCTACAGAACTCCAAATAGATTGGACCAGACATTGCTCCTGTCACATAATAGTCAAAACACCAAATGCACAAAACAAAGAAAGAATATTAAAAGCAGTAAGGGAAAAAGGTCAAGTAACATATAAAGGCAGACCTATTAGAATCACACCAGACTTCTCACCAGAGACTATGAAAGCCAGAAGATCCTGGACAGATGTCATACAGACCCTAAGAGAACACAAATGCCAGCCCAGGTTACTGTATCCAGCAAAACTCTCAATTAACATTGATGGAGAAACCAAGATATTCCATGACAAAACCAAATTTACACAATATCTTTCTACAAATCCAGCCCTACAAAGGATAATAAATGGTAAAGCCCAACATAAGGAGGCAAGCTACACCCTAGAAAAAGCAAGAAACTAATCGTCTTGGCAACAAAACAAAGAAAAGAAAAGCACACAAACATAATCTCACATCCAAATATGAATATAACAGGAAGCAACAATCACTATTCCTTAATATCTCTCAACATCAACGGACTCAACTCCCCAATAAAAAGACATAGATTAACAAACCAGATACGCAATGAGGACCCTGCATTCTGCTGCCTGCAGGAAACACACCTCAGAGACAAAGACAGACACTACCTCAGAGTGAAAGGCTGGAAAACAACTTCCCAAGCAAATGGTCTGAAGAAGCAAGCTGGACTAGTGATTCTAATATCCAATAAAATCGATTTTCAACTAAAATTCATCAAAAAAGAAAAGGAAGGACACTTCATATTCATCAAAAGAAAAATCCACCAAGATGAACCCTCAATCCTAAATATCTATGCTCCAAATACAAGGGCACCTACATACATAAAAGAAACCTTACTAAAGCTCAAAGCACCATTGCACCTCACACAATAATAGTAGGAGATTTCAACACCCCACTCTCATCAATGGACAGATCATGGAAACAGAAGTTAAACAGAGACATAGACAGACTAAGAGAAGTCATGAACCAAATGGACTTAACAGATATTTATAGAACATTCTATCCTAAAACTAAAGGATATACCTTCTTCTCACCACCTCATGGTACTTTCTCCAAAATTGACCATATAATTTGTCATAAAACAGGCCTCAATAGATACAGAAAGACAGAAATAATCCCATGTGCCCTATCAGACCACCACAGGCTAAAGCTGGTCTTCAACAATAATAAGGGAAGAATGCCCACATATACATGAAAATTGAACAATGCTCTACTCAATGATAACCTGGTCAAGGAAGAAATAAAGAAAGAAATTAAAGACTTCTTAGAATTTAATGAAAATGAAGATACAACATACCCAAACTTATGGGACATAATAAAAGCTGTGCTAAGAGGAAAACTCATAGCTCTGAGTGTCTGCAGAAAGAAACAGGAGAGAGCATATATCAGCAGCTTGACAGCACACCTAAAAGTTCTAGAACAAAAAGAAGGAAATACACCCAGGAGGAGTAGAAGGCAGGAAATAATCAAACTCAGAGCTGAAATCAACCAAGTAGAAACAAAAAGGACCATAGAAAGAATCAACAGAACCAAAAGTTGGTTCTTTGAGAAAATCAACAAGATAGATAAACCGTTAGCCAGACTAACGAGAGGACACAGAGAGTGTGTCCATATTACCAAAATCAGAAATGAAAAGGGAGACATAACTACAGAATCAGAGGAAATTCAAAAAACCATCAGATCCTACTACAAAAGCCTATATTCAACAAAACTTGAAAATCTGCAGGAAATGGACAATTTCCTAGACAGATACCAGGTACCGAAGTTAAATCAGGAACAGATAAACCATTTAAACAACCTCATAACTCCTAAGGAAATAGAAGCAGTCATTAAAGGTTTCTCAACCAAAAAAAGCCCAGGTCCAGATGGGTTTAGTACAGAATTCTATCAGGCCTTCATAGAAGACCTCATACCACTACTATCCAAACTATTCCACAAAATTGAAACAGATGGAGCGCTACCGAATTCCTTCTATGAAGCCACAATTACTTATACCTAAACCACACAAAGACCCAACAAAGAAAGAGAGCTTCAGACCACTTTCTCTTATGAATATCGATGCAAAAATACTCAATAAAATTCTGGCAAACCGAATCCAAGAGCACATCAAAACAATCATCCACCATGATCAAGTAGGCTTCATCCCAGGCATGCCGGGATGGTTTAATGTACGGAAAACCATCAACGTGATCCATTATATAAACAAACTGAAAGAACAGAACCACATGATCATTTCATTAGATGCTGAGAAAGCATTTGACAAAATTCAACATCCCTTCATGATAAAAGTCCTGGAAAGAATAGGAATTCAAGGCCCATACCTAAACATAGTAAAAGCCATATACAGCAAACCAGTTGCTAACATTAAACTAAATGGAGAGAAACTTGAAGCAATCCCACTAAAATCAGGGACTAGACAAGGCTGCCCACTCTCTCCCTACTTATTCAATATAGTTCTTGAAGTTCTAGCCAGAGCAATCAGACAACAAAAGGAGGTCAAGGGGATACAGATTGGAAAAGAAGAAGTCAAAATATCACTATTTGCAGATGACATGATAGTATATTTAAGTGATCCCAAAAGTTCCACCAGAGAACTACTAAACATGATAAACACCTTCAGCAAAGTGGCTGGGTATAAAATTAACTCAAATAAATCAGTAGCCTTCCTCTACACAAAAGAGAAACAAGCCGAGAAAGAAATTAGGGAAACGACACCCTTCATAATAGACCCAAATAATATAAAGTACCTCGGTGTGACTTTAACCAAGCAAGTAAAAGATCTGTACAATAAGAACTTCAAGACTCTGAAGAAAGAAATTGAAGAAGACCTCAGAATATAGAAAGATCTCCCATACTCATGGATTGGCAGGATTAATATAGTAAAAATGGCCATTTTACCAAAAGCGATCTACAGATTCAATGCAATCCCCATCAAAATACCAATCCAATTCTTCAAAGAGTTAGACAGAACAATTTGCAAATTCATCTGGAATAACAAAAAACCCAGGATAGCTAAAACTATCCTCAACAATAAAAGGACTTCAGGGGGAATCACTATCCCTGAACTCAAGCAGTATTACACAGCAATACTGATAAAAAACTGCATGGTATTGGTACAGAGACAGACAGATAGACCAATGGAACAGAATTGAAGACCCAGAAATGAACCCACACACCTATGGGCACTTGATTTTTGACAAAGGAGCCAAAACCATCCAATGGAAAAAAGATAGCATTTTCAGCAAATGGTGCTGGTTCAACTGGAGGGCAACATGTAGAAGAATGCAGATCGATCCATCCTTATCACCCTGTACAAAGCTTAAGTCCAAGTGGATCAAGGACCTCCACGTCAAACCAGACACACTCAAACTAATAGAAGAAAAACTAGGGAAGCATCTGGAACACATGGGCACTGGAAAAAATTTCCTGAACAAAACACCAATGGCTTATGCTCTAAGATCAAGAATCGACAAATGGGATCTCATAAAACTGCAAAGCTTCTGTAAGGCAAAGGACACTGTTGTTAGGACAAAACGACAACCAACAGATTGGGAAAAGATCTTTACCAATCCTACAACAGATAGAGGGCTAATATCCAAAATATACAAAGAACTCAACAAGTTAGACTGCAGGGAGACAAATAACCCTATTAAAAAAATGGGTTCAGAGCTAAACAAGGAATTCACAGCTGAGGAATGCTGAATGACTGAGAAACACCTAAAGAAATGTTCAATATCTTTAGTCATAAGGGAAATGCAAATCAAAACAATCCTGAGATTTCACCTCACACCAGTGAGAATGGCTAAGATCAAAAACTCAGGTGACAGCAAATGCTGGCGAGGATGTGGAGAAAGAGGAACACTCCTCCATTGTTGGTGGGATTGCAGACTGGTACAACCATTCTGGAAATCATTCTGGAGGTTCCTCAGAAAATTGGACATTGAACTACCTGAGGACCCAGCTATTCCTCTCTTGGGCATATACCCAAAAGATGTCCCAACATATAACAAAGACACGAGCTCCACTATGTTCATAGCAGCCTTATTTATAATAGCCAGAAGCTGGAAAGAACCCAGATGCCCTTCAACAGAGGAATGGATACAGAAAATGTGGTACATCTACACAATGGAATATTACTCAGCTATCAAAAACAATGACTTTATGAAATTCATAGGCAAATGGATGGAACTGGAAAATATCATCCTGAGTGAGGTAACCCAATCACAGAAAAACACACATGGTATGCACTCATTGATAAGTGGATATTAGCCCAAATGCTCGAATTACCCTAGATGCACAGAACACAGGAAAATCAAGAAGGATGACCAAAATGCGAATTCTTCACTACTTCTTTAAAAGGGGAACAAGAATACCCTTGGGAGGAAATAGGGAGGCAAAGATTAAAACAGAGGCAGAAGGAACATTCATTCAGAACCTGCCCCACATGTGGCCCATAGATATACAGCCACCCAATTAGATAAGATGGATAAAGCAAAGAAGTGCAGGCTGACAGGAACCAGATGTAGATCTCTCCTGAGAGACACAGCCAGAATACAACAAATACCTAGGCGAATGCCATCATTAAACTACTGAAATGAGAACGGGACCCCCTTGAAGGAATCTTAGAAAGGAGTGAAAGAGCTTAAAGGGGCTTGACACCCCATACAAACAACAATGCCAACCAACCAGAGCTTCCAGGGACTATGCCACTACCAAAAACTATACATGGATTGACCTTGGGCTACAACCTCATAGGTAGCAATGAATAGCCTAGTAAGGGCACCAGTGGAAGGGGAAGCCCTTGGTCCTGCCAAGACTGTACCCCCAGTGAACGTGATTGTTGTGGGGAGGGCGGTAATGGGGGGAGGATGGGAAGGGGAACACCCATAGAGAAGGGGAGGGGAAGGTGTTAGGGCAATATTGGCCCAGAAACAGGGAAAGGGAATAGCATTTGAAATGTAAATAAGAAATACCCAAGTTAATATAGATGAAAAAACTTCAGAGTTTTTAATTTTTAGTTCTAGAGGCTAAATAGGGGCTAGTACATGCTAACATGCCTTTTACCACTAAGCTACCCCTGAGTCTTGATTGACATAGCAAAGTGTCAGGTGGCATGTTTAGTTAAAAGAATAATCAGAGTGTTCTAGCCTTAGATCTCACATAGGGAGTCCAAGACCAAGACTCAAGCTGAGCAGGGTTCATTCGGAGTCCACTTGACCTGGCTGTCAATCACTGTGGGCTCCCATGAACCTTTGCACACAGGGACATAGGAAGCAACTGGTCCAACATGCCATCTTATAAGGACTTTAGTCCATGTGATGTTTCACTCTCCGGCTTTGTTGAACATTCCTCACTTCCAAACTGGGGTTTCAATATATGAATATAGTGGGTGAATGACACAAGCCATGTAGGAAAAGTTATGGCAAGCAAGTGAGTTTTCTGAAGATGATCCACCGTTTTGCACAGCTGTGATGATTGTGCTCTGAGAGGCATGGACCCCAGAGACTTCTTCCAGGATTTTTTCTTGCTGCCGATATGCCTTTTCTGCCACTTTTACATAGCCTAATGATTCCTGGGTATCAGTTCACCTTATTGGGCTATTTTCCTGTAGATCAGTGTGAAGGTGTAATTTCATATTATAATGATGTTTTGATGAATTAATGACTTTATAAAATTCCTGATTTGATTGAAATGATTTTTAGGAAGAAAGTTTAACCAGATGGTTTTCGGTGGTTTTCCAGAGATATAATAAATCAAGAATAGAATCTAGAATAGCATGTGCCCCCTCCTCATGGAATAGTAAGTAAAGGCTGCATTATAAGGAATACAATGAGCTTCATAAATGCACTAAGAAGAGAAATAAGCTTGGGGCAGATTTGTCATCAAGGGAAAACATTCTTTCTAGGTCAGGTCCAAGGATGATGCCACAGATGTGCACTATGATAGAGTGAGGCCATGTGAAACTGTGGCTTTGAACTTATAATGAACTTACAGAATGAACACTGCTTTAAATTTACTACCTATATCTTTCTGTAACTCCCTTCTGTGTAACTCTTTATCTGTGAGGTAACTTTATTAAAACATTTTTTCTGGGGTTGGGGATTTAGCTCAGTGGTAGAGCGCTTGCCTAGCAAGCGCAAGGCCCTGGGTTCGGTCCCCAGCTCCAGAAAAAAACAAAACAAAACAAAACAAAACATTTTTTCTAAGAAGGTATAAGAAGGCTGAAAAATAAAATAAAGTGTGGCTGTTGGGGCTCTGTTCCCTCCACCAAATGTGTAAGTATGTATAAATGGGTGTGCATGTATATTTGTATATATGTGTGTACAATATGCACCTTACATAATGTCTATATATCTCTATGTATGTACCTATGTATGAAGGTATGTGTGTATGTAGCTAAGTATGGATGTACGTTTGTGAAGTTGATGAATCTGATGGTTGGACTGGGTGGAGTGTGTATGTGTGTAAGAATGACTTACTCTTTATCCTTTTTCTTTCTCTCTTGCTCATAACGAGTTAATGAGCACTGAGCCTCTGCTCAGCCAGTGAGGGACCCTTGAGATAAAGAGTAAAGAGCCCAAAGGATTAAGTTCCTTTGCCCTAATCCACTACTGCTATCAACAGGAGTCAACTTCCAGAAGCCATCAGCTCTGGCCTCCAGAACAGTAGAAAAGAGGTGCTGGTCAGAGGTCATCAGCCTCTGTCCTGCCTATCAGGGCCCCACCCCAGTGCCTGGATGTCTGAATGTCAGGGTGGAACCCTGCAGGTGAAGCTGACACACTCAGTTCATAACACTGTCCCACAAGTCTACGAAAACAAAGCAGGGACACGATAGTCCAAGAATGACTTAAAATTGTGGGTATAATTAACCTTCATTGTCAACCTGGTTGCACTTAGAGTTTTCCAAGAAACAGACCTAGTTTTGTCAGGGAGACTGTTTCCAAAAAGTTTAGCTGAGAAGGACAGGCCCACCCTGATATGCATGCTTCATCCCTTGGCTTGGGGTCCTGGGTTGAATAAAAACCAGCACTGACCACTCTCTGCCTCCTGAATTAGACACAGTGTGAACAGTCACTCCCACACTCCAGTCCTCAAACTAGAGGCCCTCTCAATACCACTCCACACCTTCCATGACAGACTCCACCCTCAGGGGTGTTGTCATAGCAACCAGAAATGTCTGCAATAAGTCAGAGAGCAATAAGCAGAACTAAGCTATAAACATCAAATAGACATTGGCTGGCTTTGGTGGGGCTGGATTCTTGAATAGGGTTGAAACCTAGGCCATCCAAGTTACACTCTCAGCAAACACTTTGGTATTCTGTTTGCTTGTTTAAGACAAGGTCTTGGATGTAGATAAAGCTGATGGGGGCCACCTCATGTAAGCTCTTCGTTTTAGTGGCACCTATTGCACTCCTAGTACCATCTAGTATCATCAAGCCCTGCTGTACTTGGTTTAAAACTATTTAGATTCATTATTACACGTGTATGAGTTTCCTTGCACACAATGTTGCTTGTATGCATGGTGCCTGCGGAGGTCAGAAGACAGTGTCGTAGTCCGTGTAACTGGTAATGGGCACTCATACCTTGTGGGTGTTACTCTAACATCAATTGGGCCAGAGCAGTTGGCAGTGCTTTGTTTATCCTAGCTTGCTGTCTGGCTTGGCAGCCATAGATGGCTCACGCCTAGGAGTCATTAAACTAAACTAAACTCAAATCAGATCAAATCGAAACTGGCAGCACAGCCCGGGAGGAGGAAGACAGATAGATATCTACAGTTAGCGATGCCACTCACAGACCTACCCTCCAGTGCAGGACGCAAACACGTAGACACCTGCTTTCTACCACGCCAGGCAGCAGGGATGGAGGGTGTCACCCAGAGCCTGCCACTCATGAGGCCAGCCTGTGCAGGAGCCACCTCAGTGTGCAAGTGTGTGATGGTCAGATGGGAATGAAAGAGAGGAGGAGAAGCTTGAGCATTATGAAGAGAGATGGAACTGGAGACTGGAGGGTGAGAGGAGTAACCTTTTGTGAGTGGCCATCCCCGCCACCTGGGGCCACGGTGAGGTCCAAGGTGTGGCTGAGGGCCATGAATAAATCCCTGGCGAGGCAGAGTTTGTGGCTCATGTTACCACTAGAGAACACTGTGATGTCCCTGGTTGGGTCTCCGACCACCTGAATACCCAGGTGCTGTGCCTAACTGGCCCTGCCCCTCACTGGCTCTGGTGCTCCAGAGAACTGACTCCATCTCTCACAGGTGCCAGCCCTCAGGCAAGCAGGCCCTGCACAACAACCAGGCAGCACAGTGGAGCTGGCCCTAGTGGCAGAGGTGTGGGTGAGCTGGTCCCGAGAGCATGAGTGTGGGAGAGCTGACCCCGCCACTGTCTGCCATGGGATAGCACAGGCACAGATGCCCCACACACCTTGTCACCTCTGGAAACTGGATAAGCTGCCCACAGGGACAAGAGCTCAGGACAGCTAGCCCTGCTCACCACCAGCTGTATCACTAGGGAGAGTAGAGCCCTGCACCTCACCTGGACAGGACAGCAGAACTGACCTTGGTGGTGATGGCACAGGTGAGCCAGCCCAAAGGCATCATCAAGGAAGAGTTGACCCTGCCATTCCTCTACTAAGAGGTGGCCTGGGTAGAGGTGGGGGTGGGGGTGGGGGTGGGGAGCTATGCCCTCCACCCACTAGCTTCTTACCACCTGAGGTAGTCAGGAGAGCTGGCCCTAGGTTCTCAAGAACAGGTAAACTGGGCCCCACCCCTCACCAGCTACAGCACTCAGTAGAAGGGTCCTATGCCTTATCTGGGCAACACAGAGGAACTGGCCTTGATTGGAGGGGCAGAGGGAAGTACAGGTGAGCCAGCTGCAACAGGAAAACTGGCCACACCACTCCTCTTTCATGAGGTGGTGTGGGTACAGTTCCACCCCCTCCCCTACTCCCACAGCCTACCCCCACTCCTTTGCCACCTGCAGATGTCTGGGTAGGCCCCAGGGTCATGAGAGCTGGTGAGCTGACCCTGTGCATCACAGGTTGCAGCACTCAGGAGATGGAGCCCTGAATCTTGCCCAGCCAATAGAGAGGTGCTGGCCCTGGGAGAGGGGGAGCAGATAAGCCAGCCTTGAGAACGGAGTGAAGAAAGCTGATCTACACATCTGCTGTGAGGTGGTGTGGGTACAGGAGTGATTCCCCCCACCCCCTTGCCACGTGCAGTAGCCAGGAGAACTGACCCTGTGGTCATGGTCATGAGAGTGAGAGCGCTAGTCCAACCCCCTCATTGATTGTAGCACTAGGCAACACAGTGGAGCTGGCTCTGGTGGCAAAGGCATGAGTGAGCCATCCCTGAGGGTATCACAGAGGAGCAACTGTCCCAACACAGGCTGCAGCACTTGGCAGAGTTGTCCCCATATCTTGACTGGGCAGCACAAGGGCACTTGCTTTGGAGGTGAGAGTGTAGATGACCTGGCCCCAAGGGCATTAGAACAGGAGAGCTCAACCTGCCTCCTGCCACCTGCCATTGGTGGCATTGGGTGGCCAGGGAGGGTGCTATAAACCTTTGTAGCTGAAGATGTGTGGACAGAGGGGTAAGTGTGGGACACACCATGACTTACCATAGCTTCCACAAGATGTTATTATCTTCTATCTTCTCTCCTCCCCCCCCCTCTCTCTCTGTTTTATTTGGTGGAGGGAGGTTGAAGGGTGAGGGCTGGATATTGTAATGGTCCAAAAATCATTAAAAGAAGAGCCCAGACTCGAATATGCAAAGACAGAGTTTATTCTGCAGAAACAACCAGTGTCCAGGAGCAACCATTTGTAAAAGTGGTGGCCACAAGGAGCTTGCAGGCCCCTTTTTAAGCAGGGCTAGGGGAATTTTCTAGAAGGATTGGGCAATCTCTAATGTGATTAGTAGGAGCCAAAGCAGCGGCAATTGAAACATTAGTACAATTTTGATTGGCTACTATGTTAGTTCTATATTTAGAGAGTGTTAGTTTATCTAAAATTTCATTGGTGAGTGCTGAGGAGGTGATATAAGTCAGCTTCTGATTGGCTTGTGCCAGGTGGTCAGGGGTCTGCATTCCTTATGTCAGGATGAGATAAGGGTGTCCAGCACAGATGGCCCATCCTAAGATATTTTCTCTTCCTTGTGGTTATCTCCATGCTGTTCTTTGGCATGGAGGTTTTATGACCTTATTTCTGAAATTTATGGTCTGTTCCTGGAACTGATGACTTATGGCCTAGTTCCTGGATCTGGTGACTTCCCTTTTGAAGTAAGGCCTGATCCTAAAAAGGGGACAAATGGGCTTTATGCCATCATTTCAATATGAGGGGACAGGGAGATGAGCAGAATTGGGTTACATGATTTGGAACTCACAAAGAATCAATAAAAAGTTAAAAAAAAAAGAAAAGAAAAGAAAGCAATCAAATGAAATACAAACAACCCACAAGATATTCAGCTATCATGTCTCTCCAAAAGATAAGGACTCCCCACTAACTGATTCAAAACTACTAAGGTTTTTGGTAAAGGGAGAAGGAGATTCTCTGGGGGACATCCCCTGCACGGTGGGTTGGGACCCCCCAGGATTCTGCTTCCCTCAACCATTACCCATACTACCCTTCACTTTCGATAAGTTGCCTTGGTGTGAGTCACAGTCCTGTAACTAACCCCAATAATGTCTTCAGTTCACCAAGCTAGATTGGGGTGCAGTTAATTCTCTGGATTGTGTTCAGAGCCTGTCCGGGAAGAAAATAAGTTTATTCTCATTTAGGAAAAGTCACAGCAATGTGTATTGGCAGGACTGATAAACGCCCCCACCCATTAGAACTAATCTTCTACTCCAGTTAGTGAAAAGATGGAGACAATGTGTCCCCCTCAGGCTCATGCAAGCACAGGTGTAGCTGGGAGCCTCTATAGTCACAGGGCAGGTTTTCACCTCTCAGTTCTTGGGTCTCTTTTCTGACCCTCCTTCCTATTGAGAGTGTATGCTGTAATCTCTCCAAATAATCTGGATTTACCCAGGGAACTAAAAAGTCCCTCGGATTTGCTCTCCTGAAAACAGAGAAAGGTTCTGAAACCTTGATCAGGAAAACACCCAGAAACCTGTTCAGGAGTCCTGAGCTGGACTGAGGAAAACCTTCATGAGGAACTCGGAGGAGTGACTCAAGTCCAGGCAAAGGTCAGGTTTGACTTCCTTTCTGAGTCCCCACCCTTGCTTGTTGAGTTTTCATTTCTTACAGTTAGGTTTCGATTTCTCAGAAAAGAAAAGCGGAACTTCCCCACCCCCACACCCCTTTGGCTGCCCTTCCAACTACAAAGGGGAAAAAACATCAACAGTAATTTCCTGCTTCATAGAACACTAAAAACCAGCTAACAAAGTAAGTTCTGACTTGAGACCATTTCTCAAGAAGTATACACAGGGGAATCAGTGTTGCAGCTCTTTTTTCAATGGTTGCGAAACTGTTGCTTTTATATTTCTCTAATGTATTTTTCCCTTCTTTGTCTTACTTCGTTTTTTTTAAATTTTTTCTTAAGATTTATTTATTTTATGTATGTGAGTACACCATCACTCTCTTCAGACACCAGAAGAGGGCATCAGATTCCATTACAGATGGTTGTGAGCCACCATGTGGTTGCTGGGATTTGAACTCAGGACCTCTGGAAGAGCAGTCAGTGCTCTTAACCACTGAGCCATCTCTCCAGCCCCTTCATTTTTTTTTTTTTAAGCAGAGTTATCAAGTAAATTCCTAGGTCCACACAAGTGTCTCAAAGACTTGAGACACTTGGACCTCTTGCCTTCTCCTCCCCAGCTGAGATTCGAGGCCTGTGCTACGGTGTTTAGGATATGTTTATCTTTAGCATGAAGGATAATAGGTTTCATTTTGTCATTTCCATAGTTGCGTGCTGTTGTACTTGTCACATTCAATCATTAATTGCTTCTTCATCTTTCTCTCCCAAAAGATGCCCTTCTGATTGCTAGGTTCTATACATGGCATTTTCTTTCCCTGGTCCAGTCAATCTGACCCACAACACCCCGAATCAGTGACCTCACCCACCCTGTCTGTGATGCTACCCTCCTCACCTCCACTACCTAGAGCACAGCTAGTGGGCTGCAGGAGGAATCTATTCACACACACACATAGAGGTGTCGTACTTAGGGCTTCTATTGCTGCGATGAAACATCATGACCGAAGTGCAAACAGGGAGGGAAGGGATTATTTGGGGCTCATTTTCACAGTGTAGGCAAACATGGGAGGAAGTCAGGAGAGGAATGCAAACAAGGCGTGAACCTAAAAGCAGAGGCTGAAGCAGAAGCTTGGGTTTTGCTTGTTTGTTTTTTTAATTATTATAAGTGAGTACACTGCCACTTTGATGTATGGTGCCTGTGGCAGTAAGAAGGTGTCAGTTTGCTCTTTTATGGTTTTTTGTTGTTGTTAGTTTTGTCGTATATTTATTTGTTATGTTTTCTTTTTCTTTTTCATTTTTATTAACCTGGGTATTTCTTATTTACATTTCGATTGTTATTCCCTTTCCCGGTTTCCGGGCCAACATCCCCCTAACCCCTCCCCATCCCCTTCCTTATGGGTGTTCCCCTCCCCATCCTCCCCCCATTACCGCCCTCCCCCCAACAATCACGTTCACTGGGGGTTCAGTCTTGGCAGGACCCAGGGCTTCCCCTTCCACTGGTGCTCTTACTAGGATATTCATTGCTACCTATGAGGTCAGAGTCCAGGGTCAGTCCATGTATAGTCTTCAGGTAGTGGCTTAGTCCCTGGAAGCTCATCAGTTTGCTCTTACTCCTCTCTCTTGCTCTCCTCTTCTGGTGTCCTCTTTGTCCCTGTCCCTTCTCTCCCCATCCCCCCTTCCCCCCACGTGCCCATGGCCAGCCTCCTTTGTTCCTCTCCTCTTCTACCCTTCTTCTCTCATTAAACCACTCCATGTAAAACCAAAAAAAAAAAAAAAACAGCCAAAAAAAATAAATAAACTGGGGTTCTAGGTGGTTGTGAATCACCATGTGGATGCTGGAAAATAGTTAGAAGAGGGCATCAGATATCATTACAGATGGTTGTAATGAAAGACCACCAAGGTGGGGAAGACCCCCACTCAAATCTCAAGATGACGCAACCCCCAAGAACTCACGAGAAACCGGTCTTGATATAATAAGTATATTTGAGAAGCCAGAGCTCTGGGGATGACACGTATCTCACACAGGAGACAGAGGAGTCAACCCCGAGCCCAATTAGGGGAAGGGATTTATAGGGAAAACTACATGGCCTCAGTTCAACTCTAGGCCACCCTGCTTCTGGGGCAAGCTGACCCTAGTTCTTGTTTTCCTCAGAACTGTTGTGTCAGGCCTTATCGAGGCCAGATGGTTTGTGGTGGCTATAGCCAGGCTACCTCACCAAAACATGTGATGCTATTCTTTTGGGAGGTGCACTTGTCCTCACAGCAGGGTCAAGTGGGGAACTTAAAAATCTTTATTTTTCACTAACTGATTATTAGTCACCTTTTCCAAGCTTCCCTGGAACCCATCTGGAGCCTAACCCAGTCCTCTGCGGCAAACCTCTTCACACAGCTGTCTTCCACGTGCCAGGATTCGGGCTCTGCAGCGAACACTGCACAGCAGAATCTCTCCACTCGGAGCGCACACACGTATGAACACGCGGCTCCGGGTTTGTGCACTTCCATGAATTTGCACGTGTACTTGATCTTCTCCCTCTCCTCACAGAAGTGAGTGACAGGCAGCTGTCGGATGCACTTTTCTATTTCACTCTCTAGATGCACAAGGTCGCTCTTCTCTGCTTCAAAGCCAATTATTTGCTGTTTTTTCCCATCCAAGCCAATGAACAAATATCCCCCATCCGTGTTTGCGAATGCAGAAACAGTTCGAGGGAGGATCTCTCTGATGCGTTTTCGCAGGCGTTTCACTGAAAGTGATGTAACTTCAACATACCTGGACCTGGTAAAGAAGAAAGTTTCCTCATACTGAAATTCGGTCTTGTTAAAAAATGCAGCAGCCAAATCCTCCTGGTGACATTCTCCTTCCACTCCAGGGCAGGCTTTCCTTGCAGGCAACTCTGGTCTGACACGGGGTCTCCCTCCAGCTTCCTCCAGGTCCTGGAGAAATTGTAGCGCAGCATCAGCGCTCACTTGTACGGAGGATGAAACGACCCTTACGTACAAATTGGTGCTCAGGGTGCCAATCGGCAGCCCAAAGATTTCCTGACTCCATGCTCTCACGTAGATATAAATGTAGCCTTTGCTCTCAGTGAAGTCCAGGTACCACTGGACAAACGGGAGACATTTACAAAGAGAGGTTTCCAAATCTAGTCCCAGGCCATCCCTAGTGAGACTATAATTTTCATTTTCAATTTTAACCTTGATTGCTCCACCTCCTGAATTCAGGAGAGCACACACAGCCAGAGAGATGTTCTCATTCTCCTTTTTCCTGAGGTGAGAGTTCTTCATTTTCCTCCTATCCTTCTCTCCAAGAGTGATTGCTCCTAGATTTAGACCCAGCTTAGCATACTCAGCTTCCAGGTCAACGCTGATGCCCATTTTCCCAGCAGCTTTTGCATTTTGCTGCCCAGTGCCCTTCCTGGAAAACAGACAAGAGCTGTTAGAATGAGAGCTAACCAGGAGAGGGCATCTTCTGTACCGTGAGACCAACAGCACAGTTCAGCTCACGTGCTCCACGGGCTCAGTCAGTGGGCAGGGGGAGAAGTGGTTATTTTTTTTTTCCGGAGCTGAGGACCGAACCCAGGGCCTTGCGCTTGTTAGGCAAGCGCTCTACCACTGAGCTAAATCCCCAACCAGAAGTGGTTATTTTCTGACAGACACCGCACTTGTTAGCAGAACATTTATGGCTACTAGTTTTTAGATGTAATGTGACAGGTATAGTTGAGCCTGTTCAAACTTTGAATCCCATTTTAATCTTTGTTCATCTATTTTCTGGCCCTTAATATTGTATTCAGTCTTCTCTCAATAAACCCTCAGTAGAATCTGTGTTGGCCCTTTCTGTGCCATGGGCTTTAGTTGTACAATGATTTAGACACACCTTGTTTTATGTCTATTGGTGTTTTCCCTGCATATATGTACTATGTGCATGCAGTAACCCTGGAGGCCAGAAGAGGGCATCATATCCCCGAGAACTGGAGTTACAGGTCGTTGTTAGCCCCATGTTGGGGCTGGGAACTGAATCCTGGTGCTCCAGGAGAGCAGCAGTTCTCTTAACCACTGAGCTATCTCTCCAGCCCAGTTTCAAATTACTTATGATCATTATTGATTATAAACAAGATGAAGAACAATACAAAGACATCTGACATGGACCTCCGTCCTCCAAACTCTAACACGTTACAAGTAATTAATATTCTTTAATCCCAATATCTTTTTCTATCTTAGGAAGGCTGCCCGCCCAGATGTGAGTCCGTTTGCTCTACTGACCCCATAGGAGAAAGCCTCTGTCTCCACCTGGAAACACCACTGAGAGCCATAGTTGCTGGTGTCCACCTACTTTTCCAGCACATGGATTGCTAAAGCATGAACTATAGTTTCACGTCAGTGACTTTTGCATGAGAATAGCCCCCATCGACTCATATATTTGAACAATTGTCCCTAGTTGTTGGAAATGTTTGGGAAAGATACAGCAGGTGTGGCCTTGTTGGAGAAGGTATGTCACTGGAGATGATCTCTGAAGTTTGAAGAGACTTACCCATTCCCAGTTAGCACTCTCTCTTTGATTCAAGATGTGAGCTCTCAGTTGTTCTGTCACCATGGACTCTAACCCTCTAAAACCCTAAAGCAAATTAAATTCTGCTTTCACAAGTTGACTTGCTGTCTCAGTTATGCTTATTATTCCTATGATGAAACACCATGACCAAAAAGAAGATGGGGAAGGAAGGGTTAATCTGGCTTACACTTCCACATCATGCTCCATCATTGAAGGAAGTCAGAATAGGAACAGGGCAGGAACCTAGAGGCAGGAGCTGATGCAGAGGCCATGAAAGAGTGCTGCTTTCTGGCTTGTTCCCTATGGTTTGCTTAGTCTGGTTTCTTCCAGAACCCAGGATCACCAACTCAGGGAACGGCACAACCTACAGTGGGCTGGGCCCTCTTCCATTAATCACTAAAAAAATGTCCTACAGGCTTGCCTACAGTCCAGTCTTACAAAGGCATTTTCTGGGCTGGAGAGATGGCTCAGCGGTTAAGAGCACTGACTGCTCTTCTAGAGGTCCTGAGTTCAATTCTCAGCAACCACATGGTGGCTTACTACCAGCTATAATGGGATCAGATGCCCTCTTCTGGTGTGTCTGAAGACAGCAACACTGTACTTATATATATATAAAATCAATCTTTAAGAGCACCAGTGGAAGGGGAAGCCCTGGGTCCTGCTAAGACTGAACCCCCAGTGAACTAGTCTATGGGGGGAGGGCGGCAATGGGGGGAGGGTTGGGAGGGGAACACCCATAAGGAAGGGGAGGGGGGAGGGGGATGTTTGCCCGGAAACCGGGAAAGGGAATAACACTCGAAATGTATATAAGAAATACTCAAGTTAATAAAAAAAAAATAAAAAAAAAAACAAAGGCAGATTGATTATAGTTTGTGTAAACATAGCCAGCACAACTAACTGCTTGTCAGTTGTAATGGGTTGGCCTGATGCCGCTTGTATTCTAATGCTGTTGGTTCCTCAAGATATGGGTGCCCCAGAGACAAGAGAGTGTGCATAGGCCCAAGGTATGTCATGTGACCTTGCCAAGTTATTTCTGATTGGTGAATACAGACAACAGCCAATAGCTGGGCAGAAGCGAGAAAGGTGGTTTCTAAAGTTTCTGGGGCCTGAGAGAAGAACCAGGAAGAAAGGAAGAAAGTGAAGAAGAAGCCGCCATGGGACAGATAAGTTCATAAAAAATGTGACCCTGAGGGCTGGCCAACTGGATTTAAGAGGAGCCCAAATGAAACATAGTAAGTAATAACTCGGGGTTATCAATAGGAAAGTAGATTATAATAGCATAGAGGGTCGATATCTGCCCAGCTCTTGTGCTGTTATTATTATTATATTATTATTATTATAAATAATGAAAGTTGTGTGGTTCTTTTATCCAGGAACTAAATGATCAAGGCAGAGTAGAAACCGTGGTAATGGATTTAAAATGTCTGCAATAGCCAGTCTCACATGAATACATCACTGTTAAGCTACCCACTTCCTTTTTCTTATTCAAACCCACCAACCAAAATCAAACTTTCAGAAGTCTGTTCAGTTCTGCCCAGTCAGAAGCTTCAACCCCACCCTCTTCCATGCTGTTAAGCAATCTGTTCCCTATTCCCTCCCAGCACCCCGAGCCAGGCCCTGTTCTCAGCCAGCACCACATCTTACACCACAGTACAAAAGAGCAATGGTCATGACACCCCCAGCCCCGGGAAATTCAGAAATCACAGGCCTATAGTGCAGTCACATTTACAGGAGCTGCGGGCTAACCTGGGATATTGGCCATTGCACTCGCATGTTGTCGATCGTTTACAATGCGAGTCTTTTAGGCATGTATCTGAGACTTGTTCCTTCAGAAACAAACAGGCGAGCTATAAACCCAGGCGTGTAAACTCATTAACCACCCTGCAGTTTTAGGTCTGCTTTACCATTCAGACTCCCAGCTGCCACTCCCCCGAAATTCCAGTGCTGAGTGCTAACCGGAGAAAGTTCTCTGAGACTTTGGTTTGGAATTTAAAGTGCCTTGTTAGCTGTCCTCAGAGGGAAAGAGCATGGCATACAGATGTGGGCTCTGCGGTTTGTCAGGCAGGCACAGAGGCAGGAGCAGGAGCTGCCTTTTGGAGAATAAGGAGGGGTGGAGCCTTTGCACTCCTCTAAAAAGTGCTTTGCGGTTGGTTTGGGAGAACACTGTAAGCTTTTCAGGGCTCTAGTGCACCTACCTCGTTTCTTCATCTTGAATACAGTCCTAGTTCCTCCCTGCCTGTTGGACATATTTACTCATCTTCCCTCAAGGGGCTCTGGAGACCAGCAGAAGCCTGATGTCCTCACATCCTCCTGTGAGGAGAGACTAGAAGCTGCTTATTTCATTACCTACCCCTGCCAAGTATGCCAGGTGTGTGCTGTGGATAAAAGGGCTCCAGTCACCACAGATCTCCCTCTCCCTCTCCCTCTCCCTCTCCCTCTCCCTCTCCCTCTCCCTCTCCTCTGCCCTCTCCTCCCTCTCTTCTTCTCTCTCCTCTCCTCCTCCTCTGCCCTCTCTTCTCTCTCTGCCCCCGGTCAGCCTTAGCTCCTGTGTCTCTCCAGTTCTCTCTGTCTGCATGTCTCTCTCTCTGCCTGTCTGCCCCTATCACTCCTTCATGTTTCAACTCTGAGGCACCTTTCACTCTCCTCTCCCTAATAAACCTCTTACACTAGATCTGTCATATGACATTTTTTCAGTGTGACACATTTTTTCAGGGATACACCACGGCACAGACCTGCCCAAAGTACCCAGTGCCTGGCTTGCATTTCTATCCTCTTGCCCTCTGCCTCAATAGTTCAGGCTCAGACCAAGCAGAGCCTGAACTCTCTCTCTGGACTCTTAAGCCCTCCCTCCACCCAAAAAGACACAGGCATTTGCCCTCCCCAACAGCTCGCCAGATGCCAAAGCCCTTCAGGGTCAGTTTGTTAACACTTTGTTAAAATGGGCTATCAAGACTCCAAGGAGCCAAGATTCCTAGTAGAGACAGAAACTAACCAGGGTTCCTGAGAGAGGTGGGTTCTACTGATGACCCCCATATGGTCCCAGAGCTGGGGGCTGGGGAGTGGAAGTGAGCAGCAGAAAGGGCATTAGGGAAGGGACTTGAGTAGGGCTGTAATTCAATGGTCATGTACCTGTGAGCTCTGTGGTTGTCTTGCTCAGCTGCATGAAGTCCAGCGCCCATGCCAGCAGTCAGCTCCTTTGGTGAGGCAGGCTAGTGTCACTTGAGAAAGACAACTAGTGTTGTCTGCAACAAGTCCTGGCCGGGGACGTCTTCGAGGCTGGTTGTTGGCACTTGGGAGAGTTCTATCTGCAGCCCTGGCTGTGAGCTCACCTCTAAGCTCACTTGAGTTCTCTGTTCTTTGCTGCATTGAAGGGTTCCACTGATGGCCACCCTCTGGGCTCTGGTGGTAGACTGAAAATCCCAGAACTGTGGACATCTTTAATCACCTTCCTTCCAGGAAGTAAAACCTCTCAGCCTTTCAAAAGAGGCAGGGCGGAGCCACGTGGGGTTTTCTATGGTTTTCTATTGGTTTTTTCTAAGCAAAGCTACGGTTGAGTCATCAGGTATTTATATTCCCAGAGCAGCAAGGTCGTCAGTCCCTTTGTTCTAAAGAGCAGGTTCCCCGCCTCCCTCGTTAATGCTTCTAGAGTCCCTCCAATCCAGGGTTTAAGACAGGACATAGCACTCCGGGCAGGGAAGGAGGAACCTCCCTGCCAGCAGATTCCTAGAGCCTTCTGGGAATTCTCCCTGTGGGATTCCCAGAGCTACCCTTAAAGCAAGTACACCTCTTCCTAACTGGTACATCAAAAACCAGCCTTAAGAAACTGATTCTGTGTCTGAGTACATACTCACTGAACATAGTATTCAGTTTCTTTGTTACATTTTCCCACCTGGCTTTGTTCAAGCTCCACCCACTGTTTCTCTTACCCAGCTGCCCTGTGCCCCCACACTCCCAAATCACAGGTTTGGAAGTACAAAGGCCTGAAATGTTCAGTTCACTGGGGTTTCTCTGCTGTGAATCTCTTTGTATGGGGAGCATCACCCAATTCCTACTCCAGACTCCACTGCCTGCTAGAAATGCAGCCACTGTCCTTCCACCCTAAGGGTCTAGAGCCAGGGTTCTTCCATGTGGTCTGTTTCATTGCCTGTCACCACCAAGCCAGCTCTGAGGAAGCTGACTCAGAGACCTTTAGATTCTCGTTTTTAATCTCTAATTTAAGAAATAAAGTGTAAGAGGTTTCCAGAGGTGTTGAGGAGGGTAAGGGAAAAATATGCAAGACTTAGAGAATATTTGCATCAGCACCCAGAAACTGAGCAAAAAGAAAAATCCCCCACCCCCACCCCCGTGCTTGTGTGTCAGGAGGTGGAAGGGGAACTTGCTAGGGGGTGTAACTTAGTCAGCCCAGTCCACTGGGCCACTCTACTCCCCCACACCAAGTCACAGCCTTGTGCTTGGGACTGTACCTTCCCCTTCCTAAGGAATGTCACAAGACTAGCCAGAGGACAGGGCAAGCCAACAACCAGGGCTTTGAGGGACATGAGGAGGCAAAGGAGAGGGAAAGTGGGGGAGCCAGGGAGAAGCAGCATCTGACTAGAGGCAGCTGTGGGGCAGAGGAAGTCCTGTGCCCATGTTCTGTGTGCCTGGCAGGCTTTCCAGTTTTTTTCTCTTTCCTTCCCCTCTCTTCCCTTCTAGCTTCTCCTCCCAGTCCTTCCTCAGAGCTCAGGTTCAGTTCCAAAGTCAGTGAGAAGGAATTCAGCTCCAAAGGTCAGGGATTAGAACTCCAGCAAACTCTGGAACCTCTCGATCAAGCACAAAGTGCAGTGCCCAGGCTTAAGAAAGAAGCCAGCCAGGACAGTATTTCTAAGGAGACAGTTGTCTGAGTCCAGCCACCTCAGGGACAAGTTCTCCATCTGCTGGCAGGGTCCAGCCTAGTCCATGTTCCCAGGAACCAGTTTCTTTGTTGGCTTCTCATCTTAAATTACAGGCCAAATAATCCAGGGTAAGGCCTGACCACCAGGGCTCTGAGTCAAAGACCGTGAAGTCAGGTGGCCTAGATAAGCCACCAACTAACTAATCACCAATGCTTTCCCATTTCCTGTGACTCACAACTGCATCAGTCCTGCCCTGCCTGAGTCCGAGCAAAAGCACAATGGGTTGGTGTTCTGTCTGACCTCCACAGCTTCCTGGCTGCAGCCAGGTATGCTCTGCCCACAGTTGCCTGGCAACAGCCAGCTGTGCCTGACTATAAAAGGGGCTGCTTGCCCCCTCTTCATTCTCTCTTGCTCTTGGTTCTCTTCCCTGCTCTTCCCCTCTTCCTTGTCCCTTTTCTCTACCCTTCGCCCCCTTCCCTCCGCATGCTCATGGCCGGCCTTTCCTCTCCTCTACTTTTCTTCTCTCATTAAACCTTTCCAGGTGGAACCACGTTGGTTTGGTGTGTTTTAAACCCCATCATAGGTCCTAACACAGTGGCGACTCCATTGCCCAACCCCTGTGTCAAAGTATGATTGGACACTGCTACAGGCCACCAAGCGCCACCTCGCTCTGTGATCTCATTCTTTAAATATGCGATGCAATTTTCCTCCAGGGACACAGTCAGCTCCGCATTGGTCAGGTTTTTTGTTTTTGTTTTTGTTTTTGTTTTTGTTTTTGTTTTTAGTAGCAGATAAGTCAGTGGTTTCAATTTACTGTTCATATAGAATGAACAACTACAAAATTAGTCTGAAAGATAGCATATTATTGCAGTACCAGACAGAAAGTCCTAAACGGCATTTGAAGACAAACTCATGATGTTTATTACTAGCAACCAATGGGAAGAAGGAAAAATTTTTTTTCACAAAACACCCTATTAATTAATTTGTTAGATTTTGGGAAATACTGGACATCATATACACACAAGTAAGTGTGTTATTACTGTAACATACATTTAGAAAAATACAGGGTTGGGATGTGGCTCAGCTGTGCTGTGCTAGCCTACCATGAGCGAAGCTCTAGTTAGAGCCCTAGTACTGCATAAACCAGACATGCTTACGAACACTGGGAATCCCAGCACTCGGGAGGTATCAGAGTGAAATACTATCCTTATTGACACCAATTCTGAGGCCAGCCTGAGATATATAAGACCTTGTGTCAGACAGGCAGACAGACAGACAGACAGAGCCTGGTGTGATGGCAAAGGCTGGCATTTCTAAGATTCAGTGCTAGTCTGGTCTACATAGAGGGCTCCAGGGCCAGCCAGAGCTACATGGTGAGACCTTGTCTCAAAAGAGCAAACAAACAACACCTGAATATTATACAAGTATTTTGCACATTCACATACTGAATGAAATGTACATAAATATTCTTTTACAAAAGCCTAAATCATCTAAAATTGCAACAACTATACAAAAAGAAAACAGAAAATAAAAATAGCACTAAGGGATTTCATTGCCTGCAATGACAAAATTAACTCTGGCTATCAGTTTTTACATCTCTTTATTCCCATCCCACCCTTTTGGTTTTCAGTCTTATGATGTCTTCCCTTCCTACAATTTCCTCTTGCATGAAATGCATCATGATCCTGTCAGTCAAGGAAAATCTCAATCTTCCTCATCAGCCCCTAACCTCTAGACACCTCGCGGATCTCTTTGGAACTGATCTTTTCGCCATCAAAGTTCCTTTGTAAAATTCTGTCTTCTAAGTCTGGCATGTGAGACTTCAGTCGCTCTGTCACAGCTTTCTCCTCTTCTGTCAGCAGAGTTAGCTCTAGGTTTGTTTGCCTTTGTAGTTCTTGTACCATGGTCATTGTCTTTTTCAAAATAGCACAAATGCAGCTCTTGGTCTCTTTTTGCTCAGGAGAAACTGTCTTAAAGCGTGCACATAAAGCTTGATATCGAGACTTTATTGCTGATAATTCCTTTAAAACTACTTTCTCTCCTGCTGAATGTGTGTGATTAGTCTTGACTTCGTATTCCAGCCTACACTGAAGGTAATCCAAATCAGAATCAGCTTTCTGGAACATTCCAGGTTATCAACCTCCCCTTCCTTATTGAATAGTTCGACTGGTCAGCTTTTGCTGCTTAATTCAAACAAAGAGCTTGCTTTGTTGAACTCTCCTGACAGCTTGGGTTGTTTTGGCTTTTCAGACCCTCAACGCATTGAAGAAAGAGTGGAAACAAATCAAACTCTGCCAACCATTGTTTCAAAAGAGATCAAAGGTCATCTCCAAGCCCCAGTAGGGTAACCACATTTGTTAGCCAGCCAGGAGTGTCTGCACTGCATGGAGAGGCAGCTGGAGATGGGGAGAAGGGACATATTATTTAACCAGAGATGAGGTGACAGTCAGGTTACACTGCTTCAAAATTAAAGTTCTCTCTGAAGAATTGAATCTGAATCTCCAAGGATCCACCTTTAGAGTCCCCAGAAATTCAAAGGAAATCTGGAAAACTTGTGAGGAAAATGTTTGGGCTAGGACCCTGGGTCAAGAGACTTAGGTACATTTTTACACATCAAAGCTGACCTGGCGGGTATTTAGCGGGAGTCCCAAACCTGCGGATCCCTGCCCGCAGCAGCTCTGCTCCCAAACCCTGTGGGAGAGAGACCTCACCGCCTGGACAGGTGGGCACTCCTGAGACTGCAGAGCGGAAGAGACCACCAACACTGCCCACCCCTGCTCACATCCCTGGCCCAAGAGGAAACTGTATACTGCCTTAGGTTCCCGTAGAGGAGGGCCCAGGAGCAGCGGGTCCGCTGCGTCTGAGACACCGCAGGAACCTGAAGGAACTGACCGGATAAACAGTTCTCTGCACCCAAATCCCGTGGGAGGGAGAGCTAAACCTTCAGAGAGGCAGACACGCCTGGGAAACCAGAAGAGACTGCACTCTGCACACATTACTGATTCCAGAGGAAAACACCAAACGCCATCTGGAACCCTGGTGCATGCAGATCTTCCTGGTTGCAGCTGCCGCGGAGAGCTCATAAGCAACACCCCACGAGAAAACTTGAGCCTCGGGACCACAGGTAAGATCAACTTTTCTGCTGCAAGTGACCTGCCTGGTGAACTCAAGACACAGGCCCACAGGAACAGCTGAAGACCTGTAGATAGGAAAAACTACACGCCCGAAACCAGAACACTCTGACCCCATAACTGGCTGAAAGAAAACAGGAAACCAGGTCTACAGCACTCCTGACACACAGGCTTATAGGACAGTCTGGCCACTGTCAGAAATAGCAGAACAAAATAACACTATAGATAATCTGATGGCGAGAGGCAAGCGCAGGAACCCAAGCAACATAAACCAAGACTACATGGCATCATCGGAGCCCAATTCTCCCACCAAAGCAAACACGGAATATCCAAATACACCAGAAAAGCAAGATCTAGTTTCAAAATCATATTTGATCATGATGCTGGAGGGCTTCAAGAAAGACGTGAAGAACTCCCTTAGAGAAACACAGGAAAACATTAATAAACAAGTAGAAGCCTACAGAGAGGAATCGCAAAAATCCCTGTAAGAATTCCAGGAAAACATAAATAAACAAGTAGAAGCCCATAGAGAGGAGTCACAAAAATCCCTGAAAGAATTCCAGGAAAACACAATCAAACAGTTGAAAGAATTAAAAATGGAAATAGAAGCAATCAAGAAAGAACACATGGAAACAACCCTGGATATAGAAAACCAAAAGAAGAGACAAGGAGCTGTAGATACGAGCTTCACCAACAGAATACAAGAGATGGAAGAGAGAATCTCAGGAGCAGAAGATTTGATAGAAATCATCGAGTCAACTGTCAAAGATAATGTAAAACAGAAAAAGCTACTGGTCCAAAACATCCAGGACTCAATGAGAAGATCAAACCTAAGGATAATAGGTATAGAAGAGAGTGAAGATCCCTGCTCAAAGGACCAGTAAATATCTTCAACAAAATCATAGAAGAAAACTTCCCTAACCTAAAGAAAGAGATACCCATAAGCAAACAAGAAGCCTACAGAACTCCAAATAGATTGGACCAGAAAAGAAACTTCCCCTGTCACATAATAGTCAAAACACCAAATGCACAAAATAAAGAAAGAATATTAAAAGCAGTAAGGGAAAAGGTCAAGTAACATATAAAGGCAGACCTATTAGAATCACACCAGACTTTTCGCCAGAAACTATGAAAGCCAGAAGATCCTGGACAGATGTCATACAGAACCTAAGAGAACACAAATGCCAGCCCAGGTTACTGTATCCTGCAAAACTCTCAATTAACATAGATGGAGAAACCAAGATATTCCATGACAAAACCAAATTTACACAATATCTTTCTACAAATCCAGCACTACAAAGGATAATAAATGGTAAAGCCCAACATAAGGAGGCAAGCTATACCCTAGAAGAAGCAAGAAACTAATCGTCTTGGCAACAAAACAAAGAGAAGAAAAGCACACAAACATAACCTCATATCCAAATATGAATATAACAGGAAGCAATAATCACTATTCCTTAATATCTCTCAACATCAATGGACTCAACTCCCCAATAAAAAGACATAGATTAACAAACTGGATACGCAATGAGAACCCTGCATTCTGCTGCCTACAGGAAACACACCTCAGAGACAAAGACAGACACTACCTCAGAGTGAAAGGCTGGAAAACAACTTTCCAAGCAAATGGTCTGAAGAAGCAAGCTGGAGTAGCCATTCAAATATCAAATAAAATCAATTTTCAACTAAAATTCATCAAAAAAGATAAGGAAGGACACTTCATATTCATCAAAGGAAAAATCCACCAAGATGAACTCTCAATCCTAAATATCTATGCCCCAAATACAAGGGCACCTACATACATAAAAGAAACCTTACTAAAGCTCAAAACACACATTGCACCTCACACAATAATAGTAGGAGATTTCAACACCCCACTCTCAACAATGGACAGATCATGGAAACAGAAGTTAAACAGAGACATAAACAGACTAAGAGAAGTCATGAGCCAAATGGACTTAACAGATATTTATAGAACATTCTATCCTAAAGCAAAAGGATATACCTTCTTCTCAGTTCCTCATGGTACTTTCTCCAAAATAAACCATATAGTTGGTCAAAAAACGGGCCTCAACAGTTACAGAAAGATAGAAATAATCCCATGCGTGCTATCAGACCACCACGGCCTAAAGCTGGTCTTCAATAACAATAAGGGAAGAATGCCCACATATACGTGGAAATTGAACAATGCTCTACTCAATGATAACCTGGTCAAGGAAGAAATAAAGAAAGAAATTAAAGACTTTTTAGAATTTAATGAAAATGAAGGTACAACATACCCAAACTTATGGAACACAATGAAAGCTGTGCTAAGAGGAAAACTCATAGCGCTGAGTGCCTGCAGAAAGAAACAGGAAAGAGCATATGTCACCAGCTTGACAGCACACCTAAAAGCTCTAGAACAAAAAGAAGCAAATACGCCCAGGAGGAGTAGAAGGCAGGAAATAATCAAACTCAGAGCTGAAATCAACCAAGTAGAAACAAAAAGGACCATAGAAAGAATCAACAGAACCAAAAGTTGATTCTTTGAGAAAATCAACAAGATAGATAAACCCTTAGCCAGACTAACAAGAGGACACAGAGAGTGTGTCCAAATTAACAAAATCAGAAATGAAAAGGGAGACATAACTACAGATTCAGAGGAAATTCAAAAAACCATCAGATCTTACTATAAAAGCCTATATTCAACAAAACTTGAAAATCTGCAGGAAATGGACAATTTCCTAGAAAGATACCAGGTACCGAAGTTAAATCAGGAACAGATAAACCATTTAAACAACCCCATAACTCCTAAGGAAATAGAAGCAGTCATTAAAGGTCTCCCAACCAAGAAGAGCCCAGGTACAGACGGGTTTAGTGCAGAATTCTATCAGACCTTCATAGAAGACCTCATACCAATATTATCCAAACTATTCCACAAAATTGAAACAGATGGAGCACTACCGAATTCCTTCTATGAAGCCACAATTACTCTTATACCTAAACCACACAAAGACCCAACAAAGAAAGAGAACTTCAGACCAATTTCCCTTATGAATATCGGCGCAAAAATACTCAATAAAATTCTGGCAAACCGAATCCAAGAGCACATCAAAACAATCATCCACCATGATCAAGTAGGCTTCATCCCAGGCATGCCGGGATGGTTTAATGTACGGAAAACCATCAACGTGATCCATTATATAAACAAACTGAAAGAACAGAACCACATGATCATTTCATTAGATGCTGAGAAAGCATTTGACAAAATTCAACATCCCTTCATGATAAAAGTCCTGGAAAGAATAGGAATTCAAGGCCCATACCTAAACATAGTAAAAGCCATATACAGCAAACCAGTTGCTAACATTAAACTAAATGGAGAGAAACTTGAAGCAATCCCACTAAAATCAGGGACTAGACAAGGCTGCCCACTCTCTCCCTACTTATTCAATATAGTTCTTGAAGTTCTAGCCAGAGCAATCAGACAACAAAAGGAGGTCAAGGGGATACAGATTGGAAAAGAAGAAGTCAAAATATCACTATTTGCAGATGACATGATAGTATATTTAAGTGATCCCAAAAGTTCCACCAGAGAACTACTAAACATGATAAACACCTTCAGCAAAGTGGCTGGGTATAAAATTAACTCAAATAAATCAGTAGCCTTCCTCTACACAAAAGAGAAACAAGCCGAGAAAGAAATTAGGGAAACGACACCCTTCATAATAGACCCAAATAATATAAAGTACCTCGGTGTGACTTTAACCAAGCAAGTAAAAGATCTGTACAATAAGAACTTCAAGACTCTGAAGAAAGAAATTGAAGAAGACCTCAGAATATAGAAAGATCTCCCATACTCATGGATTGGCAGGATTAATATAGTAAAAATGGCCATTTTACCAAAAGCGATCTACAGATTCAATGCAATCCCCATCAAAATACCAATCCAATTCTTCAAAGAGTTAGACAGAACAATTTGCAAATTCATCTGGAATAACAAAAAACCCAGGATAGCTAAAACTATCCTCAACAATAAAAGGACTTCAGGGGGAATCACTATCCCTGAACTCAAGCAGTATTACACAGCAATACTGATAAAAAACTGCATGGTATTGGTACAGAGACAGACAGATAGACCAATGGAACAGAATTGAAGACCCAGAAATGAACCCACACACCTATGGGCACTTGATTTTTGACAAAGGAGCCAAAACCATCCAATGGAAAAAAGATAGCATTTTCAGCAAATGGTGCTGGTTCAACTGGAGGTCAACATGTAGAAGAATGCAGATCGATCCATGCTTATCACCCTGTACAAAGCTTAAGTCCAAGTGGATCAAGGACCTCCACATCAAACCAGATACACTCAAACTAATAGAAGAAAAACTAGGGAAGCATCTGGAACACATGGGCACTGGAAAAAATTTCCTGAACAAAACACCAATGGCTTATGCTCTAAGATCAAGAATTGACAAATGGGACCTCATAAAACTGCAAAGCTTCTGTAAGGCAAAGGACACTGTGGTTAGGACAAAACGGCAACCAACAGATTGGGAAAAGATCTTTACCAATCCTACAACAGATAGAGGCCTTATTTCCAAAATATACAAAGAACTCAACAAGTTAGACCGCAGGGAGACAAATAACCCTATTAAAAAATGGGGTTCAGAGCTAAACAAAGAATTCACAGCTGAGGAATGCCGAATGGCTGAGAAACACCTAAAGAAATGTTCAACATCTTTAGTCATAAGGGAAATGCAAATCAAAACAACCCTGAGATTTCACCTCACACCAGTGAGAATGACTAAGATCAAAAACTCAGGGGACAGCAGATGCTGGCAAGGATTCGGAGAAAGAGGAACACTCCTCCATTGTTGGTGGGATTGCAGACTGGTACAACCATTCTGGAAATCAGTCTGGAGGTTCCTCAGAAAATTGGACATTGAACTGCCTGAGGATCCAGCTATACCTCTCTTGGGCATATACCCAAAAGATGCCCCAACATATAAAAAGGACATGAGCTCCACTATGTTTTTAGCAGCCTTATTTATAATAGCCAGAAGCTGGAAAGAACCCAGATGCCCTTCAACAGAGGAATGGATACAGAAAATGTGGTACATCTACACAACAGAATATTACTCAGCTATCAAAAACAATGACTTTATGAAATTCGTAGGCAAATGGTCGGAACTGGAAAATATCATCCTGAGTGAGGTAACCCAATCACAGAAAAACACACATGGTATGCACTCATTGATAAGTGGCTATTAGCCCAAATGCTTGAATTACCCTAGATGCCTAGAACAAATGAAACTCAAGACGGATGATCAAAATGTGAATGCTTCACTCCATCTTTAAAAGGGGAACAAGAATACCCTTAGCAGGGAATAGAGAGGCAAAGATTAAGACAGACACAGAAGGAACGCCCATTCAGAGCTTGTCCCACATGTGGCCCATACATAGACAGCCATCCAATTAGACAAGATGGATGAAGCAAAGAAGTGCAGGCCGACAGGAGCCGGATGTAGATCGCTCCTGAGAGACACAGCCAGAATACAACAAATACGTAGGCGAATGCCATCATTAAACCACTGAACTGAGAATAGGACCCCCGTTGAAGGAATCAGAGAAAGAACTGGAAGAGCTTGAAGGGGCTCGAGACCCCATATGTACAACAATGCCAAGCAATCAGAGCTTCCAGGGACTAAGCCACTACCTAAAGACTATACATGGACTGACCCTGGACTCTGACCTCATAGGTAGCAATGAATATCCTAGTAAGAGCACCAGTGGAAGGGGAAGCCCTGGGTCCTGCTAAGACTGAACCCCCAGTGAACTAGATTGTTTTGGAGAGGGCGGCAATGGGGGAAGGATGGGGAGGGGAACACCCATAAAGAAAAGGAAGGGGAGGGATTAGGGGGATGTTTGCCCGGAAACCGGGAAAGGGAATAACACTCGAAATGTAAATAAGAAATACTCAAGTTAATAAAAAAAAAAGAAGAAGAAGAAGGGTAATTTTTTTAAAAAGGAAAAAAAAAAAGCTGACCTGGCCTCCATGTCCTCCCAGCATCCTTCAGTCCCTACTTGGCATACCCTGCCTTCTGTTTTTGCCCTCCTCCTCCTCCTTTCTCCCTCCATCCCTTCCTCCCCCCTCTCTCTGGCCCTTTCTCTCTTTCTCCTATCCCCTCCTTCCCACAGAGACTTCCCTGGCCTTCTTCCTTGGGGCCAGTGAACTTGTCCACCCAAGAGCAGCTTCCCAATAAACCTGCCTTTAATATATTCTGCTCTGGCTTGAATTGGATCATTTCACTAGTGGAGAAGAGGTAACCTATCAGAAAAGCATAAGTCCTCAGGATGAATATCCAAGGTGCATGAGGAGGAAGAGGAGGAGGAGGATGGTGAAGTATTGAGAGTTGAAGATGAAGAGTATGAAGATGAGGAAGAGTGGGAGGATGGAGAAGAGGAGCAGTAAGAAAGAACACTGATGGGCTCCAGCCTTCGTTACACTTTTTGTATTTTCCCCAACCCCTTGGAGCAAGCTGCAGTCTCTGCTTCACCCCCATAGTGCTAGTGGCTGTTAGTTCCCAAACCTGGGACAAACTAGATAACTGTGATACTTATTAATATATTAGAGCTGACAATGGCTTCCAGGTTCTCCCAGCATCCCTCAGTTCCTGCCTGTATTAGTCAGGGTTCTCTAGAGTCACAGATTTTATGGAATGTCTCTCTATATTGAGGGAATTTATTGTGACGAGTTACATTCTATAGTCCAACTAACCCAACAGTGGGCAGCTGTGCGTAGGAAGTCTAAGAATCCAGTAGTTGCTCAGTCCTATGAGGCTGGCTGTTTCAGCTGGGCTTCTGTAGAAGTGGACTCTAACGGATGGGCTGGCAAGTACGTGACTTCCAGCAGTCAGAGACTTCCTTCTTCCAATGTCCTTATGTAGGCCTCCAGCAGAAGGTATGGCCCAGATTAAAGGTGTGTACCACCACATCTGAATCTTGGACTTGCCTTGTCTCAGGCTGACCTTGAACTCAGAGATCTCCTTGCCTCAGTCTCCTGGGATTAAAGAAAGGTGTGTACTACTATGATCCAATTCTGGATCATAGTTCATTACTGATATAGTCAAGTTGGCAACCAGGAAGAGCCATTACACAAAAGAGTCAGAGTTGGGGTCAATCTAAGGCAAGTGGGAAAATTCTACCATAAGCCTCCTAGCACTAAGACCCCTGCCTTTGAGGAGGAGTAGAGCCTGCTTAGTTCCTGGAACAACTAAAAGCCAACTATCAGACAAAACCACCTGTGACTCCCCAACCAACCCCCTTGGAAAGTCCCAGACAGTCCACTGAACATGAGTCAGTTTGAATGTCACTTCGCCCCCCCCAATAGCACCTTGCCTAGTTACCATTGTTCAAATTCTGCCCCAACTGTTTGAATTCTGCCTTTATCAAAGGTATATAACTCTCTGTTAGAGTCTGCTCAGGGCTGTCTCCCTCTTGGCAACTCCAACATGTTGGAACAATAAAATTCCTCTTGCTTTTGCATCGATCACAACCTCTGTGAGTCTCATTCAAGAGGTCCTGGAAGAGGTTCAATTCGGACCTCACAACATTACCTATTACAGGGTCCTTCTGGCTGGCACACTCTGCCCCTTATAATAATCTTCTCCAATGCAAGCGCTTGTCTGGGCTTTTCCTTCCCCAGCATCTCTGATTCCTCTATAACCCATCCAGGTTGCCTATGCCATACCTTTTGCCCTTTCACCCTTTGGCCTCCTGGCTGCAGGCTCTCCTCTCTCCTCTCCCCATTCTCCTCACATGGCCTTGCTTAGTCTGCCAGTCACGTCCACTGTGGAACCATTTAGATGCCCATTTTTCTCCTTCATATCTGCAGCAAACCTCCTCCACACTTAGGAGCAGCCTGTCACCTTCTACCTTTTTCTCATTCAATGGCCCTGTCTTTTAGGTCTTGCTGCCCTTCTCAAGGGTTATCGCCTTCCTTTGTCAAGATATACACTGAACAGAGTAGAGTGGAGAAAGACTCTCCACACTCGTCTACTACAAATTCAGTTTTATCTTTTGCTGCCTTCGGGGGGAACCTGGATGGAATCAACACCTCTTTGCTTTGGCTGTGGGCAAAATGCTCTGCTGTTTTGCTCTGTTGGAAACTGGAGAAGGTTGGGCCCCTGTGTAGGGGAGCATAGAAATTCTAGTTCCCTATACTCCAAAAGGCAGTCCAAAGCCAGTTTTTGTCTTCCAGAAGGAGTCATTTCCTTTATCTCTCTCAAAAGGGACTCATGGCTCTCCAAGAAACAAGTACCTGTGGCATCTATCAGCACAGCAAGGCCCCTGCTGGTCTCCAGGCTCCCTCACTCCCTACTCACCAGCACTTCTTTAAACATCTCACAGCCTTCAGCCCAGTCAGTCTCCTGGCCTTCCCTGCCCCCAGCTACTGTCTCTTCATGGTCTGTCCCCTGCTCTTCTCCTCCCCCTTGCACACAGCCTTGGCCATGTCCAAATTGCTGGCCATGTTCAGTCTTTCTCTCTCTGCTCTGGATTATCAAGATGCCTCTAGCTGTTCTCTCTCCAAATAAAGCCTCCATCTTCACATGGAGCAGTCATGTAGGCAGTCTCTGTATTGCCCCACCCCACCCCGCCACATACACATATACATCTGGTGCCAAAACCTTCAGAAGCACATGGAGCTACAGCTTCCCCCACTCCGTTCTATGTACATTAAACCCAAAGGTTACATTGTATCTGTATGTATGTTAGCCTTAACCTTAACAGGTGGCCGTCTACTTTCTCCTGTTTAGTAAAAGGGATGGCTTTTAAAAGCCAGTTAATAAGTTCAACAGTGGGTAGGTCTCAGATGTTGGGGGAGTTATTTTGAAAAACCACGTTCCCCTTTGGCATGATTAATTGCAGTCTTTAATACACATCCCTGCTGTTTAAGGTGACACTGTGTGTATGTGTATGTGTGACTCTGTGTGTGTGTGTGTGTGTGTGTGTGTGTGTGTGTGTGTGTGTTGAGGGGTTCTCCTGTGTGTGCTACTGAGTTTAATATGCAAAAACTTTACTTATAATGCTTACATCTATCTTCAATGGGGAAATGGGCCTTCGGCTATATTTCTTCATTATGTCCTTATGTTTTGATATCAGGATAATGCTAACTTTCTAGAGTAAATTTCGAATTTCCCATCTATTTTATGATATAGTTTGGTAAGCTTTTTAAAAATATGTTTGGTAGAATTTGAAAATGAACCTATCTGTTCCTGGGCTTTACTCTACTAGGTGACGTTTTTCATAATCATCATCACCACCACCACCACCACCACCACCACCACCACCACCACCACCACCACCACCACCACCACCACCACCACCACCACCACCACCACCACCACCATCATCATCATTTCTGTTGCTTTTTCTAAAATCTTATTGCTTGTGGTCAATGTATTTAAGGTGTTTGCATCCTCTTGGTTCAATTTTGTCAGTTCTCATGTATCTAGGAATTTACCTTTCTCATTATTATACAATATAATTTTCAGTGGATTCTCATTACTATATATTTCACTGGACTCTGTGCTAAACCACCACCATCTCCTCCTCTTCCTCCTCCTCCTCCTCTTCCTCCTCCTTCTTCTCCTCTTCCTCTTCCTCCTCTTCTTCTCCTCCTCCTCCTCCTCCTGCTCCTTCTCCTTCTTCTTCTCCTGCTTCCTTCTTCTTTTCTTCTTATTCTCCTTCTTCTCCTCCTCCTTGTTCTCCTGCTTCTTCTCCTGCTTTTCCTTTTCCTCCTTCTCCCCCTTCTCCTTCTTCTTCCTTCTTCTTTTCTTCTTCTCCTTCTTCTCCTCCTTCTCTTTCACCTTCTCCTCCTTCTCTTTCACCTTCTCCTCCTTCTCCTTCTTCTTCCTTCTTCTTTTCTTCTCCTTCTCCTCCTTCTCCTGCTTCTCCTTCTCCTCCTTCTTTTTCTTTTTCTTCTTTTATTCTTCTTACTCTTCCTTCTCCTTCTTGCTTCTACTTCCTCCTTCTCCCTTCTCCTTCCTCCTTCATCCTCCTCCTTCTTGTTCCTCCTACTACTACTCTTCCTCTTCCTCTTCTTCTTCTTCCTCCTCCTCCTCCTGCTTCCTCCTCCTTCCTTCTTCTTCCTTCTTCCTCCTTCTCCTCCTCCTCCTCCATTTCTCTTCTGCTTCTCCTTCTCCTTCCTTCATCTTCTCCGTCTTCTTCTCCTGCTTCTTCTCCTTTGCTCCTTCTTCTTCTCCTGTTTCTTCTCCTGATTCTCCTCCTTCTCCTCTTTCTCCTTACCCTTCTTCCTTCTTCTTTTCTTCTTCTCCTTCTCCTCCTCCTCTCTCCTCCTCCTCTACCTTCTTCCTCCTTGTTTCTTCTTCTTCGTTGATCCTCCTCCTTCTACTTCCTCCTCCTCCTTCTCTCTTCTCCTTCTTCCTTCTTCTCCTTCTTCTTCAACTGCTTCTTCTCCTCCATTTCTCCTTCTTCTCCTTCTCCTCTTCCTTCTTCTTTTCATCCTCTTCTCCTTCTTCTTCCTTCTTCTTTTCTTCTTCTCCTTCTTCTCCTTCTCCTCTTCCTTCTTCTTTTCATCCTCTTCTCCTTCTTCTTCCTTCTTCTTTTCTTCTTCTCCTTCTTCTCCTCCTTCTCCTCCTCTTCTTCATCTTCTTCTTCCTCCTCCTACTTCTTCCTTTCCTTCCTCCTTCTTCCTTCTCCTTCCTCCTCCTCCTCTTCTTCCTCCTGCTCCTTCTTCCTCCTCCTTCCTTCTTCTTCCTCCTCTGTCTTCCTCCTCCTTCTACCTCCTCCTTCTCCTTCATTCTTCTCTTCTTCTTTTCTCCTTCTCCTGCTTCTTCTCCTGATTCTCCTTCTCCTCCTCCTTCTCTTTCTCCTTACCCTTATCCTTCCTTCTTCTTTTCTTCTTCTTCCTCTTCCTCCTTCTACTACCTCCTTCTTACTCCTCCTCCTTCTTCTCTTTCTCCTCCTTCTCTCTTCTGCTTCTCCTTCTCCTTCCTTCTTCTCCTCCTCCTTCTCCTCCTCCTCTTCTTCTTCCTCCTCCTTCTACCTCCTCCTCCTCCTTCCTCCTTCTTCCTTCTTCTCTTCTTCTTCTTCTCCTTCTTCTCCTGCTTCTTCTCCTGATTCTCCTTCTCCTCCTTCTCCTTCTCCTTACCCTTCTTCCTTCTTCTTTTCTTCTTTTTCCTCCTCCTCTTTCTACTTCTTCTTTCTTATTCCTCCTCCTCCTACTTCTTCCTTCTTCTTCCTCCTCCTCCTCTTCTTCCTCTTGCTCCTTCTTCCTCCTCCTTCCTTCTTCTTCCTTCTTCCTCCTCCGTCTTCCTCCTCCTTCTACCTCCTCCTTCTCCTTCATTCTTCTCTTCTTCTTTTCTCCTTCTCCTGCTTCTTCTCCTGATTCTCCTTCTCCTCCTCCTTCTCTTTCTCCTTACCCTTCTCCTTCCTTCTTCTTTTCTTCTTCTTCCTCTTCCTCCTTCTACTACCTCCTTCTTACTCCTCCTCCTTCTTCTCTTTCTCCTCCTTCTCTCTTCTGCTTCTCCTTCTCCTTCATTCATCTCCTCCTTCTCCTTCTTCTCCTCCATCTTCTCCTTCTTCTCCTTCTCCTTCTCCTTCTTCTTCTTCCTCCTTCTCCTCCTCCTCCTCCTTCTTCTCCTCCTCCTCCTCCATCTTCTCTCTTCTGCTTCTCCTTCCTTCATCTTCTCCATCTTCTTCTCCTGCTTCTTCCTCTTCTTCTTCTCCTTTGCTCCTTCTTCTCCTTCTCCTTCTTCCTTCTTCACTTCTTCTTCTCCTCTTTCTCCTTTTTCTCCTTACCCTTCTTCTTCCTTCTTCTTCCTTCTTCTTCTTCTTCTTCTCCTTCTCCTTCTTCTCCTCCTCCTTCCTCCTTATGTCTTCTTCTTCATTGTTCCTCCTCCGCCTTCCTCCTCTCTTCTCCTTCTCCTTCCTTCTTCTCCTGCCTCATCTCCTTCTTCTTTCCCCCTTTTTCTCCTTCTCCTCTTCCTTCTTCTTTTCTTCTTCTTCTCCTTCTTCTCCTGCTACTTTACATGATTCTCCTTCTCCTCCTTCTCTTTTTCTTCTTCCTCCTCCTCTCCTCCTCCTCTCTTCTCCTTCTCCTTCCTTTTCTTCTCCTTCTTCTCCTGATTCTTATCCTTCTTCTTCTCCCTTTCTCCTTCTTCTTCCTCCTCCTCCTCCTGCTTTTCCTCCTTCTCCTTCTGCTTCTCCTTCTTCTTCCTTCTTCTTTTCTTCTTCTTCTCCTTCTTCTCCTCCTCCTTCTTCTCCTCCTCCTTCTCCTCCTCCTTTTCCTTCTTTTCTTGTTCTTCCTCTTCCCCTTCCTCCTCCTTCTTTCTTCTCCTTCCTCCTTCTTCCTCTTCCTCCTCCTCTTCTTCTTCCTCCTCCTCCTTCTTCCTCCTCCTTCCTTCTTCTTCCTTCTTCCTCCTCCTTCTTCCTTCTCCTCCTTCTCCTTCTCCTTCTTCTCCTGATTTTTCTCCTGATTCTCCTTCTCCTTCTCTTTCCCCTACCCATCTTCTTCCTTCTTCTTTTCTTCTCCTCCTTCTCCTTCCTCCTCCTTCTTCCTCTTCATTGTTCCTCTTCCATCTTCACCCTCCTCCTTCTTTTTCTCCTTCCTCTTCTCCTTCTCCTTTTCCTCCTCCTTCTCTCTTCTCCTCCTTCTTCTTCTCCTGCTTCATCTTTCTTCTTCTTTTCTCCTCCTTCTCCTGCTTCTTCCTTCTTCTTTTCTTCTTCTTCTCCTTCTTCTTCTCTTCCTCCTTCTCCTCCTTCTTCTCCTCCTTGTTCTTCTTCCTCCTTCTTCTTCTCTTCCTTCTTCTTCTCCTCCTCCCCGTTCTTCTTCTTCCTTCTTTCTTCTTCTTTTCTTCTTCCTCTTTCTCCTCCTCCTCTTATTCTTATTCTTCTTCCTCCTCCTCCTTCTTCCTCCTTGTTCCTTCTTCCTCCTCCTTCTTCATCCTCCTCCTTATACTTCCTTCTTCCTATTCCTCCTCCTCCTTTTCCTTCTTCTCCTCCTTCTCTCTTCTCCTTCTCTTTCCTTCGTATTCTCCATCTTCTTCTCCTGCTTCTTATCCTTCTTCTTCTCCTTTTCTCCTTCTTCTTCTCCTTCTCTTCTCCTCCTCCTTCTCCTCCTCCTTCTTCTTCCTTCTTTTTCTTCTTTTCTTCTTCTTCCTCTTCCTCCTCCTTCTTTCTTCTCCTTCCTCCTTCCTCTTCCTCCTCTTCTTCTTCCTCTTCCTCCTTCCTTCTTCCTTCTTCCTCCTCCTTCTTCCTTCTCCTCCTCCTTCCTTCTCCTTCCTTCTTCTTCCTTCTTTTTCCTCCTCCTTCTACCTCCTTCCTCCTCCTTCCTCCTCCTCCTTCTACCTTCTCCTCCTCCTTCTTCTTCTTCCTCCTCTTCCTCCCCCTCCTCCCCCTCCTCCTTCTTCCTCCTCTTTCCTTCTTCCTCCTTGTTCCTTCTTCCTCCTCCTCCTTCCTCCTCCTTTTCCTCCTCCATCCTTCTTATTCCTTCTTCCTCCTCCTTCTGCCTCCTTCTTCCTCCCTCCCTCCTCCTCCTCCTCCACCTCCTCCTCCTTTTCCTCCTCTTCCTCTGCCTCCTCCTCTGCCTCCTCCTCTGCCTCCTCCTTCTTCTTTGAGTTTCCCACTATGTAACCCTAGCTATCCTGGCACTCTCTGTTCTTATATACCAGGCTAGCCTCAGACTCACGGAGATCCACCTGCCTCTGCCTCCTGAGTTCTAGAATTAAAGGCCTGCTTCACTATGCCTGACTTTGGGGTTGGGGATTTAGCTCAGTGGTAGAGCGCTTGCCTAGGAAGCGCAAGGCCCTGGGTTCGGTCCCCAGCTCTGGGAAAAAAAAAAAAAAAAAAAAAAAAAAAGAACCACTATGCCTGACTTTAACCTCCTGTTTTATCTCGAATTTTCTGTTCCTTCTCCATGTTTTAATTACATTGTCTAGGGATAGGTCAACTCTGCTTTATTATTGTTGTTGTATATTTACTTTATTTTTGAGATTATAATTACAGTTTATACAGATTATATTTATATCTTCCCCCTCCCTTTCTTCCCTCCAAATACTCCCATATACTTCTTCTTGTTCCCTTCCAAATTCATGGCCTCTTTTTGCATTAATTGTTGGTGTGTGTGTGTGTGTGTGTGTGTGTGTGCGTGCGCGCGCGCACGCACTTTTGTATACTGAAATATTCCTAAATATCCCTGTTCAGTCTGTATAATATTACTCGTACGTGTTTTCAGGGCTGACCTTTTTGTGTTGAATAGCTAGTTGATGTGCTTTTCCCTGAGAAAGACTATTTATTTCTCCTCCTTGCAACACTCTAACACTCTTTAGTTGCCTGTCATTCTTTTTGGAGGGTTGAGGTCTTTACATTTTCTGCTTATTTCAAGAAGTGATGAAATGTGTGGTCAATTCTTTGTAATGTTCTTTTAGTCTCTACTTCATAAATGACTGCCCTGGTCTTCCTGATCTCTTACCACCTACTGTTTCTCAATTTGAATGTTCTCCTTTCCCTTGAGATGAATCTTGAGGTTATTTGTTTGAGTTCTTTGACTTTTAATGTGAGCATTCACAACTATAAACTTTCCACTGATATCTGCTGTGGTCACACCCCACATGTTCTCCGTAGGTCATATTTTCATTTGATTCCACGGACTTTTAGTTTTCTCTCTGATTTCTTTTTAAAATAATTTATTTATTTTTATTTTATGTGCATTGGTATTCTGCCTGCATGTATATCTGTGTGATGGTGTCAGATCTCAGAGTGACAGACAGTTGTGAGCTGGGAAATGAACTGGGGTCCTTTGGAAGAGCTTTCAGGGCTCTTAACAGCTAAACTATCTTTCCAGCCTCTGTCTCTGGTTTCTTTAATAACTCACAGATCATTTAGGCATTTATTTTTTAGTTTTTATGTATGTGCAAAGTTTCTGTGTAAACTTAGGTAAGTATATAAGAAAGAATAAAACAATAAAAATTACTACAAAAACAAATCCTATGAACCCTGTACTTATTTTATTTTATTTTATTTTGAGAGAGGATCTCACTATGTAGCTCTGGCTAGCCTGGAACTAAGTATGTAAGCCAGGTTGGCCTCAAACTCAATTTTACTTTGCTTTTTTTTTTTTTTTTTCCAGAGCTGGGGACCGAACCCAGGGTCTTGCGCATGCTAGGCAAGCGCTCTACCACTGAGCTAAATCCCCAACCCCCAAACTCAATTTTAAAAAGGGAATCACTTAGGGGAATGGATGCTGGGGGGTTTCTTCCTGCATCCTTGAAAGCTGGAGACTGCAGGTTATATTGTGGAGGGTGGGAGAGTCTGACAAGCTCCTGGACTCATGCTTTTCCTGTGGTTTTTGCTGAGGTCGCCTCTGTGCTGGAGAGATCTCAGCCTTCTCCGGTGCACACATCAGTAGTTTCCCTCTTTGTCTACCTGCGCCCTCTGCTAGTCAAATCTATTTTTGCACTCTGTGGGCTAAGCAGATTCGTCCTTCTGAGCTCTTCAGATCATATCCACGCAAGGTGGCAAGCGATCTCGCTGGGGATGACTCTGGGGTGATGAGGGGCGTGAGAAGAAACCACGGGACTGTGATCAGTGTAGGCAGAGCCCCTGAACTCATGCTTCAGCGTTAATCTCCCTACTATGGAAGCGGTGGTGAGAACACTGTGCACCATTGGAACATCGATGTCGTAAAGCTCCACAGCAGTAAATGACAGGCTTGTGAATCTAGAATTTTAGACAGACGCCTCAGGCTCAGAACTATCAAATTCCAAGACAATCTCAGTGGATAAGATTTGTTCTCAGTCACCGAGGGCTGGACTAGCTCTTAGGCACTTCCCAGTCTGAACCCAGATTCGGTCAGTTGCATCTTTATTGGCTAGTGTCTGGCCTACCTGGTCTCCATGACTGTTTCTCTCAGTTTCCTCACACAGAGGCTGTGACAGGTGACACTGAGACTCCCTGACTTGTGAATGTTTCCTGATATCCAGTCTGAACAAGAGCTCAGCTTTTACTCATAGATTTTCAAGCCATTGCCCATCATTCACCTGCTAGAGGAACTTCAGTCTCCACGTAGCCTGCAAGGGAATTTGAGGCTTGTGAGGACTTTCCGTAAGCACCCCCACTTATTTACCAGACCAGGGACAGCTAATATGGTCTGGAGGAATTAAACCAGGCCCATCAGAGAAGACACAGTAAGATGTAGGCTGTGACAATGTTATTACGATCAATCAGACTTTTTATACCTTTATTAGAAACAGAATATAGTGGCAATTGCCAGGATCAATACAGTTGTAATTGTCAGGATATAATGTTTGCAAGGTATATAGGGTATACAAGATTAATGTCTAAAACCAAATCTCCTGTCAAGTTTCCATGCCTCCTTGGCTACTAAGGGAACACACCAGAGAAACACAAAGTGACCTGAGTGCTTCATTGCCTGAGAGAGCACTTCAGTCTCTCGGAACAGGAAAGCACAGTGTGCCCCAGGGGCCATGGAATCCAACCTGAAAAACCTATGACGCATGCCTCTCAAGTTTAGCTAGGCCAGGCCAACTCCATGGTTCCTTGTAATTCCCCATTTTTTGGTTTTTAATTTTAAGCTACGCAAGATAATCTTCAAAGCAGACACGGAGCAGCAAATTAATATTAAGGTTATAATGCTTCCCAGCAAACCAACAAAAAACTTCTCAGAGACATTACTATGAAACATAGCTTAGAAGACCAATTAGAAACAGAAAAATGATGACTTAAAATCGTGGCCATGTTTTCTGCAGCAATGGAAGAAGGTAATTCATCCAACTTTGAAGGCCGAATGGTTTATGTTGCATCATGCAAGACCTGAACATACTCAAGCTATCATGTGACCATCTTAGCTTGGGGGTACCCATGAGATCTTAGAGTCATTGACCTGAGTAGGAATGTTATTCCCTTCCCAGTTAACAATGAAGCACAGGGGGACCAGACACATAAGCACAGCCTATGTTACACTATGCCGTGTTTTAGCTGGAACAGATGCGTTTAACAAAGACAACATAGGAAGAAACAACAACTCAGCAGGCCTACCTAAGACTTCATTAATCCTTTCTCCTCAGTCACCAGTTTGTTCATCTGAATCACTGTTGGTAGAGAGACCCTGTTCTTCAAGGCACCACAATCCTTTCACCCCAGTCTCCTCCTTTATTTTCAGGCCTCTGCAGATGCCTTAGAAGCTTTTCCTCCAACATCCACTGGTCTAGTCAGTCTTTTAGCTATCCACACCAACTTCTTAGCACCCTGAGGGAAAAACAGAAACGTAGCCATGGCTTCAGCGAATTGCTGGAGCCTCGTGATTCAGTTGGCCAGGCATAGCATCTTTCCAATGGACCATGGTCCTGAATTTTCCCGGAGGGGTCCAAAGATGTTCTGCAACAGTGAGGCCATCCTTGTCCAAATGTAAAATATATGTAATAGAAGATAAAATATTGTGATGAGTAGCCATATTACCTTCCTCCCTCCCCTTTATTTTTAAATAAAGTTTAAGTTGCTCTTTAGCGCCTCCCTACAGGATGAATTCTGAGGGTTGTATGGGGTTCCTATGCAATGGGTTGGCAAAGCTGTTGAAGAAGCTTGGCAACATATGCAGGAGCGTCCTCTGCTTTTAATATTTTGCAGGGACCTAAAACAGCAAAAGCTCTGAATAAAAAGGTAAGAATATTCTTCACTGCTTTTCCTGAAAGGGGGACAGCAGAAATGAGCACCGAGTGAGTCGGTGCCCACGATGACATGAACATATTTTAGCCTCCCATAGCTAGGGACGTGAGTAACATCCATGTGCCAAATGTGACTTGTCAACACCCCTTGGGAAGTTCCAGGGCAAGGGGTGACCCTATTTCTAGGTGGCTTCCTTTTCTGTCAAAGGCCGCTGTCCTGAGTTGGGGTAATATCTAATATGGTACCATGTGTTGGGTTATTTGAGTCTTTTGTGGGTATACTCAGTATCCCATGGCTGCCAGATAGTTTAAAATGTTAATAGAGTGTTTTCAGAGTCTAACTCTGCAGTTCTACAAATGAAGAGACTATGTACAGAAATAAATGGCTATTCTATAGAACCAAGGACTCTCAATATATGTGGACTGCTGTTGTTGGGAGTTCAAGACCCAGTGACCACTTGGCATGATCAAAGTTCAAATTAGGCTTGGAGAGAAACACCGCTCACAGGACAGCCTCAAATACACATTACAGGGAGAGTTTTTTTATTAATTTATTCAATGTATACAGTGTTCTTCCCCCATGTATACCTGCATGCCAGAATTGGGCATCAGACTCTATTATAGATGGTTATGGGGCACAATGTGGTTGTTGGGAACTGAACTCAGGACCTCTGGAAAAGTAGCTGTACTGGCTGGTTTTGTGTGTCAACTTGACACATGTTGGAGTTATCACAGAGAAAGGAGCCTCCCTTGAGGAAATGCCTCCATGAGATCCAGCTGTAAGGCATTTTCTCAATCAGTGATCAAGTCGGGAGGGCCACAATGCAAAATACATACATACATACATACATACATACATACATACATACATACATACACACACACACACACACACACACACACACACACACACACACCATAGGCAAGGATTTCTGAAAAGGAGCTCATTGCACAGGAATATTCTCAAAAACTGACAAATTGTATTTAATGGAACTAAGAACCTTCCGTGCAGCAGAGGGAGCAGTTGCTAGAATGAGGAGACACCCTGGATGATAGGGGGAAAGTCTTTCAGTTATACCTCAGAAGCAGTATTAATATACGTATTCTATTAATATATTATTAATAGATGAGTTAAAGCCTTCAAGAATTAAACATCAAAAACAAATCACCCAATCCAGTTAATAAGTAAGCTAATAAACTACATAGATTTCTCAGATGGAGAAATATTAATGACTGATAAATACTTTTAAAAGTTTTTAATATGCTCGATTGACCAAGCCTGCTCAGTCAATCAACAGGTTCTCCAGGGCAGGAGTGAGGACTAAAAAGAAAACAGACAATTAGACAACATTCAACATGACTCCAGGCAGTTCTGAGGCTCAAGCAAATTTATTGTTTTCTTTTTTTAAAAAAGATTTATTGGGGGCTGGGGATTTAGCTCAGTGGTAGAGTGCTTACCTAGGAAGCGCAAGGCCCTGGGTTCGGTCCCCAGCTCCGAAAAAAAAAAAAAGATTTATTTTATGATACGAGTACACTGTAGCTGTCTTCATTCACACCAGATCCCATTACAGACGGTTGTGAGCCACCATGTGGTTGCTGGAAATTGAACTCATGACCTCTTCAGTGCCCTTAACCATTGAGCCATCTCTCCAGCTCCAAATTTATTATTTTCTAATCTGCTTTTATACCACTTTAATTACATGCAGACTAATAAGATCCGTTCTGGGTCAAGGAACAAGCAAGACAATAAGCAAAGTCCTATAAACACCTTTCTGGGGCTGGTCAGAATGACCAAGACAAAAGGACTGCCACACAGGCTTCTGCGGAGCCTGCTCTGAGCTTTGTATTAACTCAAATGTAAATGTTCTTAATCTGGGCCTAATTCCTGAGTCCTGGCTGAAAGTCAGACTTCTGCCTTGAGCTTACCTCTTTTGTCCTGGCCAAATTCCCACCAAGTGTCCAGAAGAAAGTGGCCCCAAAAGACTCTCTACCCTTGATCATCAGGGAAAGCAAAATTAAAACCGCTTTGAGATTCCATCTCATCCCCATTAGAATGGCCGCTGATAACCATGCAACTGAAATCTGAAGAAGAAAGTGGCATCCAATTCTATGTAGAAAGCTGCCTGCCTCAGCGTGAAACTGAGTTATAAGCTGATGAGCACAAAGAAGTAGGACAGTTATGCAGCTCATAGATGATAGATAGACACATATATCTATAATAACAGATATATAATACATGCATACATACATATATATAATAGATACATACATGTATACACCATAGCATATAATATATATGATATTGATAGACATATACACACACATAGTTCATAGATACATAAATACATGCATGCATAAATGCATAATAGTAGATACATACAGACATACATAATGTATATACATACACATATGTATAATACTAGATAGATTATAGATACATACATACACACATATATAATTGTAGATACATAAATACATGCATACATATATATAATAGTAAATACATACATGCATGTATACATACATGTATAATAATAATAATAGATAGATAGATAGAAAACATAACAAACACAATATAATTAACACTAACTTCCCTTTCCCTCCTACTGACTTAATATGTATCTTCGGGTTTTATTGCTATAAAGAGGCACTCTGCAGTTTCAGAGTTTCAGTCCATTATCACCGTGGGAAGCATGGCAGTGTGCGGGCAGACGTCATGCTGGAAGAAGACAGTTCTACATCCCTGTCAAGGACAGTAGGGGGAGACAGTGAGCCCTGAGACCTGAACCAAACTTCTGAGACCTCAAAGTCACCCCTAGTGGTGCTCTTCCTCCAAGAAGGCCACAGCTCTGATGATAATGCTGCTCCCGCTGAGCCTACAGGGGTGGTGGTTATTCAAACACAGTAAACCTAAGCTTTGTCTTTCCATTTTGCTCAGGCACAACTCTGGGGCTTACGCTGCCTGGGGTTAACTCATCACAGCTAAACTAATGCTGCTTCATTAACGATGCAGAAGCACTGCCATAGTCTCAAACTCTCCCATCCTTCCTCTGTGCTGTTGTTATCACAAAACCTTCAGCACTTACTTTTAAATTGTAGACACATGTATGAATGTATCTGTGTGTGTAACTGTAACTATTTATGCCCACCCTTGCTCTGAATAAGGACACAGAGACTTACTATATTTATTATAAGCTTTGGACATTGTAGCTGGGCAGATTCTCAGTAATTCTAACCCGACAACACTATCTGCCCTACATCTCACTGTTAAGGGTCTGAAAATCACCAAAGGGAGACCCCAGAGTCAGACTGTATGCCAAGACAGAGAGTGTTTATTCCGCAAAGACAGACTGTTTATTCTGCAGAAACATCTAGCACGCAAGAGTTGCCATTGTTTCCAAACAGCAGCACCCACAGAGACAGTCTTTATAACAGGGCTGCTTAATTGCTTCTGAGATAACAACAGACTTCTAAAACTTCGGGCACATCCCAAGGGGTTACAGAAACCATTAACTGAAGGCCGAAAGGACCCCAGGTAACAAACACAGGAGATAAAATACTGACTGAGTTTGTCTAAACTTCAAGGACAGCTTAGTTATAGTCTAAAACTTTTCCATGACCCTGCAAGCTAGTAACAAATGGTGAAACTTAAGCCAGATAATTGCTCCTAGTGTACAGGCCCGTAGGCATTCTCTGTTATAACCTCGTACTCAATTTATGACTGAATTTATGTGCAGATATGCAGTGAGGTTTGTTTGTTTGTTTTTTCCATGTGAATACTTGCTCTGAGAGTCTTACAAAGTCTGAGAACAAAGGGCAGAGGTAAATCCCTTTTCTCCCCAGACTTCAACTTAGAGAGGGGCAACTACCTGCAGGCTTTTCCTAGCCTCCCGCTGTGTCACTTTGAGGTGCTAACTGGAGGCTGGGGAGGTTAGCCTTAAGTGTTCGGGCAGATGTCCGCAGAACTGCAGAAGCATCGATAGCAACTGATCTAAACGGTCCACGGCTTAGTTTCTCCACGTGGCCCCACCACCGGCCCGACTTAGTCTGGTCCTGGCACCGGCTTCATCAGCCACGTCCGGCTGGCGCTCTGGCCTCTGGTTCCCACCTTTAACTCTCCAGCCCAGCTATTGGCCGGCCACTCAGCTCCTTAGTTGACCACCCAGGAAGTGATGGAGAGCAACGTTTACAAAACACTAAGATAGGAAAATGCTTCATAATAACGACAATACCAAAGTCGGGCTATAATAGGATCTCTGTCAACACGGAAATTAGCATTCGAATAATACAAGGGTAGCCTTTATATGGCGCACAAAAAACATCACGCCAGCACGTGTGGGTACGTGCACCTGAGAGCTGGTGATCACCAGTTACTGGGGCCTGTGAGCCACATGAGGGTGCTGGGAGTCAAACCCAGGTCCTCTACAAGAGCGTGCTCTGAGCCCCTGAGCTGTCTCTCCAGCCCCCTGTATTTATCACAATTTTTTATTTCTACATTTTATAAGCACCATAATATAGTTCTGACTTTATCTTTTCGGTAAGTCAGATTAATTACCTTTTAATAGTCACATAATTACTCCTGTAGTATAAGTTTTATTATGTAATTTAAATGTCATTCTGGTACAAATTTCCGTCAACTCGTAACATTTCATGTGACAAAGATCTGCTGGTGACAAAGCCCTTGTTGAATTGCTTCGTTTCACCAGAAAAAGAAAAGATACATTTATTTTCTATCCACTAGGTGAAGTGTGTGTGTGTGTGTGTGTGTGTGTGTGTGTGTGTGTATTGAATTCTAGGTTGACAATCTTTTTTTCAACACTGTACAATCTGGAAAATAAGGGTTCTAAACAAGGGCTGGAGAGATGGCTCCGTGTTTAAGAGCACTGTCTGCTCTACCAGAGGTCCTGAGTTCAATTCCTAGCAACCACTTGGTGGCTCACAACTGTCATAGGATCTGATGCCCTCTTCTGGTAGCTACAGTGTATTCATATACATAAAATAAACACATTAAAAATTTCTAAAGAAAATTTAATATGGTGGTATGAAAATATACTGAAATGGGGGGTTTGAAACCATGGAAAAACAGGCTATGAACTAGAATACATATCCTGAAGCTGTTGACTGTGCTAACCATGTGTAATAAGGGCCCATGCAGTGGGCAGACACAGCAGAGGAAGGAAGATCTTCAAGTATGGGGGTTAACAGCGGTTAGTTCTCTCTCTGAGCTCACAAAGTGAGATCCTGATGAAAACTTCATCCTCACTCTCCTTCCCCTAGGACCAGTGTGAAGCTGTGCTCCTTCCCCAGGCTTTCCAGGGCAGAGAACGCCTTCAGGCTGCAAAGGCTGTAAGTCACTGCAGCAAGGAGGCCGCTCACAGCCAAGGATGGGGGAATGAAGGCTTAGCTGGAGAACCGCAGCTAGACAGTTCGATCCATCAAAAAACCGACAGTGAGCTCAATCTGCCTGCAGCAGGCCAGAAACTCCGAGCAGTTTCATTTTCCCCCAAAACAAGCAACCCAACAGCTAGAAGGAATGAGTCAGATCGCGTGACCACTGCTAGCCAAACCCACCCTGGAGCCGTGGGGGGTGGGGTGGGGTCCTCCTCTGGGCCTCACAGGCGGGTGACCAATCCACAAGAGGAACACCACCCGGCCACAGACCTGGAGGATTTGGGCCAGAGGCTGAGTTCTGGAAGGAAAGGGAGACTTGGATTCTTGTCTGTTTCCAAATTCTGTTTTCCGAAGCGGCCAAGGGACGCGGATCGAGAGAACTCCTCCATCTTTTCTCCGCCCCGTCCCCCCCACCCCCGCAGGTTGGAAGCGGTGAGTGAGGGCCCGGGTGCGACCTTCGAGGGGGCCAAGGACAGATCCGAGGCGGGAGCCGAAGGGAAGGGCCTGGAGAAGAGCTTATCTCTTTTTGAATACGTTTTGTCCTGTCTTGTGTAATTCGTTTAAATAGATTGATTAGTTGGTAAAATAGATAGAGACAGATGGGCCCCTGACGGAGCACTAGGATATAGGAAGTGGAGAAAAGGCGGAGACCAAAAGAAAACGAACACAGTAAGAACAATCTGAAAGCCCATCGTAGCTAAGATTCAGAATTATTAAAGTTTAGTTTATTAAGCACATCCTGAGTCTCAAGCTTCCCGGTATTTAGTAGGCTTCCTATTGGTCTCTTCCCGCGGCCGGAAGAGGCGGATGGGGAGCCACCCAGTGAAAAGGAAAAGCGGGAATTCAAGCCACCTTGCGCGCGGGGATCTGGAGCGCACAGGACGTGGACGATCTGGCTCTGATTCTTCGCGAGGTTCTTAGAGACCCTCAGCTCCCTTCCACCCTCACCGAGGTCTAGCCCACCAGATCCGGGACCGGGTGACCTGAGCAGCCCGGAAGCGAAGGTGACATCTGTGTGTCTCTGCTGCTCAGCGACTAGTTTCTTTAAAAGTAGATGCTGAGGACTCGAGGGGCGCGTGAGGGTGAAAGGGGATGATCCGGGTGGGTGAGAGCCTGACCAGTCCAGCACAGGAGAAGGGGACGCAAAGGAGTGAGGGGATGGGGGAGGGAGTCTGGCTCTGGCTCTATCCCCCTAGGTCGTTCCCCCCACCCCACCCCCTTCCTCCCCACACCCCCATCTTTCCACTCCCCACCCCACCTCCCCACCCCGACCCCGCTCAACCGGAAGTGTCTGAGCTGGCCGAACCTGTCTTCTCTTAGCAGGTGCAAGTTAAGAGTACAAGCTGAAGTTTTGAAATTACCGTGTTAAAAGGAATTCTGCGGATTCGACTGAGCAGCCCCTCCCTCTAAGATACGGTCTTTAACTGAGGAAGGATCTAAGAGGCAGAAATAGAATTGTTACTATCTGACCCAGGGTTTATAATCTAGAGGCTATTGGAAAAGAGCCAAAGACCCTGTGATATTCCAAATATCACACTCTCTATAGCCTATTTCCTTTCTGTCCCGGTTCTGCTCCAAGAGGACCAATCCCAATTTGTTTTGCCCAGTGTACTGCCCCAGCCCATCTAGAGTTTTGGGTGTTCCACTCTTACTTTCGACACACATTCATCAGAGGCCTAATCTTTCACCGACTCTTTATATGGTTATAGTGTAAGGGAGACAAGATCACCTTTCTGCAGTCTTCACGGAGCGGTGCTATTACTATAGCCCAGTTGTCCCACAAGCCCCTACAATTGTTTAAAATTGGGAAGCATCCTCTAGTACAGCTTTATTCTGTGTCATATGACATTTTTAGGATTTTACTCCCTAAAAAACTGAGTTATATACATCTGGAGACATGGCTCAGCAGTTAAGAACACTTCTTGTTCCTGCAGAAGACCCAGATTCAGTTCCCAGCACCCACACACACCAGTGAACAACTCTCATAACAGGTTCCAGAGGATCTGATGCCCTTTTCTGACCAGGCACCCTGAAGGTGATGTACAGACATACACACAAGCAAAATACTTACTATATACCACTGAGCCATCTCTCCAGGCTATTGTCTTTAGTTTTTATGCAAATACTATCATGACATAAAGCCTTGCTATAAAATTGTTTTTTCAAGTCATTATTACATATTACAGACTTATAGACTTGTATATGTTGGATGCATGAAGACACGGTGTAATGGCACTCACCGTCAACTTGATGAGATACGGAATCTCCTAGAGAAAGGCCTCCAGGCACACATGTGAGAAAGGGGGTTGCTTTAGAAGACTCTCCCTACCTCCCTGACAGCTGTAACCTAACCTCGATCAGGCCTGCTGTTTGCCTTTCTCCTCTTCTTCACCTTCTCCCAGCTCCTGGACCAACATCGTTTCCAAACCTTGACGCTCTGGATTCTGTTGTAGTCCCTCAGCCTCCTGCCCCATCTTAAAGTTCTCAATTCTGTGCTGGTTCTCTCTAACACCCGTGGTAAATATTGTTAACGTCTCCATCTTAAAGAGAACCTTCAACTTCTCTTTCTTCACGTACATTTCTTTATTTTTAATGTAAGTATACATTTTTTGTATATTGTTGCGTATTGTTATTGTTCTTTTAGGGTTTCTTTTTTCTTTTTTCTTTTTTTTTTTTTTTTTTTTCGGAGCTGAGGACCGAACCCAGGGCCTTGGGCTTGCTAGGCAAGCGCTCTACCACTGAGCTAAATCACCAACCCCTCTTTTAGGTTTTTTTTTACAGCATCCCAGGTCTCAGGGACAGCCTAGAGATCCTCCCCCTCCCTGCCCCCCCCCCATCCTCAGCACCTGCAGATTTCCATTCATTCTCCTGAACCTCTGGGCTTCTCTCTTGTCTCTTCCCATACCTGATCCTGCCCCCCTATTACCCTCCCTCTCCCACCCATGTCCCTTCCTCCCTCTGCCTAATATGACTATTTTGTTCCCCCTTCTAGGTGGGATTGAAGCATCCTCACTTGAGCCTTTCTTCTTGTTTAACTTCTTTGGATTGGTAGGATACATCATTGGCACTCTGTACTTTGTAGATACCCTCCACTTGTCAGTGAGTACATGTCCTTTTGAGTCTGAGTTACCTCACTTATGATGATTTTCCAATCCAGTTGCTTGCAAAATTCATGATATTCTTGTTTTTAATAGCTGAGTAGTATTCCATTATATAAATGAACACACATTTCCTCTATTTATTCTTCAGTTGAGGGGCAGCTGGGTTGTTTCCAGTTTGGGGCTCATTATAATTAAGGTGGCTATGAACTTAGCGGAGCACCTGTCCTTCTGGTATGGAGGAGCATCTTTTGGGTATAAGCTCAGGAGCCGTAACTCAAACTCTCCAGGTAAGACGATTTCTAATTTTCTGAGAAACCAGCAGATTGAGTTCCAGAGTGGTCGTACAAGTCTGCAATCCCACCAGCAGTGGAGGAGTGTTCCTCTTTCTCCACAGCCTTGCCAACATGTGCTATTGCTTGAGTCTTTTCATCTAATTGGTATAAGGTGGAATCTCAGGGTCATTTTGATTTGCATTTCCGTGATGACTAAGGATGCTGAACATTTCTTTAGGTGCTTCTCAGCCATTCAGTATTCCCCAGTTGAGAATTCTTCGTTTAGCTCTGTACCCCATTTTTAATAGGGTTATATGGTTCTCTGGAGTCTAACTTCTTGAGTTCTTTGTATATATTAGATACTAGCCTTCTATCGGATGTAGGATTAGTAAAGATCTACTCCCAATCTGTTGGTTGCTGTTTTGTCCTATTGACAGTGTCCTTTGAATTACAGAAGCTTTGCAATTTTATGCATTCCCATTTGTCGATTCTTGATCTTAGAGCATAAGCCATTGGTGTTCTGTTCAGGAAATTTTCCCCAGCCCGCATGTGTTCAAGACTCTTTCCCACTTTCTCTTCTATTAGTTTGAGTGTATCTGGTTTGATGTGGAGGTCCTTGATCCCCTTGGACTTCAGCTTTGTACAGGGTGATAAGAGTGGATCAATTTGCAGTCTTCTACGTGCTGACCTCCAGTTGAACCAGCACCATTTATTGAAAATGCTGTCTTTTTTCCACTAGATGGTTTTAGCTCTTTTGTCAAAGATCAAGTGACCATAGTAGGTTGTGGGCTCATTTCTGGGTCTTCAATTCTATTCCACTGATCTACCCGAGTGTCTCTGTACCAATACCATGCAGTTTTTATTATTATTGCTCTGTAATACTGCTTGAGGTCAGGGATGGTGATTCCCCCAGAAGTCCTTTTATTGTTGAGGAGAGTTTTTGCTATCCTGTTTTTTTTTTTTTATTATTCCAAATGAATTTGAAAATTGCTCTTCCTAACTCTATGAAGAATTGAGTTAGAATTTTGATGGGGATTGCATTGAATCTATAGATTGCTTTCAGCAAGATGGCCATTTTTACTATATTAATCCTGCCAATCCATGAGCATGGGAGGTCTTTCTATCTTCTGAGATCTTCTTCGATATCTTTCCTCAGAGAATTGAAGTTCTTTCATACAGATATTTCACTTGCTTGGTTAGAGTCACACCGAGGTATTTTACATTATTTGTGATCTTTATGTGCATTTCTGTGCCTCGATTTTTTTTAAGTAAGTCTATCTAGTGGCTTTTTCTGTACCTGGTTTTCATTTCTTAATCCATTGTGACAATTCATAGAGTTTTGCTTACTGGAAATCTATGAGCCAAAGCATCTGGGGGCTTTTCAAAGTCACCAGTTATGTCATTTCACTAGACACCCTCCACCATCCCCTCCTCCACCAGACAGGGTTTCTTTGTGTAGCCCCGGCTGTCCTGGAACTTGTTCTATATAGACCAGCTGATCTCAGATCCTCCTACCTCTGTCTCCCAAGTGTTGGGATTAAAGGCGTGCACCACCACTGCCTGACATTTCACTGAATTGCTTAATAAGACTTCCTAATCTCGACGTGCAGCACTCATCAGCAGTGTCTATACCTGGAGAATCTCAGCAGGAGATGGCCTTGAGGTCCATGCCCCGACACCATCTTCCTCTTGCTTTTCTTCCACCTCTGGGTTTTCACATCCTGTTTGACATCTCCTTCTAATATATTCTTCCTTTATCCCTTCATTTATTAGGAAGATGTTCCAAGCTGTGATAGCTCACTCCAGGACACACCCTTGGATTTATTGATTTTTTTTTCCTGGTCCTACACCTTAATGCTGATGGCTTCACCCTGAAAATTCTGGTAACTAGGTGACATTATCTCCTGAGAGCATTATCGAGTCACAGTTTAATACACAAATTAGTTTAGACACCTCATTAATATGTTTTCCCTCCTACGGTACACGTCACACGTGATGATGAGTTCTGCTTTCATTGCCCATCAGAACAGTTTCTGAAGAGAAAGGACTATTTTTGTCTTACTTGATATTTTATGGCTTTGACAGAATATATCTGGCTTATATTTAAATATGTTTCAGTAAGTAGATGAGTGAGTTGTGTGCACAGGAGAATTAATTTTTTTAGTAAAAGTAAAACAAATGCTTGGATTGTTTGGCTGTAGGGTCAGCATGGAAATTCATCCCTCCTTAGTGGTGGAACCGTCTTACCCAGACTTGATCATCCATGCAGGAGAGGTGACACTCGGAGAAAAAGATCGAAATAAAATGGACTCGAAGAAGAAGAGACTGGAGAAAGCAAGAATCACAGAGGCTGCTTGTGCTCTGTTGAACTCTGGAGGAGGAGTGATTGTTATGCAAATGTCCAACAAGAGCGAGCATCCTGTGGAGATGGGACTGGACTTGGAGACGTCTTTAAGAGAGCTTATTCCATCCTCTGATTTGCAGGCTTTCATTGAGACCAAGCAACAAGGGGACCTGTTTTACATTTTTGTTAAATCTTGGAGCTGTAGCCCTAAAGATGGTTCCACTAAGCCTCGAATTTGCAGCCTGAGCTCTTCCCTGTACTGTCGATCTTTAACTTCAAAGCTTCCCCTGGATTCGAAAGAAACGTTTGAGTTTCTGGAGCGCAAGAAGACGTGTGTCAAAGGTAGTCTGACTGACGGCAAAGGTCCACCTGCTAAAATTCCCAGACTCATGTATCAGAACGACCTTGAATCAAATCCCGCTTTTGAAATTTTCCAAAGTGAGAGACTCGAATATGGCCAGCGCTTGCCGTTTTCTGAATCTGCATCTATCGAGTTTAAACAATTCTCTACCAGACGTGCCCACGAATATATAAAAAGTGTAATTCCAGAGTACATTTCCGCATTTGCAAACACCCAGGGAGGCTATCTTTTATTTGGGGTGGATGATGAGAGTAAGAGAGTCCTGGGATGCCCAAAAGACAATGTTGACCGCGACTCTTTGAAAGCAGTGGTAAATGAAGCAATATCCAAGTTGCCAGTTTTCCATTTTTGTTCATCTAAAGAGAAGGTGTCTTATAAGACCAGAGTCATAGATGTGTTTAAAGAAGGAAATTTGTATGGTTATCTCTGTGTGATCAAAGTAGAGAGGTTCTGCTGTGCAGTATTCTCAGAGGCTCCCATTTCATGGATGGCAGACAAGGAGAACGGTGTCTACAGCCTGAACACTGAGAAATGGGTTCGCATGATGGTGGATATTGGCCCAGGTAAGAGGCAAGAGTTTTACCTTCTCGGTCTTTTCTGCCTCCTTTGAGTTTCTCTGTATCCTTCACACTCTATCTGAGTTCATTACACTCACTGAGGTTGGCTTTCTCTGCCTTTTGTTCTGTTTTGTTTTGTTGGTTTCTGAGACAGTGTTTTTCCATGTAGCCTTGGCTGTCCTGAAACTTGCTTTGTAGACAGGCTGGTCTCACACTCACAGAGATCCACCTGTTTCAGCCTTCCAAGTACTGGGATTAAAGGAACATGCCACCACCAGCACCTGGCCTATGTTAGTTTTTTTATCCTACTACTGGAAGGACTTTGTGGCAAAAGAGTATCTCAGCAATTGGAGTGCCAAGGAGTTCGGCAAAACCACATCATGCAAACTTTGGGGGTGGTATGCAAAGGGTTGCCTCGGAGGGGGGTTGGAAAAGAGAGAGACCCGGCCATGATGGTGCTGGCTTTATAGGTGTATTGAGCGAGCACAGAGTGAAAATACATGGTCATAGCAATGGTGGAAACGTCTGTTAGTGATGGCGGGGCTGCCGGCACTGAGTCACTGAGTGATGTGAGAGATGGGATCATCTGGATCTGGAATGCGGGCAGTTCTATTGGCTAGTAATGATTTCAGCTTGGTATGAAAATGGTTGCTAGCTTAATCAATCTACTTTAGACATTGGGTAATTTCCCCTTAAGAAATGATTGGTTGTTGCTAAGGAGTGGAGAGGCTCTTTGCCCGGAGAATTGTGGTTGTTACCAGGGTGACATGGCTCCTGGAACAAGTTGGTTCCTCCCCCCCTGTAAATGATTTGATCCAGAGGGCAAATTAGTCATAAAATGGAGACTGAAAGCAAACCGCAGTTTGTAATGTTAAGCCGAACTCCTCGAGCTGGGTGCTTCAGTACGCAGCATGGTTGGAAGAAAAGCCAAACGTGATTGGAGGAGACAAAGCCCACTAACATTGCAGAAAGCAGAGGAGGAATTCACCTGGAATTGTCTCCAGAGCAAGCATTTGTTCTTGAGTCCAGCTGGACACCCAGAGAGACTTGGGAGACCCTAGAGCAGGCAACCACGTCACAGAGAGTAACAGAAGAAAACCTAGAAAAGAGGAGGGAGGGTGTTTGGATCGAAGGGTGTTTGAGACAGCATGGAAAAGAAGCTCTTTTTTTCCTTCTGGGATGTCAGTGGAGGAGGAAGGTCAGCAGGGTGCTTTCTCTGTCTCTCTGAGCTAGCAGGCTTCCACCACAGTGTCTGGCTACTAAGTCTTCTTCCTTTGGTAAATCAAACCTTTGCGATTTTGTTTTAAACACAGCAACTGACTAGTTGTTTTATTAGAGATTTTTTTAAATTTGTTGTTGAAGAATCGTAGAGAAGAAATTGGTAAAAAAAAAAACAAAAAAAAAAACAAAAAAACAGGGTGCAATTAGTAAAAGCAGGAAAATGAGACGCACGGGTCAGGAAGGGCAGTATCCAAATCCCTATTCCCAAAGGTTCTCAAAAGGCCCAGGGCTGAGTCATCAAGTTGTTCATTACATTTTTGGAGATCTGTTTGAGGTTGTTGGATTCTGTTTTTTACTACACCCGACTGATTGGCATAAAAGCGGCATTTCTCCTGGAGGAAGAGGCATTTCAGCTACAAGAAGATCCAGTGCCCATCAGTTTGGCAAGAACCACCAAGGAGCCAGTTAGGATAGCCAGTTGCTAGAGATGGAGAAGGGGAGACTAAAGGAGCTGGAGTAAGAGAAGGAGCTGTGGGTGGGATCAAAAGCAGTGGAGGGCAGGGTTGGGGATTTAGCTCAGTGGTAGAGCACTTGCCTAGCAAGCGCAAGGCCCTGGGTTCGGTCCCCAGCTCCGGGGCGGGGGGGGGGGGGGGGCAGTGGAGGAATCAAAGCCAGAAGGAGTTGAGTTGGGGAACAGAAAGAGCAGAGAGAAGACCTGGAGTGGAGCTAAAAGAAAACTTTGAATACTCTCCATTTCCTCGATCGCTGGCAGTAGTCGGAAAGGATGATTTACCTGCTGATGCAGTTGTCACCCACCATTACTGTATCTTGACCCATCTGTCCCTTAGTGCCTGGTAGCATTTTATGAAAATCAAGGCACTGACATACAGTGCATATATATTTACTCATTGCTGGCTGGGCCAGAGCTTCTAACAAGCTCAGGCCTACCAGACCCTCAATCATCTTCAGGTTGTGGGCCCAACTTTATCCTGCTCATGGCATGCTACCACCTACTTTCTTTAATTTTTTTTTAAAAATGTGTTGTCTTAGTTAGGATTTTACGGCTGTGAACAGACACCATGACCAAGGCAACTCTTATAAAGGACAGCATTTGATTGGGCTGGCTTACAACTACAGGTTCAGGGTTCAGTCCATCATCATCAGAGTGGGAGCAGAGCAGCATCTAGGAAGGCATGGTTCAGGAGCTGAGAGTTGTACGTCTTCATCTGAAGGCCACTAGCAGAAGACTGACCTCCAGGCAGCTAGGATGAGGGTCTCAAAGCCCACACCTACAGTGACACACCTATTCCAACAAGGCCATACTTCCAAATAGTGCCATTCCCTGGGCCAAGCATATACAAACGATGTCATGTGTAAACGTTTCCCTATGTGTGTATTTGTGCCATGTGCTTGTGGAGTCTGAAGAGATCAAAAGAGGCTTTTGGATCCTCAGAACTGGAGCTATAAATGATTGTGAACCACCATGTGGGTGCTGAGAACTGAACCCTGGTCCTTTCCAAGATCAGCCGGTGCCCTTGACCTCTGACCCATCTCTCCATTCTCAACCTTTACTTTCTGTGCCCAGCCTCCTGCTACCTGAACTACTTGGCTTGCTTACCTTCCATAGCCGTAGCAAGCTGACACCAGGATTCCTGATCTCAGATTCTTACCGTCAGGTACCAGCCAGCTCAGGATCAACCAGTGGATGGTTCTCAATCAAGTTGGCAGCCAGTGAATCCACAAAATGGTCCTCTCCAGCTCTTGCTTGCCCAAGATGGCAGAGGGGTCCCTGCTCCCCAGAACCTCCAATTGGATTTGAAACTTTTGACGATTGTGCCTTTGTCGCATGGACAGGATTTCCAGTCTCTGCACCAGGGCTGCTTACATAACCTTCTGGATTAAGTTTCAGCTTCCCTTCTTTGTGGTTTCTGATGTCCTTCCAATCCCCCCACCTCCCATCCCCAGAATAGAGCCTATGCTTTGTTACCCTGTTACTCTGACTCTTTTCATTTACTGTGTCACACAGAGGCAGCTTCCAGCAAGCAATCCTCCCTCGATGACCTGTCTAAAGATTTTGAATGTCAGCTGAGTCTGTCCAACAGCCCTCCACACTGCAGACCAGTGTATTCTAAAAAAGGACTGGAACATAAAGGGGACCTGCAAAAGCGTTTATTTCAAGGTAAGAACAGATAGTTTTCCCATTAGGAGGAAGAGATCATTTAATAACTTTGGCTAAAAAGAAGTTATGAAGCGGCAGTGCTACATACTTCTTGAGAATGAGATGACCCTTGAAGTCATCTAGCACAGGGCTAGCAAAATCTGATAGTTACATATGCAGAGGCCGAGGCCCCCATCAGGGGTTTAAAACATATCATTTCCAGGGGCGAGGCTTACGCATATGCATTTGAAGCGGCTTCTTCACTTTTTTTTTTTTTTCCGGAGCTGAGGACCGAACTCAGGGTCTTGAGCTTGCTAGGCAAGCGCTCTACCACTGAGCTAAATCCCCAACCCTTGAAGCGGCTTCTTAAGGAGTTCTTATTCTGCGTCTGGAACTTGCTGAACCAGTACAGTCTTAGCAAAAGCCTTGCACAGGAAACGATGATGTAATTGGCCCTTTAGTCAGCCTTTAAGGATGGAGGGGGAAAAAACATAAACATTCATGTGGCAGATAAGAGGGCACCGAGGGGGGTTGAAGCGCAAGGCCCTGGGTTCGGTCCCCAGCTCCGAAAAAAAAAAAAGGCACCAAGGAGCCATTAGTAATTTGTCTTGAAAGAAGGTAGTGAGACAGAGTCACCAGCGTCTAATCTGGGTACAAAGTAATCATTTCAGACCATGGATAATGTTAGACTTTAGCTAAAAAATTCCTACTTAGAAAAAGTTCAGGTGGGGCTGGAGAGATGGCTCAGTGGTTAAGAGCACCAACTGCTCTTCCTGAGGTCCTAAGTTCAAATCCCAGCAACTACATGGTGGCTCACAACCATCTGTAATGAGATCTGATGCCCTCTTCTGGTGTGTCTGAAGACAGCTACAGTGTACTCATATATAATAAATAAATAAAATATTAAAACAACCCTACTTAAAAAAAAAAAAAGAAAAGAAAAAGTTCAGGTTCCTGAAGTAGGGAGTAGCTTTTTTTTTCCCTTGATCAATGTTTATTGTCTTTATGAAAAAATCTTCATAGAAAACTGCTTTAGCTTTCAGCAGCCCGTTCCTGAGCTCTGAGGAAGCTGCCTTCTTTTGAGCAACCCGGTCTTTCTCCTGGGCAAGAGACATTTTGGGACGATTCCACCTCTTCTTCTTCACTTCTCTCTTGGGCTTCTTCTCATAGACTGGATTCTCTCGGATAGCAGCGCAAGCTTTCTTATACATCTCCCCCATGACTGGAGTTGCGTTGCTCTTGATGTACTGAGAGAACTGTTATACGCATCTTCATCTTCCTCCACCAGGTAGCGCATGTAGTCTGCCACATTCTGACCCATGGTGTGCTTCCGGTGCACCTCTGCATTGAACTCCTTGCTTTCAGAGTCATAGCCAGGGAATCGGTTGGTACTATGAGGGATAGACAAGCCTCCATCCACAGCTCCCTTCAGGGCACCAAAAACTTTATTGCCAGTTGTAGTTCTTCGGGCAAGACCCGCATCCAGATAGCAAGTGAAGGCACCAGGCTGACCATCAATGCTTTCCACATTGTATTAATCTCCATTCCAGCTCCACTTGGCCTTCATAGATCTTGTCCGTGTCAAACCTATTCAGAAGCCTGCGGGCCAGCAGCAGGCCAGTGCAATAGGCTGCAGCATAGTTTGTCAGGCCAACGTTCACACCCCATTTTGGAAGTTCATGTGCATATGCTGCACAGACGACCGTCTCCCCTCCTGTACGGGCATATGCAATCTGGCAGGTGATGTCTCTGTCACACAAACTATCGTCCTGTGTTTGGGTGAGTTGGACTTATTTTTGTCCTGGACCACCAGTGGTTTCCGTGCATAGTAGCCGGTCTCACCCTCTCGCCGCTTTCTAAATCTCACTTGGTATCTTTTAAAGTAGGCCTTATTCTTGACAACTTTCACAAAGTCCATCCTGCGGAACCGAGACCTGTAAGCGCGGCTCCACGCAGACCTAGGAAATAGCTTCTATAACTTCACACTGTGAGATCTACTCATCAGGTCTGATACAGAGACATCCTGTGTGAGGTGTAAGCATATATTAGTGCCCTGGTAGCTAATAGATTAGAAGGACCTTGGGTTTACTTTCAAAGTTAATTTACCCAAGCTCCTCCTTATTAGCTTATCAGAATTGTTTTTAAACTTTCCACAAAGGAATCTGATATAAGAATGACTACTTTTTAAAGAATTTCTTTAGGCTCAATAAATCCCATTCGTTTGGCACAGGTCCCTCTAAGATAACAGAAGGGCAATGTCTTTCCATCAGCTTGGAGGGATAAGACTGGAAGGGGATGTAGACAAATGGAATTTCTCCTGCTTATCTCTCGTACTATACATAAGGCTTTGCACTCCTCTTTATTTTTAAACTTTTCTATAAATTTAATCTTATTGAAATAGAGGGTTTTTTTCTTTTTTGGGGGGGTGCAGTGGATTTTACTGATGTTATTCAAGAGAGTAGAGAGGGCTCCCTAGGCCCCACCTGTTATTATGGGGGTCTGGGATGGAATTGTGAGGGAGATTCTCAGTGTTGGGATGGGGACTCCTCAGCAACTGAGGGCCTCTCTCTTCCTCTCAGTATCCTTTCTGGGCTGGGGTGGGTGGTCCAGGGTTTCTTACTCCTTGGAGGCCATATAGGCCATGAGGTCTGCCATCCTGTGGCTGTAGCTGTATTCATTGCCATACCAGGAAATGAGCTTTACAAAGTTGTCATTGAGAGAAATGCCAGCCCCAGCATCAAAGGTGGAAGAGTGGGAGACAAGCTGGTCCTCAGTGTAGCCCAGGATGCCCTTTAGTGGGCCCTCAGACGCCTGCTTCACCACCTTCTTGATGTCATCATACTTGGCAGGTTTCTCCAGGCAGCATGTCAGATCCACAACGGATACATTGGGGGGTAGGAACATGGAAGGCCACGCCAGTGAGCTTCCTGTTCAGCTCTGGGATGACCTTGTCCACAGCCTTGGCAGCACCAGTGGATTCAGGGATGATGTTCTGGGCTGCCCCACGGCCATCATGCCACAGCTTTCCAGAGGGGCTATCCACAATCTTCTGAGTGGCAGTGATGGTGTGGACTGTGGTCATGAGCTCTTCCACGATGTCAAAGTTGTCATGGATGACCTTGGCCAGGGGAGCTAAGCAGTTGGTGGCGCAGGATGCATTGCTGACAATCTTGAGGGAGTTGTCATATTTCTCGTGGTTCACACCTATCACAAACACGGGGGCATCAGCAGAAGGGGTGGAGATGATGACCCTTTTGGCCCCACCCCTCAAATGGGCCCTGGCCTTCTCCATGATGGTGAAGATGCCAGTAGACTCCATGACATACTCAGCACCAGCATCACCCCATTTGGTGTTAGCAGGATCTCGCTCCTGGAAGATGGTGATGGGCTTCCCATTTACCACAAGCTTCCCATTCTCAGCCTTGACTGTGCCATTGAATTTGCCAGGGATGGAGTCATACTGGAACACATAGACCATGTAGTTAAGGTCCATGAAGGGGTCGTTGATGGCAACAATCTCTACTTTGCTAGATGCAGAGAAGGCAGCCCTGGTAACCAGGCGCCCAATACGGCCAAATCCGCTCACACCGAACTAAACCATCTTGTCTACAGGATGAGGCTGGCACTACACGAGAAGATGTGGCTGCCTCTGGAACAGGGAGGAGCAGAGACGAGAATAGAGTGTTTTCATACAATAATGATTTTCCGTCCCCCAACTCCACCCAGATCCTTCCCCCACCTCCTCCTCCACACTCAACTCTACATCCTTCTATCCTCTCTCTCATTAGAAAACAGTCAACTAAAATAAACAAACCAGAATAGAACAAATGGGGGAGGGGGAGGAGGGAGGGGGAACCTAAGAAAAAGAACAAGAAACACATACTTAGCAGATACACATACACACACTCTCTCTCACACACATCCTATAAGAACACAAAATCAGAAACCGTAATAAATAAGCAAAGGACCTGTAAGGTGTGTGTGGGTGTGTGTGTGTATGTATGTATGTATATATGTATATATACAAATTTTGAATCTTCTCACAGCCCAACAGTATGAAATGTGTGTGTGTGTGTGTGTGTGTGTACACACACACACACACATACACACACACATATGATATATATATATATATATATATATATATATCTCCAGACAAAGCATATGAAACAAAAATCTTCTAAAAATACCATTGAGTTTGTTATATATTGGCCACCTACTTCATTCTCCATTTTAAACATAGTATGTGAATTTTTTGAAGCAATTCATTGATTTGAAACCTTGTCTATTCTTTTTATGTCCAGTGTCAGCAGACTGTTTTAAGTATACTCCTGAATCCCTCTGGAGAGAGCTGTGTTCCCAGCATGAGAGACTAGAGAACTTAATAAGCCAGCAAATGTGTTCTTTCTCCTGTGGTTTGCTGATCCTCTCTAGAAGCTGGGCTGTGGACCTGAACCTGGAAGGGAAGCAGGGAGTCATCTGTGATGCTCTGCTCATTGCAGAGAATAGCCCCCCGACACTCTACACCATCCTTGAGGAGCAAGATGAGCTAGGTCAGGACTACTGCACCCGCACTGCCTTTACTCTGAAGCAGAAGCTGGTGAACACTGGTGGCTACACTGGGAGAGTGTGTGTCATGACCAAGGTTCTCTGCCTGAGTTCTCAGAACAATATTGAGACCAATGGGAACTCAGTTTCTCTTATTGATTACCCACGCTCCTATAACCTTGCAAATATCCAGGAAATGGAGGACTTGCTGCAGGCCCTTGTGATTGTCTTGCTCAACTTCAGCTCTTTCTTGAGCGACCAGCTTGGCTGTGAAATTTTGAATCTTCTCACAGTTCAACAGTATGAGATACTCTCAAAAAGTCTCCACAAAACCAGAAAACTGTTTGTGCATGGCATGCCAGGCTCAGGGAAGACCATCATTGCCATGAAAATCATGGAAAAGATCAAAAACACATTCCACTGTGAAAGAGATAGCATTCTCTACATCTGTGAAAATCAGCTGTTGAGGGACTTCATCCGGTAAGTGTTTGGATCTTCATCTGTGTGCTTTCCATCTAAACTTTTCTGTTATGTTACCCTGGTTCTTGGGAATTAGTCAGTAAAATGATCTGAGACAGCAGTGCTGTGTTGCGGGGATTATGATAGTCAGAGAAACACCTAATGTCCTTTTCACCATTACAGGGCAAAAAATGTCTGCCGGGCAGTAACCCGGAAAACCTTTATGACACCTAACTTTGAGGTGGAGAAGATCCAACACATTATTGTTGATGAAGCCCAGAATTTCCGCACTGAGAATGGGGACTGGTATATGAAGGCAAAGCGTATCACTCAGAGAATGAAAACTTGTCCTCAAATTTTCTGGATCTTTCTGGACTATTTTCAGACCAGTCACCAGAAGGAGAGTGGCCTCCCAGATTTCTTACACCAGTATCCAAAGGAAGAGCTCACAAAAGTGGTACGCAATGCAGATAAAATAGCTGAATTTCTACAAAAAATATCAGAGAAAATCAGAAGTAACCCTCCACCCATCATCCCCCGAGAGTCCCTGAACATGGTCTGTGAGTTTAACTGGTCTCAAGGTGTATCAGGCACCTGTAAGCTGCTTACATCCTTGGGTTTGGAACAGATGGCGAGGTATGTAGCAGAGAGGTGTTATTTTTTCTTGAAAAATGGCTATTCCGCCCAAGACATTGCAGTGCTTTTCAGTACAGAGGATGAGAAGGATAACAATGAAGATATGTTCCTGAGAGAAATAAGGAACAGAACATCTCAGATAGATGATGCCTATCATCTTTACATGTTTGACAGCATACGTCGATTCTCGGGCCTAGAAAGAAGCATTGTGTTTGGTATTGATCCCCGTACAGCTGAGAAGTCCATTTTCCACAACCTAATGCTCTGCCTAGCTTCCAGAGCGAGGAAACATCTGTATATCCTATCTAAAGTACCCAACCCTTTCAACTTCTGAGGGGTGAAGCTCAATAGTAGTATGCTTGAACTGGGTATATAAGGTCCTAGGTTCAATTGCTGATGACAAGAAACTAAAATCTAGTTGAGATCCTTCAGGACAAGAAGGATAAAGATACTGAAAGACCCAGAGTTGGGGCCAATCTGGGGCCATTGGGAAAATTCCCTCCACAAACCTCCAAGCACAAGGACCCACCCTTCCAGGAGGAAAAAAAGCTGGTTTAGTTCCTGGAACAGCTGCAAGCCAAACTGTCATACGAAGCTACCTGTGACTTCCAACTGATGCCCCACCCCATGGAAAGTCTTGAACAGTACACTGAGTCCGATCTGAAAGTTGTTTCAATCCACCAAATGTACATAGTACCCTGCCTAGCTTCCATTGTGCAAATCCTGACCCCATTGTTTGGATTCTGCCCCAGTTGTTTGAATTATGCCCCAATTGTTTGCAAGGTATATAATCCCCTGTTAAAATCTGCTCCTGACATGTCAGAATTAAACTCTTCTTGCTTTTGCACTGATCACTGCCTCCGTGAGTCTCATTCAAGAGGTCCTGGAAGAGGTTCAATTCAGACCTCATCATACAACAAAACCTTGTTCTGTTTCGGAAAACGTGGGAATAAGTATTACCAATGGATATTGTAACTGAGGCTGAAAACAAAGTTGGAGAAAAGACTGACAAGGCAGTGTACACATGATATATTGCTGGGGGCAGCATACCAGGGCGCTGCCCACAGCAGGCCTAGATGGAGACATCTCAGAAGCCCTTGGCAGCTCTTTGTAAAAAAAAAAAAAAAAGAATGAAAAAGGATGGTGTCTGGGACCCTGAGCTGCAGGAGACACATCCCTCCAGGGGACCTGCCATCAGAAATAAGGGACTGCCCACAGCAGATCTGGGTCTATTTGGTTTTAATAGGCATCTTTCCTGGTATGCCAACAGACACTTTAGGTAGCCATTTTGTTCCCTGTGCCAGAGACTTTCCATTTGACCTAACATTACAGCCTTTTGTTGAGGATAAGGAACAAAGTATTCTCTTCTGTAACTACTTCCTGCTGAAATTAGTGTCAAGATCCCAGGTGCTGAGGTAGAATGGACCAGAAAGTGATGAATTCTGGAAATTAACTCTCTCTTGCTATTCTGAGGCCAAAAGCTGACAGCTTCTGGCAATTAACACTCTTAATATTCTGATGGCTGAAGCTGATGACTTCTGGGAATTAACACTGCTACTAACAGCAGGGGATTAATAAAGGAAATTTAGTTACTTTGGGCTCTTTACTCTTTTGACTCAGGGGCTGCTTGCTGGCTGGGGAGAGCCTCAGAGTTCATTATCTCTTCATGAACCAGAGAGAGAAAAAAAAAATAGAAAGTCAAGCATGCATGCACACTGGATAAAGGAGAAAAGGGATTCTTTGCCACTTTATATGTGCTTTTAGTTTTCATACTTTCTCAGACAAAATTACCTCATAGCAATTATCAAGTAGAAACATTACAGCAGGATAATTATTTTCTAAACACTTACATTTCATAAGTTCATAGTAAGTGTAAGGCCATAGTTCATGTCCTAGGTGGATAAGGTTTAAGGAGTTACAGCAGAATTATTTATATGTCTTTCCATTAAGTATAGTAGCTTACTAAACATTCTTTATCTATTTTCTAGCGCTTTAAGTTCATTATAAGTTTAAAGCAACAGCTTTTATGTCACAAGTTAACAAGGTTTTTTTCAAGAGACAAATCATCTGCCTTATGTCTTATTATTTTGAAGTCTTGTATAGATAAACTAGTCAATCATTTATTTTCTGTCATTATACCAACAATAAACTTCTCATTCCCAATTTATGACTTTTAGTTACTGATATTAGTAGCCTCAGTCGTAATCTAGAAGGTTTTCCTTTTTTTTTCTTTTTTTTTTCTTTTTTCTTTTTTTCGGAGCTGGGGATCGAACCCAGGGCCTTGCGGTTGCTAGGCAAGCGCTCTACCACTGAGCTAAATCCCCAACCCCGAAGGTTTTCCTTGATCGTAAATTTATTCCAAGCCTATTTCCTTTTCCTAGTGCAATTAGCTTGTGACAGAGAATTCTATTTGCAGTTTTTTATTCTAGAGGGGGCTTAAAATCACTTGAATCAATTCAGGAGTTCTATAAAATCAGAAATTATGAAATCATCAATTCATCTCAACAGCATTAGTACATGAAAGTACATCTTCAGATTGATCTTCAGGAAATTTGCCAAATAGGGTGGGCTAATACTCAGGATTTATTGGGTTATCTTATGGTGATAGGAAAGGCATATCAGCATTGAGAAGCGATCTTGGGATGAAGTCTCTGAGATCCATGCTTGCCATAGCCTTTCTGCACAGCTCTTGTCAAAGTAAAAAGTTGTCAAAACTGGAATGTTAGTCAAAGGCTAGGAAGGGATTCAGTCAAGGGGCATTCATGCAATGGAGAATTTATGAGAAATAGCTATTTTGCTGACTGACCCAGTTAAAGAGACAGGGAGCAATCACATTGGCTGTACAGACTCACATCAGCTTTCAGCAAGCCCCAGGCTTTCAGCTATTTGGAATAGTTTGTAGTCTGCAGCTGATTCCTGGATGGTGTCTGTCAGCCAGTTGAAACTACTGGGACAGATATAACTAGAACAGAAGTTAAAGCTTAGGGACTTAAAGGAAATATTAGCTTTGGAACTCCAAGGTCCATGGTCCTGGTAGTTGAGTGAAGGGAAGAGTACCAAGACCAGGGGAGAAACAAAGATCCTACCCTCAGGAGACATGGACCCCACCCTTGAGGTCTGAGAAAAATCAAGAAATGTCCCTGGCAGTTGCAAAATATACACAGCAGTTTCCGCTAGCTGATAATAATAGAGATAAGAAAACATAAATTGTTCCCAGGTCAAGATCCCCCTTTTTAATATGTGCTCCCTCCACGGTTTAACCAGGTGCTGTAAACCAATTAGCTTAAAGGCCAACATTCTTGTGATGGTTTCCATATGCTCCTCCCAGAGTGTGGCACTATTAGAAGGTGTGGACTTGTTGGAAGAAATGTGCCACTGTAGGGGTGGGCTTGGAGATCTTCCTCCTAGCCTCGTGAGGATGCCCAGTCTGTTCCTGGTTTCCTTCGGATAAAGATCTCTCAGTTCCTCTTGCACCATGCCTGCCAGATGCTGCCATGCTTCCACCTTGATGACAATGGACTGAACCTGTAAGCCAGCCCCAATTAAATGTTGTCATTTATAAAACTTGCCTTGGTCATAGTATCTGTTCACAATAGTAAAACCCTGAGACAGAAGTTGGTACCAGAAGTGGGGTGGTTATAGAGGAGCAGAAGTATAAGGATGAATCTTTTAAGAATCTGGAATTGGTTTAATATTTCACCAGCACCTTCAGTTACTGAAACTATTAATACTCTCTTTCCTGGGATGTTGGAGAATATTGAAGGTCCATGGTTGAAACTACATTTCAAACTTAAAGAATCTAATGCCTTTGATTATCTTGATGAATTAGGTGACTTGGTGTACAAAACTTTCTACAAGTTGGGGGAAAAATTAAAAATGGTTTTGCTGATTTGTTGCTCTTAGTATCTCTGGAAAAATTGATAAAGAAAAAGAATGAGCTATATGATAAAATCAAATGGCTCCAGATGCAGGTAAACAATCTAAAGGGTTCTAAGTGTGCCTTTGAAGAGAGTCTTCTCTCCAGCAGCCATAGAACTAGAGTTGCAGAAAATCAAACTGAAACCCTCACTATACGGTTGGATGAATTATATCGAAAATTCAAGTTTCAGTCTCAGAGGGTGTCAGCAGTTAAAGTAAGGGCACTAATTGGCAAAGAATGGGATCCTATAACTTGGGATGGAGATGTGTGGAAGAACCCTGTTGAAGCTGAGAATTTTGAGTCTTTGGGGTTTATCCCACCTGAGGAAGTAGTACTCTCAGCCCCAACCCTTAAAATAATGCCTTTTTCACATGAGGAAATTAACCCCTCAGAGTCTGATAAACCACCAGTGACTTTCTCTGAAAAAAAATGGCACATAAGACGATATTGATATTTTTTCAAGACCCACCAATAGTTTCTTCTAGACCCATAACCAGACTCAAGGCAAAATAGGCCACTAGAGGTGAGGTAGAAAGTGTAGTCTATGAGGAAATCACTACACTACTAAGGAGCTTAATGAGTTTGCTAATTCATTCGAGCAGAAGTCTGGGGAATATGTGTGGGAGCAGATTTTAAGGGTGTGGGAAAATGGAAGGAACATAAAACTAGATCTAGCTGAGTTTATTGACATGGGCCCTCTGAGTGGAGAGTCTAGGTTTAATATGGAAGCTCGCACAGTTAAAAATGGTGTCACGTTTTTTTGAATGGCTGATTGAAGAGGCCATCAAAAAGATGGCTTACTGAAAAGGAGTTGGAGGTGCCTGATATCCCTTGGCTTAGTGTTGACAAAGGGATTTTAAGGCTCAGGGAAAGTGCAATGCTAGAGTGGATATGCTGTGTAAAACCTAATCCTCCACAATGGAAAGACCCAGAAGACACACCCTTCACAAATCCTATAAGATGCAAACTGGTGAGAGGGGCACCAGCACATTTGAAGAGTTTTGTTCTTGCCCTTTTCCTTGTGCAAGATGGTTTAAATGCAATGGGTTTAATTGGACCCTGAGGTATCAAGGGCCAGGTGGCAGTGTTGAATCACTAGAAACAAGGTGATCATAGTTATTATAATGGACAGCATAGACAAAACAATGTTTATAATGACCTAGCCCATAATGTGAAATTCAATGGCATGATTCGTTTAGACCTTTGGTACTGGCTAATCAGTCATGGTGTTTCCAGGCATGAAATAGATAGGAAGCCTACTGCATATCTGTTTGATCTGTATATTGGATTGTGACAAAAGGCAATCTTGGCCAGTGAATCAGTTTCCAGACTTGAGCCAGCTTGCAGACCCAGAACCCCTTGAATGAAGGAGTATCCAGGTTCCCCTGAGGAAGGATCTTGATAAGACACATAAAAGTTTTGCTGTTAGTCTTTCTCCAGTTCTTCCCCAGAGGGACCTACGGCCTTTTACAATAGTAACTGTATATTGGGGGAAAGGAAATAATCAGATTTTCTGTGGTCTAATGGATACTGGTTCTGAATTGACGCTGACCCCCAGGAGATTCCAAGAAACACAGTTTGTCAGCTTCTAGAGCTTCCCTGTTGGGCTGGAGAGATGGCTCAGCCATTAAAGGCTAGGCTCACAAAAAAATAGAATTTCCCTGTTTTTCTTCTTTAATAATTCTTCTCAAATCTTCTCAGGCTTACTAACATACTCTGTAGTGATCTAAATGTTTATGTAAGTAATACGTTCTTAGGAAAGACTCAATTTCCTACATAACTTTTTCTGGGGAACTTTCATCATTTTAGTTTTGTTTACACTGGGTTTCTGTTATCCCAGCTCCAGCTTTTGGAGAGATGCCTTTAACAGTGAGAAACATAAATCCAGCAAAAGTCCACCAAGGGCAGTGGAGAGTCATCCAGGTAGTCCAAGCACTGGGACTTTGTCAAGCAGTACCTTCAGGACCCTTGGCATTGCCAGGAACTTGTTTATCCTTTGATATAAAGCCTGTCAGCAAAGCAAACCAGTCTGTGAGTTTGCCTTTTTAATCAGGAGACCTAATAGCTCTAGGAAGGCAAGATCTGATTTTTCATATGATATACACTGACCAGGCAGCTGCAACCTTGAAGGAGAAGCTAGCGGCCTATGGCCGACAAACTGACAAAACTACAGTTAGCTGTCATCACTACCAGAATCACAGAAGGATAAATTAGAGCAGGAAGTATAAACCAAATGGCCTCTGTATTGATTAAAATAGCAGAGACTTACCATCTACCTGGACTATTACTCTAGTAGGCTGCCATGATCTCGGTGGCTTTGTTGTGGGGCAGAGGCCATAAGTCTTCAGCTGTCACACAGGACAGCACTGCGTCTTCAGCTGCTGCATAGGACAGCATAGGCCTTTAGCCTCCAGACCCAGAAGGTCTGGAAGATTTTCATGTGGAGGAGGAACTTGGGGAAATTGGCCTACCTTGACTTAGGCAGAGTAGGGCAGTCACCCCAACAGCGTCTATAGTTTGTTCAGAACCCTGGCTGCAGGCAAGCCATGAGACAGTTTTCCCAGTGGTTAGTGTCACCATGATCCGTGTCTGCCCCATTTGTCTTCTCTGGAAACCTTAGGGTCACCACTAGGACCTGACATTTCTGTCTATCACAGGAAGCTTTTTCTATTAAACCTTTTTCTTTTCTTTTTTCCCCCCTCTTTAAAAGGGCATAAACATTTTAAATGCCATATTTAGCATATTTCTGAATAGTTTTGAGGGCCATCTATTAAGTGATATGCCTGATTTTAAATAAGCTTCGCTTGTTTTTAATTATTTGCTTTAGGCTTAACTTTGAAAACAGAAGGCAAAATAAAGCTTATTCCCATAAATAAATTACATTTTTACTTAGCATGACTGCGAGTGTAGTTCTGCATACATTAAAGAGTTTTTTTAACTTTTTATTGATTGTGAGTTTCACCTTGTGCACCCCAATCTCACTCATCTCCTTATTCATTTGAATCTGCCCTCCACCCTTTCAACCTCCCCCCAAAAAATGAAAATTACAAACAAAAATAAAACATAAAAAACATCTTATTGTAGTAGCTGTAGTGTGCCCCACAGTGTACCTTTTTTTTTGTCTACACCTCTTTACTTGCAAACGTTCATTGCAATGAGTCATTGGTCTGGCTCAAGGTCTCTGGTTTCTGCTACGCCATTAATACCACCAGAACTCCCCTCAAATATCCTGTTGTTGCACTGTGTCGTGGAGACCCTACGGCTTTGGACCTGTGGGACTGGCTCTTTCACATATTTCAAAGTTCATAGATGAGGTATTTGTTGGAGTGGACCAACTCAAAGCCCTGGATGTGGACCTGGGTGGTAGCTGAGTGGGTCAGCCCTTCAGCAATTCTGTGCCCACACCACCAGGGCCAGCTCTCCAGCACTGCCCTGGCTAGCTCACCCAGTGCTGCAGCTGGCAGGAAGTAGGGGCAGTTCTCCTGCTCTCATGACCCCAGGGTAAACTCTCCTGATGACTGCAGGAGGTAAGGGGCCAGGGTAGGGAGGGCATCTTCCCCACCTCACTTCAGATGAGTGGTAGAGGCAGTTCTCCCATGCTCAAGCCATTGGGCCAGCTCACCTGCACTCTTCCTGCCAGCAGGGCCAGCTCTACTGTGCTGCCCAGGCAACAGCTAGACATAGTTCTAGCTCAGTCAGTCTCTGCTAGCCTAAATAGACCTATGGTAAGTAGAGACATTTTATGGGCTCTTTGCCAGACTGCTTAGGTCATTGCCTTGCTGTATCATAAGATACAAATATTCCAGTTTCTCATCAGAGACTCCAGCCCTGTCACGCATGCCAAGCCTCAGCTGCTCTCATGACACCTTTGGGTCTTTAAAATGAGTATCACCTGGGTGACTCTTACATTACAGACTTCGGCTGCCAGCATGAGTACATTTTTGTATTTGAATGCATGGAGGTACAGCTTTAAGATCTTATTAAACAAGCATTGTTTTTAAATCCTACCTTTTGTAAACCTTGTTTTTATGACTTTGTTTCCAAGACAAAAATTATACAAATATCCTCCTAATCCAAAATACCTTGGAGACCGTGATTGCTTCCTTGGTTGGTTTATACCATGTGTGGTGGTGAAGTCACATGACATCCACCCTCTTCAAACCTAGCAAAGATGGCTGCCAGGCAAATGTCTGTCTCCATCCTGATGGGGGAGAGCAGCTTAGAGGGTGGCAAGTCATATATGGTTTATATCACAAGATGGCACCACACCACTCGGTTCCTTTAAGATTACATATGTATGGATTTTTAACAATCAATCCCATGTGTTACAAGTTTTAAGTTAACTTTTTTGTCACAAATTTTATAGATTTTTTAAACATGCCTAATAAACTTACAAATCTTGAGATAAAGTTCACACAGTAGTCTTGCAAATCTTGAGATAAAGTTTATATCTTCTCCAGTATGTGTATTTTATGCCTTTGAAGATGACTGTTTTGTGCAAAGGCTTTGCCACATTGGTTACATTCATAGGATTTCTCTCTAGTATGTCTTCTTTTATGCATACGAAGACTACTGGGACAGACAAAGGCTTTTCCACATTGGTTACATTTAAAGGGTTTCTCTCCAGTATGTATTCTTTTGTGTAATTGAAGGTGTCTGTGTCTTGCAAATTCTTTGCCACATTGGTTACATCGTAGGGTTTCTCTCTAGTATGTCTGCTTTTATGCATACGAAGACTACTGGGACAGACAAAGGCTTTTCCACATTGGTTACATTTAAAGGGTTTCTCTCCAGTATGTGTTCTTTTGTGTAATTGAAGGTGTCTGTGTCTTGCAAATTCTTTGCCACATTGGTTACATTCGTAGGGTTTCTCTGTTGTATGTGTTCTTTTATGGACTTGAAGGTGACTATGATATGCAAAGGCTTTGCCACATTGGTTACTTTCATAGGGTTTCTCCCCAGTATATTTTCTTTTATGACTCTGAAGATGACTTTTCCAGTGTAAGGTTTTACCACTTCCCTTACGATCATAGAGTTTTTCTCCAGTGTGTGTTCTTTTATGTATTTGAAGACCAGTACAATACACAAATGATCTACTACGTGCACTTTTATGTATCTGAAGGTGATTGCTTTTTGTAAAAGCTCCATCCTATTGCATACACTCATAAGGTTTCTGTCCATTATGAATTGGCTCATCCCTTTGAAGATGCCTGTGATACAAATAGGCCTTAGTACATTGGATTTACTCAGAGAAGTTCTCTACAGTAGGACTAACTTTAAGCCTATCTATGTTATTGTGACATATGAAAGGTTTACCCCATTCCTATTACTAATGAACTGTTTATCTGCATGAATTAATTTAAAAATCTTTTCTATTTGCGAGGAATAATAATGTTCTACCACTTTGTTTCAAGGTGGTCGGCTTCATTATGGGTATTAATTACATCTCTAGAGATAACCTTCATGGTAAGAGCATTTATTACATGCCTCAAAATCAAACCATCCTTTTAATATATGAGGTTGTTTTTTCATATGTTTGAGAAAATGTACTAGCATTCACACCTTTACCACAATGATCCCATTCATAAATTTTACAATACTGTCAGCCAGACAATATTTGTGAATTTAAAAAGTTTTTATCTTATCAAACGCTTTAGGCAGCTAGATAAAACCAATACTCTAAAATTTTTCTTGTTTTCTTTGCTGTTTTCCCCTGTAACAAAAGCAGGTAGCTCACCTGACACAGGACATAAAGGAGACTTTTAAATAAGCAATCTTGGGTCTTGAGAAGGGAGAATCATAACCCAACTCCAGAGTCAGCTTTTCCATAAATTAGAACAGCATAAAACAACTTTAATATCATCCACATTCAAATTTGAATCTCTGATAAACTGAATCTAGTGACCAGATAAGAAATTTTGAGTCCTGGCCATCTAAGCAGCCATGGCAAAGGGCAAGTAAGTGATGGAGGTGGTGATGACCTGCAGCTAAAGACCACAGAAACAGCAAAAACAAACCCAATAAACACAGAATACAGAAAGCTCATGCATTCAAAGAAGGCCAGTCAAAGATCAAATGTGGTGGTCACCATCATTCATACATTCAGCTGAGCCTGGCCCACTTCAGTCTCAGCTCCATGCTACTATAAAGACCAGACAAGACCGGATCAAGAACCTCATATAGGTGGTGCCCTGGACAGGAGAGTATTTGTTCCCGTAGAACATCTTCTCGTCCCAGATTGGGATCCTAACAGAAGTGACGCCACAGAAAATTACTATGATTTACCAGAAGAAGCCTCTGTAGACGCTTGCTGCTTTTCTCAGCACAGCAGTTCACTCTGAGAGTTCACAAAACCAAAAGTATGCCTCGGACCCTTGAAAAGCCTTAAGGTGTGCTTCCTGAGATAGTCCTTCAAACTCTGAGTCCCAGACTGAAGGTCTGGCTTTAAAATTTGGATAGGTAGTCTGTTCTCGCTGGGGCCTCGAGAAAATGTTAGTCCCACCAGGCAAGAATAAGACCACTACCACAATTTTTGAGCCAAATTTGAAGCAAGCTTTATTAAATATTCATGGACCTGGTCAGGTCCTTACCTGGGATTTTAAGAGTATGGCCCTGACTTACATTAGACATGGGCTTATAAAGTCAAACCCCACAAGGATACTTATTTCCCACCTTCATCTAATCAGGGACAAACATACATCCTGACTTACTTCCTGACTACACGTGGCCAAGCACACATCCTGTATAATTGGCGCCACCATACTTTTTTAGTGAAATGAATACACAGGGTTTATATTACAAGAAGAGCACTGGCATTGCAGAAAATCTGTCCTTGGACAAGTGGGGCTCACAGGTTAGAGGTGACCTTGTCTTCTATACATCCTAATAATTAAAACGTAATTAAAACATAACTACAGTAATCACAAAGGCCCACCTGTGGAGTGGAGACGTCAGGGTCCTTTGGAAAGTCAATTGTGTTGGATGGTGTTTTCCTGGGCAAACCAGTGGAGGAGTGTTTTCCTGAAGTGGACACAGGTGAAAAGCTGTTTTACTGAGGCAGACAAGTGAAGGAAATTTTTGCTGAGACAGATGTAAAAAGATGTTCTGCTAAAACAAGCATCTGAAAGGACATGTGACGAAGGATTCTTTGTTAACGACACACATGAATTGGTTCAACTTACATTGAGTGGTTGAGTTCTGTTTGTTGCAACTCCATAGAGAGAAATGCAGTAAAAAAACTTCAGATTGCTAAATCAGATTCATATTCTGAGACAAGACCCGCGCTAAGGCAAGACCCGTGGAGGATACATGATGTTTGGAGAGTATAAATAGAACTCAATGGACAGTGACGGAGGCTGAGCTTGGCTTGCTTATAGAGCTCGCTGTGCAATGATTGTTGGCCTCTGATCTTTGCTCATCTTCACTTCTCTGAAAGAGACACAGCTCAGAACTTTTCCCGGCGTTGCTGTTGGCCCTGGTCCCTCCTGTTGACTGGTGCCAGTCCAACTGAGGCCTGGCTGTTCCTGATAGGTTGTGCCACCACTGCTGCTATCCCTACTGTGCTCATCTGGACTGCTGGTGGATCCGTGAAGTGTTTGCAAGTGGATTGAGCTGCCACTGCTGACCTGGGAACCAAACTACTGATTTCCTAACAACGCGAATAAGATTTGCTCCAAAGAACAACTTCTAAACAGGTCCACTTCCCCTCTGTCCCTTCTTTTCTACTACCTCTGGTGGGTGGTGGGACAGAAGGAAGGTTGAAGGATTTAAGAGCCATCATTAAAAACAGGTTTTGATAAAAGTAAAGTTACAAACCTGCCTGCTGCCATGTTCTCTACCACAATGGTCATAGATTCTACCACTCTGGAACTGAATTATGTGTGTGTGTGTGTGTGTGTGTGTGTGTGTGTGTGTGTGTGTGTGTGTGTACAGTCTTGGTCATGGTGTTTTGTCACAGCAATGGAAAATAACTAAGACAAGCTCATCCCTATATGAGTGGATTCAGGGTCCCTGAATAAAAACCTCAGGTTTGTTTGTTTGTTTGTTTGTTTGTTTGTTTGTTTAGAAGAACCTGACTTTGAAAATGTCTGCTGCAGGCAATAAATCCTTCTCTACTGTGCTTACTCTGGCTGTGTTTACCAAGATTCAAACTCACAGCATTCTCTCAGTTACAGTGTTAGCTTATTTTCCCAAGATGTTTTACAGAAATGTTGGAGAATCCTTTCTTATGTACCAGGAAATAGCAGAGAGCTTGTTGTCTCCAGTCCAGGAAAACTACACAGTTGCCTCAGCCCTGGAACCCTGTTTAGGGCACTACGGGATCAATTAGGGAGCTTGACCTTCCCCAAGGCAATGTCTGTCTGTAAAGGCATCTGGCTAGAGCTAAATGTTGGATAAACTCCACTGGAAATAAAGGATTTAATGTCACTTAGATCTTGAGTGAGAATGAGGATACAGACACTTCCTAGGGAAGGTTTTGTTGTAGACATGAGGAAGAGCACAGCCAGAGACCTCTGGAAGGGTCCAGACTGAACATGGCCAAGAGAGGAGGTAGGGGAAGAGTGAGAGAGGAAGAAGGCAGGTGAATAGAAGAAACAGGGCAAGAAGAGCAAGAGAGGCTCCTAGGACCAAGAGAGTACATGGCTGAAATGGCAGGTTTATGTAGGAATGGGAAACTGGGGGAAAGACAAGCTAAGCCCAGACTCTGGGCTACAGAGGATTAAGGTAGAGGGCTTAGTGAGGAGCCACAGGTACATTGAGGCCTGACAGATCTCAGTTATAAACAATAAGGAGTCTCTCTTTTAGACAACTGAGGCTGTGAGCAAAGGAAGCTTTGTTGAAACTGCCTAAAGTAAGGCAGAGACATGCCAAATCCCAGAGCCAATATGGTCATCCTCACAGACCCAGATTGTCTTAGTTAGGGTTTCCATTGCTGTGAGCAGACACCATGACCAAGGCAACTCCTACAAAGGACAACATTTAACTGGGGCTGGCTTACCCTTTCAGAAGTCCATTAACATCAAGGTAGGAAGCATGGCAGCATGAGGGCAGACAGGGTGCTTTAGGTGAGAGTCTTCATCTTCATCAGATGAATCAAACTGTATTCCAGGCAGCTAGGAGGAGGGTCCCAAAGCCCCATCCTTCAATGACACACTTCCTCCAACAAGGCTATACCTACTCCAAACAAGGCCACACCTCCTGATAGTGCCGCTCCGTGGGTCAAGTGTCTTCAAACCACCACAATACTTAAAATCATATGTATTGATTTATTGTGTCCGAGGAGGCACTCATCAGAAGTCAGAGGACAACTTGTGGACTCTGTGTTGGTGTTCTGGCTAAGTTCCACCCCCACTGCTACCTAGCAAGAGCCAGGTATGCTCCTCCCCACAGTTGCCTGGCAACAGCCAGGCATGCCTGACTATAAAGGGGGATGCTTGACCCCTCCTCCCTCTCTTGCTCTTTGTTCTTCTCTTCTCTTGTGCCCTCTTCCCCTTCATCCCTTCTTTCCCCATTCCCCTCCCCCACTTCCCTCCATGTGCCCATGGCTGGCCTTTATTTTTCCCCGCTTTTACTCTTCTTCTCTTATTAAACCTCTCCACATGGAGCCATGTTGGTTTGGTGTATTCTGTCTGGACACAGGCCAAGATTTAAACCCCAACACTCTGCTCTCTCTTTTCACCATGGGGGTTACAGAAATCAAGTTCCATTTATCAGTCTTGGTGGCAAGTGACCTCCCTACTGTGATAGCCTGCTACCCCACTCCTACCACTATTGTGGAAACTACAGATGCTGTTAACCAAGCAACTTCTTCTGCTGGCCCCAGTTGCTTTAAGTGTCCACAACTGCTTGAAGAATTTTTGTTCCAGCAGTACATCCCACAGGGAGATATATGGAAGGTCACAGAAACTGTGGTAGTTCTTGCATAACTCCTACAGAAAATACCTCATTTGTTTCAGAGCAAAGCCACCAAGTTAACAACAGCAGCCCAAAGAGACTCTAGGACAGGCACCATCACTGCAGGTGAAGCCTTACTATCATTGTCCACATGTCAGTCCAGGAGAACATGTTCCTGGGCTTTGCAACTCTGTGTCACAGCAGAGATCCCAGGGAACCACTGTCTGGGTACCTTTACTTGTCTATGCCTGTGGCCTTTTTAATAAGGAAAGAGTGGGTGGGGTTAGCTGCACAAAGAGCATAGAACACCAGGGCTGGTAGGCCAAGCTGTGACAAAACACCATGACCAAAGGCAAGTTGGGGAGGAGTGTGTCTTAGGGTTTTACTGCTGTAAACAGATACCTTGACCAAGGCAAGTCTTATGAAGGACAACATTTAATTGGGGATGACTTACAGGTTCAGAGGTTCAGTCTACTATCATCAAGGTGGGAGCATGGCAGCATCCAGGCAGGCATGGTGCAGGAGGAGCTGAGACGTCTACATCTTCATCTGAAGGCTGCTAATGAAAGACTGGCTTCCAGGCAGCTAGGATATGGGCCTCAAAGCCCACACCCACAGTAACACACCTACTCCAGCAGGCCCACACCTACCCAGCAGGCCCACACCTTCTAATAGTGCCACTCCCTAGACCAAGCATATACAAACCATCTCAGAGGGTTTATTTTACTTACATGTCCAGGTCCCAGGAGGTCAGGGTAGAAACTCAGCAAGGGCAGGAACCTGTATCCATTCTCCCCAGAGCGGGGACTACACGTGCATCCCCACAGCTCACTTCTTTATGTGCTTTCTAGGGTTTGAACTCAGCATGGCCAGCGCTCCACTGACTGAGCTATTTCCACAGCCCTCTATTATTTTTATAATTACTGCTGTTGCCATAGAAACCAATTTCCAGTCATTTGGACTCCCAGTGCCTTCCCTCCCACCCTCACTTTATTCTGCTGTTTAGTGTGGTCTGATGCCTTCACCTGTGTGTGAAACTCTAATATGCCAAAGTCCTGATTGTCATTGTCCTTGAGGGACGGGGTGGGGGTGGGGGAGTAATAGAATGCAAAAGAATAAAGAAAAGTTCCGTTTTAATTCCAATATTTTATGGCTTTTATTATTAAAAAAAAAACAAGCTTGAATCAAATATGACAGTGAGTCCACACTTCTAAATGTTAGGTACTAAAAAAATCTATTATGTTGTATAGTTTTCGAATTCCCCCATTCACTATCCACTATCAATATCCACTATGATTATGAAATGTTTATCCAGGATACAGGTTGATAAGAACTGAGAAAGTCATTTACAAATTCATAAGTGAAAAACACATGCAAAGCAAAACTCCGTCAAGTACCACATGGTAGAGAACCTAGAGTCGCAAAGAGCAAAAGCTGTTGTTCTCCCTCGTCGCCGATTTCCCCTTTCCAGAGTCAAATACTGCTGCCAGTTTTTAAGGTTTACTTTCAAAAATCCCGAATGCATCCGCGAGCATGTGTGCCAACTCTAGAGGCACAGGATGGACTTTGTTCGCAATACAGAATGCATAAATACGATGGAGAGCTCGCTTTTGTATGGCTTCATGGTGTGATGGTGCATTGTGCTAGCCCGTAACTTACTCCCTTCAACTGCTCTGTATCGATGTTTACTGCTACTGTGCTTTCTGCTACTAGAAGCAGACTTCTTTTTTTGGTTCTTTTTTTTTTTTTCGGAGCTAGGGACCGAACCCCAGGGCCTTACGCTTCCTAGGCAAGCGCTCTACCACTGAGCTAAATCCCCAACCCTAGAAGCAGACTTCTATGCATCTGTCCAGAAGCTTTTTTACATGTGTGCAAGCTGTGTGTGCAGAGTAAGTTCCTTAGAAATGAATCTCAAGGTAAAAGTTTGTCAGCATTCGAGCAAGTCACGGCCATTGGCAGCTTTCTCTCCAAATGGCATGTCAGTCATCACACACCCTGGTTATGGGACACTCATGCGACCATAGTAATGTCCCCTCCATGTGTAGGAGCTATTTAACGCCTTCTGCACGCTTCCCGTCAAGTCCTTCCTCCAGTTTTCTTTTAATCTTGGAAATTTTTCTTTTATATAGAAAAAGGGTTTGAGACAAAGTCTCACTATGTAGCCCTGGTTGGCCTGGAACTCACTCTGTAGACCAGGCTGGACTCAAGCTCACGGAGATCTTCCTGCCTCCGCCTCCTGAGCAATGGGATTAAACTACCATGAATAGAAACTTTAGAGAAAAAAAAAATATTGATGACATTTGCTGCCAGCATTTCCCAAGCATATTGTTTCTTGACCTTTCTGGCTAACCTGGCACTCACTCTGTAGACCAGGCTAGTCTCAAACTCAGAGATCCTCCTGTCTCTGTCTCCACAGTGCTGAGATTAAAAAGCTGTGCACCACCACTACCTGGCTTTGTCCTTTTTTTTTTTTTCTTTTTTGGCTTTGCTTTTTGAGTCAGGGTTTTTCTGTGTAGCTTTGGATGTCCTAGAACCCACTCTGTAGACCAGGCTGGCCTCAGAGGTCCACCTGCCTCTGCCTTCTGAGTGTTGGAGTTAAAGGCATGCGCCATCACTGCCTGGCTAGAAGTAAATTTCTTTGTTGTAAATTTTCTAAGAATGTAACAAGCTGCCTAAAGCAAACTGATTCTATCTTCACATTTTATTTTTTCCAGAATTTTTCTAGTATCTGTGCCGCTCCCCTCCCAGAGCCTATCGCTGCGCCTCCACTTCCACCTCCCCCCCCCCGGCCCCCTTTCTGCTTCATACCACATGTGTCCTGATGCCCCTACTCCCCAGCCCTCCCTTTCCCCCAGCTTCTTTGTCTTTTTTTCCTAGCTATTATCTACACCCCTACTCACCTTACACACACTCTGACAAACATGAATGGCTCGGATCCACCCATTAGAATGTATGGGTTTTTTCCTCCAAGTTACTCAACTTCTGTCATACTTCCCATGTATATTCATTTTCCTTGAGTTTTCATAATTCGCTTTTGCTCTTTTTTTTAAAGATTTCTTTGTTTTATTTATATGTTAGTATACTGTAGTTCTCTTCAGACACTTCAGAAGAGAGCATCCCATTACAGATGATTGTGAGCCACCATGTGGTTGCTGGGAATTGAACTCAGGACCTCTGGAAGAGCAGTCAGTGCTCTTAACCGCTGAGCCATCTCTCCAGCCCGCTTTTGCTCTTTTTAATAGCAAATGAACTCTGGGTTTTTTGTTTGTGTCTCCCAGAAAAGTCTGCTCTGTTTGGCTCTAAATACTGAGTTTGAAGAAACCTAAAGTAAATGACAAATGAGTATTTTTCAGCGACAGCCTTTGAAAGGCTGGTCGAACTACCGAGTGCTGAGAGAACAGAGATATTCAACTTACATTTGCGTGCTACGGTTACTAAATTAAGTGTGAAGTGCTGCTAACTTAGAGTCTGTCCATTCTTCCAAACCACTGAACCCACACTTTGGCACTTTGGCTGTAGCATCCCTGAGTCTCCACGGGCATTAATATTAAAGCAGAGTCAAAGGAGAGAGATTCTGAATGAACAAGTCATGTAGGAAGCAAAGATCAAAAATAGTAGTGCCAGTGAAAGGCAAAATGGGAAATAACACAAGTTCAACTGGTCTCACCCTGAAATTATAACTTGCAATTTGTGAACTTACATTTCAAACCATGTCCTGCTAAAGATGGACACACCCTCCACCCTTCATGCTCTCTCCACATACCAGGATCAAGCATTTCTGTGTTAAAAACAAGGAAAATATCTGAGTCCACTAGAACGTATAGTATAGCAGTCATCTCATAATTGGCTCTTTCCTCCCTACCTCAAACAACCAATCCTTCATGATACACACACACACACACACACACACACACACACACACACAGAGAGAGAGAGAGAGAGAGAGAGAGAGAGAGAGAGAGAGAGAGAGAGAGAGAGAGAGAGACTCAGGGCCAACTAATTGCTGTTATATCTCTGACTACTGTCTGAATCCCCCATACCCATATTTGCTTACCCTGAGTGGGTGACTATACATGAAATGTTTTGGTGCTTAAATGTTTATATCAAAGAGTTTCAAAAGAGATCTAGAGACCAACCCCAGCTAACTAAAAACTGGTATCCTCCTATCAAAGTCTAACCCTTACAATATACAGGTGGGTTCTTGCCCTGGAAGCCAGGCAGAGCAGAACATTGTAGGAAATGTCTGTCTCAAAGTTTTCTGGAATAATCCCAAACACTATACTTCTTTCCATGCCTGAAAATCGCTGGACACTATCCAACACAATGTGATTCCCCGGACTATCCAACCCCTCCCTGACCTGCACTAGTAAACTGGACTCCTCACCAAGCTGAGACATGGTCCTCCTCCTCATCGCTAGCAGAAGCCTTTCTCTACATTTTTCTATATCTCTGACGTTAGTGAAAAGAACAGCAACATCCTCGGGGTAATAGCCAGTCCTCCAGAGACCCTGGCATTTCTCGGCTACATAGTTTGCCATCTGCTCCAAATTGAGGCCATTAGTTATCTCTAAACTGCCTGTGTCATTTGCACGGCCTTCGGGTTCTTCACCCATCCTCAGGGCGTCTCTGGGGACATTCGGGGGAGGATTATTTTGGATTAGATGCATTATATCTTGAAGGTAGTTGGCTATCCTGTCTCCACTGCGGAGCATCCTGGTGAGCTTCAACATTGGCTTCTGGTTTTGGAGCTCAGGGAGGCCACTGCAGCCCAAGTGATTGATCTGAAAGTAATCCAGAAAAATGTAGAGGACTCCTGGGCCATCTCTCCCTCTCTGAACGATGCCTTTCGCCTTGGCGTACCAGTTCCCTTCTTCGGTTCGGAAATTCTGAGCTTCGTCCACGATGATATGTTGCACGTTGTCATAGGTGTTTTTCATGAAGGCTTTCCGTGTCACTGCCTGACAAACGATTTTCCTGCTGAAAGGTGTAAGAAACACAGAGCAAGTCAGCCCAATAGCTAGGTACAGTTCCTGAGCAAGGTAGCAACAACCCATGGCTTTAGCCTACGAGAGCCACACCCGCTAAAATTGCCCACCAGAAAGAAATGAGTAGAGTCAGGCTGCGTACCTCACAAATTTCTTCAAAGACTGGTTCTCGCAGATGTAAAGAATATCTTCAGCTTGACAGTTGAACACGTTCTTGATCTTCTCCAGGGTCATGAGAGCTAGAGTGGTCTTCCCTGACCCAGGTAAACCATGAACAAACAGCTCTCTGTGCTTAGTCAGATTCATTGAAAGCAACTCATGCTGTTGCTCTGTGAGTAGGGCCACAGTCTCAGACTCAGAGTTTAACTCCTCATTTAACAAGGGTCTGAACCCGAACAAGACGATCACAAGAGACTGCAACAGAGCTTCCACCTGCTCCATGGTTATGAAGTTGTAGGATTCAGGGTAAACCGGCATTTCTAAATCATCCCTTACTCTTTGGTCAGCACCCAGTGGGAAGACCAAGGGAATGATGCCTAATCTTCCAGTGTAGCCACCCATGTTCACCAGCCTCTGCTTCAGGGTATAGGCGACGCCCATGGAATACTGCCTGTTCCTCAGATCCCACTTGTTGCAAATGGTGTACAGGATTGGGACATTGTTTGGGGAAATTAGAAGAGCATCACAGATGACATCTCGCTCCCTCTGAAGACCTAGGTCCACAGCCCAGCTGTGGGAGAAGATCAATATCCCTTGAGAGAAACAGCGCATTTCCGCACTTATTAAGTTTCTTAGTCCTCTGTAGTCTGAGAAGAGGTCCTTGTAGACGCTCTCTGGAGTATATGTAATCCTGTTAGGTAACACTAGACAAGGAAAGAATCTGAATGAATCAGAGACTCACAGGACAAGCTAATAATCACCATTGCTGTGGGAATCTTTCTGGAATAAGCACTCTAACACTAATGAGAGTAGAAAAGAAGAGATGCTACCAGTGGACAAAACCAAAGACAGCTTTGGAAAACCTTCAAGCCCAGGCCCAGTCTGTAATCACACTTTACACTCTAAAACCACTAGGTGGAGTGAGCGAGTGAGTGAGATTTTACAGAAGAGTTTGTGGCAGGCAGCAGGATTTAAAGGGCCAGTACCCTTTTTTTTTCTTTCTTTCTTTTTTTTTCCTCCAGCTGTTTCTCCAGGTTATTCTGTTCCAGGAGGCAAGGGAAGCCTTGCCTGGCAAACGGGAGGTACAGGAGGCAGTGCTTTAAGTAAATCACTAAGCAAATCAGTATCTGGTAATTAGTCTCACTCTACTTCAGCATTACATGATATAGATCTGCTGACCTTTGGGCCCTATCATATGTCCATAATCAGTTTTATATTAGTAACAAAAAGAGAAGCAATCCTGAGTCTGGGGAAGCCCATAACCAGCTGCAGGCAACACCATCTGAGATCAACAGGGACCACATTGAGAGCAAAGTAGCAAAGGCAGCAAGAAAGAACCTCACTCGGACTATAGGGACATTGGTGGGAATTACAGCGTAGGAAAAAAGAAAGACAGTTCTAAGTCTTTATGAGAAGGAGACAGCTGGGCTGAGCCTCCAGGGTGCCCTTTAGTTAGGCAGCAGAAAGAGGCCATAATAGAGAGCAAATAAAAGAAGACGCTTGAGCTGGGAGTGGTAGAATGTGTCTCTAATCTCCGCCCTCAGAAGGCAGAGGCAAGTGGATCTTTGTGAGTTTGAGGCCAACCCGAACCACACAGTGAGACTCTGTCTTAAAGAAAGAAAAAAGAAAAAAGAATCCTGTGTAAACATGGAAGCAACAAGCAGCACAGTCCATTTGGATGACTACAACGTTTGTGCTTCCAAAAGTGAGAGACAAAGAAAGAGAGAGGAGCATATAGAGAAAAGCATTTGAGAGCCAAACTGGACCCTTGACAAAAGCCACATGCTGTCTGGTGCAGCAAGCAATCAATACGTGCCACAGGTCATGAGTTAGGGCAGTCTGGTTATAGGAGAGGCAGCATGAAGGCCACTTCCTTTGTGAACAATGGAACTGTTTTGTATTTTGACTGTGATGTTGGTAACAGGAAACTAATATCCAGAGCTATACAAGAATGTCTACCTTATACAGGTTCATTGTGAGATTTAAAGGTCTCTTAAAAGATTTTTATATATTGTATGTATGAATATGTATAAAGATGGGAGCCATGTATAAAGACCTTCTGGATGTATACTATTAATAAATGATATATTGGTTATATATTGCATATATATTTTATGTATATCCGTTACTGAAAATTTTGGAGGATTACAAATCCTGATTAAAATTTAAACCCAAACTATGAATTCTTTTATAAAAAAAAATCAAATTCACACTTGGGAGGTAGAGGCAGGCAGATCTTTGTGAGTTCAAGGCCAGTCTGGTCTACATTATGAGTTCTAGGACATTCAGGACTACCTAATAAGACTCTGTCTCTAACAAGCAAACAAAGACAGCAACAACAAAGGAGAAGGAGGAGGAGGAGGAGGAGGAGGAGGAGGAGGAGGAGGAGGAGGAGGAGGAGGAGGAGGAGAGGAGGAGGAGGAGGAAAGAAAAATGTTGGCAATTTTCCAAAAGTTCATCAAAAAAAGAGAATCTGAAAAAGAAATGGCAGCATAGCATTTGAAAAGCTCTAGTTACTTATTTTATTTAAGTAGTTACACAAGTTTCATGGTATAATTACTTACTAAATTATATCTTTGTTCTATGTCCCAGCTGTATGCAAAAGCTTAATAGTGAGATAACTAAAGCCAAGAAAGATCCAGAAATACTAGAATGCTTAAAACATTTTAAAATCAATAAGAGAACCAAGAAAATCCATGAACAAAGTCACGACAAGATGTGCCTGGACATGGTCCACACTCAACCCTGTGCTTGCTCATGACAGTAATACACTCATTCTCACTGTTAATGTTGGATTCTGCAACTCTATTGTGGCATACTTACCCATTGTGGTAATGGTTGTGAGCCATCATGTGGGTGCTGGGAATCAAACCCAAGTCCTCTGAAAGAGCAGCCAGTGCTTTTAACTGTTAAACCATAGCTCCAGCCCCTCTCTAAGCTTTCCATAGGTGGTTTTGTATGAACATTCAAGACTCTCACCACCACCACCTGAATATGGAAACAACCAGCATGTTCCAAGGTGCCCGGAAATTACAGTTACCTGAAAAGTAATCCTTCTGTAGGTCCTCCACACATTTCAAATATTTATGACTGAACACAGTCCTGCTGCGGGGTGTGGTGTTTAACATATTCATCCTGGAGATCATCTGAGGGAAACTGAAAAGCTCTGAGGAAACATGAAACAAGAGTTGAGTGTGGGGGGAGGGGCAGGCCCCACTTCTTAGCTGAGCCATGTTAATCTCAAAGCTGTGATTTGCAGATATTGCATTTCCAGAACAGATCAGCTGGAAGCCAAACCTGGGTTCTCTGCAAGAGCAGCCTATGCTCTTAACCTGTGAGCCACCTCTCCAAATCCTTAATGTTTAATCATATTGAAATAAAATTATTTTATATTTTTAGAGTACTAGTTTAAGTATATGTGACTAGAAGATGTGATGGCCAATGGTATAGGGTGCTGAATAATTTTGAAATGGACCTTTTAGTTTTGCTGGTTTGTTTGTTTGTTTGTTTGTTTTGTTACTTTTGAAGTTACCACTGGCTTTCTCTCATCCAATCTCATTTTATGTTGCCTTTTCCAAAGCAGACACCTATCGCATCCCCTCTCTCTAGCCTTTCGGTATGGTTAGTGTCATACTGTGGCTCCAGAAATGGGAAAATGGAGAAATCATGGTTTGCTCATGAAAAGCTCAATAAAAGGATTAAAAACATTTTGTTTTGTTTTGCGCAGGTTGGGGGGTGACTCAACACTTAAGAGCATTGCTGCTCTTCCAGAGGACCTAGGTTCTGTTCCTAGCACCTATATGGCAGCTCACAACCATCTGTAATGCCAGTTCCATGGGTTCTGTTGCCCTCTTCTGACCTCCACAGACACTGCACTGTTGAACAAATATGCAGGCAAAATATCTATATATGTAAAATAAAATTCATGTTTTAAAGAGTGCTCTAAAAAATGGGAAGAGGAAACTGTCAAAAAGTTAGAAAGGATGGACACATCTGTCAGAATGGGGGATTTGCTGAGTAGTTGAATGAAAGCCAGTAATTGGAAAGGAAGGGGTCTTAACATCAACATGAGGAAAACCGTGCCAGGTGTGGTGGCTTACACCTGTCACCCAACAATCTAGAAGGCTGCAGCAGGAGGAGCCTGACTCAAACAATAAACAAGAAAGGATATAGAACAGAAGCGACGTTTCAGGCTACTATTTCGGATTAGCCCTGCATCAGCCTCTACTGGCACGGCCATTCTGATGCATGCAGAGTGTTCGAGATGAATAGTCAGATGGAAGGGCAGTGACTTGCCGTCTGTAGGAATTGATCTCTTCTCTCAATTTCCAAAGAATTTCACCTCTCTCTCTTCTCTCTATCTGCCTCCGCCCTGCCCCGCCCAGCCCCACCCAGCAAACATTATCCCATCTCCGTCTTGTTCCCTGACCTGGGTTGGTTTCTGTCATCCAAGAGGTCCAGTCCTTTGCAGTCAGCGGCTTCATAACACTGTCCTTTACCTCCCAGGAATCAGGCGCTTTCGCAAACGCTACACAGCAGAATCGTTCTACCTTGATTGCACAGACATACCCATGGAGGGCCTTCTTATCGTACACCTCAAGGAATCTGTGGGTATATTGCACTTTGTGGTTATGTGCACAGAAGTGATAGACAGGCATCCTCCTGATACAGGCATCAATAGTAGTCAACAAGTTGGAACAATTTAGTTTTTCCTTTTCACATCCAATGACTTGACCGGTTTCATGAACACCAAAAAACACATAGCCCCCTTCAGAATTGGCCAACGCAGAAACACACTTGGGGAGTCTCTCTCGAATGCCCTGTGCAAGGTCTGCCGAGAACATTTGAAATTCAACGTGTAGGGACTCTGTAAAGTTGAGTTTTTCCAGGTACTGGAGCTGCTGGCTATTAAACACATCAGAAGCTAAGACCATCTGAGCATCATCAACAGGAGCTTCCTGTAGACTTAAAAAGTCGGAATCACCAAGACCCCTAACAACCTGGACATTTCTGAGGAATGTCAGAGCTTCTGGAGGGTCCATGACCTCAGTAAAGTTTCCACATCTGCGGTACAAATTGGAACACAGGGTAGCGAGCCGCACTCCTGAGGCTTCCACGGTCCACGAACTCACATAGATTAAAAAGAATCTTCCATGCATCATCTGGTCTAAATGGTTTCGGAACAATGGTGGCAGGTCCAGGCCTACTCCATCCCTCTCAAAATTATAGTCTCTGTTCTCAATCTCAACCCTGATCACTCCGCCGCCGGAGTTGAGCAGAGCGCACACTGCTTGGGAGATGGTTTCATTCTGTCTCATCCTTTGTGTGGCATCCATTTCCACCCTTTGCCTAACCCCCATGGTGGCTCTTCCTCCATCTAATATACACTCTGCAAAGTTCAGTTCCAAATTTGTCAGGAAATTCATCTTCTCGGCCTTTGACTGAAACCTTTTCCTGAAACCCAGAAAGACAGAAAGAACCGTTAGAATAGGACAAGAACGAGGAGGTGGGAGATGTAGTTTAAGGGCGCCGTTCTGAAGTTGTCCCTTTACCGCACATAGCTTGAAGTCAGTTTCATGAAAGAGGCTAAGTCTGTGTGGTGGCCACGTTCATCACGAAATGGCCATAGAGAATTGCTCATCTGATTTGCTTTCTTTAAAAAACGTATTGTTCATACCCTGGCCAGTGCCACAGCGTACACATGGAGGTCAGGAGTCAGTTTTCTCCCGCCTTATGGGCTTTGGGGATGGAACTCACTGAGCCATCTTACCAGACCATATGCTGTGGTTTGGGACTAATTTGGACAAAGTCTCCTGGGTCATCTGTAAAGCCCAGGAAATTTTCTAAGAGTACTTGTAGACTCCGGGAACGTAGCAATCTGTGTAGTATGCTGGTGTTGTCTTGTTTCATTCTTTGTCTCTCTCCACCAATCAAGACTAGGAAATTTTTAAGATTTTTTTTTAGTCCAATGTGATTTTATTAGTAATTTATCTCTGTTAATATTGAAGAGATGATTTTGGGTCCTTTGGTCCAGGTGGTTTCTATTGTGTCAAAAAAGTTACACATGCACATGTATACATACACATGTAGTCACACATGTATGCACACACACACACACACACACACACACTCATAGAATACCAATGCAATGCAAATCTGGTTAGGGGGGTGAAGACAGAATTCCTGCAGCTATACCTGGCAGAATTTCATGAACAAATTCGTGACTATTTGGAACAATACGGTAGCATACCTGTAAGAAGCGAATCTGTGTTTTTCTAAATGAGTAGGGTATCTAGATATAGAACACCCTGAAGAGCTGTCAATCAACAGGAAGAGTGAAAACTCTCTCCACACCTGCATCTCATATCACCAACCTTTGAACTCAGACCCAACCATCGGTGTCCCCTCAAGAGGCTGGCTGCAAACCGTAGAGATGACTTTTTGGATCAAAGCTAGACTCTCATGACTAAAACTCAAGATAGATGGAGAACTGTATCTGGTTTTATTAGTGACCTGTGATTCTTGGTCTAAAGGGACACCAGTTCAGGGAGAATTGCAAATTCGCTGGTCTGTGGGGTCAGTTCTGCCCTGCAACTCCCATTGTTATTGTTAATGGAGCACACAAAAGAGAGAAATGGGACACACAAAACAAAGAAGGGGCTAAAACATAATAGGCTGACTCCACCCAGGACGCCGCCCTCAAATGAGAGACCTTAATAAAGCTCAAACTGAGAACTGGGTACAAGAGAACTACATCACCCTCACCACATCAGTGCAGAACCAACAAGCTCCCATCAGCAGAGCACAAGAGGCTCGATGGGTTCTCACTGGGCCAAAGGCTGAGCTCTAGAGCCAGGAGTGGTGAGATGGTGTCTTGCTGGGGCCTCCAGGAAACTGGATGTTATGAAGAGCACTCACATGAGAACGTAATATTGATTCTGAGCTAACTATAACTGGAAAGTCAACCACCATCTGTTGCATTGGCTGGAACTCAATGACAGGAAGGAGAGTTGAAAAGCCTGCTAAGCTTGGGTGTGGTCTGACTGATGTTGTTGTTACTGGGGGAAAAGGCAACCTGCTGGAAATGGGGCGTCCTTCACAAATAATTTAGGGAACATGTTTGGCTTCCTGAGTAGAAAGTGGAGGCTAGGGGTTGGGGATTTAGCTCAGTGGTAGAGCACTTGCCTAGCAAGCGCAAGGCCCTGGGTTCGGTCCCCAGCTCCGAAAAAAAAAGAAAAAAGAAAAAAAAAAGAAAAGAAAGAAAGAAAGTGGAGGCTAATTAGGAAAGTTGCCAGTTACTAGCCAACCAACTTTTAAATAAGTAGGAGCTTGGTTTGGTTGCTATGGAGTGTGTAGTCAGATTCATATTCTCTCTCTCTCTCTCTCTCTCTCTCTCTCTCTCTCTCTCGCTCGCTCTCGCTCTCGCTCTCGCTCTCGCTCTCGCTCTCTCTCTTTCTAACATTTTCCCCTTGAGTTAGGCAGATATTTCATATACATGACATTAAATGCTTAATATAGGAAAGAAAGGAATGGAGAGATGGCTCAGTGAAAGAACACCGGCTGTTCTTCCACGGGATCAGGATTCAAACCCCAGTCCTACATGATGGATAACAGCTGTCTGTAACTCTGTTTCATGGAATCTGACACCCTCTTCTGGCTTCCAAGGGCACAGCAGGCACATAGTGAACCGACATTCACGCAGGCTAAACACCAAGACACATAAATTACGTCCTTTTAAAACTTCGTTTATTTTTACTTTATGTATCTGGGTGTTTAGTCCACATCTATGTATGTGTGTGCCTGGTGCCTGTGCAGGCCAGAGAGGGAGTCAGATTCCCTAAAGCTGGATGGAGTCACTAATGGCTCTGAACTGCCTTGTGAGAGCTAGGAATCAACGTGAGTCTTCTATAAGAGTAAGCAGTGCTCGTAATTACTGAGCCACCTCTCTAGCCCCAAGCAAACAGAACTTTTTTTAAAAAATAGATAGAAAAACTCAACACACTGAACTATAAGAATTTCCCTTCTTGGATTGCAGCCACTAAAGGGGATAGGAGCTCCACAGGAAGACCAATAGAGTCAACTAACATGTACCCATGTACTCAGAGTCTGAACCACCAACCAAAGAACATCAGGCCGGACCTAGACCTCCCTGCACATATATGGCAGATGTGCAGCTTGATCTGTGCGGTGAGAACAGCAGGCTTTCTGAGCGGTGTCCACCCTAAGAGAAGCCTCCTCTCCTCCCTTGCAGTTATGTAAGAGCAGGAAGTAACACCCTCAAGAACTTGAAGAGTAGTTTTTTTTTTGTTTTGTTTTGTTTCATATTTTCACCAACAAAGTAATCCTCCCAGACATTAGTACTTAGAGACTGCAGTTTGAAAGGCCTCCTGCTATGTCAATAATTCTGAAATGGATTTCTGCTTTCTGTTGGGCGTAACTCCTATCCCATCCGCAAAGCTCATGGCCACATCCTGTCCATCTCTTCTTTCACTTTCACAAAGTTAGTGGCATTTAAAGTTTAAATGCCTTCTGGCATTTAAACCCTTCTTTCTGGTTCGGAGTTCTGTCACACTAAGTCACTGCTCTGGTATAGGTCCAGCCACAGGAACCCTCAGTTCCTGCCTGCTGCCCCCCCACCCCGACACTTCTCCCCACTCCCCCCCCACACACACACACACATATTAGAGATCAGTTTCCATTTCCCAAGCATGACAAACCAGCTTTGGTCTTGGGGAAGGGTGGACTTCAGACAGTGCACCCACTTCCTCTCAGGGGCTTGCCTCTAAACCACCAGGCACCACCTCACCCCAACCCTAAATCCTGAGAAGCTATTACGAAATACCTCCATCTCTCCCCTTCCTTCCCCCGTCACTTCTTCTTTCAGAACCCCCCTGTTTAAAGGGAAACAAAGTCACGGAATCATGCTCTGCAGACCTGCTTCTTTGGACTGCCCACCGAATTGTTGTTAACAGAGTTATCAGTTATCGTTGACACTGGGCTCTGCGGGCTCCCCTGGGTCAGTGGGCACCAAGCTAGAGGTTTAGAGGTGGCTCTGGTGATAGACCCGACACTCCCCAGTCTCCTCCCTGGGATAGGATCCCATTTGGCCTCCTTCCTCGGATCATCTGGTACCAGATAGTTTGCTCTAAGGTGCAGCAGAGCAAATCTTATAAGGTTGGTTTAGAAAGGTTTGGGCCCCCCTTCCCAAGCTTTCAACACCTCCTGCCCTTGGCCGCCCGAGCCTTTGGGCTCTAGATGCCCCCCAGCCAGCTATCCTAAAGTGTTACCACCCGGGGTTAGCCAACGGGAAGCAAACTCTGGAATTCAGACGCGGCACCCTGCCAACTCACAACCACGCGAGGGAGGGTGTGGGAGGGGGGACCTGATGACCCTGGCTTTGATAAAACTTGCGCAAAAGACTACGGGGGACCCGTTACCCACCGGCGTCTGTCCTCCGCAGCACGCTTGCCTCCTGGAGTCAGAGATGGTGTCCCCGAGTCCAGAATGGAGACCTCTCTCCTGCGGGCTCTTGTCCTTATATCAGCTGAGCGCAGTGACGGGGCGGGGCGCTTGTGCAGAAAACAGTCCTGTTCTCTTGGACCAGGAAACCCCAGTGCTGCCAATAACCTTGGCTAACTTTAAGAAAGACGAGGGCTTTTTTTTATTATTATTTTTTTTTTCACTTCGAAGGGGCATTAATAGTTCTTACGGTCACTCAGGGAAGGAAACCTGGTGTAACTCCACGTCCCCCAAACCTCCCCGAACCCACCTGGCCTTTCTCGGACTCTACTGCTCCAGGGTCCCTCTCCTCGGTGCCTGGAAGTCCCTCAGTCTCCTCGGTCTGCTGGAATCCTCACGTCAAGCTTACCAAGGACAGAGATCTTCAGGATGGTGGGTCGGTGGAGGCATTGAAACAGAAAATTAAAGCTCTCCTTTGTCCCCCACTTCCCCAACCATTCGAGATTGTTGATACCCCTAACCCCCCCTCAACCCCGTCCCCTTCTTTCCTCTGCCTTTATCCTCCAGGCATCGGTTCCTGCGGGACAAGTTGCTGCACGGGGACTAGAGGGGGCTCAGGCTCGTTCACAGGGATCCAGAGCAGGAAGTGCTGCAACTAGAGGGGTGGGGAGTGGTGAGGAGCGAGCTCCCTGGGGGCTGCCTCCAGCTTAGATTTCCCCGACCCTGTGACACTTGGAACTCTTAAGCATTCCTCTGCGTCCTGACACCAACTGTCGCCTTTCGGTCCCTTCTTTGTGCTTCCTAATTTTCTGGCGAGTACATATTTCTCTTACTCTTTACAACTCAGGCAGGGAAGCCCCCAGAACCCCTGGAACTGGGGAGCAAATCAGGTTCCCCCCCCCTCCCCAACAGACTAAAGAAGCAAGCTAAAGGAAGCAGAATGGGGGGTGGCGTGTTAAAGAGATTTAAAGCCATTGATAATCCCTCTCTTGGTTAGGGACTCAGCCGCTGCACTTTCCCTCCTCCTCCAGGCAGCGTGACACAGCTGGAGGCTGCAGTCAGTACGTTCAAGCAAAACTCAAGGCTGTCACAGAGAGATTCAAGTTGGGATTCTGGGGGTGTGGAACCTGGAGATTACACCCTTCCGTAGCAGTCAAGAGCATAGAGCCTGGGCAGCTCTTCCACATTTTCTCTTTGAAATCCAAATCATTGGTAGATAATATTCCCTTTAAGCAAAAATACATTTCTCACTCTCCTTGTGTGTGTTCATGTGTGCGCAGATACACGCATATGTACAGCTATACATGCGCATGTATGTTTACACAAGAGGGCCAAAGGACGTTTCATCTGCCGTTCTGTAAACACCATCTACCCCGAGTATTGAGATAGGCGCTTTCATTGGCCTGGAGCTCACCAAGTAGGCCAAGATGGCTGGCCAGCAAGTTCCAGGGAGCTTCCTGTGTGCCTTCCAGGCACTGGGATTGCAAACACACGGTTTGTAGAGATGAAGCTCAGATTTGGGCTACCTCTCCAGGCCTCTTTCCCTTTCCTGACAGCAAGTTAGAAGGAAATTCTTCATAGGCGTGCTTACAATGCTCCTTACAATGTTTGCTGTTTGACAATGTGGGATAAAAAAAGCTCAGTCGTAGGAGGAAATTGACATTTGTTTAGATGAATAATACATAGCGTAGTTAATGAAGGAAGACTTGGTCCTGCTTTTTGACACTTGGAGCACCTACAGGGAGGTTCAAGAGCACCCTGACATTTTTCCTGTCCCAGTAGGTTGGTGTCTTCTTAGGAAGAATTCTTGATTTCCTGTTGAGGGAAGAGGAAAACTGAACTGGCTTGGAATTTTCTTTCTGTACTTCCCCTCAGTTTGCAATCAGAGTATTTTGACAGAAGCAAAAATACTCTAGAGAGCGCTCGCCCTTTAGATTATCAAACCATTGAGGTGGTGGGCCCTGGGGACTTGGAAATTGCCTGGGGTTCTCACACTGGAAAGGGGGAGAGACTGGTGGCAGCCAGAGAAGGAGCCGACTCTCTGGAAGAGATTTCACACAGTTCTGACAACTTGCCAGAGCATCCTGCAGGACAGACTGGAACCCAGATCCTTGACCAGGAGTACTTCATTCTGCACACCCTCAGCCTCTGTTTAACCCTAAGCTTCACATCAGTGGCTAAAAGGACTTGTGGGTCACTGGGCCTCCTTGTTTGGTCCTCTTCCCGATGACGCCACTCTGCTTGTTACTATTATTTATTTCTGTAATTGTTGTATTAAAGACAGATGGCTGAGCTCAGCTTATAGGGGGTACCAGGCTTGGGCTTTACCCCCCCCAAATCTCCAGCAGACAACTTTTCATCTTCTGAAAACGAATGTTACCACAGAGAGAAGTGGCTTTCCAAAGACGCCCCCACTTCCTACTCCAGCAAACCGGAAAGCATGCAGTGTTTCCTGGCAGGGAATTAAGGCAGTAGAGGAAACAGAGACTGTAAATCAACTGACCTTACAAAAGAAGTCATCAGAGCCAAAGATTAGACAGAGGGAGAACCAGAATTGGATATCTCTATTGGGGCCCTCTCCTTGGAACAACCCTGGGAACCCCACAGGAAAGGAGGAGGAAAAACTATAGGACACCAGGAGAACATGGTCCACAAATACCAACTAAGCAGGACTCACCAGGGCTCATAGAGACTAAAGCAGCAATCACGGAGCCTATATGGGTCTGTGCTAGGTCTTCTGAACACTTGCTGTAACTGCTTCGCCTGGCGTTTTTTTGTAGGACTTCTCACAGTGGGAGTGGGATGGGGGGCATCTCTAGACAATCTTATCTGCTCTCTGGACCCTTTTCCTCCTACTGGATAGCCTCACCTGGCCTTGATAGGAGGGTTTGTGCCTAGTTTTATTGTAACTTGTTATGTCATGTTCAGGGGATAACCCTGGGAGGCCTGATCTTTTCTGAGGGGAAATGGAGGAGGAGTGGATCTGAGGGAGAGGGGAGGCTATAGGAGACAGCACTGAGAGGAATGGAGGAAGAGAAACTGTGGGGTTCAGATGTATTAAAAACAAAAGGTAGGCTTAAAATGTAAATAAATAAATAAATAAATAAATAAATAAATAAATAAATAAAAATAAGAGGTCATTCGGACTGCCTATGGTGACCACAAGGAAGCCATCGGTACCAGGGAGGCAACACAGTAATGACAGGAAGAAAGGCTCCCTGGCAGCTGCTGTCCTTGAAAGTGGAAGGTAGCATACCATACATAGTTCTTAGCCAGAAGGAAAGCAGTTTGGGGCTAGCAAAGACGGCACAACAGGTAAAGGCTCTTGCTGCCAAGTCCACCAACCTCAGTTCAATACCTAAGACCTTTATGGTGGAAGGAGAGAGCCAACTCTTACAAGTTGCCCTCTGACCTTCATTTGCACACCATGGCACATGGATGCACACACAAACATATTCTCTCTCTCTCTCTCTCTCTCTCTCTCTCTCTCTCATACATGCATATAAAACAAATAAATGCAAAACAGTTGTAATGAAAGCATTTTAATTTTATATAAATAGAAAGACGCTTCAAGCTAGGGCTAACTCATCTATGTTATAAATTTTTCAGTAAGAAAAAAAATCAGACCCTGCTTTCTTGGAAGTCTAAGCTGCCTAGGGTCTGGGCTATCTTAGTATTAAAGTGGAAAGTGGAAACTTTTTGGCAGTTCATGAGATGTTCATACTAGATCTTAAGAACAATTGCTTGGGAGGCTGAAGAGATGGCTAGGAGTTTAGAACATTTTCTGCTCGTCCGGAGGATCTGGGTTCGATTCCCAGCATCCACATGATGGTTCACAACTCTCTGTAGCTCCAGTTGCAAGACATCTGATGCCCTTTCTGACCTCAAAGGGTACTGACTGCACATGCGTAGTTCACAGATACAGGGGCAGGCAAAAGCCCATGCACAGAAAAGAAAAATAAGTAAGATCTCAAAAGCGTATACATGGTGAACATTTATAACTAAGGTGGTTCTTCTCATAACCTATCAAGCAGGAAGAAATCACTCAGCAGGGAAATACACAGTTTGAAAGGGAAGTTCATAGCTGGGCGATGTTACACTTCTTTAATCCCAGCACTTGGGAGGCAGGGGCAAGCATATCTCTGAGTTCCAGGACAGCCTGGTCTACAGAGTGAGTTCCAGGACAGCCAGGGCCACACAGGGAAACCCTGTCTCAAAACAAAACAAACAAAAACAAAGTCATAAAGCTGAAGCACATTAACGAGATACGGTTGGATTAAGGGTGACTGAGGTTTTAATTTAGAAAATGAAGGGAAAAAAATACTTCCAAGGCATGAAGGGATTTGAATCAGCATCAGGAGAGTCCACCTTGAGGCACCAAGCACATCAGAAGGCACAAGGAGTCAGCTCAGGACTGGGCTGCCCCCTCACTTGCCCTTCCAGTCACTTTCTGCACACATACTCTCTTTCACTCTGAGGTTGTTAAACAAAACAAAAGGTAGGCCCTGCAGGAGAAACTTTCGACTTCTTGATAACAAGGAAACCAGCTGCTTCGCCCACACACTTCCTGGGCGTGCCCCAGAAAGGCCACCTTGCCGATACTGTGCTCAGAGAGGTTGAAGACAGTGAGAGACTGTTCTGTGTATACCCCAACGACAGTGTTTGTCAAAGTCCACAGGCTGCACAACCCAGAGGGAATCCTAACACAGCCTGTGAACTTTGAACAATTGTGCTCATCAGCTGTAACAAGTGTGCTATTGTGCAGCAGACATCCTTGTGTGGGGACGAGAGGTGTGTGGGGACCCTCTGCGTTCCAGTCCACTTTTTCTTGAACATCAAACTGCTCCAGAGGACTGGAGAGACAGCTCAGCAGTAAAAGGGCATAGTTTTCTTCCAGAGGATCCCAGTTCAGTCCTCACCATTTAGGTGGGTGAGAACTACCTGTAACGTCAGCCCTGGGAGATCTGTGACCTCAGGGTTTCTCAGCACCCACATTCATGTGTACATACTGCACTCCCACAGACACATAATCTTTAAAAATAAGTAAAACTGCTCCAAATGACATTCATTCATTTTAAAGAAACAGGTGTGTGTATATGTGTGTGTCTATATGTATTATGTATGTGTGCATGTGTATATGTGTGATTGTGTGTATGTGTATATGTATCTGCGTGTATCTATATGATTGTGTATGTGCATATATATGTGTGTGGTTGTGTGTATATGTGTGTATATGTATGTATGTGGTTATGTGTCTGTGTGTGTATATATCTGTATAATTGTGTATGTATGTGTGTGTGTGATTTTGTGTGTATGTGTATGTATGTATATGTGGGTGCTAGGAATTGAATCTGGGTCTTAACCGCTGAGCCACCTCTGCAGACCATAAACAATTACTGGTTTCTGTTTGAAGTGGGTACGCATGTGGGTGACTGTGCTTTTGTACTGTGTATGCATATGGCAGTCAAAGACTCATCTCCAGAGTCATTTCCCTCTGAGAGTCAACCACCCTGGTTTTATTTGTTTGCTTCTATATTTTTAAGACTTTTGTGTGCATGTGTGTGCTCCCACATGAGTTTATGTATAGTACATGAATGCTGGTACCCAAGAAGGCTAGAGGACATTGCATACCCTAGGATCAAAATTACTTTCGGTTTCCACCCAGGTCTTTGGCAAGAGAAGTAAGTGGTCCTAACTGCTGAACCCTCTCTCCAGTTCCTGCCTTGTTTTTTAATGCAGGCTCTCTCCTCTCTCTCTCTCACTGATACGTAGGGATCATCCATCAGGATTGGCTGACTGGACAACAAGTCTCAGGATCCGTTGTCTCCACCCCCAGCAGTACTATCATGAACACTCACTACCACACCCAGATTCATAAATGCACCATAGAGATGAAATTCAGGTCCTGAGTCTTTACTAACTGAGTTGTCCCTCGAGGTCCCTCCCCGGTCCCTCCCATAGCCTGTCTTGACTGACTCATGCAAAGATGTTTCATCCAGACAATGAGAGGAAAACTCAGATTCAGGAATTCACTCTCCTCAGCAAGTCCACCGGCTTTCCCTGGCTGTTCTTGGACCGAAGCCGAAAGCTCACACTAAAGAATGTGGTCTCTCCACCCTGCAAAGCCGAGATTTGTCCAACTAGCCTCATGAGATTGAAAATGGTTGGGCTGTGAGCCTAAATCTGAGAGATATTTCCAGTAAGTAGCTTACTGGACCCACTCGTCCCTAAATGTGGGGAAAGGAGAACAAGGAGAGTCTGGGCAGAGGTCGAGCATGTTATCTATAGCTCATTAATGTATATTTTTTAAAAGACCATGGCCCAGTGTTGACTGTCATTCTGTCAGAATAGAAGGGTCTAATAAGCACAGTTTCCTACTAGAAACCACCCAGGTGAGGGCAAGCAGAGTGCACGGGAGGCTACTACAGAAAAGATCTGAGGAACTCAGCTTGTCATGTGGGCACCTGTTCTCTGAGAGTGAAGGGGAATAGTTCGTTAAGATGCTCTCCACATCCTGACAGCACAACACTCTGATCATCACTCTCACTCACTGTCTCTCTGTCTCTGTCTCCATTTCCATCTCTGTCTCTGTCTCTCTCCATGCCTGTCTTTGCCTCTGCCATGCCCACTCCCTTCCATCTGATATCCCAGGGATGTTGGACAAAATAATTTAATTAGTGTATCAAGGGTCAAAACTCTGAATGTCTCTTTCTACCCGATGCTGATGTCAGAAGTGTTTTTGGCTTGTTTGTTTGTTTGTTTGTTTTCGTCACTGCGATGGTTTGTATGTGCTCAGCCAGGGAGTGGTGCTATTAGAAGGCGTGGCCCTGTTAGAATGGGTGTGGCCTTGGAGTAGGTGTGGCCCTGGAGTGGGTGTGTCACCATGGGCATGGGCTTTAAGACCCTCATCCTAGCTGCCTGGAAGCCAGTATTCTGCTAGCAGCCTTCAGATGAAGATGTAGAACTCTCAGCTCCTCTTGCACTCTATCTGCCTGGACGCTGCCATGTTCCCGCCTTGATGATGATGGACTGAACCTCTGAACCTGTGAGCCAGCCCCATTTAAATGTTGTCCTTATAAGAATTGCCTTGGTCATGGTATCCAGTTCACTGCAGTAAAGCCCTAACTAGGATAGTCTCTGTCTTACTGTGTAGCTGGGAATAACCTCAAACTCATGATTCTCTTGCCTCTGCATCTTGTTTGCTGGTAGTTCAGATGGGACATCACATCTAGCTTCAGAACTGTTGACCCTTCATTAAGTGTGAGTAGAAATGAAACACACTAGAGTGGAGATGTTTGACAATAGCTTTCTGGGTTTGTTTGTTTTCATTTTAATTTTTTTTCTTTTTTTCTGATACAGTGTAGCCTTGGCCCTCCTGGAACTCATTCTGTAGCCCAGACTGGCCTCAAATTCAGACAGCTACCTCTGCCTTCTGAGTGTTGGGGTTAAAGGCATACTCCACAACCATCCAGCCACTTATTTTGTTGATACTTCATAACTGAAATTTTGCTAAATATCTGATATGCAGGATATCTGACATGTGACTACCTGGCTTCATTTTAATTTTATATTTATAGGTGGTTTGACTATGTGTGAGTCTGCAGTGTCCAAAGAGGCATTAAATCTGCTGGAACTGAAGTTACAGACGGCTGTGAACCACCATGTGGGTGCTGGGAATTGAACCTGGGTCCTCTGGAAGAGCAGCCCTGCTCTTAACCACGGAGCCTTCTCTCCAGCCCTTATACATCATTCTCAATCATCCTAGGAAGTTCATATTAACAGAGAAAGAGATCTCCACAAGTGTATTGCTACTCTGTGGCTAAGCATAATGCACAGATATACGTTCTTTTTTATGTGTCCAAAGTACAGATTTCTTACTAACACTAACCAATCTGTCTGTGGGGTTCTGCTAGGCTACGGGTCCTTCCTCTCCTCTTCTGTAATGAAGCATAACAGCTACGTAAGTCCAGAGCTGCTAGCGTCTGCTTATTCCAGCACATGCAGAGAGCTCACCACAAAATGAGGTCGACTCGAAGGAATGCAGAGGTCAGTCGTGGAACTAAGAGGAAGAAAAACACACAGACACAGAATAATACTGGTAATGACATTGAACTGAGCTGGGTCTAGGGATATCAGGCCTTTCCCTGGGTGACGAGCATATATTCACTAATCTTTATTTATGTTTTGCTCGGGGGACTTTGAGTTGCTCTTATTGATAGTCACCGTATCCGTCTTGCATGAAAGACTTTCTGAAATGGGCCGTGTCCCAGTGTGAGTGTAAATTGTGTTACCATTGAAATTGGGTGACAGGGGTGTGCGTGGGGCTTGGATGGGGCACATGAGGTTTCAATGTGTAGGAGAGAAGTCATGAAACCCAACTGAGATGAGCATCCAAGTTGAATGACAGCATTGATCTTTATGGTTACACACCTGTTAGTTCCTTCTTGCCACTATACAGTTGTTGTTTTTATAATACAAAACAAACAAACAAACAAAATCTGTCTACAGTCCATTATCTGGCCTGCAGAATAGAGACAGACGGCCTTGTCTGCCCTGCTTTCTGATCACAGAGAGGACTTACCCTAGAAATTTCTGGCATGTGACAAACTTAGGGAGGCAGGAACACTCGAACCTTCCCAGGACCAAAAGGAAGAGTCACAAATCAGGAGACACCTAAGCTTTTCCTTTGTAATGAGACATCCTTGGCCTGGCTGTGGTCCTCAGTGGAACTGACACTTTGGGAGGACCCAGATCACTACTCTTCCCAGTTCAGGATCAACCCCAGCATCCCCGTGGACCACTCTCTAGGACACCGGCTTGATGAAGCCGTAGTCCATGCACTTGATAAGACACTCCCGGGCTGTCTGGACCACAGCTGCTCTCGTCTCATCTGGCTCCTGCTTCCCCACCACCGTCAGGATCTCCAGCAGCTCCGTCTCCACCAGTTTCCTAGCCAGCTCAGCATCCGCCGAGAGCAGGTTGTAGGCAATGACCAGGCCCCGGTGCTGCACTGACAACTGGTCGTGCAGGCAAAGTCGCTGTAGGATCTCCAGCCACTGGGTTGTCTGCAGAGTGAAAGTGGGTAAGGAAAGATTTGAGGGATCGGTGAGGAGGCAGAGAAAAGACTTGATAACAAGAAAAACAAAAGGTATCGGGCATGCTTGCAGCTCACTAACTCGATTATGACCACATATCTATAAACAATAATAGGCTAAACTAAAATAGACTAACAACCCACCCATTTGCTCATGGATATTCATTCATTCATTCTGCCTGTGTTTGTGTATATGATGTGCATGAATGTAGGCATGTTCACATGTATGTGAGTATACACACATGCAGGTGCACATGCACATGTTTGTTGTGCATGTGTTTGGGGGCCTGAAATTGATGTCCAGTGTCTTGTTCAAGCACACTCCGCTTTTATTTGGAGAGGTAGCATCTCTCAGCTGACCCCAGAGGTCACTGATCAGCTATATTAGCTACTTAGTTTGTCCCTGCAATGCTGGGATTACATGTATCCACCATGCCTGCCTGGTTTTCACATGGTTGGTAGGGATCCAAACTCTGGTCCTCGTGCATTCCCAACAAACACTTTATCCATTGAGCTGTCTCCCCAGCTCACATCCATTTATGATTATTTTGAAGCATCTTAAGAAACATAAAGTCTCATCTCAGCAGAATGGAGATGCAGATCACTAAGGAAAGAGAGTCCTCATATGGGGAGCACAGATAATGCTCGCTTCTACCAAGCCAGGTGTCCTGTGAGACAAAAGCTCCAGGCATGCACAGTGCCCTCCAGCCTTCAACTGGACTAAACGCAAGAATCCCAGGCGAGTTCTCTCCTCAATCCTTCTCCATCCACCATCCACGATCATGAGAAAAGTTGACTGTTGGGTATGGATGTTCGACCACTTACATCACCCCATGAGACAGTGAGGAAGCTGATAGCACAGCCAGGAGCTGAGTCCTGCCATTGGACAGACATACATGAGGTAGCATAGTGGAGGAAACTTCTTCTCCCTCAGGCCCCATTCAGCCTTGCAGTCTGCATGGCCTCACCTAACTCATGTGCCTCAAGAGCCTCATCTGTCACTGATCTTCTACTAGGGACATTTCCAAATGTCTCCCCAATGGAAAAAATGGGGAGATAATAATGCCCTAGGGTAATTAGAAATATCAAATATTATATTATGTGTATATGTCACACATACATCTCCTCAGGACAGCATCCCACTTATGAGAAGTGCAAAGAGTCACCAAAGCATCCTGATGGAGCACGTGTCCACTGGAGCTCTTGTGAATAGTTACTCCGTGAGAAGCAACTCTAGAACAGTGGTTAAACGCATTCTATTGAGGAGCTAGCCATAGCAAAAGAAACTGAAGTCCAGAGTCTACATGGGATGAATAGTACCCAGCAGCCGAGACCTCCCATGGAGAGACAAAAAAAAAGCCTACATGGAACTCAGGGATCACACACACACACACACACACACACACACACAGAGAGAGAGAGAGAGAGAGAGAGAGAGAGAGAGAGAGAGAGAGAGAGAGACTTCAGCTGACCATGTAAAGGAGTCAACCTCTACCTCTGACGTGAGCATATTTGAACCGAGCTGACCTGTCCACTCCAATGGAGATGAATACCCTTGAGCTAGGCTCTGTGTGGGGAGATGAAAAGAGTTTCATGCTTGAGACTGACAGCATTATTCCCATTGCAGCTGCTGAGGCGGCCACAGTCTCACCACATCAGTCAGTCAACCCGCCCATGGCAGAGAATCTACAGCCTCTTTGCCAATTCACCACCAGCGTCCTGCGGTGACCCAACCCTCTTCAGGCTTCGGTGAGGAACTCGAGAGTCCCTCAGAAGTCATGTGCATTAAGTTGTTACCCTTTTTCAGTAGGAGTTATGCACACCCACAAAGGCATCGGACGGATGCACTGTTGTGAGAGGACTTTAGCTAATGTAATCAGGAAGTCCAAACAGTCGTGGTAATGGCCAATAGGCACAGCCTTCTCTCTTTAGGTGTTGGGAACCAACTCCCAGCTGGGAAAGTTTGTTCTGCTGCCCAGCCTCTCTAGATGAGCCAGGACAGTGGGGCCTGGGAGTTGCAAGCCTTTTTTTTTTTTAAGATTTATTCATTTATTATATATAAGTACACTGTAGCTGTCCACAGACACACCAGAAGAGGGCATCGGATCTCTTTACAGATGGTTGTGAGCCACCATGTGGTTGCTGGGAATTGAACTCAGAACCTCTGGAAGAGTAGTCAGGTGCTCTTAACCGCTGAGCCATCTCTCCAGCCCGAGTTGCAAGCCTTTATATACCTTACCCAGCTCCCTCCTGCCCCTGGCCAGCTCTTACCACCTCCGTCATCTTGAGGCACAGTTTCTTATGCGCCGCCGTCAACATGGCCAGAGCTCCAGCTGCTGCATTCTGCAGTTTGTGGTCATCCTCCCCACAGAGCAGTACCACCAGCTTAAGACGGTCATTCCCATCGGCCAGGAACCTCTCCTGAACCTGTTCCAGGCAGGTGTGTGATTCAGTGAAAGGGGCCCCACACCTGCACCTCCCAAGGAGGGGAAGAGGCAGCTGAAATTCCCTGACCCAGTATCTCTGAGAGATTTGCTTTGAGTCATTCATGCATAAAGCTCTTCCCTGATTGCCTATCTGAAGCGGGTACAACTCCTCACGGCCAAAAGACTAAGGGGGGAAAAAGGTCACTTCCCACCTCCCCTGTATTGCATGGTCTGCTCCTTCTGTTTGCACCTCTACACGAGGAAAAATGCCACTTCTCTATGGAAAATACAGACTGCTTCCATGACAGTCCTGGGCCTTTGTGATCCGCTGTCCCCGGAAGCATGGAGGTTTGCACAGGAGCAGGGGCAACTGGGGAGCCTGCTTGGTACTGGGTCCACCAGGTGAGACTACAGTGTCCCAAACACCTGAAAGCAGAAGCACCGTGACTAGTCACCGTGTCGACAAGCCACCAACCCAATGGTGCTCTGATGGGACCCTGACCTGTCACAGAGAGGTATTAGGACCATATAGCAGCTTACTGCCATCCTTCAAGGCAAGACAGTAAAGTCTAGTCGGTCATGTTTAAGGATATTCTATTAGAGCAAACATCCAAACGTGGATCTCTGAAGGAGGATAACAGTCACGGATCCCCAGGTAAGGTCCCTCATCTGCATCTTCCGGGATCTGGAGCAGTAGCCATCAGAGGGGAGGGTATGGAAGAAGAGGTCAGTACGGTCCTCTCTTGTGGGAACCAGCTGTCACTGGAAGTAGCTGTCCCACCACGGATGCAGCCTTCCCTTCTCTTACACCTGTGCCCGTGGTCTAGTTACCATGGATGGACTGGAAGCAGAGGTAAGTTCTGTCACTAGCAGGTCACCTGGGATAAGAGGCACAGATTCTCCTTCTATGTCCATTCCCACTCACTACCAAACAGAGACCACTCCAGGGTAGCAGATGCCCCCAAAGGCACTTCTTGATGCCTCCAAAGGGACAGATTCCTAGTCACTGTGTAGACAAGCTACCAACCCAATGGTGCTCTGATGGGACCGGAAATGAACTTCTGCTCCTTTAACACCACTGTGTAATTGATGCTATTGTTGCAGCAGCAGGCACTCCCCAGGGAAGGCTGCCTCCTCTTTCACATTGCCCTCTTTGTACCTGACACCATCGCTGATTCCTTGGACTCAGCCATTTTATCCCAGGTCCTAGTTCAGCCTTAGGCCAGCCCCCTGGTGGGTAACTCAGTCCCTGATGACTTTCTCTAGCAGGCTTTTATAAGTTGGCTTTCCTCTATGTGGTGGTTAGATAAGAATGGACCACAGGCTCATGTGTTTGAACACTTAGCCCTGTTGGTGGAACTGTTTGAGAAGGATTAGAAGGTGTGGTTTTGTGGAAGAGATGTGTCACTGAGGGAGGCTTTGAGGTTTCAAAAGACTCCTGTGATTCCCAGTGCTCTCCCTTTGCTTCGTGGTTGTGGATCGAGGTGTGAGTTCTCAGCGGTTCCCTTGGCCTGCCGTCATGGCCTTTCACCCTTCAAAACTGTTCGCTAGTGACCTGCTAGTGGCAAATTTGTTCAAAACAAATCGAACACTTTCTTTATAAGTTGTCTTGGTCCTGGTGTTTTGTCACAGCAAGAGTAAAGTAAGTAAGACACTCTGGTACCAGGAGAGTGTCTAAGATTTGAATTAGGTATAGAGGTGAATAATCTCAGAAGTACCACAGGCCTATAACTGTCACATCCCTGATACGCCCTGTGAGCACACTGATGCTTGGTCACCATGAGAAGAAGATATCCACTAGAGATTCATAATTTGTCTTGTTTCTTGACACTGAAGCCTTATGGTATGCCCCTAATTCATTTTTGCTTTATATCCTGTGACTATTTAGTGGTCAGTACAGCTATGATGATGCATTGCAGGTTCCATGGTGCATTGCAGGTCCTATAATGCATTGCACATTCTGTGGACCTGGTGACATTCACAGGGAGGTTTTCTAAAGCGATTCAGAACCATACCTTAGCATCTCTTCACTGTCCTGTGGATCTTTAATGACCACAAATGGTCAAGACTTTTGACTTCCAAGAGCCCTGATCTCCCAGCTTGCTGTGCTATGACATTATTTAGGCTTAATTAACTTAGGGAAATGGCACCTTCCACCTCACTCAGACCACAGCTCAGCTTGGGATAGTATGCCATGAAAATGTTTCCTTGGGGCTCCTACATGGAAATGAGGCAATACTCATTGATTGATCTGGGGACTCCTGGGTTCTCTCACCCAAATGCTATCTTAATATCACTTCAGGAGACCAGCCTCATCCCAAGCCCAATATTCATATCTTGGTCACCCCATCCCTCTGACCCCCAGCTTTATCCCAAGCCTGATGGTAACACCTTAGTCGCCCTGTCCCTCTGGAGCTCCAGCCTCACCTCCTTATTGAGCACCATGTTACACATGCATTCGGTGGCAGCCTGCCGTAGCTGGTCATGGTTCTCAAACATGTAGTTCTCAATGTCTGGCAAGGCTTTCTCTTTGAAGATCTTCTGCCTGGAATGGAGGGGAAGGATGAGGAAGAAGAGGCCTTGAGTCCCCAACAGTGAACACGTGAGGTTGGTCATGCAGGGTCCTTCCCCCATCTCCATAAGGTCCCTTCCACATCTTCAGCCTGTACAAGGCACTGAGCCCACTTCCAGAAGAGGCACCAATAGATGTAGATTAAATGACATGACAACTGTCCCAGGCACAGTGACAGGCTCTGGGATGAACGTGCCACCCCACTGGACAGCCTCATTATTGAACAAGGAAATTCTCTCCCTTTTTACTGCTGTAGGTGAAATGGAGAGCTACCCTGTGACCATGAGAGAGAAGAAAAATCCACCTGAAAGTTAAGGCAACAGAAAGGAGGGTAGAGGAGGGGACTGGTGGACCAGTAATGACGATAACTTCATAATCCCTGCATCAAACCACACCTGACTTAATTTGCATGAGTCAATACACTTCCTTCATGCAGAGAGCCAGTTAGACCAGGTTGTCTGCCACTTAAAACAGTCCATCATCCCTCTGCTTCCAAGAAGGAATGCCCTCTAATCCTTCCATCCACTTGCCTATTTCTTCGTACTTTAGGAAGCAGGATGCTTCTGGGGCATTGGCTTTATATAATCCCTGTGTGTTTTTATGGGGTACCAGCTCAAACTCCGCCCATCTTTGATCCATCTTTGATACTGTCATCCAAGCAGAAGCACCAGTACATGGTACATACAGAGTTTCAATCAAACGCTCTCTGTCCACCCGCCCCGCATACCTGAGTTTGTCACTGCGCCCAGACAGATTAGTGAGTCCTAGGAGAGCCTCATAGTTCTGAAGCCCATCCCTCTGTGTGTCCAGGAGACTCACGAGGGGCCGCACCACCTCATATACCTGCGGGGAAGGCATGGGTCAGGCAAGACACAGGTATTTTCCTGTCTCCTGCATCTGAAGCTCTACATTTCCAAAGCCCTTTCTTTCTCACACTCTGTCTGGTTTAATCTGTGATCCTGAGAGGTTGGGTTGCTTCCTTTCACTGTGTAGGTGAGAAAGCTGCGTTTCTGGGGGGACAATCATGCTCACTAGAGGTAGAGCCAGGCCTGGCATCCAGGTGTCTGAATCATTATCCTTCCTGTGACAGCACCACGGCCCATTTTTAGCAGAGGAGATTAGGGACAGGACCCTAAGAGCAATGATCTTCACTACCCTCTCCCTTTCATCTCAAATACCTACCCGCTCCCCAGGGAAGGCGATATCAGGATTGGAGACAGCAGCGATCTTGGCTAGTCCATGGGCTGCCTTCACCTTGCCCACATCTGTGCCCTCCAAAGCCAGGGGGATCAGGGCCTACAAGGAGAGTGCAGTTACCAGCCAGCAACAGACATCCAGAAGCCTCTCACTCCTCTGGCTCAGCTACCCTCCATCTGTCCGTCTGTCTGCCTGTCTGTCTGCCTGACTGTCTGTCTGTCTCATCAGAGATCCATAGCGTAATCAACCCCAGAGAACTGTTCCTTTCTAGACAAAGCCCCCAAAGATTCCTATGTGCAAGGCTGGGTCTCCAGCTGTCAGGGTGCCGGGGAAGGGACTGGACTCTGAAGGCTCTGAGCTAACCCTCAGATTAATCCACTCATTAGCTCACCGCTGAAGGGACAGTTGGGATGAAAGGCCTGGTCGGAGGAAGCAATCACTGAGGTGTGCCTTTAAAGGGTGTGTCTTGTTTCTCTTCTCCTTCCCCCTCTCCTTTTGTCTCTCCCTTCCCCTTTCCCTCTCTTTCCCCTTCTCATTCCTGACTCATGAAGTGAGCAACTCTGCTAGGCTTCCACACTCGGCCATGAGCTTCTGCCTCGTCCCTGATCCACGGTGGATCTGCACCATCTAATTCATTGACCCGAACTTGTTCTGTCTTGATCGTGAACCAGAACCCCTGAGACCATGAACCCAAACCAATCTTTCTTCCTCTAAAGTTGCCCTCTCAGATATTCATCACAGAGACAGAGTCTGAACTAACCCAAATATGTATAAAACAATTAAATACTTATCAAAGATTCATCGCCCTGGCTCCCAGAGACGACCATGGTCCCTACCCTCACTCCTCACTCCATTTCTAAAAAGATAAATAACCGATAGATTGACTTTTGCTAGGTGTGGTGGCACAGGCCTAAAATCTCAGCACCCACGGGGATGAGCGAGAAGATTACAATTTCAAGTCTAGCCTGCACTGCATGCATGACAAGAACTTGGCTAGCCAGAGCTACAGGTGAGAGCTTGTCTCAAATAACAACAACAACACAACAACACAACAACAACAACAATAACAATAAATGGTAACTATTTTTTTTAACATTTTGCTCTAGCCAAATCTAATCCTATTTATGTATTTGATGAGCAGCTACTACAGATCGAATGTATCTAATCTATTTCCCACAACTATCTGGAAAGTTAAACTGTGATTTCTCCTCTCCATTTTGCAGAGGAAGAAATTACAGTTCAGAGGGAGTAAAGTGCCCAGGTTTGCACAGCTAAAAAGAAGAAGAGCTAACTCCCACTGCAAGAGAAGTTCTGGTCTGTGTGGAGACCATGGTCTGCCTTCCAGCCAGAGCACCAGGGAGTGTGAATGAGGTTCCGAAGTAGATACCAGGGCATTATCAGATCAAGAAGGAACAAGTTCTCGGGCCAATGAATTAGATGGTGCAGATAACTAAGTAAGTGTACTTCATAAAGTTGGGGTGGTTTGAAACACATGATTTTGGAGTGAGAGAAGAGGAACTCACCTATTTGCATGTGTATGTAGTATATGCAGACACATGCACACATACATAGACACGCATGTGTGTGCGTGTGTGTGTGCATGTATGTGTTTGTGTGCATGTGTGTATGTGTGTGTGCATGTGCATGTGTGTGTGTGTGTGTGTGTGTGTGTGTGTGTGTGTGTGTGTGTGTGTGTGTGTGGTGTGTTTGGGCTCCTTCCCAGTAGATCACCTTCTACGACAGCAAGGACCTCATCTTGCCTAATTACCTTGCCACCACCTTGAGCTACAATGGTGCCCCGGTCCTTTGGGTTGTCACAGAGTGCCAGGAACACCCTGCAGAGCCAATGACAAGAGAGAATAAATAGTCACAATTCCTGTATCACATTTCCAGGAATCACACACAAGCCAGTCAGAGCCAGAAAAACCCAGCACAGCAGCAGAAGCCTAGAAAGGCAGACTGCCTGCCCTTGCCTGGAATGAGTCACCTTTAAAAGGTGCTGTTGTGGCCTTAAGTGGGGGCAGGGAATAAAACCAAGCAAGACTTCAAATATCCATCTCATCCCTATTTCTGGAGCCGACAGCTCTCTGCTACCACAATCCAGGAACAACTCTCCCTGTCTACCCGATCTCTGGGTAGACAGGCTCTATCCTGTTCCTGGCCCTGGTCCCACCTAATATCACCATCACTTATATGACCAGACATACCACAAAAAAAAAAAAAAAAAAAAACTATACTCTTCATCCCTCCATACTTGATGCCTTTTTCCTTCCCTTCTCTTCCTTCACGACTCTGTTGAGCTATCACCTCTACTGGGAGGCCTTCCTGGAGGCTCACCCACTTACCTTCTAGTCTGGGTGGTTGGGACCTACTGCCTCGATGCCAACCACTGTACTTCCCTGCCATGGCATTTACACTGTGCTGTAACCTGCTTGTCTCCCCTCTAGGTTACCGTTGAGAAAAAGGTAACTGAAAGGGACAGTGGTAAGTAACCTCCTGATGCAAGTTTTCAGCTGTGGTGACTTGTCTGGTCATTCTCTCTTCTCCATGTTCTCCCTCCCCTGGCTTAGCCTCCACCCAGGCTTCTGCCTCCCAATCTCCCCAGCCCACCCTGCTTGCACCTGGCCAGCAGCTCCTTGGTCTGGTCTGTGAGGATAGCACTGTCTGCCTTCACCATGCAGGCCAGTGCCGATATGACGCCTGCCTTCAGGAGCCGTTTCACCCGCAAGTCTACGAAGTCCTTCTTGTCCTGCAGTGGACAAATGGATGGACACAGGGAAGGACCCGTTGTCAGGCCCGGGTTGAGTCATCATGGCAGGTCCTCAGTGTGGGGAGTGGACAGGGCTGGTGCGTAATCTCTGAAAATGTGCTTAAGCCTCATACACAGCTGTGGGGCATGTATGCGTGCTACCTCCATACCAGGACGAAAAACAACACAGTGTGTAATAGTGGTGGAGGCCTGGGGTTGACTCTTAGTGGTAGAGCACCCACCTAGCATGCCCATGACATCCCATCCCCAACATCACAAAGACACGAAAACCATTAAGAGAATGAGCTGGTGACAAGAGCATGTCCCCAATGTCTAGCACAAAGTTACACTCAGATTTTGATTGTTACTATAGAGAGGAGAAAGAAAGAAAAAGGGACTTTCTATGAGTAACATAAGCGGCCAGCAGTCCTGTGGAGATGTCGTCTCTGCATGGCTCAGTTCTCCTCTCTATGGTCCACCATCCATTTTGTAGCATAGGTATGATTTTTCTCATTTCCTAAAGTCCAAACGATCTAACTAGCTGGGAGTACTTTTGCATACTCATTTATATGCAAATGATATGCAATATATCCTTCTGTAGAGGTAATCACCCTACATACCCTTGTGTTAGGGGTTTTGTGACATTTGAGCATAGGAACCTGTGTTCCTCCTCTTTTCCTACTCGGCACTCATATCAGGAAGTCCAGATACCCCAGAAAAATCTAAATTCTATGACAAGGGCATGAAATGAATCACAAGTATCCATGAAAACAGCAACAAATGTTGCAAAATGTTCATCTGGCTCTGTTTAGTCAGATTACATAAACGGTCAGCCATTCCCCCCACCTCAGTCAGAAATTAAAAGACAGAAATCATGAGCGTCACCTAGTGGGGAAAATCTACTATTGTCATCGTCGAACCTCACAGCCCATCTCATCATCGCCTGAGCTGCCCTGTATCCACCTTGGGGTGCTCCTCGGGCACATGCTGCTTGGAGAACTTGGCCAGCTGCACCAGCTCAGGGACGACCTCCTTGACATCATAGCTGTTGGTGCAGTTTACCAGAGTGTTGGCCACTGAGTACAGGATGGTCTTGTCACTGGTCTGGAAGCCACAGGTTAGGAAAAAGCAGAACGGAGTCACCAGAGTGGTAGATCAGTGAAAGTCTCCAAGCTGATCTTAGTGAACCCCATCCCACTTCCAGAAGAGCCCAGACCCTGTCTGTGCCCCCTCAGGATCTCTCTGCCTAAAGGTCCCAGACAGACATGTCCTATCATTTTGACAGGACAGAGCTGTGAGTCCCACAACCTGACAAAATGAGGGCTATCTAATGAAAGAGCCAATCCAACTTCACCAGGGAGGGCCTGAGCACCAGGGCCAGCATCCTTTCCTGAGCTTAGATATCTGAACCGTTCTTGCCTTGGCCAACTCGAACATAGCCTGCAGAGCGGGGATGTCCTGGACAAAGTCATCCTTCACATCAGCATCCAGGGTGAGGTAGGCCAGGCCCTCCACTGCCCAGCGCCGTGTCCGAGTGTCTATGGCGGTATTGCACAGCCACCTGGAAGTGGAGAGTGAGGAAACCACTGGAGAAGGAGCCAGAGCTCTGACCAACAGTGACTCAAGTTTGGGGTCTTTTTCAGCCTGACAGCACTGAAGCCCTGACACCCCAGAAATCCCTCATTGAGGCCCAGGAGGATGCAGAGACGCATAAAACTCTTACTTTCGACACTGCTTCGCTAGCTTCTCTGTCGAGCCCTCAGCAAACTGTCTGAGGCCATAGTCGGAGCCCCCAGCTGAGCCAAGTTTACAAAGCCCCTGTGGAGAAGGGATACAGAAGGGTCAGCAACACTGGGACCTGAGTTTCAGCAACACTGTCCCCTCTTCTCTGCCTGGTCACACTTCTGTGCCATGCCACCTCTTCTGAGATGCCCTTCCTGATTCCCCGGTGTGGGAAGATGCTCACAAAGCCTCCCAGGTCCTCACTGTCTTGACTTCTATGTTTTGAAAATTTTGCACATGAGAATCATACTAAACACCTGCAGCCATTGTGAGAGACCTCAAGACAGTGTGAGAAAGCAAAGAGGTCACATCACATGGGCAACAAATTCAGTCACACAAAGTCTAACCCGGGGGAAAAATGGACCCTTGTCATGAAAAGAGCAATGTCTTCTGGGAAAGAAAAGCTATCATGCCCATGGCAAAAAGTTTCTAAAACATTGACATGAGGGTCAGGCGTAGTGGTGCATGTCTTTAATCACAGCACACGGGTGGCAGAGGCAGGTGGATCACTGGGAGTTCCAGGCCAACCGAGGCTACACAGTGAGGCCCTGTCTCAAAAACAAAACAGACAAGCAAAAAACTTGACTGGCATGAGGAGCTACAGAGATGGATCACTGAGGGAAGCGCTTGCTGTGTAAGTATGAGGATCTCAGCTCAGATCCCAGAACTGCGTGAAGCTGGGCATAGCATGCATGGGCCTGTGATGCTAAGTATTCCTTCAGTGAGGCCAGCCAGGCTGGTTATGCTATGGCAAACAACTATAGACCCTGTGTCAAACAAGGTAAAGAAGGCCAACACCCAGGGTGTCCAGACATGTAGCGTGACATGTATACACACGTGCCAACACACACACACACACACACACACACACACACACACACACACACAGGTTTTTATATTTTATGAGGCAGGCAGAGTGGTACAGGTCTATAATCCCAGCTCACAGGAGATAGAAACAGAAGAATAATGAACTGAAGGGCAGACTGGACTACATAGTATGTTTGAGGCCAACCTAGAATCTAGAATCTAGGGGTTGGGGATTTAGCTCAGTGGTAGAGCACTTGCCTAGCAAGCGCAAGGCCCTGGGTTCAGTCCCCAGCTCCGAAAAAAAGAAAAAAAAAGAATCTAGAATCTAGAATAAGATTCAAAAAAAAAACCTGTTTGGAGCTATGGCCTTTAATTCCAGCATTCAAGAAGCTGAGGCAGGAGGATTGCAAGTTCAAGGTCAGCTTGCAATATATTAACACAATAAGCTACAACCTATCTTTAAAAACAGAACTGCAACAACAAAAGCTATCAGTGTGGGCTGGAGAGACCGCTCTGTAGTTAAGAGCACCGACTGCTCTCCCAGAGGTCCTGAGTTCAATTCCCAGCAACCACATGGTGGCTCACAACCATCTGTAATGGGACCCGATGCCTTTTTCTGGTTTGTCTGAAGACAGCTACAGAATGCTTATATACATAAAATAATTAATTTTTTTAAGATTTATTCATTTATTATTATATATAAGTACACTGTAGCTGTCTTCAGACACACCAGAAGAGGGCATCGGGTCCCATTCCAGATGGGGTTGTGAGCCACCATGTGGTTGCTGGGATTTGAACTCAGGACCTCTGGAAGAGCAGTCAGTGCTCTTAACCACTGAGCCATCTCTCCAGCCCAAAATAATTATTTAAAAAAAAAACCTATCAATGTGAATTCAAGTCCAGGTCAATGGTCCAATCTTCTCCGCAATGTTTCTGTGAGGTAAAGGAAGGAGAGTATAAGCAACTCAGTGAAAATAGTGAAAAGGAGCTAAAGAACGCACTGTTGGGGCTGGGGATTTAGCTCAGTGGTAGAGCGCTTGCCTAGGAAGCGCAAGGCCCTGGGTTCGGTCCCCAGCTCCGAAAAAAAAAAAAAAAAAAAAGAAAGAAACACACTGTTGGTGTCTGCTCTGAAAGGCCTTCCTGGACACCGTCCATGTTTGTCTCCTCACAGTACAGAGGGTAGTTTCCTAGGGCTAAACTCAAGGTCATCCTCCTGACTCTGCTCTTACAGCCTTGCCTATCACTTTGACTGCAGGGCACATGGATGGCCCCTGTGGGGTAAGGGAGTTCCTAGTACATGCGCCCTCTCCTGGCTGGTTTTCTGTCTACTTGACACATACTAGAGTCATCAGAGAGGAAGGAGCCGCAATAGAGAAAAATATCTCCAAAGATCCAACTGTAAGCGTTTTCTTAATCAGTGATCAGTGGGAGGAGGTCCAGCCGTTGGCGGTGGTGCTGTCCCTGGGCTGGTGCTGTCCTGGTATGGACTGCCTTCAATGATGTGGGAGTGTAAGCCGAATCAACCCTTTCCTTCCTAACTTGATTTCTGGTCATGCTGTTTCATCCCAGCAATAATAACACAAAGACACCCCCTATGATGATCTGAATATGCTTGGGCCATGGGAAATGGCACTATTAGGGGGTGTGGCCTTGTTGGAGGAAGTGTGCCGCTGCGCAGGCGGACTTTGAGGTCTCCTAGTGCTCAGGCTCCACTCAGTACAGAAGGAAGCCTCCTCCTAGCTGCCTGTGGATCAAGACATAGAACTCTTAGCTCCTCTAGCACGCTGCCATGCTTCCCGCCATGATGATGGACTGACTCTCTGAAACCGTAAGCCAGCCCCAATTAAATATTGGGTCTAAAACGTTGGGTTAAATAAAGGTATAAGAGTTGCCTTGGTCATGGAGTCCCTTCACAGCAACGGAAACCCTAAGACACGCCCCCTCAAGGATGAAGGTCTTGTTTTGTTCATCCTGCTATCCCTGGTACTGGGCACCCAGTTTCCTCACCACCAGCGTGCGGATCTTGATCTTCTCGTTCTTTGTGGTCTTGTAGATCTGCTTGAGAAGTGTCACGCCGTTGGTGATGATGAAAGTGGCCCGGCTGAGCTTAGTGGAGGCGTGAATGAGGGCCTCCACAGCCACCAGCTGGTCTGCCTCACGCTCTGAACCACACAGAGCCACCATCATCTCCATCACACCTTTCATGCCCAGCAGCTGATTGCCCAGGTCAAAGGGCCCCTGCAAGATGCCCGACACTGTCTGGATGGCGTTTACGTTCTTGTCCATGTCCTGGGGATCAAACTTGCTCCTAAAACAGAGGACAAAGGAGGCCAAGAGAATCAACCCAGGGAGGTGGAGCGTATGGGGTGGAGGAAGACTTAAATTTGCCTTCCCTCGGGAGCTGTGTGGCCTTGGGTGAGTCACTGAACCTTTCTGAGTCTCTGCTTTTTGGTCTGTAAGTAGAGAGGATAATGCTATCATTTCTTAAGGACACATGACATCATGGCTGGTCACAGGGTAAAACCCCCTGGCAGCACACTGACCTTGGGGACTGACCCACAGGAAGTTGAATTATTGAGCAGAGAAGGAAGCAGCACAGAGGAATGCATTGGCCTGCAATGCAGTCACCCCAAAGTTTCTCCCTTGATGAGTTTTGAGCTGAGGCACCCCAAAATGTCATTTCAAATTGGGGTAAGCGACAAGTCATGAGTTGCTGGTTACAGTGGGAAGGTTGGGAGAGCCCCCTCAGCTAAGGCAAAGACCAATAAGAGACCTCAGCTGATGGCTATCAGCCAACAACAGTTCCAGCCTTCCCAACTTGGGGGGACAGTACATAACCACAGCTGCAGACAGGCCCAGTGAGGCACCTGAGAAGCTGCCCTCTGTCAGGTGAGGGTGCAAAATTCAACTTGGGATCTCATGAGATGAGACCGTGAGGGAAACACCCAAAAGTGGAGGTGGAATAACCTAAGGACATAAATGGGGACCAGGGTGCACACAGAGCCCAGAGTTAAAAACAGTGGATGCGTCCTACAGACACCGGTGCAAGCAGAATAGCCTCCTGACAACTGCCTTATCCCAGTAATCCCTGCTGATCAACAAGCTACCTTCTGCTGAGTTCAGAGACATCGACCAATCAGGACACTCTATAAACATGCCTTCCTCACGTACATGGGAGACCTACATGGGAACTTTGGACAGCTCTTCCTGTATCTACCAGCCTGTTTTGTTTAGGGAGCCGTTACCTGACCAAGGCTTCCTCAGAGCCTCATCTCCCACTTAGCTGGAGCTTGCATCCCAATGAAAAACTTTTGCCTGTAGCTCTCTAGGCCCAGACTTCTTTCTAAGGCTTACGGAACTAAGACTCAAGCTCCGAGGACGAAGGGACTCCTGAAGTTAGAAGGATGGGCTGAAGCTCTGGTAGGCAGCTTCAGCCATTAAGAGCTTTAAGAGCCAAAGTCAGGGTGAACAGGAGAACGGGACTGGGTGGGAGCAGGCGCGCCTGAGAGCTCAGGGAAGTTCTTTGCTTGGCAGTGGAAAATCATAAATACACGGGTGATAGGAATGTATTAATTGGCTGGACATAGTAGTTCACATGTTTTATCCCAGCACTTGGGAGGCAGTTGATCTCTGTGAGTTTGAGGCCAGCCTGGTCTACATAGAGAATGTTATGCCAGTAAGAGCTACATAGTGAGACCTTTTCTAGGAAAGAAAGGAAGGAAGGAAGGAAGGAAGGAAGGAAGGAAGGAAGGAAGGAAGGAAGGAAGGAAGGAAGGAAGGGGAGGGAGGAAGAAAGAAAGAGGGAGGGAGAGATAGGGAGACAGAGAGAGAGAGAGAGAGAGAGAGAGAGAGAGAGAGAGAGAGAGAGAGAGAATTGGTCCTACAAAATCTAAAACATCTCTTCCCTGGCCCTTTACAAAACCAGTGTGCCACCCTAGGAGGAAAGAGAAGACACAGAGAAAAGATGATGTCTTTCCCACCTAGGACCATCCAGAGTGCAGCTTCCTTAGCCATACTCTAGGTTCTGAGGCATGGGTAGTGTTCCAGAAATCTGGACAATGTACTGGAATCACTGGGATTAATAGTCAGAGAGCTGCATCAAAGGAACAGTAAGGGACAGGTAAGCAGAAGGAAAGACTCATCAGTAGCTGATGGAGAGGTCCACATGGGAGGATCTAACAGACCTCCACCAGCAGCCACGACCAGTGCACCATCATGGGAGTGCAGCCTCCTAGAAATATCTTCTAACCAGTCAAACCATCAAGTCATCAAGCCATCCAGTGGCTGCAGCCTAGACCAGCGTAACTGTGACTTACTGGGAGACTCCAAACTAGAATCACCTAGCTACACAGCTCCCAGATACCTAATCCTCCTGAGGGGTAATAAATTGCTATTATTCTGTACGTTACAGAAGGTGGGGGTGATGGCTACATAGCCATAGGTGGCTGGTGCCTCCCGGGAACTTACGTGATGTACTCCTCACAGATCTTGCGGAAGTGGTCGCGCTCTGGGTCACAGCGCAGGTCCTCGTAAAGCTTGTTGATGAGGATAGAGGCCAGCATGCGGGTGTTGTCAGTCAGTGGCAAGCAGGAGGGAAGATCTGGAACCTGCCCCACCACCTTCAGGACCTTCCTCAGACCTATGGGGTGATGGCAGCAAGAGTGAGATTCCCGAGGGTCTCCATCCCCCTCAAACATGTCTCATCGCTGGTCCCCATAACTGTGACTGCAGACAGTACACGGCCTCTTTAGAGTTCAGGGGACTGGAGAGGGGACAAGAAGGTTTGGGCTTTGAGCTGACTCTGAACCTGTGAAGCAAGCCACCTGTTTCATGGCCAATATTTCTTCCATACTTAAACACTCAGTTCATGCGTTGGGTCTGAACTTTCTTATATATGACTTCATACTATCTTCCCCCCAGGTCTCAGTATTATTATCATTTACAAAGGCGAAAAAACACAACCTATTTTATAGACTGGAGGACTCAGTCAGATGATGTACAGAAACAGCCTGCCACCCATCCGGAAGCACAATCTTTCTTCAAATGTCTATCGTTTCCATAGTAGTTATTAATCATATCTCTTCTCCTTGCCTTACAGAAGAACCTTCAGTGGCTTCTTCCACCAGACTAAATCCAAGACTCGCATGTTGTTGAGCAAGTAGATTAACAAATAAATGAGCTCCTTATCTGTCCTACCTTCAGCCTGGTGTGGGGAGTGGGCAAGTAAAGGTGGCAGGAAGGTTCTATGGGTACTGAACGCTAACAATGCAGCGTTAACTAACCAGCTCAACAGGGCTACAAGTTGGGGATTCAGACAGAGCTCAGTGACAGGGAGGTGCTTCCTTAGCATACAAAGACCCTGGTTTGACCCCTTGTTTCCCTAAAAGGTGAGTGGACAGGCACAGAATCAGGTGGAAGACCAGGCCTCTTGCTCCCTTTCCAGATTGTACTGAGCATTTCCTTTAGTGCCAAGAGCTTGTTCCCTGATCCAGGCCTAACAATCACCTACTGCTTAGCAATCAGTTCCGTCTTTAAGGTGTGAAGAAGCCAAGGACGCTGATCATAATCTTGTAACCATCCAAGTGACATACAGAGAGGACACCTTCCCTGTGAGGTCTGTTGTCAAGCCCACCGAGTTAACTCTCATGCCATAAAGCCTCTGGGACATCTAATGTCAGAGGTAGCTTGGAGGTGGAGAGATCTTGAGTGACACCTGACAGAGGAAGGAAGAAGGGCCGAGGCAAATGTGGGAGGAGCAGAGCTCTGGATGCTGGGAGGGGCTGAAAGTGATGGACAGCCATGTTACACTGCGTGTATTTTACCACTTCCTCTCTATTCCCTCTTGGCACACCCGTCACCATCTGAGTATCCTACAATTCAACTCTGATACGTCCTGTGTTTGGCACAGACCCCTCAGACTGAGGGCTCAGTCCCACAAGACGGCCTCCACTGCAGACAGCCCCAGCTTTCTCCCATCCTCTGCCCAGCAGGCCTACAAACAGGCCCCTGGGATGCCCTTGTCAGGCCAATAATGAATGAGAATGGCTCACGGATCTCAGAAGAGCAGTTTACTTACTACACCATCAGATCATAGAAGGAAGTTGGGAAGGGCTGGATGGGGGAGGGATGAAGGATGAGGTATACAGAAAGGACATGGAGCTCCAGAGTCTTCAGGTGCTGCCTCCCGAGAGCCCATTCGTGTCCATCACGCCCTAAGCTCTGAGCCTCCTCAGTTAGGGGTGGGTTTGTATTTTCCTTTGTTGAATAGAGGCTTCATGATGTGGACGTGATTAATCATGTCACTCTCTGTTAGTGATTACCTCAGTCTCAAGCTCCCCTGAGGTCAAAGGTGGGGGTGGGAGATGCGGATGAGCAGAGCAGGAAGTTCCCAACCTCTAATCACATGGCTAGCTCCCCTGAAACCTCCCTAGATTCCTTCCAAGCTTCCCATAGGTGCTTCAGCCGCTAGTCTCATCAGCTTACAAAAGATGCTGAGTGAAAATCGCGACAGTTGTAGGAGTTATGTGCCCGGAGGGTGCAGAGACCAAACACAGAGTTGTTATATCACAAACTCACACGCACTCGGTAAGGTAGACCCTGACTAGCCAACCTGGACACTGAAGCCTGGCTTGCAAAGATTTCCCACAATGCACCTGCTCCAACACACCCCAAATTCACCTCTGACTTTTCCCTTCCATCCTGCCCATGGATCCCTCCCACTTCTCCTAGAACACTCAGGACCTCCCTCTTGTAAGCCAGGCGCTTACTTCACCTTGATCCCCTTCCAGCACCTTCTCTGGCCCTGTCTGAGTTACACACATGCCTCATGCTGCGCTGGCCTCCTAGGGCTTCTAAGTGCACCTGGTTTTCACCTGAGAGCTATTCCATTTAGTGCCTTCCAACCAAGGAAGAGAATAAGAAATGTCCCACACACATGCCCCACCGACTCCATCTTGTAAACCACATATTTGATCCTACTGCAGAGAAGAAAGGGCCAGTGCTGTTTGGCTTTCAGAATACATACAGGGACCAGAACTGGGGTAGGGGAGCAGGACAGCAGTCCTTCGGCACCTGGGGCAAGTCTAAGAACTTATGTGTGCACTGTGTTAGATGGGTGTGTAGTGGACTGCATGGTTGGTAGACCTGTTTGTTACAAGCACTTAATCTTGTCTTTTAGGTCGATCTATCCAATAAAACATTGCTAACCCCTTCCTGGGTATGTTCTTGTCCTTAATTCAGAGCCTTGACCTACCAGCTTCAAGAGACCCTGGGGGAATCCTACCACACAAATGCCTGCCACCGCCTTCAGCTGGGACTGAAGACACTCTCCAGGCAACATCCCCCCGTTCTGTCTACACAGAGATGAGTATCTGAGCCTACCCCAATGGCATGACTGAACCTCAAACTCCTTCATCCCCCGTCTCACCATTATCTACAACATAGATGGTGCGTGAGTTGTCGTGAATGGACAGGTCCTTCCTGGGGACATTCTTATTGAGCAGGTTCAGTGCCTGATCTCTGCCCTGCCCAGACACCTTCTTACTGACCAGCATGTCCAGCAGGTGACTGGTGATCTGCTTCAGGTCCTTCTTGGTATCTGAGGAACAGAAAAGAAGAGCGAACAGAGACGAAAGAAAATTACACATGGAGTGGCTCAAGAATGGGAGAAACATCTAAAAGGATTCTGGAAGGCCTGAAGCCCCTGTTTTCTGATTGTTAACAGTTCCAATATGAAACAGCCTCCTGCACAAGTGCTTATCAGTTAATGGTGCTATTTGGAGGGGTTCCAGAAACTCTGGGAGGTGGGATCCGACTGAAGGAAGGAAGTCACTCAGGGGATCCTTGAGAGATGTTTCTTGCTCCAGGCGGTGCCTCCCATCTCTCTCTCCTTCCTTCCTTCCTTCCTTCCTTCCTCCCTTCCTTCCTTCCTTCCTCATTCTTTCCCTCTGCCTCTTCTTCCTCCTCCTCTTTCTCCTCCTCCTCCTCTTCCTCTTCCTCTTCCTTTTCCCCCTCCCCTTCCTAGTCACCATGAGGTAAGAAGCCTCCTTCTTCCACAACATTATATCCAATACTCAGCCCTAGTGCATGTCATCAAGCACCTACTGGATAAGCCCTCTGAGCATTCAAGTAAAATAGACCCTTCCTTTAGCTAGTGTCTGGTTTCAGGGTCCTGATCATACGAAAGTAACAGGAGCCTGTGAATTTCCCAAGACAGCGTTGTCTATCTCACACATCTTCCCCACAAAAGCAAGGAAATCCCCAAGGATCCCTCGCATCCACAAGGGTCACTCTGGCCACTGAGCACTGTTTTATCCAACATCCCTTTTATCTTCAAATGGCTCCTGTTCTTGGAAAACCCCTTATTGCCTGGCAATGACTGACGGGCAGAGATCTAAAAACATTTTGTATGGTTTTAATAAACTTTGTTTTGTTTTGTTTTTCAAGACAGGGTTTCTCTGTGTAGTCCTGGCCATCCTGGAATTGCACTGTAAACCAGGCTGGCCTTGAACTCAAAGATCCTTCTGCCTCAGCCTCCCAAGTGCTGGGGTTAATGGCCTGTGACACCACTACCCGGCTCAGATTTCCAAGTTTTAATTGATACTTATGTAAATATATTTACATGTCGAAAAAGAGACGGGGGGGGGATCCACTGGATTGTCTGAATGAGTACAGAGTTTTGTTTGGGAGAATATTTTTCTTCCTTACAGATTTCTCTATCTCCCCAAGTCTCCCCAGTGAGCTCCTATTATACTGTGATGAAATATGAATAACCCAAATTTACCATTTTAACTATTTTTAAGTACAAAATTAAGTGGCATTGAACACAGTCACCCTGATAGGAGCCATCGCCACCATAGCACCTTCCAGGCTGGAAAACGGACAACCCTGGACACAGCAGCTTATGTTGCTTCCACCTTAATCCCCCCAGCACGCACACTAAAGTCAAACCAGGACCCCCGGGCACACGGGAATGTCAATGTGAGGTGGTGACTGGCTCTGTCTTGGAGTCCACACGAACCAGAACAGAAGACTATCTCCTACCTAAAACCAAGGCCTCCTCCTTCCCACGATGCTCTCTCTTGTCTTCCCCAGAGAGGGAGTCAATGATGGCTTGGAGCAGGCTGCACACAGCCAGGGACATCTCTTCATTCTCCAGGGCCATGAGGCTACAGATTCTGTCTATGCGGACTGCGTGCAGGATCGCTGTGGCCTAGACCCCAGCAGGGACAGAGTCAGCAACCCTGCCTCTCATCAGTTTGGCATTCAGGTTAAGAGATGGGTGGTGACTGTCCCACCCAAATCATGTATAGGGAAATGGGGCTTGGAAAGAAACCTCCTCCAGGAGACTCATAGCTCTGTCACCCCATGCTGGAGTCCTGGGGGCATTGAATCCATGCCTGTGGCAGGACCTCAATAAAATGTAAGTGTAGAAGACACTGAACTCAAAGGCTGAATATGAAGAAATACACATTACAATCCTTTTGCATTCAGCTCTTCCTGTACTCAACTTTCAGCAACGCCTCTGCTTAGTCGAGCCCACTTCCAGCTTGCAGGGAAAGGGCATGGTGCGGTCTTGGGCCATGACCCGCATGAGCCAGGCTAGAAGGCAAGAGACCCTTGAGGCTCTGTCTCAAGTTCTATTTATGCCAACCACAGCCCCAACCACGTACCACCCTCACCCTCTGTTTCCTTGGACCAGCTGCCATCCGCACCACCTGTCCCAAGCCCATGGCCCTCACCCTAGCTCTGTGGCCACTGCACATGCCAGACAGGGTCCGCACAGCAGCGAGCACCAGCTCAGGCCGTTTAGCGTCCATAAGCTGTAGCAGCAGAGCTACTCCATTGCTCTGGAAGATCCTCTCAGCCCCTGCTTCTTCACGGCCCAGGACAATAAGGTTGTTGGCAGCCTGAGGGAGAAGCAATGGAGGTTGTCAGGAAGCCAGACATGAACCCAGGGCAGGGGCTAGTACACAGGCTGTATCTACAGAACGTTGGTATAATCTCCCATCCTGGTTGCCTGCAGAAAACCATCTCCTCTAGATTGCCTGTAGGACACATCCCCCTTCTGCTGCCTGTGGATCAAGGTGTAGAACTCTCAGCTCCTTCTCTGGCACCATGTCTGCCTGGATGCTGCCATGTTTCCTGCCAGGATGATAATAAACTAAACCCCTGAACCTGTAAGCCAGCCCCCAATTAAATGTTGTCCTTTATACGCGTTGCCTTGGTCTAGGGCTGGAGAGATGGCTCAGAAGTTAAGAGTTGCCTTGGTCACGGTGTCTCTTCACAGCAATGACAACCCTAACTAAGACAGTGGGTAAGTGGCTGAGACTTCAGGCAAATGTGACCTGATCATTGCTATAAGCTTAGGGCTTTGTGCTGTTCCAAACAAAACTGCTTGATCCATGACAACTCATTAGGTCCTTGGAGAAGCTGCAAAGTACATTTTTGTATCATGTGAATTCGTTGACCACAAAATGAAAACACTGCCCTTCTTTGGGCATCATCACCCAAATTCTAACATAAATAAATGCAAAACATTTCGGCGTCTACTCGAAGACTGGAGAGAAACATGAGGTCATGATCAAACAGTTTGGTTAAGATGACTGTTACCGGGGTTGGGGATTTAGCTCAGTGGTGGAGCACTTGCCTAGGAAGCGCAAGGCCCTGGGTTCGGTCCCCAGCTCCGAAAAAAAAAAAAAAAAAAAAAAAAAAAAAAAGATGACTGTTACCAGTGCATAGTTTAATATTTTTTTGGTTTTTTTTTTGTTTTTTTTTGGGGGGGAGCTGGGGACCGAACCCAGGGCCTTGCGCTTCCTAGGCAAGCGCTCTACCACTGAGCTAAATCCCCAACCCCATTTGTTTTTTTTTTTTAGTTTAATATTTTTTAATGTGTCAGCGTGACCTCTTTGCAGTGTTTCCGAGTGAAACAAAGCATTATTTGAATGTGTCAGTGTTTCTCGGGATGAAAATTAGAGTGAGGCAAGTTAGATATTCCTGTAGGTACAAGACTTAAGGAAGCAACTGAAAGCCCAATATCCAGATGAATAATGTTTAATGAGTACTTTTTAATCAAAATCAAGGCCCAAACTTCAATAAACAAAATATCTGATTTTAAACAAAGATGTCATCTGATCTTGCTGTTCAACTTACCACAATGGCTTCACCCCAGCCTTGACCCTTCTTATGGTTAATGACAGTTTCTTTCTTTCTTTTTCTCTTTAAGCTCTATTTTGTATAATTTATTTATTATGGGGGGATAAATAGGCTAAAGATACCCTGCAAAACTTGGTTCTCTTCTCTCATCATGGGAATCAAGCTCAGGCTGTCAGACTTGGCCAGAGGCACCTTTACCCTCTGGCCATCTCACTGGCCACCTCAGGTAGCCTAGACTGGCCTCAAAAGCCTCAGGTAGCAGAGGCTAGCCTTGAATGCCTGATCCTTTTACCTCTACATTCTACATGTTGGGGTTAAAGGCATATACCTGACTCAGACTTAATGCCTTTTGCTCTCTGGGAGGATTGGTCTCTCAGACACTCTCTTCTCCTTTTATGGAACTATTGTAGAAAATTAAAAGGCCAAAGAACAGAAGCAAGTCGGGAGCAGAGCTCCGATGGAATCCTGAAAGGTGAATGTGCTCTGTGTCTGTGCTGCCCGTCTTGCTTGTACCTGTGGCTACAACACACTTAAAGTTTGTTCAGTGGAACCTGGGAACACATTTCCTGTTTGTTTCACATTTTACTTTGGCTGGTCTAGACTGGCCCTGAAATCATGGTCAGTCTGACTGAGGTCACAGATAGGCTTCGTTCTGCCTGGATGTTTTCACTCCAGTGTGTGTACTGTACGTACAAAATATGTAACCATGACCATATGTGACTGTTGTGGTGCTGTTTTGTTTGTTTGCTTGTTTGTGTTCTTAATGCGATTATTTCAGAGCGGAACCAAGGTTTCTCCGTAGTCATGGTTACCGCCCTCTTCCCTCCCAGGCCAAGGAAGCCTTTAATGGGAGCCGCGTGGAGAGAGCGGCCTCTGCTGGCAAGAATGACGCATCACTCACCTTCTCCCGCTTATCTGCCTCGCTGTTTTCGTTCAGAAGGATTTCAAACATCGTCTGTACCCTGGAGTCTGTAGAAAACTGCACACGGAGCTGAGGAGAGAGAGCCCTAAGTGAAGCGGGCAGCTATTCTTCAAATATTCGATTCAGAAAATAGATCTACCCTGGACCTTTATTCATTGAACAAATGGGGGGGGGGGGGGGTGAGATATCTCAGCTGGTAAAGGCTCTTGTAGAGCAAGCCCTGAGACCTAAATTGATTCATGAAACCCTCAAAGGTGGGAGAAGAAAACCAACCTCCACCTCCTCTGACCCCCACACCCCTCATAATAACAATTAGTGATGATGATGTTAATAATAATAATAATTTTAACGTTAGCTGAATAACCAGATGAACACCAACAGGGTCAGTGCTCTCACGCCTTTAATCCCAGCACTCAGTGGGCAGAGCAAGCAGATAACTGTGAGTTCAAGGCCAGCCTTGTCTACACAGGGAGCTCCAGGCCAGCCAGAGCTACATCAAGAGACCCTCATAAGCAAGAATTTCATAAGCAATCAACTATTAGATGTTTAATTGGAGATTAGAAATTTGTCTCCAGGCTAATAAACCAGAAGTGGATTTCAGGCATCGCACCAGACAAGTGGAAACCATTCTATTTGGAGCCTGGGCCACTGTGAATCCTTCATAAGGCGGTCTAAGCTCCCTGCCTCCTACAGCCTCAACTGCTGCTTGTCCCTCCTGCTTGTCTGGGCTTATCTGTTTGGGCGAGCAGGTTCCTCCTTTACCCACCCTCTTTCTCCTCTCCCCTCTTTTCCATTCCCACTCCCTCCTTCCCCCATACTGCCGTGTGACATGATCCAGCCACACAGGATGTCTTGGAGCAGAGGGCTGGGTGAGCCACTGCTCTCCTGCTCTTTCTTACAGGGGTCAACCAGAAAGAAGTCAGTAGCTGAGCCAGGGGAGGATTCAGGGCTGCTCCTCTCTGCCTCAGCCTCTCTAAGCCTCATCTATCTACCCTGAAAAGATCTCATGTTCCCACAGACTCTGACCCTCTATCCCCCATTGGTCTTCCTGATTCCCAAGGATTCCTGGCTACCTTTGTCCCCCGAGAGTCATAATGGAGACTCACAGGTGATCCTAATTCCTTTTCAAAGCTCCCATCTGAAATGCAAAAGAACTCCAGCCATGAGTAGATTGTGCCCAGCACCACATCTCTCTCCATCGGGTAGGCTTACTCGCCTAGCTCTCCCCTGGAGACTGCCTATGTTCTGTGCTGTCTCTGGATTGTAGCTGAAGAAGCAGGGTTCATTCTGTCCTCCCATCTCAACCTCCCTAGCCCATCTCCCCATAAGAATGGGATGGAAGCGACTGGAAGGGCCCAGTTTACCTGCTCTTGGATGCTGGTGTTGAGCCTCCGCAGGGTCTCCTGGAAGTTCTGATTCCTTGGCTCCAGAGTAGCACAGCGCTGCACATCCTTGAATGCCTGGTCCAACTTGCCAAGATGCTCGAGTGCCTGGCATCGCCGATACAATGCTTTGATGTCAGCAGAGTTGATGTCAATGGCTACAGAGGAGGAGAGGGGGCTGGGGTACAAGACTGATCTCCCTTTCTATTTGAACTATCCGGTTCATACCATTTTATTTATTTATTTATTTATTTTTTGGATAGGGAGAAAGACCCATAAAGTCTTGAGGTTGGCAGAAAGATTAAAGTGCTCTTCCCTTGCATCCCTCCCAGCAACACTTCCCAAATTCTATTTGATTCCCAATGCTTCCCTACCACAGGATTCCTATCAAAGTTCCCTCTTACTGGTGCTTGTATATCCCCAGAAATGGGGTGCTCCCCTCCTTTCTGAGGCAGCCAGGCAACTCCATCAAAAAATCTTTTACAGCCGGATGGTTGGGGTAGAAGTTTTAATCCCACCACTTGGGAGGCAGAGGCTGACTGACCTCTGTGAGTTCAAGGCTAGCCTGGTCTACAGAGCTAGTTCCAGGACACACACACCCCAAAAAAATAAAAAAAAAAACCTTCCCAACTCCTATCCAAACTCCTCCCTGTACTTTTTTGTCCTTTTACCCTAAGTCTGGCCCAGAAGCCCCCAAGGTGAAACTAAACCTTCCTTATCCCACCTGAGAGCAGCCTTCCCTGGCTACATATTGCCAGATGTTCTGTTTCTTTCTCCAGCTGTTTCTTGACCTTCAGAACCCACAGACTGTCATAGCGCCTAATAACAATGGAAACCAGATCCAAACTCCTTCATGGTCATGCTGGGTGAGGGTAAAGTGCGGGGCTCACCTCTGGAAGCATCTGAAGCTGCCTGAGCGTAGCTCTCCTGAGAAACAGGAATCAGAGACTCCATTAGTGAGGGCCCAGTGGAGACAACCAGCGTTCCCTAAGTGAGGGGAGAAGTTAGTGCATCTGGGAGGGGAGGGAGAGAATTCGGGTTATCAGAGGCTCAGGATGCACCCCTGTGCCTGGTACAGAAAAGTACAGGCTTCAGTGTCAGGCCAACCCAGGTTTAAATGCCCCGCTGGGAAACCTTGGGTTTCTTGACTTCAATTCGGGGATGAACACAATGGCTGACACAAGGCTGCTCTTCAAAGGAGTGACCCAAGGCATGAAAAGCACCTGTGTTGTCAGCCAACTCTGACTGGTGGATTCCTGCTTCTCTAGAGCAGTGGCCCAGGTAACACGAGGCACATTTGCCAATTCAAGGGGTCTAGAAGGCATGGTGGGGATGATGGCGGCTCACTTCCACAGGCCGTCACAACCTCAACTCCAGCCTTAACTGCCCTCAGCCCACCCACGCTGTCCTGTCCCCAGACCATTTTCAGGCCGCAGGCTGCCCGATTCCGATAGAGTGTGGCCAGCAGGGCCTTGTCCTTGGTCAGCTTCAGGGCCTGGCTGTAGCTCTTGGTGGCCGCCTTGTAGTCCTGGCGCTGAAAATGCTGGTTCCCTTCCTCCTTCAGCTGTGTCGCCTCAGCCTCTGCCATCTGTGGGGACACCAACAGCCCTGTGTGGTCAGCCTTTTCCTGAATACCCAGGATAGGGCTCTTGGCCTGATAGCTAGAGCCCCAGGTTACCCTCTCCACAGTGGAGGGTAGGAATTCTGCCTGAAAGGTAACTACTCCAGCACCCCTAAATCCACTGACACCCCCCGCCCAAGGACATTGGTATTTGCTTGGAGCCTGACTCCCTTTGAAAGGGGTGTCAGAGTCCCTCAGCTTCCCTCTCTGTTTCTTTCAACGAAAGCAGACCTATAGGCCTGCAAATTCTCAGGCTTTCTCCTTGCCCCATCTCCCAGCCTACTCACAGTCTCCCAGAGATGCCTCCTCCTAGGTACTGCTTCTGAGCTCTGCAGTCTACCTCAGACAGCTTCTGTCTGCTGCTCCCAGCCCCCACCCTGCAGACTTTATCACCCCAGCCAGTGACTCCAGACTATATTTGGCCACAGGGGCAGGTGCTCCTAGAAGCTGCCATTGATACAGGGCCCTCCCCCTGCCTGGACTGGACGTCCATGCCCACGTGAAGGGGCTGACTACCCTCTGGCCCTCAAACACCTCGCTCAGGGGCAGTCCTGCAAGACTTTAGGCTCATACCTCAAAGTGTGGGAGAAAGATCCAGAAGAGATAGTAATATCCCTTGGAGACTTGCCCTACCCAGGCAGTTATAATGCCCCTTCCCCACCTCTGTCCCCAGATAAACAACCCTCCCCTCCCCCCATTACCACTGCCGCTATTTTGGGAGCAGAGTGGCAGCTGAGGGGCTGATAGACTTGGACACACAGCAGCTGCCTACGTCCCTCTGGAGACTTCCAGAAATGACTCTCTGGAGGGAGGAGGAAAGCAGAGGAAGATCCCTTCTTCGCCTCTCTTTATACTTGTTCCCAGCGTTTGCTCAAAAGACCCTGCGTTCAGAAAGCCCAGCAGGACTTGCTAATTCAGTGTGTTCGAGTGGGTGCGTTTGTCTCCCACCCCTCCCTGTCTGCGCTCATGAACGTACTCCGTCCCCCATCTGGCTGTGACTCCCTTAGATATCAACCCTCTGCCTCTGGATCAGATTTCATTCTCCGAGGGCAAGGACTTTAGACTCAGACCTGGAATCCCCTGAACTCATGAACTAGAACCCACCTTCCTTTAATCGGGATCTCTCCTTTAATCGGGATCTCTCCCAGGACAAGAGGCTCCTCTTCAAAACTGGCCATCACCGTGGTGAATGGATGTCTCTGGGAGCCGGCATTGTTTGTGTCTCCTCTACCAACTTTAAAAGGGTGTCTTCACGGGGAATCAGAACCCTCCTGTCCATCAGTGTCAGCTCCAGGAGGTCAAGGTTGCTGCTTGGGAACTTCTATCACCATCCCAGGTACAGAACCTGGCAGACAGTGCCCTGGGTGTTTTTTTATGAATGAATGAATGAATGAATGAATGAATGAATGAATGGATCGTCATTCTTATGCTTTGTTCCCCTTTCTTTTATTCTCCCCATACTTCCAATATACTTTAAAACACACTGAAAGATACTGAAGAAAAGCCACACACAGGGACACACACAGTAACTTCTTCAAGTATCACTGTGGTTTTAGAATATGGATGTACAACTATGTGACCTTGGACAGGTCCCACTGCCCTGTTGAACAAAAGGCCTAGTCCTCTACCCACAAGCTTGTTTGTTTCTTGATTCTCTCACCTATGTCTTCCAAGCTGGCTTCAGACTCCTAGACTTAGGCAATCCTCCTGCCTCAGCCACCTCTACAGCTGGAACCAGAGTTGTGTGCCGCCACGTCCATCCGAACACGCAGTTTTTGAATAGCGATGGGTAAGTGGGTGAGTGGATAGTCTCTGCTTTCATGGGATAGATCGCAAGCCCAGACCCTCACTTGTGTTCCAAGCAATGAGGTACTTGACAAAGGATCTCACTTCTAGCAGAGAAGCTTTGATTCTGTGGTGTTTGGATCAAGGGATCCTATGTTCAGGTCCCGATTCAGTCCACAAGCATTTCTTCTGTGATTGATAATGAGGAATGCCAGAAAGCAAGAAAGACAGGGTCCTAGAACAGGCTTCCCTAAGTAATTGAACTAATCCATGCAAAGTCCCGAGAATGCTATCTTGCAAAGAATAGAGGCTCGATTCATTTTGTCGGATGAATGGGTGTATGCACGTAGGAAGGAGTATATTTAAGCCAAGAGATGAATGATGTGAAGAAGGCCAGAAGGTAGAGCCCCTAGCAAATGGAGTCATTGCCCTCACAAGAGGAAAGTCTCCAAAGAGCACACAGGTCCTTTCTAGCCTTCTTCAACTTTTATTGGTTTCTTTTGTTTAGTTGGTGTTGTTTGTTTGTTTGTTTGTTTGTTTGAGACAGGGTTTTCCTTTGTAGACCTTGGTTGTCCTGGAACTTGTTCTGTAGATCAGGCTGGCTTTGAGCTCAGAGATCTATCTGCCTGTCTCTGTCTCCCGAGAGCCTGGATTAATGGCATGCGATACCATGCCCAGTTTAGTAGTTCCTTATAGGCTCTGTATTCTTTGTACTTACACATAAGGAGAGCAGAGACTCAAATCTATCCATGGCAGTTCCAGACAGAATAAATTGCCTGTGCCAAAGCAGAAAAGGAGAGGGCCACACCTTGAAAGGGCTCAGAAAAATGCCAAGATAGCTGGGAACGGTAGCCTATCCTATAATCCCAGCATCCCATCCTGGGATGCACAGACACGAGGATCACTGAGTTCAAGGTCTACTTAAGCTACACACCCTTAGTCTACATACATACATACATACATACATACATACATACATACATACATACATACATACATACATCATGCACATACACAATGTAAAACCCACAAACCAACCCATAAATGAAGTTTCTTTTCCTACCCAATAGTTTCCTGCTTTGTGTTTACACCCTTGCTGCCTGGACCCAGGAGGTCTCAACCTCCACCATCTCCCGCCTCTGTGAACTAGGTGGGCAAATCAATTAACTTCTCTGGGTTTTGGCTACTAAAATTGACCAGAGTCGCTGTTGTGAAAAGTGTAAAAGAAGGCATCTCGACAATGTAAAAGGCACGGAGGGAGGCCACCTGGTGACCCCATTGGCAAGCTCGGCCTCTGAAGCGGCCTGACTCCTCCGAACACGAGAGGGCGCTGTGGCCAGCGGCGGCCCCGAACGACATGGACAGGACGCTCCGTCTTTCCGCCTCGGTTCTCCTCCACGTGGGGACGCAGGATGGCGGCGGCCGTGGAGGTTTCTGTACGCGCACGGGGCGGGGACGCTGGGTCTCCGCTTTGGGTCTCCAGGCTGGAGGGAAGCGGAGGGGGACTGACAGCCTCCCGGCTTGTTTCTGCAGGACGAGGCGGCGGCAAGCGACGTACAGCGGCTGCTCGTGCAGTTCCAGGATGAGGGCGGCCAGCTGCTGGGTTCCCCGTTCGACGTGCCGGTGGACATCACGCCGGACCAGCTGCAGCTCGTGTGCAACGCGCTGCTGGCCCAGGTGGGCATCCCAAAACGAAGCCGCGGTGTCCCGGGGACTCAGCTGCACACCGACAGTATTGGTGGCGTGGGTCGGCCCCGGGAAAAATGTTCTCCATGCCAACTCATCTGTAGACAGGCTGTGTTTTGAACTCATCGGATGCAGTATTTCCGTGACTCCTTGTCACAGCCCAGCATAAACATCTCCATTCTACAGGCATGCCTAGAGGGATTAAATTAGTCGCATGTTGATAGGCAGTAGTTGGGATTGAACCTTGGAGCCCAGACCGATTTAACCGTACTCAAAACCTGTGCACTTCCCCTACTGCCAGTGTCAGTAATGGGGTGGAGTGGCAGGTTTACAGATGCAGCTGGTGGACCCTCCTGCTCTTACCTTAGCCTATATATATATATTTGTTCTTCTTTTTTTTTTTTTTTTTTTTTTTTTTTTTTTTTTTTTTTCGGAGCTGGGGTCCGAACCCAGGGCCTTGCGCTTCCTAGGCAAGCGCTCTACCACTGAGCTAAATCCCCAACCCCCTTAGCCTATATTTTTAACCAGCCCTTTGAATGTTCGTTTTACGGTTGTAGTACAGGGTTGGTTCCCGATATATGGGGCTGTGTATTGACTCTTCATCTTAGACCTTAAAAATACCAAAGCCCTGAATTAGTCTTCAAGGGTTAGGGCTTTGAGCTAATTATTTGCAGTAAGCATTTTTTTTTAAGTCCATCAAGTGGAGATATTAATGTCTACTCCTCAGGGTTGTCAGATGCAGTTAAAGGCTCCAAAATTCTGTGAGTGGCCTTGGATTACTTCTCAATGTTATAAAGAAAATAAGTCTTGTTCGCTAGGCGTGGCCGTGCATGCTTTTAATCCCAGCACTCGGGAGCAGAGGCAGGCAGACTGATTTCTGTGAGTTCGAGGCCAGCTTGGACTACAAAGAGACATCAAGGACTATACAGAGAAACCCTGTCTAGAAAAACAAAACAAACAAACTCAATGGGGAACAGTGAGTGAACCCCAAGCAAGGTGGCTGGAAGACAGCCTCATCCCCCCACAGCTCAGAGGGGAGCTGGCTCCCCCATCCCCACTGAGGGCAGGCACCCATCCATCGGTAGCAGAATTCCTCTTTACCCATTGTTCTTGCCCTCAGGACGAGCCCCTGCCCCTTGCTTTCTATGTCCACGATGCTGAGATTGTGTCCTCGCTGGGGAAGACACTGGAGTCGCAGTCTGTGGAGACAGAGAAAATCGTAGACATCATCTACCAGCCTCAAGCTGTCTTCAGGGTCCGCGCCGTGACACGGTGCACTAGCTCATTGGAGGGTCACAGCGAAGCCGTCATTTCTGTGGCCTTCAGCCCCACGGGAAAGTAAGGACATTGGTGGAATTGTTGGTCTGGGGAGGTTTATCCTCGGAAGGGTGGAAAGGACCCTTCTGAGTTATTATTCATGGAGTCTTAGGCTGCCTGTCATAGTCTTGAGGTCTGGACTCAAATGGCAACTAAGAGACTTTGTTACTGGGGTTTGGCCCCCAAAGACTACGGATAAGGATAGATCCTTAGCTCAGAGAGCCTATCTTGGTCCTCTGGAGATGTGAGGAGCTATTCCCTCCCAATCTGTGTCACTTAAACAAGTCAGATTTCTGCATCTGTTACGTCCCTGTGAAAATGAATCATCTCATAGTACTCTAAGGATATGAGCAGTTGAGCCAGGTGGTGGTAGTACATACCTTTAATCTCAGCACTCAGGAAGCAGAGGCAGGTAGATCTCTATGAGTTCAAGGCCAGACTGATCTAAATAGTGAGATCCAAGACAGTCAGCACTACATAGAGAGACCCTGCCTCCAACAACAACAGAAGAATAGGAAGAGCTTCAGAAGCTTTTTCTAGAAATTTCCAAGGAAGTAGAGACTAGGTAGGCAGGTCTTTAAGAGTTCTAAGCCAGCCTGCTCTACAGAACAAGCTTTAGGTCAGCCAAGGCTATGCAGAGAAACCCTGTCTTTAAGTGGAAAAAAAGTAGGCATGAGCTGGAGAGATGGGCTCAGGAGTTAAGAGCACTGGTTACTCTCTCAGAAGACCTGAGTTCAATTCCTAGCACCCACATAACAGCTCACAACCATCTTTAACTCAGATCTCAGGAGATCCAACATGCACATTTCATACAGACACGTGTAGGCAGAATACATGGTCACATAAAATTAAAGTTAAAAAAACATTAAAAACACACGCATAAAGTGGATGGATGAATGAATAGATGGATGGATGGAGCTGTTTCTGTAGGGAAGAAAGAAGAGAGAAGTGGCCTCCTAGGATCTTTTCCTAGGTGGCATTAGTGTCCTGTTTCTCCTCAGGGAATGGAGAGTCTGTCCCCAGAAGACAGTTGGATAGGCAGCAGGAATACACGGGTGTAGTGTCTCAGGGTAGGCTCTACCACTGCAGCAGTCAAGTGGCCTCTCTTCCCCAGGTACCTGGCCAGTGGTTCCGGAGACACCACAGTGCGCTTCTGGGATCTCAGCACTGAGACACCGCACTTCACATGCAAAGGTCAGTGTGCTTTTAACCACTTAAAGGGCTCTTAATGCTTACCGAGTGGTTGGCTTGGTGGCTCCTGGCAGGCCTGGCTCAGAAGAATCCAACGCATTAGCATCCTGTTCATAGCTGTCTGTTCCTTGAGGCCAGTCAGCCACTTAGAAAGAAGCAGCTACTGAACCTAGTGTGGGATATGGGAAGGAACTGAACCATTGGTCGTAGGAACAGCCTGACTTAAAGTCAGCCCCTGCCACAAAGGTTCCCGGGCCTTAGCATAGATCGGAATCCTGGAGAGCTTGTTGAAATCAAGTGGTCCCTAACCACTTCCCATACCTACACCTTGAACTCCCCAGATCTTTTGCTTCAGCAGATCTAGGGTGGGGCCTGAGTACATTTCTTTTTTTTTTTTTTTTTCTTCTTCTTTTTTCTTTTTTTTCGGAGCTGGGGACTGAACCCAGGGCCTTGCGCTTGCTAGGCAAGCGCTCTACCACTGAGCTAAATCCCCAACCCCCTGAGCACATTTCTAAGGAGTTCTAGGTCTGGAGACCATATAGAGGAGTCCAATATCCAATACATGGCATACTCCTTATCTGAACTTTAGATTTTGCATCTGGAGACTGAGGGTAATTCCTTTCATCCTAGAGCTGATGTGAGAAGAGATGGTATGTATAGAAACACCTCACACCATATGTCAAGTACGGAATTAACCAGGAAGTTAATTCCAGGCAGTGTTATCTGCAGTAAGCTCCAGCCACAGCTTCTGGCTGTGCTCTCCCTCACCTCCTTTAATTCAGTTCTTTTGACAGTTGATTAAGGAAGGTTTGTGGTGTACCATGCACTGCTGGGCACTGACTCAAGATAAAAGTGAACTGAGCTCCTTTCTCCCTCCCCTGCTTCCTTAGGACACCGGCACTGGGTCCTTAGCATATCCTGGTCCCCAGATGGCAAGAAACTTGCCTCAGGCTGCAAGAATGGCCAGGTAGGTAACACCAGGAGAAATGGACAGAGAATGGCCTTTGGGATCTTTAGAAGGATGTGTTGGGGGGAAGAGGGAGGCGTCAGCTAGGAGATCCTTGGCGGGACAGGTCGCAGAAAGTTGTTTTATGAGCTTCTGTCCTTCAGATTCTCCTGTGGGACCCAAGCACAGGGACACAGGTGGGCAGGACCCTCACTGGCCACAGCAAGTGGATCACAGGCCTAAGCTGGGAGCCCCTTCACATGTAAGTGACACTAAGCTGAGACACATGGGCTGGGATTAACACTGCCCCCCTTCCCTTACACTGTACAGAGACATTTTTTTGGAAAGAGTGAAAGAAACATCCAGATGACAGCGACAGCTTGGCCTACCATGGCCATACCCTCTGCTGCTTAGAGGAGGTGTCTCATGTCATTATGTCACCTGAGCACAGCCTTGCCACACTGTCAGAGAGCTGTTAAGAGATTATCTCCATCTCCAGCCTCTCTGAGTCCAGAATGAGACACAATACGGGCAGACCTGAGATCACATTTCCCCTGTCACCAGGAACCCCGAGTGCCGCTACGTGGCCAGCAGCTCCAAGGATGGCAGTGTACGAGTCTGGGATACAACGGCAGGCCGCTGTGAACGCATCCTCACCGGGCACACACAGTCAGTCACCTGCCTCCGATGGGGAGGAGATGGGCTTCTATATTCTGCTTCCCAGGACCGAACTATCAAAGTCTGGAGGGCTCATGACGTAAGAACTGGGAGTATTCAGAAGCCAGTGTGACGGGTCATGGGTGCCAGTGCCCTGCTGGTTACAAACTTGTCAGAGAGGCTGGTGTTTCCAGAATTGTACCAAGAGTCCAGCCAGTGCTTGGAGAAGCAGCTCCATGCAACGTTGTAGGGGTTTTGGGTTTTCATAGAGCCTGTTTACTTGTTTGCCAACTACCACACTTGAACCCATTTGACTAGGTAAACCCTTTATCCCAGTGTGCCTATCTGTCCTGAAGAGGGGCTTGAGCTTCCCGGTGCAGTTTGATAAGATGATCATATATCAGTGATGAATTCTTAGGTTCCTGATTCTTATGTCACCCATCTAATGGTGGGGATGGGGTGTAATCTCTCTCTCCCCTTGATGCTAGGTGTGTTTCTGTGTGTGTCTGACCTGGCTCCTTCTCTCCTAGGGTGTGCTGTGCCGTACTCTTCAAGGTCATGGTCACTGGGTGAATACCATGGCGCTCAGCACAGACTATGCCCTGCGCACGGGGGCCTTTGAGCCTGCTGAAGCCACAGTGAATGCCCAAGACCTGCAGGGGTCCTGTGAGTGAGGGAGGAGGGGAGCAGGCTCCCTGTGAAGGAGTCAGTTCTCCTGCCTACTGGGCAGATGTCTAACCAGTCTTGTTCTTTCTCTCTCTCGCTCTCCCCATACCTGCACAGTGAAGGAGCTGAAGGAGAGGGCATCGAGCCGCTACAACCTTGTGCGGGTGAGTATGTGCCACCAGCATGCCCAATGTTTCTGTTCGAAAAAGTTCTTGGTCGTCGTCCTTCATAATCTTAACACGCCAGGCATCATTAAGTACACTGTTATTGTCTTAAGACACACCAGGAGAGGACATCAGATCTCATTACAGATGGTTGTGAGCCACCATGTGGTTGCTGGGATTTGAACTCAGGACCTCTGGAAGAACAATCACTCCAGCCCATTTAACTTGTATCTTTTTTTTTTCTTTTTTTCGGAGCTGGGGACCGAACCCAGGACCTTGCGCTTGCTAGGCAAGCGCTCTACTGAGCCAAATCCCCAACTTTTTTTTTTTTGGTTCTTTTTTTCGGAGCTGGGGACCGAACCCAGGGCCTTGCGCTTCCTAGGCAAGCGCTCTGCCACTGAGCCAAATCCCCAAGCCCTTAACTTGTATCTTAACTACTCCTTTTGTCTCGTCTTTCCTTTGTTGTCTAGGGAGCACATTTAGGACTCCTTCCACATGGGTATAGAACTCCTCCTTGTGGGCTAGCCTGGGCTTTCATGTAAGCTTGTGTCCCTGCCAGGCTCCATTTCCCTAGTTCTGGCCTCAGTCACTGTTGTGTAGCCAGTATCTGACCACGTCCAACGTGGTGTGCTTTCTTGCCCAGGGCCAAGGCCCAGAGAGGCTGGTCTCTGGCTCAGACGACTTCACCTTATTCCTGTGGTCCCCAGCAGAGGACAAGAAGCCCCTTGCCCGGATGACAGGACACCAGGCCCTCATCAACCAGGTGCTCTTCTCTCCTGACTCACGCATCGTGGCCAGTGCCTCCTTCGACAAGTCTATCAAGCTGTGGGATGGCAGGACGGGCAAGTGAGTGAGCGGTGAGGCTGTCCCTTATTGGCAATAATGGGGTTGGGCATGAATTTGATGACACTGCTTGCCATTTGTATGGCACTGGCTGGGTCTGGTTTCCTCAGCCCACACTTGACACATAGACCTCTCACCTCAGCACTGAATTTGGATTGGTAAAATGGAATCTTTAGGGCTAGTGACAGGGTCAGGGACATAGAGAAGGTGAACAGTGTCTAGAAATGTGTCCACACACCAGTGGCACCAGCATCTCTTGACAGAAAAGCAGAATGCAAGGTTTAGAGAGATACCATATACTGCTCTTGCAGAGGACCCAAGTTCAAGCCGCAGTACCCACGTCAGGCAGTTCTCAACCACATGTAATTCAAGTTTCTGGCCTTGGGCCTTCACAGGCACTTGCAGTTATGAATTTATTTAATAATAAAAGTAGACCTCTGCTGGGCAGCAGTGGCTCACGCCTTTAATCCCAGCACTTGGGAGGCAAAGGCAAGTGGATCTCTGAGTTCGAAGCCAGCCTGGTCTACAGAGCAAGTTCCAGGACAGCCAGGGCTACACAGAGAAACCCTGTCCCCCAAAACAAAAGAATTACATCGCCTTTAACAGTATTTAAAAAATGCAAGTACAGGGGCTGGAGAGGTGGCTCAGTGGTTAAGAGCACTGACTGCTCTTCCAGAGGTCCTGAGTTCAAATCCCAGCAACCACATGGTGGCTCACAACCATCTGGAATGAGATCTGGTGCCCTCTTCTGGTGTGTCTGAAGACAGCTACAGTGTACAGTATAATAAATAATCAAATAAATCTTTTTTAAAAAAAATGCAAGTACAGACTCCAATCTGAACCTTGTGAATCAGAGTCTGATTCCTGTCAGGGCGCCTGATGATTGCTCTGTCAGCTAAATCTGAGAGGCCCCGATATGAGGGGTTGTGGCCCGCCAGCCATATTGGGTGGAGAAGAGTCATGGTGTGTGGAAAAAGAGAAGGAATGTCTGTCACTGTGTATTCTCACACAGCGGTTCTTTAAAGTGGTAATTCAGACTCTGTAGAACGCCAGGCAACTGAGTCTTAATGGCTTAAGCAGACATCACAGCTAGACTCTATTAACTTGAGAGCTCCAGCTGGGCCTGGCCCACTGCTAACCCCACACCACCTGGCACCTGGCATGTTGGAGGACACCAGGCAGATGGGCTAAGCAGGTGGCGCATAGAACTTTCAGGCATTCAGAGTTGTGCGGAGGCTTAGCAAGAGGGAGCCTCAAACCCACTCAGCTGGAGAAGTTTCACAAAATAGTAATGACCAATAATAATCAAAATGGTCTAGCACGGGGCCCAGGCAATGCCAGCAGGTAGCCAAGGTGAGCACCACCGTTGTGGATACACAGGACATGTTAAAGATCTAATATCCATCACTGGCTTCCCCTGGCCCAGGTACCTAGCTTCCCTGCGTGGCCATGTGGCTGCTGTGTACCAGATTGCCTGGTCAGCTGACAGCCGATTGCTGGTCAGTGGCAGCAGTGACAGCACGCTGAAGGTGTGGGATGTGAAGGCCCAGAAACTGACCACAGACCTGCCTGGCCACGCCGATGAGGTAAGGCTCACTGAGTGGAGGCTGCGGTTGGCCCTGGCCCTCAGCTCTTCACTGTCTGACCCCTTCCTCTGTTTAGGTATATGCTGTTGACTGGAGTCCAGATGGCCAGAGAGTAGCAAGCGGTGGGAAAGACAAGTGCCTCCGGATGTGAGTGGGGGTGCTGTAGAAGCTGGGGTGTTCTGTTCTGCTGGCCCACATTGGCCAGCCTTTCTCTGGCACAGCATGGGATTCAGGGGGACATTCTCGAGGCACGAGAGCCAGCTTCTCTGTGGAGGTAGAGATAGGGAGTTATGGGAGAACGCGTGGGTCTCTGTAATGCAGTAGTTCATTGTTAAGGTGCCAGGCTTTGCAGTCATGGGACCTGGGTTCAGATCCTGATTCTCCCTGGCCGTGTGCAGGCTCAGCACCTTTCTAGACAGGAGGGTCACAGACAAGGTGAACCCTGACACCTGAAGCACCATGCTTGTGATAGCAACTTGATGCTTGGCGGTAGGCACAGCGGGGTCCCAGGGCAGGACTGAGGGAAGGAGAGGGGTTCTGACTGAGGTATGTCATGGGTACACAGTTGAGTTTCAGAGCTAGAGCAGGTGCCAGGCTCTTGAAAGGGCTATAGGCAGTGTGGAGCCCTCCCATCCCTTTCCTTTCCTCCCACAGATGGAGAAGATGAATCTACAGCTTCCTGACCCCTCTCCGGACTCAGGCTCTGCCCACTCTGCCAGTAACCAAGGAGACCTGCCCAGAACAGGTCTCCAGTGTGTGACAGTCAGGACATTACAACATAGAGCTAAGCCATGGACACTTCCTGTCTGGTGCTAACAGCAGTGGGAAAGCCACGCCTCTGGCCCCTGGCTCCTTTTCCGAGTGTCAGCTGTGCAGGCCCAGACCCTAGGCTTGTGGCCAAATAAATAACTTATATTTTGTGTTCATGTTGCAGCTTCTTGTCCTAGAATCCCCACGCTCAGTCAGGGACTCCCAAGAAAGTTCATCCAGCCCCTCCCCCGCACTGTCGATGCAGACCGTGCTGATCAGGAAACTGCCCTTTGCTGCTTCACAGTAAGGGAGAAAGTGGCCAGTGGAAAGGCTAAAACTGAGCTGTCCATGGTCATCCTGCCACTTGCCTGCTTGCACAAACTAAAAAGAAAGCACATCCAGCAACCCTGTTCTCAGCCTGCTCAGGAGGACTCTGGTATTGACAGTCTCGCCAGTGTCTCTCCTGGCATACTGTCTAAGGCCCTGCCAGGTCTCCAGCACTGCACCAGCCCCTCAGGCTAGAGAGGAAGGCCAGGGCCATCACAGAGGATGGCCAGCAGGGAGGCAGTTGATGTGGGACAGCTCTAGATGACGTGGGCACAGTGTCATGAGTGACTGCTCTCAGAGAACCTTGAAAGAATGAAAGCTATCCCAGTCTTTCAGGCCTTGGCTGAGACCTTTGCCCTGTGAGACCCTACTGTCGTTTTCTCTCAGCACTGTCTCTTCATGGCCCCCAGTCACCTGTGGAGAGGCTTTGGGTCTGCCTGGTAATAGATCCTTATGCTTCCTCCCTCCGATAGGGGCTTCTACATTTTGCACATCACCCAGCTGATATTCAGCCTCCCCTCTCACATCAGAATAGGGCTGCATGAGAGGCACAGGAACCACCAGTTAAGATTTGTCTGGTGTCAGGCACATGCGTGTCACAGTGATCCTGCACCTGTGCCCAGATGACCTTACATTAGTATTAGCTACCTGAGCCCCAGGAGACAATGACCTTGTACTTCATAAGGGAAGGATTCATAAGCTAGAATTCAGCCAGAGCATTCCCTTAAAGCTGGGCATTTAGTGTGGAGTGTCAGCCTGTCACCCAGCCATCCTGACTCTCAGTCTCCCTGCTGGACTGCTGGCTCCGACAAGCCCGTGCTCTGGCCCAGCTTAGGCCTAGGCAACGGGAAGCAGAGTTTCAGGGTGCTGCTGTATGGGCCTTCAGTTCTTTAATGGGGGGACCTGGAACCAGCCCAAGTCAGAGGGAGGAGGGTGCCTAGCAGCTGTTGGGCAGTGACTGAGCCTGGCCCAGCCCAAGATGTCACTAGGTGAATGGGGCTCTTGTCTGTCCATGGCCCTTACCCAGGGGTGAGGTTCCAATATATCTGCCCCAGGCCCTAGGCTGGTGGATAACTAGTGGTTCTTTGGCTTGGTGCTTGATAGTACAGTACATCTCATGGCTCTGGTCCTTGAGGACCCAGAGCCAAGGCAGACGGTAGGCAGAGATAGCCTCGGCCCACACCCCTTAATATGGATATAGGTATTCCAGATCCTCCAGCCTCCGCATCTCCTCCATCGTCATGGACACGGTTCTCCGCTGAGGTTGCCTGCGCTGCACGGTGACCTGGATGGGATTGTTCTCAGGGAAGCTGTTAAAGTCAGTAGACACGGTTGCAAACTGAAATAAAACAAACATGTTCAGGATGCCTTCCCTTGGCTGTCTCAGCTCCATCATCCTTGCTGCCAAGTGAGATCTTAGCCCCATGCCATGGTCACTCTGGGGTCCTCTCTACCCTAACCCTTTGACAACTAACTAAAAGCTGTTCCCTACAGTCTTTTCCATTTTCCCTTTGCACTTCTTGGTTCACTCACAATAACTGGGATTAAGGAATATGAGAACTCATGGCATTGAAGAACGAACTCAATGCTATCATAATTATCAGTTTGCATTTCTAATGGGCCCTGAACAGCTTAACCCATAAACCTTTTAGGGAACAGCAGTCTGGAATCAGTGTGTGTTGGCCCAGGCATAAGGCAGGCAAGCAAGGACATGAGGCTTGAGGGGGGCTTCCTGCCCATCATCACCTCTTCTACTTTGTTACCCATCTGGGCCAATGGTTCTGACCTTCAGCTTGCTATCTCTGGATCCTTCCCTCCCTAGTCCCACGCCTTTCTGCTTCCAGGCCTTACCTTATAGGGCTTGCACCACTTCCCCACCCCTGCAGTGTTGGCAGCCCGGACAGTGAGACAGTAACTCGTGTTTGACTTCAGCTCCATCAGCTTGACAGTGGTACCCAGGATCTTGTTGAAGATCCAGGGGCGGTTCTTGACCTTAGGCGTATCCTTGTCACCTGGTTTGGTTGCCTCCTGCAGCAGCACCTGGTAGAAACTAACCTGCTGCTTGCCTGCAGGGTAAGTCCAGGAAATCTAAGTGAAGAGAGAACCCAGGCTTCCTCAGGTCTGGCCTGGCCCATGGTGTGTGTGTGGGGGGGGGGGTGTGGGCAGGGAGCATCACAATGACCCATTCCTCTTCCTACTGGAGCTCATGCAGGCAGGTCTAGAGGGAAAGTTACCCACATGCCTTGCAGCACAGGAACAGAGTAGTCAGCTGGAAACTACCTGTGGGAAGCATCTTTCCCAACTATAGAGAGGTCATCACACAGCAACTAATGACAGACTACAAATATGATTCTGCGTCTCCGGGAGTTACCGTAACATTTCCGTTATGTGGGACTAAGTATGTAAGCAATGCATATTGTCAGGCTTCTCTCAAACCCTCTAGCGACGGAGTCTAGGTATTGTCAAGGTAGCCTGTAGGAACATTCCTGTCAAAAGCCCTTGGGACACACAGGCTGTGGCTCGCCCTGGGGACTCTGGTCTACAGTTGCCAGTTCCAGCCGATGCTCATCTGGAAGTAACCTTCCTCCCTGATTTCCTGACAAACTCGATCCGAGTCTCTTCTGCATTGAACAAGGAAGCAATGAGCCCCTCTCATCTCGCAGTCCACAGACACATGCCCTTCTGCTGCCCTTCCTAAACCATGAATGCAGGGGCAATTCCTTCACACTCCACTGATCTTAGTTCAGAGACTACACAGGAAGCCTTTGCCTAGAGGAAAACGTACCACTGCTGTGGAATCGCCAACAGTGTGTTCACAGATGAACGGCGGCTCTGGCACATCCATGACCACAGAAGACTCAGAACGTGTTGAGGAGGTGTCCGTGTCCAGCGCAGGGTTGTCAAGGTCCAACAGGCCCCTGGTGGCCATTTGGGACTTAGACGAGCGGGTGCAGATGGCCAGATTATCCTTTTCTGTTGTATTCTTGGCCAGTGATGACACACTGAGTTTGTTTAGCTCACCCTCCAGGATGCCGGCAAAGAAGCTGCTATTGGGCTGGGTCACGGTCATCTTGATGGGGTTCATCAGAGTGGACGGTATGGGGGACATACTAGTGTCATCTGAACTGTATTCAGACTCTTCTGCTGGCATCTGCATCCTGGAGTGGGAAGGATATGGATGGCAGATGGAGGATGGCAGATGTCACACAGAGCTGCCCCAATGCATCCAGCCTGAGGGACCCTGAACACATGCTCTGGGGGCTCAGTTTACCTGTATCCCCCAACTGTGAGATAGCTTGAAACATGCTCACCAGCAGCAGGGCCTCACAGGGTGGTCAGTAAGACCACACATTCTTGCCTCCCGGTCCCCAGTGGGGACGGGAGCTGCATTTTAAATAAGATCTTCAGATGTTTCTGATTTTTAGTAACTGCTAAAACTGAATCCTCCCACCAAAATGGGGTGCAAGTGTCCCAGAAAATGACTGCAGCCAACTGACCAGACTGAAGGGAAATGTCTAATAAGAAAGCAGTAAATCAGGTAATTTCTTTGCTAATACTTCTTTACTATGACTTCACATTTAATGTAATTTTATTTACTTACATTTTAATGACATCTAACACTATTAATTATGAAGCATGTGAAATTAATAGTCTGTACTATGTGCAATACATATATTGGAGAGATTCTCCTGTTCCCCTGGGTATGGTGGCACAAACACACTTGTAATTCTAGCACCCCAGAGGCTGAGGCAGGAGGATCAAATGTCCCAAGCCAGTCTGGGCTATATATTGAGACCCTTGACTCAAAATAAGTAAAAAGCAAAGCAAACAAACAAAAATTCTTGTTCCCCTGTGATGCTTTGAGTGATAATCCCCCATAGGCTCATATATTTGAATGCTTGGTCCCTAGTTAGTAAAACTGTTAGGGAAGGATTAGGAGGTGTGGCCTTGTTGAAGGAGGTGTGGTTTTGTTGAAGGAGATGTGTGGGTGGAGTTTGAGATTTCAAAGGCTAGCACTAGCCCCCCACCCCCACTCCACCCCATCACCAGTCTGTAACTTTGGGATCAGATATAAGATCTCAGATATTTCTCCAGCACCACAGGGGCCTGCCTGCCACCATGCTTCCCGCCATGATGATAGTGGACCACCCTCTGACTCTGTAAACAAGCTCACAATGAAATGCGTCCTTCTGTCTGGTGCCTTGGTCATGGTACCTCCTCGAAGCAATAGGACAATAGCTAAAACATCACCCACTTTTACGTGTTTTGTTTTGTTTTTAATCGGGGAATTTTAGACACACATCAAGACTAACATGTTACACTTTCAGAAATTAAGACATTGGCATTGCTAAGAACCACTGGATGCCTCTCCTCTCAAACTACTTATCCCATAGCTCATGCAGCCAGGAGAGCACTTTTTTTTTTAACCTGTTTATTATTCACTATGTGTGGTCTTAGGCTTGAGGCAAGACCTATTACTTCGCATGTTTTGCCCGTCTCTAGACTCTAAATAAAAGGTATCCAGCAATGCCTATCCAAAACCTGGCTTTTGCTCCATGTCGTGCTTTGATGTTGGGGTTGACACGTGCAGCAGAGGCTTCGGCCATTTTGTCTGTGTGTGTGTGTGTGTGTGTGTGTGTGTGTGTGACATGAATATTTGTTTTTTTAATTTATGTGTCTTGGCACTTTACCTACATGTGCATATGTACACCACAGGCATACAGAGGCCAGACGAGGACATTGGATCCACAGTTATAAAGAGTTCTGACACCATGGGGATGCTGGGAACCCAACCTTGGTCCTCTGGAAGATCAGTCAATGCTCTTAAGTCTGAACCATCTCTACAGTCCCTGCGTGGAAATGTGTATTTGTTTCTACTCTTTGCTATTACAAAGGAAATGCATGGTCCTGCATTCTCTTGGTGAGAAATGTAACAATTCAAAAGAAAAAAGAAAAACCAATAGCTTTCAAATTCTTAAAAACAAGTTTGATCAACACATACCTATCACTAAAACTAAACCTCACAGATGGATTGAACAGGCCTGTGATGTGCTCCGTGGCTTCCGAGTCTGTGTTGTTATTATTTTCAGTTTGGTTTCTACCAGCTGAGGTTTCCTGGCATGTAAACAGGTCCCACTCTACCTTTCTACCTTAGTCTACACCAGCTTCTAACTTCCTGTTTGCTTCACAGGCCATATGCCCTCCCTCGGCTCTACCCCACAAACTCCTGAGACGGCTGGTGAGGCTAGTACACTTACCCCTCAGCCCACATTGGTGCTTGAACGACAGTTGAAACAGATGTTCTTTAAGTCGTGTATTTGTAAGTTGAAGTGTCAGGATTCTGACATTGCTTATTCAGACTGTCCTAGGAATCTCTATTTCAGAGTCACCTACTGGAGCGGGGTAGAGGTGGCACACGCCTTTACCAGCACTCAAAGGCAGAGGCAGGCAGATCTCTGAGTTAGAGGCCAGCCTGGTCTACAGAGCAAGGACATCCAGGGTTACACAGAAAAACCCTGTCTCAAAAATACAATCAACCAACACAACACGAACAAAAACAAAATAAACTCCACTACTGAAAAAGCTAGTACTAAAGTGGGCAGAGAAGGCCACTGTACCCTGGACCGCCTGTGTAACATGACTCTTCCCTGATTTCCACAGCAGCCCTGCTGGATGGGTGTTAGCCCTTGAACGTGGCTGAGGCTATTTATCTAAGTGTTAGAACTTGGATTTGAACTCAGGACTCCTTGTCTGAGATTCACCCCCTCTTTCCACCCTCCACCCCATAGTAGATCATGAAGTTTCCTACAAACAATGGTTATCTTGGGCTGGAGAGGTGACTCAGCAGTTAAGAGCACTGACTGCTAGTCCAGAGGTCCTGGGTTCAATTCCCAGCAACCACATGGTGTAATGAGGTCCAATGACCTTTTCTGGTGTGTCTGAAGACAACCACAGTGTGTGTGTGTGTGTGTGTGTGTGTGTGTGTGTGTGTGTGTGTGTGTGATCTTAAAAAAAATGGTTATTTTAGCCAGATCACAATGGTGACCTAGAATGGACACATTCCTCTCTAACCAGGACACAGTCTGTGGATCCCAGTGAAAATTAAAGATTGGGGGCTGGAGAGATGGCTCAGTGGTTAAGAGCACCGACTGCTCTTCCTGAGATCCTGAGTTCAAAAAAAATCTCAGCAACCACATGGTGGCTCACAACCATCTGTAATGAGATCTGATGCCCTCTTCTGGTGTGTCTGAAGACAGCTACCTTGTACTCATATACAATAAAATAAAATCTTAAAAAATAAATTTATAAAAAAAGAAAATTAAAGATTAAAGTATGGACCTTTTTAAAAAAGAAATTATAATGGGGGCTGAAGTGATAGCTCAGCCCTTAAGTCATCAGTGCTCTTCCAGAGGACCTGGGTTTTATTCCCAGCACCTACATGGCAGCTCATGCCTGTCAGTATCCAACACCCTCACACAGACATGGACGCAGGCAAAACACCAATGCACATGAAATAAAAATAAAAATTAAAAAAAAATTATAAAAGATTTCATGTGCTCGCTTCGGCAGCACATATACTAACATTGGAACTGGAACGATACAGAGAAGATTAGCATGGCTCCTGCGCAAGGATGACACGAAAATTCGTGAAGCTTCCATATTTTTTGAATAGCCTAGTAGGGGCATCGGTGGAAGGGGAAGCCCTTGGTCCTGCCACAGCTGGACCTCCCAGTGTCTGGGATTGTTGGGGGGGCGGAACTGGGGGGAGGATGGGGAGGGGAACACCCGTATAGAAGGGGAGAGGGAGGGGCTAGGGGGATGTTGGCCTGGAAACCGGGAAAGGGAATAACATTTGAAATGTAAATAAGAAATACTCAAGTTAATAAAGATGGAAGGAAAAAAAAGATTTTATGCCTGGGGCTAGAGAGGTGGCTCAGTGGTTGAGAGCACTGACTGCTCTTGTAGGGGATCTGAGTTCAATTCCCAGCAACCACATAGTAGCTCAAGACAGTGATAACAGAACATTCTAAGCCGGGGGCTCATTCACGGGTCACTTCAATGAGACTGCACTATTTCTTCAGTGATCACCAGGTACACCCTTTCCCTGGAGCTCTTCCTCTAAGAAGTCTCCCTTTTCTGCATCTTGTCCCAAGCTATCCCAAGCCTTTGGTTTCTCAAGGTGCCCTGTGATGGCATTTACCAGGCAGTAATCTATCTCCTTCTTTATTGCCTGATGTCCCCTACTACCACCGCTGCCACCAGTCCTGACGTCTCTTTGGAGGCAGGGACTATGCTTCCCAGCTCTGCATCCCCCAACTTGATGCTGGGTCATATTTCTCATGGGGAAGAAAAGAGTTTTGTGGTATGAAGTAGAGAAAATTCAGACTCCCTTAGCAGACCACTGAACCTCAGCTGGGAGGCAGGCGGGGCATTAAAGTGAGAGAAAAGAAGGCAACAAGGCAGGGATGGCATAGGATGGCAAGCAGAACAAGATGCACCCTCTGACTAGTCCAGAAAGGTCTCCTAGGATGGGGAACCCACATGCTCTCAAAACTGATGTGGGGCTCAGGGCAGGTGCATGGGGAACCTCCTGATACGTTCTTGCCTGAGGGACCTGCCACAGTAGGCTGCAAAGTGTCTGTCTCCAGCCTTAGAAAAGAGGACCCCAGATTGTGTCTTACATGACATCGGTGTTTTCTTCCTCTGAGTAGTTGGCCAAGCTGCGTCGTGAGGGAAGCAGGAGGCCTTTGGTAGCCATGGACCGGTTAATAAACTTCGGGTTTGGGCAGGGCTTCGGCAATTGGTCGATCACATTCATAACATTGAGGGCTTCTTTCTTTGGTACAGCCTCCTCCCCACCCCCCACTTTACAGAATACCGTTGCCATCTGGTGTGGGTGGGGTGCAGGGTTGCCACCTGCAGGACAACCAGCTGGCAGGAAGCAGAGAAAACTGAGGCAAAGGTCCCACCTTCATTTGAGTGGGATAGGGTTGCTGAGCTCTGACTTCACAATCATCACAGAGTGTAACAATTAGGGGCCGGCCTCCCCCTGGCATGAGGTTTGCTGTGCAGCTGGACAGACCAAAAGCCTGGGTTAAGGGTTGGGTTCAGCCAAGAAACAGACTTGATGGCCCCTTCCAGCACAAATGGCCTCCTCTAGGCCACATCTGTGGCCACAGCTACTTGGTCATCTTCTGAAGACTTCAAAAGGCTCAAGGCCTGTGCCCCCTTAGAGCTGTCCAGGAAGGGGTAGCAGACTAGTGAAAAAAGCCAGCACCACTTGGCCTGAGCCAACACAGACTTTGAAAAGGAAGCCTTTGCCTGTTGATGTTTCTAAGGGTCTTTATCCTGGCATCTAAGCAGCAGACCCTACACTGCAGCCAGGAACAGGCACGGTAAAAGCTCAGAGTAGCTGGTTTGGGGAGCTAGGGTTCCAAACACCTTGAAAGATTGAGAAACAATGGTGAACATGGGGGGATATTTCTAAAAATGAGCCATACATCTCTGCTAGAAGAGTACAGGTTTTAGAAAGCACACCCACAACTTCCGAGGATGGAGAAAGTTGAATAACACAGGCTTTGCAGCTGGATGTGGACTGGAGATTCAGTTCTGTGCTTCCTAGCTGTGTAACTCATACAATAACAATCTTACTGAGCCGCAAAATACAAAGTACAGACAGAAATAGAACCTCACTCGTGGGTTCGCAAAACTTTATTTCTTCCACTAGATGTGGTAAAAAAAAATTCAAAATAGTAAACTATATTTAATATATTTTATATACTCAAGCATTCCCCTACTCCCATTAAAACCTTTGGGAAATATGGGGCTAGAGAAATGGTTAAGTGGTTAAGAGCACAGACTGCTCTTCCAGAAGACCAGCACCCATATGGTGGCTTACAACCGTCTGTAATTCCAGTCCAGGGGAATCTGACCCCCTCTTCTGGCTGCCTTGGGCACCAGGGTTGCAAGGAGTGTATAGACATCACTCAGGCACAACATCTACATACATAAGATAAAACAATAAATTTGGAAAATACAGAGGTACAGGTGCTCGCTGGATCTCATCTCGATCATACAATCTGTAATCTGAATTGGTTCCTTTTCATTGACTCCCTAACATGAATGCCACTAGAAGTCAGGGTTGCTTCCCTCAATAAGTATTGAATTAGTAGAGTGAGAGTGTCCCCTAACTTTGCAAATAGAGGCTGTTACACAAGAGACACTCATTGGAAGGGTGTGTATGTGTGTGTGTATCTGTGTCTGTGTCTATGCGTGTGCGTGTGTGTGTGTGTGTGTGTGTGTGTGTGTGTGTGTGTGTGTTAGCATGTGTGTTAGCAGTGAGTGACCAGCGCAGCTCTGCAGCTTGCATGGGGCTGCCGCGTTTGCCCTCGTGGTCAGCAGATGGCGCTGCAGGCCTGGCCCACAAAAGACGCTCCAGACGCGGAACCCGGAAGCCTCGGCCGGGAGGGGGCGGGCCCAGGGCGCCGGAGTCCGAGGAGTTGGAAAGGGTTCCTGTCCCTCACCACGACCTGCATCCTTTTCCCGCCCCCTCGTCCCTCGCTAGCACGGGAGGACCTTTTCCTTAAGTGGAACTGAGGAATGCCTAGAGTGGGGGACTCGGCGGGCGCCCACGTGACAGACAGCCCCCAGGGCGTCCTGGGTTTGCAGGGAATATGGGCATGCTCAGGGCAGGGCTGTGCCCGGGCCTCACCGAGGAGATCGTCCAGCTTCTGAGGGGCCGAAAGATCAAAACAGGTGACCTCATGGGCACAACCCCGGGGGTCTCGATACACGTATGGGGCTTTTTGCTCTAACCGGAGGGTTACTGGGGAAGCTGCTTCGCGGGAGCCGAGGTAGAGGATTTTACTGAGTGCTGGGCCCCTTGCCGGGTCCTGCATTAGGGCCTGCGTGCAGATTGGAAGTAGAATAAGACCTTAATCCCATTTCATAACTGAGGAAAAGGCAAGCAAGGCAAGGCTAAGCCATTCCGGTTGCGAATCAGTTGCACTTGCTGCTCTCTTTCCAGTGGCAGACCTGGCAGCTGCTGACTTGGAGGAGGTAGCCCAGAAGTGTGGTCTGTCCTACAAGGTGAGCTCGCGATTGGCAAACTCCACTCCAACCGGTCTTCCAGAGCTGCTCCCCACTCTGCAGGATCGGAGTTCCTAGGAATTGTTAAAGGGGGGTGTGTGTGACTCTAGACCTGAAGTGCTCTGCGGAGCAGCTGCTCTTAGGGGCAGTCTGATCGATCTGGAACCTGAGTGTCCGCCCTATTGGCAGGCCCTGGTTGCCCTGAGGAGAGTGTTGCTGGCGCAGTTCTCGGCTTTCCCCTTAAATGGTGCAGATCTCTATGAGGAACTGAAGACTTCCACTGCCATCCTGTCCACCGGCATCGGAAGGTTTGTATGCGAACCTGGACAAGGTGAAAGCAGAGCCTCGTGCTGAGGCTACAGAGGACGGGGCCAGTGAGGGCCACCTGGAGCTGTAGAGGAATCTGCAGGCATGCAGACTCCTGAGGTTTTTTTCCTTAAGAGTAAAACTATAGGGCTTCTATTCTTTTTTTTTTTTTTTTTTTTTTAAGATTTTATTTATTTCGTGTATGTGAGTACACTGTTGCTGTCTTCAGACACACCAGAAGAGGGCATCAGATCACTCTATAGATGGTAGTGAGCCACCATGTGGTTGCTGGGAATTGAACTCAGGACCTCTGGAAAAGCAGACAGTGCTCTTAACCTCTGAGCCATCTCTCCAGCCCAACTATAGAGTTTCTTAGCCTCAACACTATTGATACTTGAGGGGCAACTAATTATTTGCTGAGATAGAGCGTCCTGTGCATTGAGAGACATTTAGCAGCATCCCTACTCTCTAGGCACCAGATGGCAAGATGCCCCCAGTTACAACAATCAAAAACTGTCTCCAGATGTGACTCAGTATCTCCTACAAGCTAACTTTCCCCAGGGAAAAGCCACTGTCCTATAACAAAAGATGTCATTAATATCCCATTATTCAGTAGAGCCCGTGATAAAGAGCCCAGAATAAAGCAAGTGAGACCTGGGCAGAATTGAGTTCCTGGGAGTTAGCACTTTTGCGCTGACCCTAGGCCAGTGGTTTTCAACCTTCCTAATGCTGTGACCCTGTAATCCAGTTCCTCATGTTGTGATGACCCCCAACCATAAAATTATTGCCTTGCTACTTCCTAACTGTAATTTTTGCTACTGTTGTAAATCATAGTGTAAATATCTAATAAGCAAGATCTGCCACCCCTGTGAAAGGGTTGAACAATCCTCAAAGGGATTGTGACCCACTGGTTGAGAAACTGCCACCCTAGGTTATGGATGTTAGAAATGATTGACCTCCCTTGTGGTTAGCCTAAGAAAGGGGCCAGGAGAGGTGAGCCCAGGGTTATCTAATCCAGAACCTTGTTGCCTTTGCCATATGAGGCAGCAGTGGGGAATGGGTATGGCTCTCTGAAATGAGCAGTTACATTGTGCCCTGTTGTTCCGGTTGGGAAAGAGTTGGAAGACAACTGGCATTTTCTGGCCAAGCGTGTCTGACCTCTCTCCCTGCCTGTTTGTGCAGAGTTTGATGAATAACACTGCCATCACAAAGGTCTTCGGATTGGTCTGGCCCTTGTTTCCATAACACATTCTCTTGGCAAGGTCCGCACAGTCTGGTGCTTGCTTTCATTGGTTGGGGGTCTGTGTTTGTAATCCATCAAGCGTTGGCTGAGTGCCTACTGGGTGCCAGACACATGCAGATGCTCTTTGTAGGAGTGGGGCTCAGTGTCTTACCTTAATTCCAGCGGACTGTTCTGAGGTCTACTTGGAGGTGAGAGGCCACTGTGAAAGCATTTGTAAGCTATGGGGCATGGCTGTGCAGGACACAGGAGAGGCCAAGCAGGGATCTGGTGCTGCTGGTTTGGGGTGTGTAAGTCTGATCCAGGGTTTGTAACCGTGGAAGATATGTTGAAGGAGAGACGTGAGAAGAGACTTACTGTGAGATCGGGTGTAGATTTGAAGAGTCAAAGGTGGTGGTTTGCTGGGATGGAGAGTTGGTTCAGTGGTTAAGAGCACTGACTGCTTTGCCAGAATTTCCTGAGTTCAATTCCCAGCAAACGCATGATGGTGGCTCACAACCATCTGTAATGAGATCCAATACCCTCTTCTGGTATGTCTGAAGAGAATGACACTGTGTTCACATACATATGTAAATAAATCTTTTTTTTTTTAAAGGTGGTTTGCTAGATTTTAGACTTTGCTCCAGTGTGTTGTGCCTACCTAGTAGATGTAACTCTGAAGCTTTGGAGGCTGTAGGCCAAGTTAGTGAAACTTGCGATTAGCACGCATTAGACCTATTAAACAGGGTCCTGTGTTGTGGGCTTTCTTGGAGTGCTGAGGTGAAGTGTAAATCTTTGCAGGGTGGTCGAGCACACGGGGAGGGGGGATGCGGTAGATGGGGTGTGGGGCGGGGGATCCATCTCTGTTGGAAGAAGGTTTTTAGGAAACATGGGGCGAGGTGTCTGAATGAGTGACTGAAGAATAGCTGATGGGAAATTTAGTGGGAAAGGTGGGGAGAAGTCCCAGAGACCTCTGCCTTCTAGGCAGTCCTGTCGTGGTAGGGGCTCAGCTCCGGAAGCAGGAGGAGGAGTCAGGGGTGGAAATGCTAGTGAAAGTCCTTTAGGAGGCAGTTTTGGAAGTGCTTTATGGAGGCGGGGCTTCAGCCCAGTGCCCTCAGCCCAGTATGCAGCTGATTTTTTTATTTTTTATTTTTTTAAGATTTTATTTTTGCTGGGCATGATCCCAGCACTTGGAAGGCAGAGGGAGACAGATCTCTACGAGTTCAAGGCCAACCTGGTATTAGGAACCAAATTGAAGTCTTCTTCAAGAGTAGCAAGTAGTCTTAGCTGCTGAAGCCATCTCCAGCCCCACCCCCTGTGTGATGGGTTCTCTGTTTTTGCTTTGTTTTTTTTCCAAGGCAGAGTATCTCTGTGTAGCCCTGGCTGTCCTGGAACTCACTTTGTAGACTAGGCTGGCCTCAAACTCAGAGATCTGCCTGCTTCTGCCTCTGCCTCTGCCTCTACCCCTGCCCCTGCCCCTGCCTCTGCCCCTACACCCCCCCCCCCCCAGGCTGGCCTCAAACTCAGAGATCTGCCTGCCTCTGCCCCTGCCCCTGCCTCTGCCTCTGCCCCTGCCCCCCCTCCCCCAGGCTGGCCTCAAACTCAGAGATCTGCCTGCCTCTGCCTCTGCCCCTGCCCCTGCCCCTGCCTCTGCCCCTGCCCCCCCCCCACCCCAGGCTGGCCTCAAACTCAGAGATCTGCCTGCCTCTGCCTCTGCCCCTGCCCCTGCCCCTGTCTCTGCCTCTGCACCCCCCCCCCCCCCAGTGCTAGAATTAAAGGTGTGCACCACTACAACCTGTCATGTGATGGGTTCTTAACTGGAGTCAAAACCAGTGTTTCATTCTTCCCCATGACTATTTGCAAAGTGTAAAAAAAAAAAAAAAGAAATAGTCACTCTTGAGTCCTGCCAATAGAACTTTTATTTAATCCAGCAAGGACAGTGTTTTCCAAATTTGTCTGCAGACCTGAGTCACCGAGGAGGGGATACAAGCAGTCTTTTGATGTTTTTTTGATGCTCCTGGTGACTCCAGACAATTACTGATAGAGGCTACTTTTTGAAAACTCCTCTGGAAGCTGGGTGCAGGGCTGTGTGCCTAGTCCCGGCTGCTAAGAGGCTGAGATAGGAAGATTATCTGATGCCAGGAGTTCAAGGTTAGCCTGAGTTAAGACCCCATGTCCCTCTGTCTTTCTCTCTGTGTGCATATGTATCTGTTCATGTACATGTAGACATGGATGTCAAATGACAGCAGATGTTATTCCTTAGGGACCATGTTTATTTATAGTTCTTATTTTCATGTGTTTGAGTATTTTGGCTGTGTGTCTATCTGCGTGCCACATTCATTCCCAGTGCCCTTGAAAGTCAGAAGAGGGTATCAGACGTTGTCATTGCCCCCCCCCCCCCATAACTGGAGCTACAGAGGGTTATTAACTGCAATGTTGAGTGCTGGGAATTGAACCCTGGTCCTCTGTAAGAGCAGGGTGAGTGCTCTTAACCCCTGAACCATCTGTCTAGCCTTCATACTTTGTTTTTGATGCAGGGCCTGGGACTAGTTAAATAGCTTAGGTTCTCTGGCCAGTGAGCCTCAGGGAATCCCCTGCCTCAGCATTCCCACCACTGGGATCATAAATGCACACCACTGCCTTTAATCCCAGCAGTGCCGAGGCCAAGGCAGGCAGATCTCTGAGTGTGAGGCCAGCCTGGTCTACAGAGTGAGTTCCAGGACAACCCTATCCCAAAAGATCAAAAAATAAAATAGAATAAAATTAAAAAAAATAAATAAAAAGATAAGTGTACACCACCACAGCTGGCTTCTTTTCCTTTTAAATTTTATTTTAATTAGCATGAATATGTACCTGTGTGTGCACATGTATGCAGGGGCCTGTAGAGACTAGAGGTAGCAGATACCCTGGGTAGTGGTGAGCCAACTGCTCAGCCACCTCTCCAGCCAGCCACTCACACTCAGCTTTTTATGTAGGTTCTGGGGATCAAGCTAAGGTTCCCCATGCTTGCTAGACAAGCGCTGTTATTGACTGAGCCATTACGTCAGAGCAGAATCTCTGACCGTGTTGCTGATGCAGTTGCTCTGGCCCCACCTTGAGAGAACAGGCTGAGAGGAGCTGCTGTGATGGAACTGGGCTTCCCGTGTCTCCAGGAGAATGGGATTCAGGAGAAGCTGAGGCTGGAGACTTACTAAGTAGATGCTTATTAAACAGACACAGAGTATACCATGTTCGAAGAAGCCACAGGGCGGTTGGTATATGAACCGGAGCGTGTTGACTGGCAGGAACCTGTGACTGCTGTGTTAGAATAGGTAGAGTAGTGACTGACTGCTGCTTGTCATATGCTGATAGGTTATAGTTGGCCATCAGGGACCTCTTCAGAGGCCCACAGTCCATGATTGGTAATGCCGAGTCAGAGAGAGGCATGGTCAGGCATTGGTCCAGGCTGCAACAGAAATTCAGTTCCTGTCCTCTGGAGCATGGAGGGCAGTGACCTGCTTCATGGTGGTTCAGGGGCAGAACTGGGGTTAGGAAGTGGGCATGCTTTGAGGTTCATCTCAAAGCTTCCACAGCTAGGGTTTTGACAGTCAAAGCACTGGTCCTTCTCTTCAGTAACATTTCCTGGCTGCCTTCAGGGGATTTTCAGCTTTGTGCTAATACTGGAGATGATATAACAGGGGTAAAGGCCCCAGAGTGTTCCTACCAGATGAGGGAGGCAGACAAACACAAGCAAATAAAAAATAATTACAAACTCCCAGAACTAATAAACGAGTTTAGCAAGGTCTGGGAATACAAGATCAACACATAAAAATCAATTGCATTTCTTTGAATTCACGATGAACACGTGAAAACTGAAATTAAAAAGGCAGCACCATTTGCTGCTGCGTCTAAGAAAGTGAAATATTCGGGTCTAAACCGACAAAGCCCGTGTAGAATTTGTGTGCTGTAAATTAGAAATGCTGATGACGACGATCAAAGGTGACCCAGATAAATGCAGAGACGGTCTGGTCTGTGTTCATGGATTACAAGACTCTACATTAGTGAGTGCCAACTTTCCCCAGCCTCTTTCTCTTTTCTTCCTTGACACTAGAGGCTGAACTCTGGGCTTTGCTTATGCTAAGCAAGCACTCCACCATCACCTTTAAGCTGTTTCTCCAAAAAAAACAAAAAACAAAAAAACAAAACCAACACACACATACACACACACACACACACACACACACACACACACACACACACACACACATATATGGATGAAGTGGAGTTACGGAGGGAGGTAGATGGTCACGCATTGGTATAGCTTGTAGCACAAAATTCAGACCTGGTCCTGTGCAGATCATGCATGCATGCATGCATGCATACATACATACATACATGCATGCATGCATACATACATACATACATGCATACATACGTATTGGTTTTTTGTTCGTTTGTTTATTGGAGCCAGGGTCTCATGTCGCTGTTGACCTCACCTCCCTGATGGCGGGATCAAAGGCATATGACACCCTGCCTGGTTTACTTCCCTACTTTATCTTCATGTTGAATGAAGTTTCTTCTCTCTTCTCTCTGACCACCCCCATCCTCTCCTCTTCTGCTGTCAGCCTGGACAAACTACTTGATGCTGGCCTCTATACTGGGGAGCTGACTGAAATTGTGGGTGGCCCAGGTAGTGGCAAAACTCAGGTACTCATGGGTCCAAGGGGGGGAGTGTTGGGGGGGTGGGTGCATTGTCCTGGATTCCTTGGGGAGGGGGAGGGTTGGGAGAGGTGGGTGTATTGTCCTGAATTCCTTGGGGTTGGGAGAGGTGGTACATTGTCCTGGATTCCTTGGAAGGGGGAAGGGTTGGGGGAAGGGGGTGGATTGTTCTGGATTCCTGGGGGGGGGGGTACTTGCAGGTGTCCTTGCCTGTTTTGAGGTCAGAACAGACCAGATGGGTGCTGAGAATGGGTATGGCCTTGGCAAGTGTATGTTGTTGGAATCTGGGCAGGATGTGATGGGGAGCTGCCTAGTGGCCCTCCCTCTTCTCCAGCGCCCCATCTTGTCTCTGAAGGTGTGTCTCTGTGTGGCTGCAAATGTGGCCCACAGCCTGCAACAGAATGTACTGTATGTGGATTCCAATGGAGGAATGACAGCGTCCCGCCTCCTCCAGCTACTACAAGCTAGAACCCAAGATGAGGAGAAACAGGTAGGGGGCAGGGTGGCTGGGGTCCTAAAAATCCTGGTGCTAGGAGACCTCATGACCCTGTACATTGTACGGGGGACCCTGTACACTGCCTGGGTCTCATTTTCGCTTTGAACCTGGAGGTTTTCTGCATTCTTAAAGCTGCTCATGTTAATGTCACCATCCCAGCCTGGCTGCCACCCACACTGACTCTCCAGGGACTTTAAGGCCTTGCGTACCTTAAATCAGAGCAAGCAAACACCTAGCATCTGTGTTTCCAGCCCATTTCTTGGGCATGGCAGGCATCACTAATCAATCATATCCATCCTTCCTGCTGAATTCCGAGTGTCTTACAGCTCAGCACCCAGGTAGTCACCACTGTGAGATCCAGCCCATTAGGCAAAATCCATTTGCCATTCTGGATGCCAGCACTGTGTCTAAGTGCCTCTTTGTCCTTTCAGCTTTATGATTACTCTTTATGGTTTTCCGGGATTCCCCTCTCCAAGTTCCTGCTTCTCTCTCTCACCCCTCAGGCAAGTGCTCTCCAGAGGATACAGGTGGTGCATTCATTTGACATCTTCCAGATGTTAGACATGCTGCAGGACCTTAGGGGCACCATGGCCCAGCAGGTGAGCTTGCTGATCTGCCTGTTTCTGCTCTACCCAGATAGCCAGGTGTCGCCTGTATGGGGCAGGTGTCTAACCACAGACTATATTTGGCGTGCATGTGTCCACTGAGAGTAACATCTCCAGCGGTGTTTGCACATGCACACCCTTAACCCCTAGAGGGAATTCCTTGGCACTTAATTCATGTGCTTCCTTGTTACAGCCTCACCAGCCCTGGACAGCAGTGAGCTTCTCAAGTCCAGGGTTATGTTGTCTTCACTTTTACTCACTGAAATCAACTAGAAAAACTTTTGTGCTAGGTGTCGGGTCGAATGACTTTAATCTCAGTGCCCAAGGAGGTAGAGGCAGGTCTCTGTGAGTTCGAGGCCAGCCTGGTCTACAGAGTGAGTTCCAGGGCAGCCAAGGACTACATGGAGAAACCCAGTCTCAAAACCAACCAAACTAACCAACCAAAAAAACCTCACAAACATTGTGTGTGTGTGTGTGTGTGTGTGTGTGTGTGTGTGAGAGAGAGAGAGAGAGAGAGAGAGAGAGAGAGAGAGAGAGAGAGAGAGAGATGGGGGTCTCACTATGTAGCTCTGGCTGGTTGGGGACTTACAAAGATCTCCCTGCCGTGTCTCCTGAGTGCTGAGATTAAAGGTATATACTTCACCATATCTGACTAGGAGGCTTGACTCCTGAGACAATCTGATTGTCCTTTGTGAGACTGGAGGTTGGCACTGCGTCCAGCGTCTGATTCTCCTGCTCTTCCCCTCAGAATTGGCAAATGGCTGCTGTAGTCCCAAACATTTTGTACACATCCACTTAGATTCCATAGTCAAGCAACTAAGTGATAAATGTTTTTATTTTTTTTAATTATCTCTTCCCTTTTATTAAGAAGAGAAACATACTCTAGGACTGCTAGTAGGCTCCCTCTTCTTACATTCAGTTAGCCAGGTTTCTTTTGTTGTTTGCTTGTTTTTAACTGTAATAATAAGGACCTTTATCCATAGATAAAGGCACTTGCTGCTAATTCTTACAACCCAGGTTTGAGTCCCAGGACCCTCATGGTAGAAGGAAAGAACGGACTTCTTCAGGTTGTCCACAGACTCCAAATGTTGTATCATGAGTGTATGTTCATGTGCACAAACAAACAAACAAACATTTTTTATTATGATGCTAGGGATCTAATCCAGGATATGTGTTAGGCAAATATATACTGAGGTACTCCTCCAGACAAAGTTGGCCAAAAACAAGTCATCTCTATAGGTATCTTGAACCAGGGGCTGGGCTTATCACTGATGTCAGGAGATCTCTACCCAGTACCTGAACATGTTCAGACTAATGTGTAGAAGAAAAAAAGAAGGAGATTTTAAATGGCATTTGGCTGATTTGTTGTTGTTGTTACTATTGTTTGTTTGTTTTTCTTTTTCTTTTTTTTTTTCTTTTTTTCGGAGCTGGAGACCGAACCCAGGGCCTTGCGCTTCCTAGGCAAGCGCTCTACCACTGAGCTAAATCCCCAACCCCCCTGTTTGTTTTTTTAATTTAAAACTTGTTCTAAGGCTTTTAAATTCTATCCTATATGTATGAATGTATATGCCTGGTGCCCTTGGAGGCCAGAAGAGGGCATTTGATTCCACTGGAACTGGAGTGACGGAAGGTTGTGAACTATCGTGTGGGCACTGAAAATCAAACTCAGGTTTTCTCCAAGAGCAGCAAAGGACTTGCTGTGCCATTCAACAGGACACGGGTGATGGGGGCCTAAGCTGGATGGTTTTACCCTCTCCCTTTTCTGCCATCCCAGTAATGGGCGAAGAGTTGGAGGCTGAGTGATTGACACAGTCCCGGGCTGGAATTAAGGCACACAGAATGCAGAACAGAAATGCAAATAGCCAAGGCTCTGGCCAGTGGGCAGTGGAAACCACACAACACGCATAGCAGAGTCAGGATCTGAGAAGTAAGGGAGGGAGTGAAGGGAGCGTGGAAGACAGCATGGATCCAGAGAAGCTGCGACAGTGCTCACGAGTGTGTAGCCTCAGATTAGTGTCTGAGAAATGGCATCGGACTCTTAGAGAAACAGCTGGCTTCATCTGGAGCCATGGTAGCTATGGGCGAGGAGGGCTTAGGAGGCTAGATCTAGGGATGGAAATACGAAGAAGTCTAAAGGCTAAGGGTGTCGCTCAGTGGTAGGATGCTGGCCAGCATGCCCCAGGCCCTGGGCTCCTTCTCGGAGAGCATCAGTCTTCAGCAAAAGCAGCTTGGGAGCTTGAAGTGGAAGTAAGCAGCACTGAGGGGATTCAGAAAAGAAGGGGTTAACAGTACCCTGGGCATGTGGATTCCTGAATGAGTGTTTGTAGTGTCCTGACTTAAACCCTCTCTGTCTACTCAATTTACTGGAGTCTGTTAGACTTATGAATGGGTTGAGGGAGGCCTGCCCGTACAGCTGTATTTGGTTGGAAAAAGTTTATGACCGACTTCTTTTTTTTTAATCTGAAGGTTAACCTTTTGGTTTGGTTGTTTGGTTTGGGGATTTTTTTTTTTTTTTTTTTTTTTTTTTGAGACAGCTTCTTAGTATAGCCCTGGCCATCCTGGAACTCAGATGTGTCTCTGCCTCCCAAGTGCTAGGATTAAAGGCGTGTACCACCATCTCAGTCTAAACTTCAGGCTGTGTTCGAGCATGCGTGTGTGCGTGAGGGGCAGGCCAACTCTCTGATGTTGGTTCTCTCTTTCCACCTTTCCTTGGGTTCTAGGAATCACCCCACATCCTCAACCCCCACCCCAGGTTCTCTGGCCTTGCTGCAATCTACAATCTGCTGAGCCATCCCACTGGCCTCCGCCTTCTAATAGAGGAGCTTGCCCAGGGCAGGCCCTAGAGGTCATTGGTTGGTGATACTTCCTTTTTCCCATTCCTACAGGCGACAGCTTCTTCAGGCACTGTGAAGGTTGTGATTGTGGATTCTGTCACTGCAGTGGTCGCCCCACTTCTGGGAGGTCAGCAGAGGGAAGGTGAGGAACGGGAGGAGAGCCTGGGGACAGGATGGGGCCTTAACCTCCCAGCCCTGTCCCTTGGCCCTCTGCTGTCCCTCCTGTTTGTTCCTTTCCCCAGGCCTGGCCTTGATGATGCAGCTGGCCCGAGAGCTCAAGATCCTGGCTCGGGACCTGGGTGTGGCAGTGGTGGTAATTTCTAGCTCTCTGTTTCTCTTAAAAGTCAGTTTGGAACTTAATAGCCCTTAAGAGGACAGAACACTGAACCCAGGTCAGAAAGGTGTTACTACCTTGCCTTTTGGTGTGTGTGTGTGTGTGTGTGTGTGTGTGTTTACTTGGCTTTTTGAGACAGGGTTTCTTTGTGCAGCTCTGGCTGTCTTGAAACTTGTTCTGTAGACCAGGCTGGTTTGAAACTCAGAAATCCTCCTGCCTCTGACTCCCAAGTGCTGGGATTAAAGGCATGTGCCACTACCAGCTTTGAAAAAAAAAAAGTTTAAAAAGGAAGTTTGGGGGCCCCAACCACTTGTAACTCCAGCTCCAGGAGACCCAGTGCCCTCTTCTTGAGACGGGTCTCTCTACATAACCCTGACTGTCCTAGAACTCCCTCTGTAGACCAGGCTGGCCTTGAACTCACAGAGATTCACCTGTTCCTTCGTCCCGAGTGCTGGAATTAAAGGAGTATAATTATTGTGTCAGGGCTGCCTGTACCTTAGCGTATGTTCTTGACACAATGTCTTACTAGGCTTTCAGGCTGGCCTCAAATCCCTAGACTGCTCCTGAGGGGCTGAGGAGCCAGGACTACAGACACACAATTCCATGTACTTTAAATATCTACCTCGCCCAGTTTTGAGGAAATGTTATACTAATTTGTGCACCTACAAGCAGTGGAAAAGGACCAGGGTCCTGGGCCTCCATCTACTGTCTTCTGGGTGTTTGTGGGTACTTTGGGGGTCAGTCTCTGGCATAGAAAGTATGGAAGGAGCCATAGTTGCTATGCGTTTGGGTGCCTCGGTGGGTAACCTGCTTAAGACTAGTCCCAGGCTGGGACTCCTCATCCAAAACTTTCTCTCTTCCCCATACCCAAACACACTCCAGACCCAAAGGGCTGGCTACACTGTTCTCAGGATGCCAGTGACATGCACAAGTGACATGCACAAGTGACATGCACAATTACAATACTGGCTCTACTTTAGGAAGGAGTAAGTAAAGAAGGTCCCCATGTCCCACACTTGATGTCAGGCCTAACGCACTGAGGCTTGGTGGAAAGTCGAGTGCAGGTCAGGAAACCTAGGTTGTAGTTCTAGATTCAACTATAAGTTATACCACTAGGGAGAATCATAAGTCAGACTTCCTGTCTGTAAAAGGAAGCTGGAGGAACAGGTGTCCCTGGTACCCCATCATGGATCTATGTCTGTTTCTGCAGGTAACCAACCACTTGACTCGAGACAGGGACAGTAGAAGATTCAAACCTGCCCTTGGACGCTCCTGGAGCTTTGTGCCCAGTACCCGGATTCTCCTGGAAGTCTTTGAGGGAGCTGGAACACTAGGCCGCAGCCAACGCACAGTACGTCTGATCAAGTCTCCCCGCCAGGTGAGCCAAACCAAGGGGATGCCAGAGATCTTGGGCCCTGGTGAGAGTGGTTTCCATGCCCACATGTATCTCACTGAAGGAATCTTTGATGCAGAAACCCTGAAACAAAAGCCAACCACGTAGATTGCTTAATTCTGCCTACCCCTCTCCTATCTCTTCTTCTAGCCAACGGGTCTGCAGGAGGTGATAGACATTGGGACATTGGGGACTGAGGAGCAGAGCCCAGAATTGCCTGGCAAACAGACGTGACACAGTTGACTGGGAAAGGGACAGTCTCAAGGCCCTCACAGCTTTCCTTCCCAGGCAGCTGCTGTCCGCTGCCACATGAGACCCGGCAGTGCAGATGTCTCAGGCTCATCAGAAGACAAGCCTCAGTTCCCTTAGCTTCACTGTTTGGGATCTCTGGAGCCATTGGCCAGAGGTTGCTGCAGTAGGAGAGGCCTAGAAGTCCATCGGGGTCTCAAGTTGCCTTTGGATCCACTGAATGTCTCCAGTGTGGGTTAATGTCAACCTAGCTTGAGGCCTCACTGAAGAAGCACAGTACTACCTACATGAATAGCTTCGTGGTCCTGTGTGTCACCATTGGCTCCTAAACCCATCCCTCACACAGTAATTGAGCAGGAAGCCTTTGCTCCCCCATCCCCCATTCATTTTGGCCTCTGTTTTCCCATCTGCAAGATGGCACTTCCTTAGTCTGGGAGTTACTCAGTAGAAACAACCTCCAAAATGTAAACCTCTTTATGCTTGTCCTACTCTTAAAATATGTAAACAAGGAGGCCCTCTGAGCCCTGAAGCCACCTGATTTCCCCCAAGGTTGTTTTTCAGTTTCTGCAGTGGGACTCCCAGAGAATGAGAGTGCTTCCTTCCCTGCTTGCTGACTGGGTTTCACACACCTGCATACCTCACCCTGATAGGTGAGACCATAGCTCGCTGCTGTCCCAGGGATATAATTTATCAGGGAGGAAGGATATGACCTGCTCCCAGTGAGCCAGACACTTGTTTCATATGCATGGTGCCCTGTGGGGTGCTTCCTCAGTATAGAGTAACCAGAGGTGCTGAACCATGGCCTAACCCATAAACAGACACAGGAGAATTTGCACAGTAAATAGAGCCAGCTGGGAAAATTGATGCCGGCGTAAATAATACATGGCAAATCTAGTCTTTTATACAGAAATTCATTGCTGGTGGCTCTAAGATGTAGTATAATTACACCTCTCATCCTGCCAGCTGTACCACAGCCTCGTGTCTTAGTGAATAAAATAACCCTCTGTCTGTTACCAACACTGTGGCCATCCATCTGAGAGTCATAACTCTGGCTGAAAGGGGAGGATGGGACCAGGGAATGGAAAATAAAAGGCAGGGAGAAATGATCTGGATTGTTTATGAAGCAAGAGTTTTTACAGGAAGGTCATGCTTGGTTAGAGAGCCTGTTGTACAATTACTCGTGTCTTAGCTGAAGGAAAGAGGAAACACAGTTACAAGACCTGATATTTAGGGCCAGTGGGATGGCTCAGCAAATAAAGATGCTTGCCGCCAAGCCTGACACCCAAGTTCAATCCCAGGGTCCTACATAAGGGAAAGAGAGATGTGACTCTTGTAAGTTGTCCTCCGACAGTCCATATATACTATGGCCTATCTGTACCCCCTCCCACATGATAATAAAAAAATCTAATAAAGAAGAAAATAAGACTTTATAGGTGATGGGTTTAGCAAGGGTAGAAATAGGTCTGAAGGATGGGGAATGAATGACAAAGAGGTGTGGAGTGTCTGTGTGAACGACAAAGTGGGTGGGCTTAAACTCTCACACTGTCTTCCATGGGAGACACCAGTCTTTGGTATCTACACCATGACTGGTTGGTTGGTGGGTTCCTGTAACCCTAGTGAGAAAGAATACATTAAACTAGGGAAAGCAAATCAGGCCACTCCTGATGGCACCAAATTAGTCAAGGGCACTCGTGGAATGTTTCAGTGTCTTAGTGTGGCTTTGCCGGGAACCACTTTGAGTTAGGGGCCCTGGTATTCAAGGAGGAGCCTGGTTGCCTGCTCTGCCCTGTATCCTGCCTGTGGTGAGTTCAAGTGCTTCGTGCGTGACTGAGAACTGTAAAACTACAGTATGAGAGACCCATAAGGATCATTTAGTCTGGATACACACACACACACCCCACAGTGGGTTGTTCCATGTGCTAAGCAAAGCTTCTACCACTGAGATGCACATTGAGCTCCCATACCATTTTGTTAAGAGAAGGAACCCAAGGCTTTAAATGTGACAGTTCCAAGCGGCAGAACTGAAGGCCTCCTGTGTCTGTTCTTCTCTCGTTCTTTCTGCATTTGTGGGAGTGTGTGAGTGAGTGGCTTTAATGCATTTTAGAGATATCAAAGGGCGGCCTAGGGGTATATATCAGTGGTAGAATGCTTGTCTAGCACAGGCAAGACTCTAGATTTGATCCTCAGAACTAGAAAAAGTTAAGAGAGCGATGTAGGACTGTTTCTCTCTTGATGTAGATGGCCATTAGGTCCCTACAGTCTTTCATCTTTCACCGTGATACAAGGAGGTCATTGTGTGTCTGTTTGAAATTAGACAAAATTAACGTTAAATGCCTACTATGCGATAGCACTTGATGGTCTTAAGTTAGGAAGTTGAGCTTTCCTGACAAGGTTAAAAAAAACACACCATGTATTATTGAGGTTGCGTTCCCTAGCAAGTAACACAACCCCACTTAGGCATCAATGATAAGGAAGGTTACTCATCCCTGAGAATGTGATACCAAGGTTGGTCGATGGCAGTGGCCCAGTGTGGAGAAGCCGTGGCTTTTCCTTCTCCGTCCTCTCTTCTCTGTTAGTTTTATCTTCAAGCTTGTTGCCTTCATTAAAACCTGGCTGTAGCCACTGTAAACATTAGGCCATAGAAGACAATATCTACGAGCAGGGAAGGGCTCATCTCCTTGTGTCCTTTGAAGAACAAGGAAAACTCAGAGCTTCCTAATGACTATATCCCATTGGTGCAGAACTGCCTCAAGTGATTGATGTGTCTGGTTTCAGTAGTGGAAAAGGAAAGGTGCCTATCTCAGTTAAGGTTTGCCTTGCTGTGATACCATGTCCAAGTCAACTCTTATAAAGGACAACATTTAATTGGGGCTGGCTCACAGTTTCAGAGGTTCAGTCCATTATCATCATGGTGGGAAGAATGGCAACCTGCAAGCTGACACGGTGCTGGAGGAGCCAAGAGTTCTATGTTGTTTTTTTTTTTTGTTTGTTTGTTTTTGTTTTTGGAGCTGGGGACTGAACCCAGGGCCTTTCGCTTGCTAGGCAAGCGCTCTACCACTGAGCTAAATCCCCAACCCCGAATTCTATGTTTTGACCTTAGGGCAGCGAGAAGGAGGGTCTCTTTACTGCACTGGATGGAGCTTGAGCATAGGATCTCAAAGCCCACCCCAACAGTGACACACTTCATCCAGTAGGGCCACAACTATTCCAACAAGGCCACATACCTCCTAATAGTGCCACTCCCTGTGGGCCAGGCATTCAAACACTGTGGGGCCAAGCCTATTCAAACTACCACAGTGCCTCAGTGGTAGTCTTAGGAGCAACCAAGAAACAGCCATAGAGTTGGGGCTCAGGCTCAGCTTTTTTGGAAGCACCTACTGTGGTCCTACTAGGGAGAGACTATGTGGAGGAATTAGACAGTGGGTGGGCTTGTGTGTGTGCTCAGTACCTTAGCGTAGGACTCACTGTGGACCTAGGACAAGCTGAGTGGTTCTGGGAATCTCTTCATTTTATAGACTAAATGGTTGGGGTTTTAGGACATGTTAAGTGACAGCATGGGAGTCTAAACTTGAATGCATTCGATGCCAGACCTTCTTTTCTCAACCTCTTGCTGCTGTCAGCTGAAAATATGTAAATATTTTAACAAAATTCTTTTTCCTATTTTGCCCCAGCAGTGGAGGCTACGTCTCTCAACTCCCTTTCAGCTGAGCTCACCATAAAAATGTTAGATCACAGATTCGCTTTTTCAGCTCTTTCTGGTGTCCCCCAGGGAAGACAGAATGACAAACACTCCAGAGAAGGCAGACAGTATGTGTGTGAAAGAGAGCCGAAAGGGTTAGAGGGGAAGAAAGCTGGATGAAAAACAGCAGGCTCTGCGCATGCCTGAGACAGGGAGAGCCAGGAGGAGATAAGCAGATATATGCAGAGCCTGCTAGGCTTTTGCTGTATTCTGGCTTGGAGGTGTCTGGGTAGAGAGTTTCAGCTGTCCAGTTCTTTGTGTTGGTTATGTGTATGTATAGTTAAAATTATAAATATGTTTACTTCTATATTACATATATGTGTGTATACATTGAACACCACATGGTGGTGGTTTGAGTAAGAATGGGCCCCATAGGCTCATAGATTTGAGTGCTTAGTCATTAGTGAGTGACACTTCTTGAGAAGGAATAGGAGGTGTGGTGGTGTTGGAGGGAGTGTGTTTCTGGGAGGAGGCTCTGAAGTCTCAAAATCACAAGCCAGGCCCACTTTCCCTCTCTTCCTGCTGCCTGTGGTTCCAGATGTTCCAGAAATAGGTTCCACCTATTTCTCTAGCACCATGTCTGCCTGTGTACTGCCAAGCTCCCCACCATGATAATAGACTAAACCTCTGAAACATTAAGCCAGCCCCAATTAAATGTCTTCTAAGAGTCCCCTTGATCATAGTATCTTCCCAGCAATAGAACAGAGACCAAGACATACGTACACACATACACACATACGATTTTTTATTTTTAATTTTTTGGAGGACGGGTGTCTGACCCAGTGAGACCTTGACTCTTCAGGTCTCTTGCTTTAGCCTCCAAAGTGCTCGGATTGTAGGTCTGTGTCTGTTCAGCTGGCTTTGCTTGTTCACTTGCTTGTTTTATTAATTTTATCTTTTAAGAGATTTATTTATTTCATGTATATGAGTGTTTTGCCTGCATGTAGATATGTGCACCATGTGTGTGCCTGGTACTTGTGGAGGCCAGAGGAAAGTGTTGGATCCTCCAGAACTAGAGTTACAGGTAGTTGTGAGCCATCATATAGGTGTAGGAGACTAAACCCAGATCCTCCACAAGATCAACAAGTGCTCTTAATTGCTGAGCCATCCTTCCAGTCCCTTAGTGTTAATAAGAGCAAGGGCAAGGAATATTACCAGTCAGGTGTTGTTCAGTAGTAGAGCACTGTCTAGCATGTCTAAGGTCCTGGTTTTAATGGCTAATGAACCAGCTCTGCACACACAGAAAGACATTCACCACTAATGCCTCTCTCTCTCTCTCTCTCTCTCTCTCTCTCTCTCGCTCCCCCCCCCCCGTGTGTGTGTGTGTGTGTGTGTGTGTGTGTGTGTGTGTGTGTGTATCTTTTACTCTCAAGTGCTGAGATTAAAGGTGTGTGCCCTCAAGGCTGGAGAGATGGCTCAGTGGTTAAGAGCACTGGCTGCTCTTTCAGAGGTCCTGAGTTCAAATCCCACCAACCATATGGTGGCTCATAACCATGTGTAATGAGATCTGATGCCCTCTTCTGGTGTGTCTGAACACAGCTAACAGTGTACTTATAAGTAAACCTTTTTTTAAAAAAAAAAGAAAGGTGTGCTCTCAGCAGCTAGGAACAGAGATCACTTGCCTTTTGCCTCCCCAGTACTGGAATTAAAAGCATGCACCACCATACCTGGCTGATTTTATGGAGTGTCAGATCCTGAGATGGTCGAGTGCCCCGTGACTGGTGATTTAAGACTTTGGAATCAAGGAAAGACCCAGGTTTAGTAGCCTGCTGCACTCCTCCTGGCAGAGTCCCTTGGACAAGATAATGTGTTTGTTTTACTGGTAGAACTCTATGCTATATGGAGTTACATTTTCCTTATTGGTAAAATGTGTATCTCAGGGGGGTTAAACAGATGATTTATGGAAAGTGCCTTTCACAGAGAGACTGGCACATAGTAGGTGCTCAATCACTATTAGTTCTTCTGGCGCCTGCCAGAAGTAACAGAAATCAGGGCACTAGGACTTTGAAACCTTGCTGCTACTAATAAAAGAAATAATGTGATTTATTTTTTCAGTGCTGTTTGGGGGAAAGGCGTGTGCTTCATAAATATGTATTGGAAAGTACTTAGCAAATGAGTAGAAATAATAAAAATATGTCAAAGGAAACAGCTCCTATAAATATGTCACTTGGTAGACAAATTAGTGTTTTATTACTACTAAATACTATTGCTCGCTGAAAAGGATTTCAGATTACTCGCACAATGGGTACATTATTGAATGCCTCTGCGGAAGGGCACGATAAAGATGAAAAATTGTGAAGGTGATAACGCCTAAGGTGGAGAAAGGAGGGGTGTGGGTAAAGGAGCTCCCAGGCCTCGCTCCAGTGATCTGCCCATTATTTAGCAGCACTCGGATGATTTAGCCCTAATATGGACCGGAGGATCCTGGGAAAACGATTTCCATCAGATGAATTCAGGCCCTGGTTATCACGTTCGAAGGGGGAGGGGGTGGGGCTAGGGGGGTGGGGCTGGGGGGGGTAGGGGCGGGGGATGGGGTAAGTACACTTCCTTTCAAAACTGGGCACTCTGCTTTGAGTTAAGTTGACCCCCCCCCCCAAAAAAAAATCCTAGGTCTGGATCTCCTCTCACTTCTGTTTTGGACCTATTACATATCTGTGTCTTTAATTCATATCGGGAGATGGACAGTGTGGTGAAGAACGTGGGCCTTCAGCACGGCGCTCAGACCCATTTCAGAAACACAAGAGGCTGGACACTGTTGGCCCGTCAAGGGAACAGGGACCAGAGAGGGAAGGGAGAAGATGATATACGTATATATACACACACACATACACACCTTTGTGGAAGAAAAAGCCCCAAGAGAAGCAGAGACCATAGGGAACTGCAAGGAAGCAAAGTTGCAGAGATAGGCAGGCAGGAGAAAGGGGCAAGGGGCGGACATTCAGGTGCCAGGGGTCCCTAGAAGGTGGGACTCCCTATACACTCCAGGTTGGAGAAAGAAATGGTTTCACATTCCAGCTCTGCTTTTCTCTGCGTGGAAGCTCGAAAATTATTTAAAATGTAGATCCTTGCTGATAACAAGCAAATAACAGTACAGAACTTGCTGGGGTGTTCTGAGAACTGGAAATAGCTAAGGGCTTATAAAGTGACGGTCGGTTATGGATACACATATTTTAGCTCCGGTTCCCTTCTGATAGTCCTTATTTTAAAATACAAGGGGTAGCACTGTGGTAGAGCACTTGCCTAGTATATACAAAAGCCCCAAAATATTGAATAAATAAAAATACAAATTGCTCAGGAAAACTCTCTGCTAGGGTCTGCTAGTGGTCTCTGCTAGGGACCTGAAACATAAGAAAATGATGTCACTAGACACTAGCCAGAAGAATTAGCATTTATATGACTTCCGTGACTAGGCATCTTCTTAGATCACTGGCTAATGAACCCCTATGCTACCCTGGTGTTTTATGCTTTACTAAGGCCTTTGTGCATTATCTCATTTAATGCGAAGGCCCAACCTGCCTTTCTGGGATGGGGAAGAATTTGGAAAGGTTAAGAGCCTGCCAAGGGGTGCACAGCTGATGAGCGATGGCTGGGTGGTTTCTTAGTAGTCGTTTTCATTGTACTGTAACCTTTCTCAGCTGTGCCCACTACCTTCCTAACGTGAAAGTAGCCTATCCAAGGAGGAAAACACAGGTTATGATGGCCACTGACTTGGCTTTTAATATCTCCAAGAGACTTAATACATTGAGTCTAGGGTTCTTCCATTGTGGACTGGAAATCTGTCGTCTGTCGCGTACGATGAAACGTGAAATCAAGGGATCAATATTCAAACTTTACTATAAAGCTAGTTGGAGATCTTTTTTTTTTTCTTTTTTCTTTTTCTTTTTTCTTTTTTTCGGAGCTGGGGACTGAACCCAGGGCCTTGCGCTTGCTAGGCAAGCGCTCTACCACTGAGCTAAATCCCCAACCCCGCTAGTTGGAGATCTTAAGGGACTTGTTCAAGGTCACCACATAAGGGATTGGTGGACTCCACACCTTGCCGGGCTACCTCCCCGGCCCTGCGCCCGAGCTCCGCCAGAGGGCGCTCGCGGAGGCTTGCCCTCTAGACCGCCGCGTACCCGATTCCTCTCTATGGTGTCGCGGGCGCGGCGGAGCGGGGCGCGCTCCCGCGGGGGTGGGGGTGGAAGGTGGGGCCTGGCGCGGGGAGGGCAGGGCCGCACGCAGGACGGGCGGGGCCCACGCCGAGCCGCGGGGGACCGGGTTGGTGGGGGTGGACTTCCTGGGGCCGCCCGTAAGGATGTGGTGCTGGCACCCGGGCGCCCCTCAGCCGCGGAGTTGCGGCGGCCGCCGACCCGGCAGCCCCGCTGCCTGAGTGGCCGCAGTGGGGATCTGGGCTTTGCCGTCCCAGGTGTGGCCCGGCAGCGTCCGCGGCAGGTGAGGAGGCGGTGGCTGCGGCGGGTCGGGCCGGAGGATTGGGTGCTCCAGGCAGTGCTCCGGGGCGGAGGGGGGGCGGTTTGAGGATCCAGCTGCGCTCCGGGAGTGGTGCAACCCCTTCCAAGAACTTCCCACCGCCAGGTCACCCCACACCTGTCCCATTGAAAGTGCCGCAAAGCATTTCGCCTGTGTGCGTTGTAGCCCGGGACGTGTGTCCTCAACTTGTACCCAAGTGTCGTAAGAGCTCGGTAGGTCCTGCTGCCTCCTGGGGAAGGATGCATTTCAGTAGGATAGAAAACTGTCTACAGAGGCAGAGCTTTGGCGGCACTGGCTCTCTTCCTACAGGAGGACCCTGGAGATTCGGAGTTCGGAGGTTAGATGGGAAGTTTGGGATGCTGCTCTCCCCTCCTCCCTGCCAGTCTGCTGTCTGCCTTTTGGCAGTCGACCTCTGTCCCTGAGGTGTGTCCCCGAGGTGTGTCCCCAAGGCCACTGTGTGGTCCTGGCCGAGACTCAGAGGGAAGTAGGGCCCCTCTCCAGCTGGCTGCAATGGAGACATTTGACCCGGCATGGGGAAGTCTGGGTAGATCTGTGGAGCCCGCAGCCTTTCCTGGCATCTGTCTGTTCAGAGCTTGATTTGAGACTGGTAGGAAAGAAAAAAAAAACAACAGTGTAATTACCCCCCTTTTTTTTTTAAGCTTTTTTTTTTCCTTTTTTTGGATGGGGGTGTGTTATTGTGTAATCGAGGAAGAGTTCCACATTCCTCTCAGTCCACCATGGAGGAAGATTATTCTTAGCTCAGAAATGGGGTTTTACCCACAACTCATACTTTGTACCCTGGTTAAAGGCTAGAGTGACGCATGAACACACACTCCGGGATGCATGTGGCCTTCTAAGAAAGCACTTAACCTCCTTATGTATGTTTTGGCTGGTGGCTTGGAGAAGTGAGAGACTTCCTGTCCCCACTTTTGAGAGCCGTATGGTGGTTCTTGCCGTGACAGTTCAGTGTACTGAAATGTGGGCAAGGTTCGAATATTGTGGCATTTTTCTAGGAATGGGAGGGGACTCCTGGGCCCTGTTTGTAGAGTTCTGAGACGGAAGCTGACCATATTTCCTTTGTGGCAACTTCTTCACCCTTCCCTCCTGCCCACCCCCACCCCTATTCTTTTTTTTTTTTTTTTTTTTTTTGGTTCTTTTTTTCGGAGCTGGGGACCGAACCCAGGGCCTTGCGCTTCCTAGGTAAGTGCTCTACCACTGAGCTAAATCCCCAGCCCCTATTCTTTCGAATGCAAAGAAATAGATGGTGGCAAGTGTTTCTGAAACTTTTTGCATATTTGCTAATTCTGGACCACAGAATACAGTTCAAAAGTTGTGGTTTATTGGAGGACAGGACAGTAGCAGATTGGTGTGGCAGGGCTAATTAATAACTTGATAGTGTTCATAGATGTTCATGTAACAGAGGACACACACTCACCTTAATGTTTCTTAATCACAGAGCCCAGTGCATTAAAACTTCTTATATTGATCAGCTGTTATCCTGACTGTTTGTTTACATTGGAATCCAGGCCTTGCAAATCCACCAAATTGACCAATTTAACCAACTGTTAAAATAAAAACAGAAAGAGAAAGCTGTTCTCAGAAAGCTTAACTGTTTTCAAACTTTCTATCCGCCAAGCCGGTTGACCTAAGTATTTAGTCCCATCTACTAGAAATGCCTCTTAAAGGGATTTTCATTGACACGTTTAACAAGTAGCAACATTAACGCAAAGATGGTTTCTTTTCCAATCACGCTAGCCTTGTGAAGTTTAATGCAGCCACATCTGGCTCTATGGGCCATACCTGACACTTTCTGACATCATCTACATAAACCTAAGGAATGTTGGGGAGGGAGCCAGATACACTGGTTTTTTATTCCTATCATAGAATCTTTAATACTGCTGTTATTTTAATGGGAGATTAGGGACGTTTATCGCCAAACTTGGGCTGGTAATATGTTTACGTTTGGGGAGGAGAGGAAGATTAACTGCTGCACCTTACAGTCTGTCTTTATAGTTGAGAGGTGGAGTATCATTCAGTTTGATGAGACTAGACCGCTTAGACCACTGCTAGTGAGGTCTCACGGGAGGGGCTGCTTTACTTGCTTTTTTAGAATCCATTACTTGGTGGTGGCTACTGGTTATTAACACTGTGTTGGGGGATGGTGGTGGGGAGGGGTGGAACTGACGGCCTTGCCCCATACTACAGCCTTAGCACCTTGGTTATTTTAATTAGCTGACATCTCTGATTTTGGTATTTGAAAGGGCGATCTTTCCATACGCAGACTCAGACTCCCATTCTTTAATAGGGGAATGCCTTGGTTAACTTCTCCTTTTGTGACTTTATGTTAGCCATGGAGTTTTAAAATCCTAAAACCAGTTGGGCTCTCAGGTCTCATAAAAGCCATCTCAGATAGGTAATTGACTTCTTGTGTCTGTCAGTCTGCAGTCCGCCCTGTCCCCAGGACTTAACAGTTGCTGTTCACTGGACAGTGGTCACATCTAATTCTGTTAAGCTGGTCTTAGTCTAAACCCATTATCTTCTCTCTCCCTTCAGACGGTCATGAAGTGTTTCTCCTTTGCTTTTCATATTCATATTCTGGCTGAATAGTCCACGTTTTTTGGAGACCCCGTTTACAACTGAAGCAGAGCTAAGCCGTTCGTTAAGAGTTCTGCATGTTTTTTAAAACATTTCCCTTTTGGGCTGGAGAGATGGCTCAGTGGTTAAGAGCACCAACTGCTCTTCTTGAGGTCCTGAGTTCAAATCCCAGCAACCACATGGTGGCTCACAACCATCTGTAATGAGATCTGATGCCCTCTTCTGGTGTGTCTGAAGGCAGCTACAGTGTACTCATACAATAAAATAAAATCTTAAAAAATAAATTTATAAAAAAAAAAAAAACAACAAAAAACATTTCCCTTTTACAAAGCAAGCATAAAGTCTGCATTTCTTCTGGGAGAAACCCAGCTCTTTGAACCTGAGAGTAAAACAAAGGCTGGTTTTTCCAGCTTTCTGGCATTAGGAAATCTGTGGTAAACTTTTCCTTACTTTCTGATTTTTTTTTTTTTTCCAGTCTGGTGAGTAGACGGTAGTGATGAATGTTGACGCAGGAGCATTGAGAGATTCTCAAGTCTTCCTGTGTCATCAAAGCGAGGTCATATTATATTCAGGGTGTAGCTCTCTCCCTGGCTTTTTGTAAGGCGTTTCCTAGAGGTCAGCCACTTCTTGCGAGGTTCTGTTTGTAACCCAGGCATTCTTGAAAAATGCTGACCTTCAGGCCCCACCTCTTGGAGGTTTTGATTCATTCGGTGCTGACCTACATTTTGAAGCCATCTGATTTCCAAAAGGCTCTCTCTTCAGTTGCTTCTGAGGTGCAGTGCAGCCTAACGTGGGAATCACTGTTGTCTTGCATTGACAGGAATATATGTGTTTGCAAGTATATAAATGTGTACAATAAAAATACATCACCTGTACCTCAAGTCAGTTTGGAACTTTTTTTTTTGGTGTTGTGAGACCAAACTTGTCCTTCCTATTTAGTCCTGACTGTCCTGGAACTCACTGTGTAGGACTGCATGCTGGCCTTGAACAGAGATCTACCTGCCTCTGCCCCCGGAGTGCTGCTGGGATTAAATGCATGCACCACCACAGCCTAGCTTTTCTTAAAAATTTTAAAATCGGGGTTGGGGATTTAGCTCAGTGGTAGAGCGCTTGGGCAAGCGCAAGGCCCTGGGTTCGGTCCTCAGCTCCAAAAAAAAAAAAAAAATTTAAAATCGAAGGGGGAATACACTGAATTCTTTATAAATCGGCAGTCTCTGTGATAACATCACGATGATGTTATCCGGGGTGTTTGGTTTGCTAGAATAGCCCACGTCCTAGCTGTGACAGATAAACAAAAGGCTTTTATGACGTTTATGCTCATTGCCTCACAGCAAGGCCCCTCTGCTGTATTATCTACTGGGAGTCATGAGGGAGGGTTTTTGGTGAAAGTAGCTCTCTTTATCCCCAGTGGACAAATGAATGATAATGTGGAAGTGACTGGAGGTGTGACTAGGTAGTGGATGCAGTTATGATCAGTGTGGGATAGGAGAGATGCCTGGGATTTTCTGTGAAATAAAACCAACATGCTGGCTCTTCAGTTTCTCATCGCTGAAGCCCTTATTGAAGTTAATAGGTGCTTAATAAATGGTCAGGAACTTTTAGTCTCTGGTTCTTTGCTGAGATCATGGAAAGAAGGAAAGTTGCTCAAGTCTGGGAGGATCTAAGTTAAAACAGAATTAGGCACTAGATATATTAGGGAGTGAAACTTGGATTTAAGAAACAACAGACTTATTTTTGAAACCCAGCTTTTCACTTCCTGGCTGCATGAGTGTAGGCAGATTACTGAACCTCTGTGAGCTTGCTTTTTTTCTTTCTTTGTTCCTTTCAAAGATTTATTTATATATATATATATGTGACACTGTCATCTTCAAACACACCAGAAGAGGGCATCAGATCCCATTACAGATGATTATGAGCCATCTTGCAGTTGCTGGGAATTGAACTCAGGACCTGTGGAAAAGCAGTCAGTGCTCTTAACCACTGAGCCATCTCTCTATAGTCAGTCTGTCTGTCTCCCTCCCTCCCTCCCTCCCTCCCTCCCTCCCTCCCTCCCTTCCTTCCTTCCTTCCTTCCTTCCTTCCTTCCTTTTGAGACAGGGCTTTTCTATGTAGCCCTGGCTGTCCTGGAACTCATTCTGTAGATCAGACTGGCCTTGAACTCAGAAATCCACTTCCCTCTGCCTCCTAAGCACTGGGATTAAAGGCGTGTGCCACCACCACTCAGCTGAGGTTTTTTGTTTTTTGTTTTTTGTTTTTTGTTTTTCCTTAATCTACAAAATGAAAACATCTGGTAGGATTGTTCTGTGGATTAGAAGATGGGAAATATGCATATGAAAATTAAAAGAGAAAATATGCTCTTTGGATATTGAGACAGCTCGTTTAAATGCCCCTTTAGTTTTATCTTGCTGTTTTAGTGCACCTTGTTAAAAATACAGCATTTGTATGTAGTTTTCGTTTTTTTTTTTTTTTTTTTTTTTTGCCAGTGCTGTGACTGGTTCGTAGAGGTGAGTGCTGACCCAGTGGCATTGGGAGATCCTGACATCTCCTGTGTCATTGGAGGAACGACATATTATGCTCTCCGAGCTTTCAGCTTGGTAGCTTGGGTAGGAAGGCCCCAGAAGGCAGCATTCCTTGAGAATTCATCGTATTACACTTCAGTTTTTTTTTTTTTTCCTTTTTTTTCCATTGCTTCTCCACTTCAGTTTTTAAAACGCTAAGAAAACAGAGGATTGAATCCCAGTTTTCAAAGTTCCATAGCACTTGATGTAGAGACGGTAAACCTATTATATATGCTTATGTCACAAATACGTATGGTCATATTCATTCAGGCTTTTGTTATGTTCTTCTTGAAGTCGCTGTAGCTCTGGCTGGTCTAGAGTTGGTAGGCTGGTCTTCGACTCGATAGTTCCATCTGCCTCTGTCTTCTTAGTCTGAGATTAAAGGTGTATATCACCTGACTGGCCTCTAATTCTCCCTCCCTCCTGCTCTGGCTTTCCTTGTGAGTGCTAGGATTATCACCACACTTGTCTTTACAAACACTTTTATTATGTGTGTGAGAGAGACAGACAGACAGACTGACAGAGACAAGGTCTCTGCATAACCCAAGCTGAGTTTTTGTGCCTCTGCCTCGTAAGAGGTGTCTGGAAGTTCAACCCAAGGCCTCAGACATATTAGGCAAGTACTCTGCTGCTGAACTCCATCTCTAATACCCCCATATATATACATTAGATTTATATATATATATATATATATATTTTTTTTTAAAGATTTATTTATTATATACTTCAGACACACCAGAATAGGGCATCAGATCTCATTACAGATGGTTGGGAGCCATTGTGTGTGGTTGCTGGGATTTGAACTCAGGACCTCTGGAAGAGCAATCAGTTCTTAACTGCTGAGCCAATCTCTCCAGCCCAGATTTTTATATTTTACTTTATGTGATGACTATTTCGTCTGTATGCATGTCTAGACACCTTGTGCGTGTCTGATGCCCATGGAGATCAGAAGAAGGTGTGGGATCTGGAATTAACAGATGGTTGTAAACCACCTGAGGGTGCTGGGAACCAAACCTGGGTACTCTGTATGAGCTGTAAGGCTCGAAGTGAGTCTTAACTACCGGGAGACCGTCCAAGTGAGACGCGAGAACGGAGTTCGATACAAACACAAGAGGTCGAGTGACTGGAAGGCAACCCTGAATGGCTATAACAAGCAGTTTTTATACTTTTTAGGGGTACAGGTTACATCAGCAAGGTTACAGTTTAAACTTATTGGCTAAGCATATCGACCTTTGAATCTATTGGCTAGCAAACATATGACACGCATTCAAACTCTTACCTGGGACCAGAGGGTCAGGTGACTGTCAGTGCATTCTTGGGATTTTCAAGAGTGTCCCTGCTGAACTGTGGGTGGAGAATGGAACTTGGCCTAGCCTTGACCGGAGGTGGGAAGCTGGTACTTGGCTTAATCTTGACCTGAGGTGGTGGGTGTAAAGCTGTTGAAAGCCCTTAGGGTTCTTCACAGGAACTCCATAACCTACCTACTTTCTACCAGGCCAAGCCCCTTAATAGCTCTTACGTTTCAGTGAGAACTAGGGTCCTTCAGAACAACATACGCTCTTACCGCTGAGCCACCATTATCTATCTATCTATCTATCTATCTATCTTTCTTTCTTTCTTTCTTTCTTTCTTTCTTTCTTTCTTTCTTTTTTTTTTCTTTTTTTCGGAGCTGGGGACCGAACCCAGGGCCTTGCGCTTGCTAGGCAAGCGCTCTACTACTGAGCTAAATCCCCAACCCCTGAGCCACCATTATCTTCATCATCACCAGTCAGCTATTTTTGCTTTAAATTTTATTTTTTTGTTTATTTTTTTTTTCAGAGCTGGGGACCGAACCCAGGGCCTTGCGCTTGCTAGGCAAGCGCTCTACCACTGAGCTAAATCCCCAACCCTCAGTTGGCTATTTTTATGTCAGCTTGACTTAAGCTGGAATCACCAAGAAGGAAGGATCCTCAATTGAGATAAATGTCTGCATAAGATCAGGCTGTGGGCAAGCCTATATGGTAATTTTCCTAATTAGCAATTCATGGCAAAACGGCCCCTTCTATTGTGGGTGGGGCCATTCTTGGGCAGGAGGTCCTGGGTTCTATAAGAAAGCAGACTGAGCAAGCCTTGAGGAGTAAGCCAGCAAGCAACACTGAGGTGTTCCTACAGCATCAGCTCCTGCCTCCAGGTTCCTGCCCTGCTTGAGTTCCTGCCCTCACTGCTTTGATGACAGAACTGTTATATGAGACTGTGAGTTGCTTCTGGTTACGACATTTTACCAGAGCCATAGTAGCTCCAACTGAGACAGTTATTGGTTTGAGAGAGTTGTCCAGGCTGGACTGGCTTTGAATTTGCCTCAGTCTCTCCATAGCTGGGATTACAAGAGTGCATGATGCCTAGCTAAGGTATCTGTTAAAACCCAACCTCCCTTTTGTGTCTTTCCAGGAGTGCTTACCCACTTAGCTCTTCTAGAAAGTGTAGAAGGTTAAGGACTAAACGACCAGAGAATATGGGTGAGGAAAAATGAACCACAGGACAATTAGCAATGCTTTAAAACTTTTTCAGAATGAGTGGTGGGTTGGCGTGTGCCCAGAATTACTACCTGCAGGAGTAAATTAATAACATTATCTGAATTCTGCTTGGTATAGTTGGATCGTAGCCCAGAAACTCCAGATTAGGCTAGCAGGCTTTGAGGGTGGCCCTGATCAGGAGTGCCTAGCATTCGTCATGTCTCCGTGTTTCCCCTTCTCTGGCCTTTGTCTTTTTCCTCCCCTCCTTTCCACTTGCTGTTCATGCCATGATGACTCCGGGCTGGGCCCCTGCACCGGAGGCTAAAAGTGGTTGCTGGTTGCCCGCACCTGTCTCCCAGCTAAATGAATAGGCTCTTTTGTAGGCGGGGTGTCAAAGAAGCTGATTAGTACAGCGCTGGCTACTAATGACACAGCATATGGAAATCATGGGGTGATTTGGAACCATGGTAGGGTTTTTTTTTTCTTACACTATTTTTTTTTTAATATTGGATTATCGTACCAGCCGAGTTTTTGCATGTAACCTATGAATCTGTTCACTGCCTAAACAGACTAATTTCTGTCATATTGACTGGGAATCATTTATATTCTGTAGAAGTCCCTACCCAAGAGCCTTTGTATTGTTCAGTCGATGTCTAGTGTGTAATACAATTAAAGTTTTGTTCACTGAGCGCTGACATAATTGGTTTAATTTCTGCTCCTTTATACTTTCCTGTTGGCAGCTGGAAAATTAAAATACTAGATGTTGCATAAAACTGCTTTTTTGAGGGTGATTTTACTGTCAGTTGAATGGACTTAGGCCCCAGGGTACATTTTTTTTAAGATGTCTTATTCGACTTGCCTGTAATGGTCTCCTCTGTATAGAATTAATGTATTAAGACACATAATTGGCTATTTAAGCATTCAGCAGAGACAGTGTTTGGCCTTTTACCCCGCGATTATATTTTTCCTACATCTCTTTTGAGGAAATGTATGTAATTTTTGGAAACTCTTAAGTATATCACGGTTACACGAGCACATGGACGGTCTCACAGCCTGAAGACCAGAGTGGCTCTTTCTGATAAGCCGCAGTATTTAATTCTCTCCCCGAAGGGTCGGTCTGGTGCTTTTAGATCATAGCCCTTGCAAGGTTGATGTGGAAGTGGGAAGGCTGTGAAGCCTGGGAAATCCTTTCATAATTTTCCTGTGTGTTTCACAGAATGGCTTTGGCTGTTCAGAAACTGAACTTGCTCTCAAGGAGGCTTTGCATCCAGTTATTCTAATCCTCACTTAATTTCCTATGGGGTTTATAGGGAGATTGTCACCAGGCTGATATGGCCATGACCTACAATGCTTTTTAATCTGTGTTTTTCATTCATTCATTCATTCATTCTTCACTTATGTTTGTATGCGTTTATTTATTTTAGATGAAAAATGATCTCAGTATGGTAATTTCTCCAATGTCCCCTCCTATCAAGAGTTGATGACATAGCACTCCTGGTGCCTCAGCTGGCTTTCCAAATGAGCACAGTGGGATTTTTGGGGGGGGGGGGAGTGGAGGCCAGGCAGTAATGGTGTGGCCAGGGTGGTCTCCACTTTGTGGGTTCAGGTGTCTCTCCTGCAGCTGTGACTCTGAGTAGCCATGAATTTGGGGTTTCACTGAATGGGTGTCACCTGATTTTGTCACGCTGGCTCCCAACGCTCTATTTTCCCCTAGTTTAACCTCCACACTTGTCTAGAATATCTTGAGAAGATGCAGCTCCTTTGCCTCTGGGATGTGGAGTGGTCAGGACTAGTTGCTCCCACCTCTCTTAGAGCCTGGCTCCCTTCAAGAGGAGGAGGAAACCATTTGAACCAGTAGGTTTTGCTCAAATATAATTGTCTGGATCCTCCTTAAGGAATTGCTGCCTAGCCGACTCTACAGGTGTCCAGAAGTCAGGCCAGCTGGAGGCACTGTGTGGCAAAGGCCAGTTCATTAGTAGGCTGCCCACCATTGTTTATTTGCTGGGTTATGTTAATAGGAAAAGAAAGCGCCTTCCTGAAGTAGAGCGCCCCTCCCCCACCCCGCTTTCCTATTTTACCTCCTTTGTCTTGGAAACTTTCCAGGCTTGGGCTGATACCTTGAACACACTGACCTCAGTGACTACTCGAATCAACACAGAGTGTCAGAGCGTGTCCTCTACCCCCCTCTCCTTCCTCGCTTAGTCGTGACTAAGATACCTGCTTTGTACATAGCCACGCCTCACCCTCCCTTAGCCTCGCCCTCTGTAAACCTGAGCCCTTGCAGTTAGGTTGTAGCCTCTCTTAACCGGGAGCCAGATCATAAGCTTTGTTTGGAAAGGTAAATGCTCTGCTTGGGGAAAGAGCATAGTGTCTTCCAGCACTCTCACGGGTGGGCCAGTGCAAGTTCGGCTATTTTGAAGGATAGTTAAAGTATGATTTTGAAGGATAGTTAAAGTATGATTTTCTGGTCTTTGCAGGTTTGTAGCCATTGTTTAGACAGTTTGGATTTTTGGAACAAAGAGGAATAGAATCTAAAATTATATGCAAGGGGTGGGAAAGAAGAACTTTGTCAGCTGGGGGTGGCACAAGCCTTTGATCCCAGTACTTGAAGAGTTGGATCTCCATGAGTTCAAGGCCAGCCTGGTCTACAAATTGAGTCTCAAGCCAGCCAAGGCTACTACACAGAGAAACCCTGTCTTAAAATAGAAACAAACAACAAGGAAAAAAAAAAAAAAACAAACTTCTGTCCCCTTCTAAATTCTGCACTTTGGGCCAGGGCAGACTCGGGTGCTTCTCTTGGTTTTATTGGCTATCCAAGTAAGAGTTGTCATAGCCTGTGTCAGCGCTCTGGTGTTTACTGACTGGGTGGGAAGACGGGGACACAATAGTTCCTAGAGAGCTTGGCAGAAGGCCTTCCGCCTTCCTGGTCCACCTTTGGCATCTGGTTGGACTGAGCACCCCGGGTGACAGACCAAGCTCAGTGCTCCCCCGAGCTACATGGATGACAGATGCAGAACAGCAGCCTGGGGAACTGTGACTGAGCCAGCAGTGACTGGTGCGCTGCTGTCCCCGAGGATAGTTTTCATTGGACTCCTAAATCCCGTTTACTTGGCAGAATCGATTTTTCTCCCCTCCCTTCCCCTTTCCCTTCAGCCCTCCCTTTTTTGCTCCCCTGAGCCCCACATTTTGTTTTGCTTTGTTGAGACAGGTTTTGCTGTAGACCAGGCAGATATGTACCACTACACCTGGCTTCAGCATAGCCTTTTATACCAAAACCAGTTTCAAAAGTGAAAATATCTTTACACAAATACTTAAAAGGAATATACAAGAAAAGAAAAAAATTATTGCAGGGATCGAGAGATGGGTCAGTGGTAAGAATATTTGCTGCTCTTGCGGAGTCCAGGTTTGGTGGGGGATTTAGCTCAGTGGTAGAGCGCTTGTCTAGCAAGCGCAAGGCCCTGGGTTCTGTCCCCAGCTCCGAAAAATAGAAAATTAAAAAAAAAAAAAAAAAGTTGGTGTTTGAGGGGAAGAAAAAGGAGAAAAGAAAAGCTATTGAGTTCTAAAATGTGTTGAAGGACCAACTTCGTAAAGGGGTCCCACCTACCCTCAACCCTCGTCTACATTATAAGAGGAAAAAGAACAGAAAAGGCTTGGGCCTGAATGTCACAGCAGTGTCAAAGGGCTGTGAAAATATCCATGTGTACGTGGTTTTCTGTCTCCTTTGCTGGATCTGGAGCACACTTTGAGTAGCATTCTAGGTGGCTCTGAGGACATCTCAGGAATTTGATGCTGCAGGCCTTCCATCCATTCTCTTTAGTACCATCTGGAACCAGCAACCACGACACTCCCGTCCCTCACCAGGAGAGGCGGTCCACCACCTGGGGACTCCTAGGTCAGAACCATAATTTTAATACAGTGTGAGGACATTGCCTTTGATGGGTTAAGAGTAAGTTGGTAGGGCTGTATCAGGAGGCATACTCCGCTCCTGTGACTAAATAGCTCCGTTTTCAACTTCGTGGCCTGTCACGGAACTCACCACTGAGAAAGACACTGAAAGAGAACAGAAAATGAAATTTTGGGTCATGTAGTTTGAGGCCCTTCACCTGCGCTTGCTTCTCCAGCATTCTTGCATAAGATGTACGAAGAATCGTTAGTCATTTGCATGGTTGTAGTGTCCAAATTGGTGTCTGCTTGGGGCAGGGTGAAAGTCTTTTCATGTGTGCCTTTCATTCTGGTTTGATTGTTTAGTTGTATGAAATTCTGAACTTGAAAGATTGTTGGAGCATTCCTTGAGTAGTTAAACAGTAATGAAGCTGTTTGGATGTTTGCAGGGAACACAGCTTCCTGGGTCTGAACTCTCTCTGCCTAGGAGATGACTTCAATTGTTCAGAAGTAAAGCCGATTAGAAAATGCTTTGTCTGTGGCGTGACACAGCTGTCCACACTTCTGGCCATGCTGGGGCCTTTGTACAAATGTTGCTCAACACTTTTGGAGCGAGTTTGTGTTTCTTTTGTTTGTTTGTTTGGTTTTTCCAGACAGGGTTTCTCTGTGTAGCCCTGACTGTCCTGGAACTCACTCTGTAGACCAGGCTGGCCTCAAACTCAGATCTGCCTGCCTCTGCCTCCTGAGTGTTGGGGTTAAAAATGTGCACTCATATTGAGTTTGTGCATCTAAGAATGTCTATGGTTCTTTCTGGATACATAAGGAAACTAGAAAGAGAGAAGGGGCATAACTTAGGTAATTCACAGCAGGCGACTTTCTCAAAGCATCTCCTGACCAGACAATGCCCAGCCAACTAAGGAACTGCTCTTGACCTTGGTTTGGGCCTTTCTTCCTGTTAATGACTGGTTGGTAGGCTAGCCTGCTGTCAGACTGTGAGCCATCCTACAGTGGGGTTTGGCTAGGATAACTTCCATTAGGAAACGCGGGGGGTGCCCATGAGTAAGAGCACAGATGGCTTTGAAAGTCTCACTGCCAGCCCTGTGAAGTCTGGAACTTTGACTTTGAACATTCCCTTTGTGACAGATGTAATAAGGCTGTCTCTACAAACAGCCTCCTTCCTATTGGAATCATATGCTGGCCGCAGGAGCTTGGGCAGTGGGGTGTGCTCAGCACAATTGATTTTACTCATCCCATTGCATACAGTGATCCTTTTCTGAATGAAATTGTATGCATTCCAAAGTAGGTGTTAAGAGAAGGCTTATTCCACCCTAAAAATACAAGAGAACTTTGAGTAAGACTGATCAAAAAACAAACAAACAAAAACCAAAAAAACCCAAACTGGTGTTTCTCTTGCTATGTGGAACATGTCCCTTTGTGCTGTCTGTCTTTTCCTTGAATGAAAAGCACCAACACTGTGGCTGAAGGGGCATTTGGCGGTAGATTGGTAGATCGTTCTACTTCCCTAGTACATGCTAGGCACTGGTGCTCCTTCCTGCACCACAGAAACCAAACAGAACAAAACCGAAACATTCAGAGTGTGCCAAGAATTTTACCACATTAACTCATTCAAACCCTGCCCACCCCCCACCCCCATCAACCAGCAAGATGGCAGGTGCTGGTATTGCCCATGTTCCACAGATGTGAAAACACACAAAAAAAGCTGGCCCAAGGCCACCAGCATTGAAACGGAACCAGCTGGATGGAGTGGCTGAGTCCCCAGCACCGGGCTGCCATTGCTGCCCACCCCATGCTCATGGAAAACACACACTTTTAAGATGGGTCTTTACAAACAGATTCCGTTTCATATAATGTGGGCTTAAAACTCTTTCTGAGACACGGGCCTCCTCCTGTGGAACGCTACTTTAAAATGATGCATTTTCTCCTATCTTCCTAGCTTGCTTTTGTTAGTACTGAGGAATTGTCTTATCATTTATTCCTAATCCTAAAGGTTACGTGTAGAAAGCAGCCTCCCTTAAAAGCCTATCTGGCTCACTATCTAACACTTTGGTTTAGGGGAAATCGCATCGTTGGGCTCTGTGGCCATTCTCCTTTCCCTGTTCATGAGTAGCCTTCCTCACAATTCCTATGTGAGCCTCGTAGTCTTCGCACTGGGAGTGATGTCAGTGAGAGAAGCGATGCTGGTCCCTCCTTCTGAGAAGCCCTGTTCCCGTAGAAAGTAGACTGTGGCCCAAGGGGATGGTGTCACAGGACAGAGAAATGCCAGCTTTATCTTTTATCTCCACAATCACAACTACCCACAGTCAACTTCCCGTAGTGTGCCCGTCAGTCTTACCGAATAAGTAAACCTGTTTGCAGCAACTGGTTGCCCTGCCCTACGCTCCAGGCAGCCTGTCGGCTAACCACACCCTCTATAGTCTACAGGCTTGTCTGACTGCTCTGGTTCTTAACGTGGTTTTCAGGGTGAGCGTTCTGCCTGTTTAGCCAAAACAGCATCGGTAGTTCACGCTCTGTGGGTACTTCTGCCATTGTTCCTAGCCATAGAGGGAACTACTAGGGAGGGACAGCGCACGGGTCAGGTCTGGATATATTTCATTTGGGCCAGTGCTCATTTCTTGCTTCAACTCCTTTTTTTTTTTTTTTTTTTTTTTTTTTAAATCCCCACCTTGTACAGCATTGCCTGCAAAATAGTCTGAAATAAGCTACGTTAGACAGAAACTTTTTACCATTCCTAGTTCCTCATAGTTGCTGGACAGTTCAGTAGTTGTACTTTATTTATTTGTTTTTTTTAAAAATATTTATTTATTTATCATATATAAGTACACTGTAACTGTCTTCAGACACACCAGAAGAGGGCATCTGATCACATTACAGATGGTTGGAGCCACCATGTGGTTGCTGGGATTTGAACTCAGGACCTCTGGAAGAGCAGTCAGTGCTCTTAGCCACTGAGCCATCTCTCCAGTCCCTATTTATTTGGTTTTTTGTTGTTGTTTTGTTTTGTTTTGTTTTTCTGTTTTCTGTTTTTGTTTTGTTTTGTTTTTTCGGAGCTGGGGACCGAACCCAGGGCCTTGTGCTTTTGTTTTGTTTTTTGATACAGGGTTTTTCTCTATGTAGCCTACTGTCCTGGAACTGCCTCAGCTCACAGAGATCCTCCTGCCTCAGCCTTTTCTGAGTGCTGGGATTAAAGGCATGGATTACACACCCAGCCTTCACTGATTATTCTTTTAAAAACTTTTGGGTTTTTTAAAGGGATATTTATTTATTTATTTAATCCTGTCTATATGAATGTTTTGCTTGTGTCTTTGTAGTGTTCCTAGACCCCAGGAGTCAGAAGAGCGTCAGGTTCCCTGGAATGCTGGATCTGGTTGTGAGCTGCTGTGTGGTGCTGGGAATCTAGCCCAGTCCCTCTGGAGGGGCAGTGTATGCTTTTAAGACCACAGAGCCCTCTCTAAGCCTGAAACACATTCTTATTTTGAGATAATTACAGTTTCACAAAACATTGCAAAAAACAGCATCAGTGGGTAAAGATGACCCAGGTTCTATCTCCAGGACCCACGTTGTAAAAGGAGAGAACCAAATTCTGAAGTTGTCCTCTGACCTCTGTAAGCAAACAGGCAGTACCAGGTGCCTGCATAAAAGAAATGCAACATCATTTTTTTTTGTTTTTAAAATTTATTTTATGTATATGTAAGTACACTGTAGCTGTCTTCATCCACACCAGAAGAGAGAGCATCAGATCCCATTACAGATGGTTGTGAGCCACCATGTGGTTGCTGGGAATTGAACTCAGGACCTCTGGAAGAGCAGTCAGTGCTCTTAACCACTGCGCCATCTCTCCAGCCCACAACATCATTTTTTTTTTTTTTTTTTTTTGGTTCTTTTTTTTCGGAGCTGGGGACCGAACCCAGGGCCTTGCGCTTCCTAGGTAAGCGCTCTACCACTGAGCTAAATCCCCAGCCCCAACCACAACATCATTTTTAAAAGCTGCAAAATAAGCAGTGTTTTCGTGTGTGCTCGCTAGCCTTATGTCAGCTTGACACACAAGCTATAGTTACCTGAAAGGAGGGGACATAGTTGAGAAAAATACCTCCATAAGATCGAGCTGTAAGGCATTTTCTTAATTAGTGATCGATGGGGAGGGACCAGTCCATGGTAGGTGATGACATCCCTGGGCTGGTGGTCCCGGCTACCCTAAGAAACCAGGCTGAGCACCATCCCAAGCAAGCCAGCGAGTAGCACCCCTCCAAGGCCTGCCCTTGAGTTTCCTGACTTCTTTGACGATGAACAGTGATAGGGAGCCCAATAAAGCTTTCCCTCCCCAACTCTTGATTATGGCGTTTCATCACAGCAATAGTGATTTTGCTAAGATAGCACGTGTCCTTCATCCAGCTTTCCCCAGTGGTTCTATTTGTTTAACCACTGTCAAACCAGCAAGTTCTATACCCTCACCCCACTCCGATCTCCTTTTGGTACCTTTTTAGAGTCTCACACATCCTCTTGTCCCCAACACTTCTAATTCTTGGCAACTAGTAATCTCTAGCTCTTTATTTGTGACATTTTAGGAATGGTGCGAAAATGGAGTTTTAACGGTATGTGACATTTATGAGGCTGGCATTTTTCTCTTCCACTGGCAGCACCCATGTAAGTTGCATGCAGTAGTAACCTTTCTCTCTTTGCTGAGCTTTGCCGGCCATTCACCTGTTTAGAGCATGTTGGTTGCTCACACTTTGGGGCAATTACAGATAAAGCTGTTTTGAACATTCATGTGCAAAGTACGTGTATAGACTGAGGGTTTTTTTTTTTTACATTTATTTGGTGTGTGTGTGTGTGTGTGTGTGTGTTTGGTGTGCAGGCATGTGCTCTCTGTGGTGCATGTGTAGAGATCAGAAAACAACTTGGCTGGAATTGCTTCTCTCCTTCTGCCATGTGGGTTCCAGGGACAAAACTCTGGTCCGCAGGTTCAGTGGCCCTGGATTCAAGTTTTAATTTCGCCGTGTTAAATGGCCAGAATGCAATTGATGGGCCTTAAGGTGACGTGCGGTCAGATTTCTCTCTCTTTATTGTTTTGAAACAAGGTCTTATTGTACTGCCCAGGTGGCCTCTGACCTTTTGGTTTTGTGGGTCTTTCTGTTTGTTCCTACAACCTGGGCAACCTCCCCTGCCGTGTTGTATTCCTGGTCCTGGCGGATTCGGTTTTTAAGTTCATCAGATTACTCAGTAAGTTGATTTGGCCAACAAAGACAGGTTTTGAGATGTGTGTTTTTAGCCCTTCATGTGACTCTGCCTCCGTGCCTGGAGACTCACTGTGGAACCCTGCTGTGTGTGCCTTGAATTGGAACCAAGACTACCTACCTGTGAGCATGCAGTCCAGACTAGGAGTTTCTGTTGACTTCTTTCTTTATAAGTCTGCCTCTGTGACCAGGTCCTCAAAATGGGACTACAAATAAAAGTCGTTCAAAAGGCCAGGTGATGGTGGCGGTTTAATGCTAGCTTTCATAGCCAGCCTGGTCTACAGAGTGAGTTCCAGGTCCTCCAGAGCTACACAGAGGAACTGTCTCAAAAAAAAAAAAAATTGTTTTCTTTGTCAAGTAGTTTAAACTGTTTATTTAGAAATAGCGCAACAGCACATAATGCACATAGACGAAGGTAAACTTCCACCTCCACCAAAGTGAACAAACTGGCAGACTTGTAATAACATCTCTCTGTTGTTGTAATAACATCTTCTGTATGTGTAGCAATGTGCCCATCATGAAGCTTCATGTCCGTGTGCGTGTCCCCCTGATGGCCACTATAGCACAGTGATCACTTTCCTTGTTCGGTTAGAGGATAAGCAACCTTCTTGAAACTCATGTTCTGTTGTAAAAGGGATAGGAAAGGTACCTTTTCAGAAAAATTCCAGTTTTAAATTTATCTTTTAAACCAACACCCAGTGATAAAATTGTACATGCTTATGTCATGCCTTGTGCTGTTCATCATGTGTACAGTGTGGAACGTTTCCATCATCCCTGTCTTCTCAACCATCATCAAGCTCTCCAGCTTTTTGGAAAGACATAGTGTATTATCATCATGTCCAGTCACCCCGCCTCGTCCTGCTATCTAACTCTAGTTTAGCACCCATTCACCAGCCTCTCCCCACCTCCCCTCCCCCTACCTTTAAGGACCTGAAGAAGGTAAGCTTTATCCCTTGATCCATGGGCTCGGGTTGAAATAGGGCGGGCTGTAGCTTTACTTGCCAGTAAATCGATAGAATCTGGATGTTAGGCTGTGTTCCCTCATTTATTATAAATAATGCAAGCCTCGCTGGTGATGATGAGCCCTCTTGCTGAACCCCGGGGAGGTGGGGACTGAGCACAGTTGGTTTCAGAGAGTGTTTGTCTTGTCATCAGCTGCTTAGTCAGATGGAGTGTTTTCTTAATGCTCCCAGAATGTACAGTTCAGTCTTTGTTTTGAAATCATTCCTTCTGTCTTCTTTCCCTCCTCCATTACTTTGATTACCTTGATGAGACATTCAAGCTGTGAGGTCGTATCCCTTTATTTCCATAGCCTACAGAAGCCAGTTTGATGGTTAACTGTAGGTGAGCAGGGAATTGTTTCTACTTGGCTGGAATTCGCCCTTAGAGATGAAGCACTTGTTGACAAAGACCCCCCTAGGCTTGGAGATGTGAGCAAAGGTATCTGGGTTCTTTAGATCTGTAGTGGAAATCAGGGTGAAAGCTTTGGAAGTTTGACTTAGCGAAGCAGGATGTGGTATTGAGGAGGCAGAGACATTGTGAGTGAGAGTGTTAGAGAGGGGGAGAGGGAGAAAGAATGAGTTTTGTGTGACTGTGTGTGCATATGTGCGTCTCTGTGTGTGCACAGCACACACACACACACACACACACACACGATTTTGGGAGACAAAGAATCCAAAGGTTAGAATAGAAAGGAATTATGGATTCAGATGGTCTCCAGCACTGAGTTACCATGCTCTGAGAGGGAAGGTTACTGGGGCAAGACAAGTAATAGGATGGGAGTCTAATAATCACTTCATTATGCAGCCATTTGAGTTGTCTGGGTGATGGAGTTTGAGGACAGGGGCTTCTTTTCTGCCCCTTTTCTATGTGAGCAGCTCAGGAAGGAAGGCTAAGAAATAGCCCTGTGTAGAAAATTACACCCAGAAATGGCTCCAAGATTTCCATCGCCGGGTTCTGAAATGAGCTGCCCCTGACAGCAATTTGATCACGTTGCCGACTACCTTTCTCCGAGCCCCTCATCAGGTCCTCAGACTGTGTCTTGACAGCTTCAACTCCTTCTGTTGGCAGCGTGCTCGCTACATTTTCTATTACAGGAATTTAGCATTTTGCTGTGCCTGAGGTGGGTGGTTGCTAGCCTCTTGATATTGGATACCTTTCCTGAGCTATGAAGTATTAGACCATAGTGGATAATAAAATGCCCACTATTACATTATAGAACAGATTCTGGGAGCTGTAACGGGGGAGCAGGGCGGGGTGGCACACCCGCGTTCTGCTTGAGGTAGCTCGCCAGAAAGTGCTGTTGAACCCAAGCTGGTCGAGCCTCAGCTGTGCCAGTTCCTATGTCTGAACAGGAAAGTGGCTCGTTAAAGATTAAAGGGCTGCTTGGTCCTCCTGGCCCCAAGATGGAATGATCTCTGCTATGGCGACAGCCTCTCTTTCCCAGGAGAGGCCATTTTATACAGCGGGTTTGTGCTTCCAAATGTTACAGTGAGCTGCACTGGCTGATACGGTGTCGATAAGTTGACATTTGGGCACTCTCAAGACATATGAGCTCTATAGCGTCCATGGTTTGAATTTCTGGGAAAACTGCCTCATCAGGAAGTCAAAAGCCTCAGCTTTCAGCCTGTCCCCATGAGGAGGTGGTCTCTTTTGTTCCATTTGACTGTTCTCTGGAGTCAGGTGAACTTGCATTTTCTCAGCAATAAGAATTCTATGAAGTCCCTTGTGCTGCGTCCCAGGTGTGAGGGCGGCTCAGTATAACCAGACCGCAGGTGACAGCAGTTAAGAAAATTGTCTTCTGGAGACTTGAGAAAAATACCAGACCAACCGAGAAAATAGGTCGCGGTTCAGCTGTATTCCGTGCGGTTCTTGTGGGTAGGAGGACTGATGTCGAGGACCCGTGTGACTACTGTTCAACTCCGTGATCCTTGGGGGAAAAAAATTCATTTTACTCTGTGTGTGCTCAGGTAAATAGCAGTAACGTCCAGGCACCATCGCCAGGCTGGTCTGTTTGAAGCACCTGTGACAGGATTCTGGGGCGTGCCTCCACTTGTGTTCATTCAGAGCTGCTGAGGGACTGGGATGGAAAGCATCGTACCCTAAGCACTCTCCAGGGTCCTTAAGCAACACTACAGTTGATTCTTTAGTATCCTACAGCTTACTTCACTTGCCTGGTTAATTATGTGACTTATTAGATGATGTGGTACCCATACTGTTTTTTAAAATAGCGGGCAATCCTGTTTATTCGAAGAGGCAGGTGGCCAAAGAGATGACTAAGTGGGTGGGACACCGCCCCGTTCGTAGAAGACCTGAGCTTGAGTCCCAGCACCCCCATCATCCATAGCGCTGTCTTCAAGGAGAACGGATGCCCCCTTCTGACCTCCACAGGCACTGCATTTACACACATGTATCAGGAGGGATACATGTTTAAAAATAAACTTTGAAAAAAAAAGGTATGCTTAGCCAATAAGAGCCCTCCACACCAATGATCAGAATTTGGCAGTGTCCGGGACGCCACTGGTTCTTGGAAATTTGGGGTTTGTTGCTTCACTTTCAGAGATATGAATGAATGTAAGATTAATTTTATTGTCTAGAAGAAATGTACTAAGTGGTGGGCATGCCTACAGTCTTAGCATTTGGGAGGCAGAGAGAGGAAGAACATTCGTTTGAAGCCAGTCTGTGCTACATTCAAGAGTCACCAAAAGAAAGTTAGATTTTCTCCTTGATTCTGTACCTGTTGCAGCTCCTTCCCTAAATCTGTTGCCCCCTTTGCATGTGCTTGCTCATTCTGTGTGGACTTAGGAGCCTAAAGAGTCTTGAGGAATGAATATTCTAATTTTCTTTTCTCATACTTGTTTGTTAGGCTCTATTGCAGGAAAGAAATATCATTATATATGCTTAGTTCAAAACAATGTGTGAGCTAGATGCATGTTGTTATTTGAGACAGGATTTCTGTGTGTAGTCCTGGCTATCCTGGAACTAGCTCTTTTAGGCCAGACTGTCCTCAAACTCACAGAGACCCGCCTGCCTCTGCCTCCTGAGAGCTGGGATTAAAGGCAGTAAGTTTAAATTTTTTTAATTTGTAGTATGTGGCGGGAGAGAGGAGATGACACAGAAACAGCAACTTCTTGAGAGTTAGTTCTCACCTACCTCCCTAGTTGTGAGGCAGCCTGTCATGGTTTGTACTGGCCCAGAAGCTAGCTAACTGTCCTGTCTCTGCTCCCCTCATTCTTCCCTTTGAATGCTGAGAATACAGACATACACCTCTGGCTCCAGGGTTAGAGCTTGGTTTAGCTTGTTCTGCTTGCATAGCAAGCACTTTTACCCACTGACCCTTTGAAGTGTGTGTGTGGGAGAGAGGTCTCATGCTAGCCTAAAACTTACCGTGTACCCAGGCTGGCCTCAAAATTATGACCTGTCTCTCAGCCTCCTGAATGTTGGGATTACAGACATGTACCACCACATCCAGCTCATTTATTTTTTCATATGTACATATATGCTACAACTGTCCATATTAAAAAAAACCTATTAATAATTTTGGGAGATGGTTTGCTTAAGTTTTAAAAATGAAAGATCTTAAATGACAGAACTGTACTATTATTTCCACAGCCTCATAATTTTCACTCAATCTCCTAAAGCCTCCAGTGCCCAAAGCCATTAGTTCACATTTAGCATCTTTTATGAGCTCTTTCTTTTCCAATCTAAAAGGAGGCACTAGGGTAGATAGAGTGAGGCTATGTTTTGGAGAAACAGATTAAAGCTGTCAGAATCTCAGGAGAATGCTGGCCCTCCATATCCGAATGGTATCTTAGCAGATTAGGAGTTCCACACTTTGAGTTGGTCTTGGCATGGTTCACGTGACTTCTAACACGCATCCCACTGCCTAGATTTTTATCAGACTAGGAGGAGCTAATATGATAGTTTTTTAACAACACTGCTAAAAAGAGGCTGGGCGTGTGTGACCCTGGAGTGTTGTTTTATATTAGCCTGTGTGGGGCTTATCCTCAGCTACAGAAGGATTTTCTGGAGTGTGGCTGGTGAGATAATGGGTGTCGGCTGCTCCACAGATGGCCTTATCCTTCTAGAAGAACTAATGAACACGCTGTGGGGAAACTTGCCTTTAAATACCTCCAGTTTTTTGAATGGGCCACACCGACTGGGAAGAAAACCAGTGAGCATTTATAATACCTCAGAGTGGCTGCCCTCCTGGAATGTGGTAGTTCTTTAGACTCGAGCAAATGGGACCAAACAGAGCTTGTCTGTTGGAAGGGAGTAAAGTAGCATAGTTTTAAACTCGGATTCTGTCTGATGTATTTCTTGTTTGTTGGTTTTGTTATTTGGTGGCAGGGTCTCACTATGTAGCCCTGGCTATCCTGGAACTCACTGCGTAGAGCAGGCTAGCCTTGAATTCACAGAAATCCACCTGCCTCTGCTTTCAGAGGGCTGGGATTAAAGTCATGTACCACATGCCAGGTTTGCCTAAGCATTTTAATCTAGCATTTATTGACGGCAGCTCCTTCCAGAGTCATGACATCTGTAATCTACCTTGAAAGGTGGAAGAAGCCAGGTGTGGGGGCTGTGGATGTCATTGCTGAGCGTAACTGTTGGACTTGAGGGGAGCGCTCGTTTTCACCAGAGAACAAAGGATATCATGTGAACCTCAATTTCTTCTCAAAGCATCCAGAAGCTAGGGCCATGGCTCAGTGAGTGAGAGCTCTGACTCCTTTTCCAGAAGACTCAGTTCCTAGCACCTGCATTACATGGCAGCCCACAGAAATCCATTAATGAACTCCAGTCTGGAAGGTCCAATAGCCTCTCTGGCCTCCTCAGGCATCTTGTGCAAGTACGGTGCACAGACAGAAACCCACCACAGAATGAAAGCACCCAGATTGCAAGGATGTGATCTGTGTGTGTGTGTGTGTGTGTGTGTGTGTGTGTGTGTAGCACCAGTGCCAATTCTAGCCTGTCAGGGCTAATTCAATAATAATAAATAGCTCTTGATGAGCCAGTTATTCTCAAATTGATTTTTAAATAAACAGGCTAATAAGGAATTGACACACATTTAAGGACTTTGCTTTTTAAGGATAAATGTTAAGATAAGTCAATCTCCTATCTTCCTTAGGCATCCCAAAGATATGACAGTAGATGATGTCACTTTAGCAGGGAGTGTGGCAACTGGGGAAGAAGAATCCTGCTACTTTTGTTTTAACGAGAGAAGTCTAGTTGTCTAAGGAAATAAGAGAGGTCAGGGGAGGCTGAGTGGTGAAGAGAAGTGAGCCTGGTCTGGACTGATAAAAATTCAGCAGTAGGATTCCCCCAGCCGCCAGCGACTAGGCTGCTTCTCCCAGCCAGCTGACCCTAGTGTTACCCTTTACAAAGGCAAAGCAACTTGCCGATCACCCTCCTGGGAAAATCTTCAGAGCTGGGAGCCTGCTACCTGCCGCAGCCGGCCGTTGGGAGCCTCAGGCTGTCCTGAGATGAAATTTCAGAAACTGGCCACCAGAGCTTTCCAGGTAGGGGCTCCAGCAGTGGGGGAATGAGTTTTACCTGGCTCTCCCCCAGCCCCCAGTGAATCTACCTCTGATTGAAAACCATCAGTGGGCTGTCTCTTTGTTAGGCTGCACTGGATTGCTGCTGGCTCAGCCAGGCCGTTTGGGAAATAGGAGTTTTGCTGGCGTGAGTCAGCACTGCCCTGGGTGAAGCCTGAGCTCTGTTGCAACGTTGCTTACCAAAGATCCGTCCCCAGGCGGCACCATTCACTGTCCCTGAAAGCAGCTGCTGTTGGCCCCTGAGATGATCTCATCAGAACATGGCTCCAGCAGCCTCGGCCGCCGCTTCTTCCGGCTGCCTGCTGTCTGCTGTGGCGGTGTTTTGAGACAGGCAAAAGCAGGTAACCCCAGATGGTTTTCTTGGTTTCCTTAAGCCAGACTAGGCTGGGGGTAAAGACTCGAGAATCGCGCCTTCAGAGGTAAATCAAGGCTTCTCAGTCTGGGACTCTAAAGCCAGGTCTTCGAAGTCCTTAAGGGGACACATGTCCTTTCTAAGTGGACTTGGGTATGTTAAACCTGACCAGACCAAAGATTGTTTGAAAGCCGTGCAGCTTTAGTCATACTTTTATTTATTTTTTCTGTTCGTTTTGTGTCTTACGAGATACAGTTTGCTCAAGCTAAGTTAGGGTGAAATAAAAGCAGGCAGGTACATTCGCTTCCCTTTCTAGTGACTGGCTGCTGAGCTGTGGGCAGAGCTGTCTACCATGACTTTGTACCCGCCATCCTTCCTCTGACCTGTTGTGAAGAACATTGTCCTCTCATCCCTGCTTCTGTTTAGGTCCCTGCAGGGCTCTTTCCTGTTCTTGCCTCTAAACTCTAAGCGCCCGGCAGTGTCGTCTCTGGACACTGCTTCCTCCCTGTGCTTCTCTTTGACTCCAGGCTCTGTACACGTGTTCCTCGGAAACACCTGGCCAGCTGGTTTCGTCCAGAAGTCACTTCTTGAAAGCATCCGCCTACTTTACAAGACTGGGTGAGGATCGATCCTTCAGAGAGTGTGCCATGACTGCAGCCATCCACTGGGGATGTAGGGATCTTGTGTATTTTGTTCAAACTGTGATGGTGCTACGTGGTTTTTTGCTCATGCCTCCCTGAACCTCGGCAGGGAGCCCCTACTTACCAACCCGCCCCCAACCCCTTCACCCTACCTTCTCTCCCGCCTGGCTGGTACACTGTTGAGCCGCTCCCCCAGCAGTCTTCCTTTTCCCTCTCCCAATATCCTATTATTTTTTTACTATCATAAATGTCGAGATGAAGGCTTTGCTGTCTCCCTTTCTCTCCAAGACCCACAAATATGTTCATAAATTCAGCTGCCCTCATTATATCTTTCTAGCCTGGCAGTATTTCTCAGACTTGAGCATTATTGGCAATTGGACAAACCTTTACAAACTGTGTGAGAGACATAGCCAAGCCCCCCTCCCCCCAACTCCCGCTATAAAAAACCTCGTAAGGTCACTGTACACAACTGAACCCATCATCTCAGACGAGACGGGCACAAGCAGGTAACCCCAGATGTGTTCTTGGCTTTCTTAAGCCAGACTAAGCTGGGGCTAGAAACTGGAGAACCCTTAGCCCTCAGATGTGGATCAAGGATCTCAGTTTGGGAGTCTAAAGCCAGCTCTTCCATTCGTCGAAGGGGTCCATAAGGGGACAAATGTCCTTACTAAGGGGATCTGGGCGTGTGACTTGAGCATGCCGTCGATTGTATAAAAGGAATTTGGTGTACCTACTGTCTGTGCCGTGTATATTGCTGTCTGCTCGAACGCTGTTAATTATACCTGCCGTCCTTTGATTTGTTTTTATAGTCACATCCTCTAGATGTGGTAGACCTGTGGCTGCTAAGTCCTGATGACTATATTGGAGTACTGTTCTTATGGCTTTTCTTCATCCTCAGTCATTGTTTTCCATGAGTAAAAGGGCATCAGGTCCCCTGGGGCTGCAGTTACAGTGAGTCACTGTGTGGGTGCTGGGAATTGAACCACGGTCCTCTAGAAGTACTCTTCACTGCTAAGCTACAGATGAAACAAAATTCCCATAGCCAGGCAGTGGTGGACGCCTTTAATCCCAGCACTTGGGAGGCAGGGGAGGAAGATCTCAGAGTTCAAGGCCAGCCTGGTCTACAGAGTGAGTTCAAGGGCTACATAGAGAGACTCTGGCTGGTGGTGGTGAAGATCGAACATTTTCCCCCTTTATTTTTATTTTATGTGTATAGGTGTTTATTTTATGTGTATGGGGCACACCAAGGTGCCTTGTCTGCCAAGGCCTGAAGAGGGCATCAGATCCCCTGGGGCTGCAGTTACAAGAAGTCACTGAGGGTGCTGGGAATTGAGCCAGGGTCCTCTAGTGGCTGAGCTGTCTCTGTAGCCCCAGGACTTTTTTTTTTACTGTTTTGTTTTCTTTAAGCACCTTACTGGCTTAGAGATTTGTTTGTGAATACTTACAGACAGGGCCTGCCTTCTTCAATCATAGACGATTTTGCCTGGTGAGAGTCCTGCTCAGAACTGCTGGACTTCTGCCACTCAGCTGTAAATTTCGACAGACTCCCATCTTCTCCTCTTGTTCCCTGTTTTCTTAAACCATTGCTATTTACTGGGGTTTGTCAAGTGCCTCAGACTTGCTCCTGTCTTGTGTTTACTGATAGCCACCCTAGTCTCTGTCTCCCTTAGCTACTGCCACTGAATTGTTCCTTGTCCCATTCCCTGGACATGGCATAACCCTTTAGGGCAGTGGTTCTCAAGTGTGGGTTGCTACCCCTTTGGGGATATGGAGCAATGCTTTGGAAAACATTTACATTATATTCATTACAGTAGCAAAATTACACTTATGAAGTATCAATGAAAATAATTTTATGGTTGGGGTCATGAGGGACTGTATTAAAGGGTCACCGCATTAGGAAGGTTGAGAACCACTGCTTTAAGGATTAATCCTTTCCCTAACAGCAGCCCCTTCCATGACTGACAAAATCTCATCCCCCTAAAGATTTGTAAATCTATGAGGTCTCTGACCGGCTCTCCTTTCATTATTCTTCCTTATTTGGATTTCTACAGCTCTGTCTCCCTTCCCTCCCTCCCTCCCTCCCTGTGAGTCCTTCCCTCCTTCCCCTCTCTCTCCTCTCCCCTCTTCTCTCTTCCTCCCTTCCCCCTTTCTTGTGCGCTCGCTCTCTCTCTCTCTCTCTCTCTCTCTCTCTCTCTCTCTCTTTCTCGTGCTCACGCTCTTGCTCACGTGCGTATTCTCTAGTTCTTCGTTCCTTGACTGACTTCAGGTCCTCAGTCTGGAGCCTGTTACATCGGTCCAGTGGCTGAAATGGGTCCCTAGAGGTCAGCCCACCATTCTAGATGTCTTTATTGTTCTTTGAAATGCTATAAGAGCCATATCCTCCCGTCAGATAGATGCTTGGGGTTCCTGTTGGATGAACTCAGACTCATGGGCTGCTCGTGTGTTTCACTTGAAGTCTAGATGATCACTCTAAGTTCATTTGGAGATTAAAGGGCTTGCTGAAATCTTGGTCCCACACGTTGCCTTGTGTTTTTATTTCATGTGTATGTTTGCCTGCATGTACGTGTGTGCATCACATGCATGGTTGGTGTCCTCAAAGGCCAGGAGAGAGCATCAGATCATGGAATTGGAGTTAATGGCAGTTGTGAACCACCTGACGGGTGCAGGAAACCAAGCCCAGGTCTTCTGCAAGAGCAGCAGAGCCATCTTACCCCGTAGCATAACATTTTTATAGTGCTTTACAAAATGATCTGATGCCCACTATAACCCTGTGTTGGATTGGCTTTATTCCCTCCCACCCCCTTTTTTAAACTAGTGGTTATAAAACTAGTTCTCATATAGAAGCATTTATTCATGTAAGATTCAGGGGTGGGAGTGTTCTTTTAATGCATTAAGCAACTAGCTGGTGTCTTTGTAATTAAATAAGCGCTGTCCAGTTCTACATAATTGGTACCTTTGCTCAGAAGGCAAGAGCTAAGGGTCATTCTTTTACAAGGCCACTTGTAAAAGATCAGGTAAGAGGAGCGACTCAAGGGATCCTGTCTCCTGACCTGTGGCAAGAGCCATTATGCTGAGAGACTTCCCTGCTTCAACTTCTTGGGCTGTGCATGTGTATTCTTGTTCCCCCATAGGGACAGGGTGCCTCGTTTATGCTAATCTAGGCAAGAGCGAGTTCCCACTAAGCTGCTGCTGTCCATCAGCTTTCTGCTGTGTTTCCAAGCTTTCTGCCGTGCTGGGAGCCAGGTGAAGAGAGGAAGCATGAAGTGGAATGAACTGTGTGAGGAACAGAGAAGGTCATATGGACGTTTGCAGAGCATATTTTTTGGGGTACTCTTATACTTGGGACTGAAATTATAGAAAAACCGATTGAGGCTTGGAAGCAATGTCTTGTTAGCTACAAATGACATTCAGTTTTGGTCCCATCATACTTGAGAGATGAATAAAGCTTTGAAAAGTAACCTGGCAGTCATTTTGATTCCAGAAGTTGGGAGGCAGAGGCAGGTGGATCTCTGAGCTCAAGGCCAGCCTAGTCTACAGATGGAGTTTCAGGAAGGACAGTCAGGACAGGACAAAGAAACCCTGTCTTGGAAAAAAAAATTGAAAAATATGTCCAATTAGCTAAAGTCGTTAGCCTAGAGAAGCAAAAGCTTAAGGGATAGCTTGACCCCCATCTTCAGGTACAAGTACCTGCCAGGGGGGAGTTTGATTAATTGTTCCTAATGAACTTCAGAGATTTAGGAGTAAAAATGGCCATAAGTTAAAGGAGGGAGTTATTTCAATGAATAAGTGGAAGATGAATTAGATCATCAAAATTAGGAAACACTTGAATGACCGCTATTGAGAGTTCTGAATTTTGTGCTGTCCCACTTAAATGGATTAACATAGAATAAGTTACCCCAAAGCTTTTGGTGGCCTGAGATGGCAGCCGTGCAGTTGCTTATGCCCTGAGGGCTCATGGTGCTCCAAGAGGGGCTGGAACAGACCATTGCTCCATGTTTGCTAGCACGGGTCACGTGACTTTATTCACACATTTGGGTCTTGTTGCTGGTTGTTGGTTGAGACTTCTTGTTGTCCTGCCTCTCTCTTGGTCAAGCTCCTGGGCCACAACAGAAGCTGCAGGGTCAGAATCCTCTAACTGATCACTTTTACCCCCCATTGTTTTGGCCAGATATAGCCCAGAGCCAGCAGGCTAGTGTGTGAGCCTGACTCCTTGGAGGATAGTGTTGAAGTCACCCTGCAAAAGGACATGTACTGGACTGGAGAGATGGCTCAGCGGTTAAGAGCACTGACTGCTCTTCCAGAGGTCCTGAGTTCAAATCCCAGCAACCACATGGTGGCTCACGACCATCTGTAATGGGATCTGATACCCTCTTCTGGTGTGTCTGAAGACAGCTACAGTGTACTTACATACATAAAGTAAATAAATAAAATATTTAAAAAAAAAAAAAAAGGACATGTACTAACCTTGGTTAGGCTCATTGCTGCTCCTTCTGAGACAGTATACCATACTGACCTTAGTGATTTTTCATGAGTGAATGATCAGACATTCATGTCACTGAATGGATAGACAGGCATATGGCTTACCATTTGGCAGCACATCCAACTCACCTGGGGGAATTTACAAGCTTGGACTCCTAGGTACCAGACGTGTGACTCAGCGTCTCCTGGGGGGGTGATGTTGGTTTGTAAGAGACACTGTGTCCGCTCAGGTAACTACCAGCAGCATGAGTATGGGGGTGGGGGACAGGTCCAGATGAGTTTAATGTAAGGCAGCACGTTCAGTACCCTATGACGGGCCACACCTGTTCTGCTTCCTGCACCTGGCCGACCCGTCTGCCCCACCCACCTTCATCCAGGCTTCCCCTGTAAGCTACATCTCATTCAGTCCGCTCATCATCAGAGCTTGTTTCTTGAGGCTTAACTCAGTTCTCCCTTTCTCCTAGTGTCAAGTGCCTCAGTGTTTCAGTCTCTAAATATTTGTGAGATAATTTGACTGACGGTCTTCTCCCTTTTCCTATATTTAACACAGTGCTTTTCCCTCGCAAGAGGCTCTGGGTTTTTTGTTGAACGAGTAAGTGGTTGATTGAATGCATTCATGAATGAAGTGTTACTTGAATTCAGTTTCAAAGGTGATTAGGATTTTGGACAGGTGGAGCAAATGAATGAGAAACTCATTGTCGTGAAGTCTACAGTGTAGATCATATTGCGTTCAGGAGGTGGAGGAACTGGTTTAGAAATGTTGAAAAGGTTTGGTTTCTAATGTACTTATGCCACGTTTGAGCGATGGATATGTAGCAGGCTTTCAGAAGTGTAGTCCTGAAACAGGGGTGAGACAGATGCCAGAAAGAAAACCATGGGGTGTATCCTTTCAGCGGGTACAGTGAGCCCCTGCTATGTGGCAGACAACTATGTTATAGGGAAGGTGAACTCATGACCTATACCAAGCTTCCTCCTGAACTGTGCTGGGAAGAATATTCTAGCCAGGAAAGAGAGCACAAGTGTGTTGGCTTGGGGAAATACTTTTTTTTTTTTTCTGAGAAATTGAAACTAGAGTGATAAAAGTTTAGAGTGAGGTGAATGAGGGGCAGGTATGAAGTAGGTGGGAAGGCAGGTGACCCACAGTCCCTCAGGGCCTTTGTGGAGACCACTGAAGGTTTGAAGCTGATTTAAGCATTTGCTGTGACTACTCTAGAGAATAGAGCATGGCTATATGAATTGCTTTTGTGGCTTCTGTGACAGAATACCTTAGGCAGAGCAGTAGAAAGGAGGAAAGGTTTCTTTTGACTCATGTTTTAAGAGGGTACAGTCAGTCTGTGACCCGGTGGGGAACAGTATGGCAGAGTTCATGGTGGCTGGAGCTTGTGGTGAGCACCTAGGGTCTTCGGAGACCAGGGAGCAGTCAACGGGGCCTGCTGGTGCTCTCTGACCCCCTGGTTTAGTTAGTCTGCCACCCCCGACTCCCGCTCGTGGGATTGTGAGGTTGGTCTTCACTCTCCAGAATATGCTGGCAGACACGCCCACAGCTGTGTTCGCCCAGTGATTCCAAAACCAAATTAACAACGATGATTAGCTATCCCAGTGGCAAAGAAGGGATCTGCCCAGCAGTGTTTGCTCTGCACCTCGAGGGCAGGAGGCAGCCGGGCAGGGTGTAACAGTGTGTGCACCTAGAACATTTTTTCCCTAGCTCTTTACAAGTTTCTCTCTTGACCTGCTCTTTCTTTGATGTAGTCAAATTCCTTGCTTTTGTTTTCTCAGCCAGTCTTGTGCTCTGTTGCTGTGGCCACCTCAGGTCTTGCCTGCAAACTTGCACAACAGGTGCAGCTGCTCCCTCCTCTGCTGTTTCTTGTCTTCACCTTTCCATGCTTGGTGAGCAGAGGCTCACGGTATTAGTCTTCTTGGGTCCAGAGGCTCTTGCCCTGGTAGAATTTCCTGAGGTTTTCCTTTTGAATCTGGTTAAGGCCAGTGAGGACACTAGTGGTGGATGTGAATGACTTGGAGAGCTCGGATGCAGCACTGACTGTCACCTTGACAACTGGAAGCCGGGACAGCCTCACTCACCCTCCTCCTCACCTCCTTGATCTTGTCTTGGCTGTGCTGCTCACTGTTTCAGCCTCCTGGCCCAAGAGCTTCACATTCCTTCTTTAATATCTTCATATCAGGCCCCCACCCAAGACTCCTTGTCCTCTCCTTGCTTTTGTTTTGGGAGATTATCTGTCTCTTTGGAGGGAGTTTACACACCGTGGATACAGATTTTATTTTAATTTTATGGGCCAGGGTTTTAGTTTCTTCTGGTTCCTACCTTGTCAGCTTCCTCTTCTCCTTCCATGAATGGCATTTAAATCCTAAGGCTGGTTTCTGAATTCTCGGTCTGGCTCCAATCCAGCTATCCAGTCTATCCCTTCCCTCAGGATTGCTAGGATTATTGGTAAGACCACCCTTCTCTTCCTGCCTTCCCCCGTCTCCTATCAAACCCCGGTACTTGTACTTGCACATCTTTGATCTCTTCCTTGGGCACCTTTGTTTCTGCTCTGCTTAAGACTTTAGTGTCATCCTTCCTGCGAAGCCTCCTTTGTCTGGCCTGTCACTGGGAGTTCACATTGTCCCCTGAGTCTAACAGCAGAGCTTCATTTGTGGCACCTTTATGTCACCGTGCATTATCTGCCTTTTCTTTTAGGAGCTGTGGCCTCGCCTTTATCCCACTGAGCGGATTTATCCCCTGGTGTCCAGTTCTGTTCCCTGCACAGTAGGCCTTCAGTGCCAGTCACATGAATAGGTGGAGCTTTGACTGACATTTGTCCCTTTCCTTTCCGAGATGCTTGCCGTGATCTCCTCTTGCACTGACTCACATCTTGTCTTCGTTCCCTTTTCTCACCCAGATTTTGCCTGATTCTTTTCTCCCATTAACAGTCACTGTGTGGGTGTCCTGCCTGCTACTCACCTCCGCCATATCCCAACCCATCCACGAGTCATATAATTAGCATGGGAGCCAAGTGTGATCACATTAAAAACCTAATAGAAAGACCGTATATGGAGAACAGTCCTTTAGGTTCATCAGTGGTTTGCTTTCAAGCAGGAAATTTTCTGACCGGAGTTGAAAGGGAAGAGGAGGTTCTAGGTGTTTGGGTACTAGATCGAGGCGTGTAGTAGTCCCACTATGGGATATGGGATGTTAGAGGTTTTTTTTTCTTTTTAACCAAAGAAACCATTCAGGAAGCCACAGGCCTTCCACCAACTGCTAATTTTGAATCCCTGAGGGCTTTTCTACAGCTGAAGGAGACATTAGCAATTAGTGGAGTCCCGCCTTCCTATTTTCCAGATGAGGAGACAGACCTGTAAGAAACATAAATGGCTTTGTCCATAAAAGCCAAGCTATTGTGCCCAGTGTTTACTCCTGACACTGAATGTCGCCTGGGGAACTTCCAGCACTTGGAAAGCCATGGAGTTAGGCCATAGGCCAGACCTGCGTGAGGGCGTCAGGCCTGTCACATGGATGAGGCCGCTGCAGTGCTCAACAGGAGCTGCTGGGGTGGTGGCAGGTTTGGTTCAGGGCAGTGTGTACCACAGGACCCTTTGAATATTCTCAGACACTTTTCTGGAGAACTGTTCTTTGGGGACCAGCTGTCAGAAATCGTCTGCATTTGAGTGGGGGGCCAAGGTTTAATTATAAAACATTTCCAACTTCTGCGGCTCTTTTTTTTTTTTTTTTCCCAGCCTTCATACTCCACGTTTTGTTTTGGACTTCCTTTCCTAATTTCAGCACCATTTGGTACATTTTTATTGCTCCATTGCAGGGCAGATGGTAGCACAAGGCATGGGAAATCCAGAAAATGTCTTAGAGGTCCGTGACTGTTATGAGTGCTTGCCAGGCAGATCTTCAACTTTAAATAGTAATAGATTTTCCCGTCCAGTGAGCCAGTTGTCAGAAACTATGAAAAGTCACCTGTTTGTCCAAGGTCTAATTCTGAGCTGGAGAGCTGTCAGACAACCTTGGACAGGAAGTTGGGTTCAAGCAGAATGTGCTTGTCTTCACTGCAGCCTGGGTGTCTGCAGTTTGAAACTTGCTGCGGGTAAAAAGTCAAGACTTCAACCAGATGTGGTGGTGCACACCTGTAATTATTTCAGCATCCAGGAGGCGGAGGGAGGAATATCTTGGAGGCCAAGACTTTTAATATCGAAATGTTGTCCCTGTGTGAGAGGGAGGTAATACAGTAGCCATTCAATACACAGGAGTTTCTTTTCCAGTGCTGTGACCCGTGCCTGACACACAGCAGTTTAGGGGAGAAAAACTTTTGGTTTTCTTCTTGTCTTTTGGCTTACAGTTTGTGGATACGCTGTCTGCCTTGACAGGAAGTGCTTGGTTCAAGGAACGTACCTAGTCGATTGCATCTGCAGTAATAAGGAAGCAAAGAGTAAGACCAGTAGGGCCTGGCTATGACTTCAAGGCAAGCCCAGAGCGCTGACTTCCCCTTGTGAGGCTCCATCTTCTTTAAGTTTCACAGCCTTCCAAAACAGCCATCATCTGGGGACACTAGAGCCTATGGGGACATTTCATGTTCAACCACAAAACAGCTGTTGCCTCTCTCTGTACATAGCAGCTTTTCTTCTGAGACCCAGGTCATTCTTTGGAGTCACAGGCATGGTGTTTTCCCTGAGTTCTACAATGTTGCAGTTTATAAACCGAAAGGGCACTGAGCGGACTGCTGCTGGCCTGCTACTTTTGGTAGGTGTGAGATTCAGTCTGTGCTAGCTCTTTTTTAAAATAACAATAGGGAATTTTAGCATAGAATTCACCAGACCTTTGAGTAACAGGTTCCTTTTGTGAGGCTCCAGGATTCCTAGCACCTTCTCAGTGTGTTTTGACCAAGGTAGTTTACAAAGTACTGTGAGTCTTTGAGAAGGTTTTTCATGTTTGAATTAAGAGTTTCCTTGCATACTGGAGGTTGGATCTAATGCTGGTCCCTCATCTGCCCCCCCCCCACCCCCCAGTCTCTGGAGAAGCTATTAAATAAGTAATTTGCCTTGGGGTCACTCAGCTGGTAAACAATCTCGACAGCCCCTTTTTCCTAAGCCCTACTCCCTTTTTCATTGCTTCCTGCTGTGAAATTGCTTCATTGCCTTCATTAGGGGACCAGATTGGCTGTGGGATAGCCACCTGCAGGGAGTCACCTTGGAATCTTTGTGGATTATTAAAACTGCTTGGGTTATTTCAAAACTGGTCCATTCTGCTGTCCTGGGCTATAATTAGGAGCAGATAAAGGTTTTCTTTTAGATTATCATTGTCTAAGAAATACATTTTTATTGTCCTTGTCCTAATTCACTGGGATTGTGGGCTACTAAGGCAGGCACCTCCTCGAGCAAGTCCCATGAACACCCCTGAAACCATCATTTCCTTTTGTTTCAGCGTAGAATTGTCTGGGAATACTTAGGTATCGGTGACAGCCTAGGTCACTGAACTACCCGTGCCCTTCTTTGTGCACAGAGTACGCTTGGTTCAGTATATTGAACTGAGCATGCCCAGAGCACCTGTGCTTCCTAGGTAAAAGTCTTGATTACATTCTTTTTTCTTGCATTCAGTATCCCAGCCAAAGAAGTCTAGGGGTGGGAGGTGAGTGTTGGGTCGGTGCTGGGCTGGCTTTGCAAATCAGAGAGGACAGTACTTCCTGAAATTAGCACCAGGGTCGATGTTATCAAGGATGTGAATAGGAACTGTTTTGTATCTTGTCGTGGGATAGTGACAAAGTAATATGTGAGGGCCAGTTTAAGCACAGGCGTTCTTTGGTAGGGGAGAATATGGTATAATCACAGAGGAGGGAGGGTGGTTGTTGGTGTTGGTTTATTTTTTGTGGTACTAGCAGACTAGAATTTTTCTTTTGCTTTTTGGGCTGGTTTCTGGGCATGCCACTTCTGGCAGGAGCAGAAATTTCTGCAGAAAGTCAGCATAATTTTTAGATTTGATAAAACATCAGAGCAAGCTAAAAGTTTGGGAGGAAGAAAGTGCTTGGTCCGAATTTCTCCTTTATCACTGACTTGCATCCAGCTGCGGTATGGTGCTGCTGTCACACCCCCACCCCCACCCCCACCCCCAGGCCAGCCGATGAGAATGCTCATTCTACCCCGACCTGGTAGAGAAGCACAGAGAGGAAGACCAGCGGAAACTTACCGCAATGGAATAGAAAGGGGAAGTAATGTCACAGCCTAGCCTGCGGGAGGACAACCATGTGGGCAGCTCCGGGAAGATCTTCAAGGGGTTCCCACACTCATTTAGAGCCAGTGGAAAAGGCCACTAAGATCATTGAGCCTTTTGGTAAGAACTAGATTGAACTGGATTAAAGGTTTTGGCTTGTCTAATGGAGGTAACAACAACAACCCAAAACAAAGACGGGATCTTTGTCTTCTAAAAACCTTCAAAAGCCAGGTGTGTATCTGGTGAGGTGGGAGGGTTGCTTGAGTCCGGGAGTTCAAGATTAGCCTCAGAAACATAGTTTCCAGCTGGAAAACAGAAGTAAAAACCTTTAAAAACAAACAAACAAACAAAAACAAAAAAAAATTGCTTAGGCCAGCAAATGGTTCAGGTCCTTGCAACCTATGTTTAAAAAGCCTGTCCTCCCTGCCCCAGCATATTTCTACAGTGAGATGGGAAGCTGAGACAGGAGGATCTATCCCACAAAGGCACAGCTACAGAAATAACAAGAGAGGCTGCCATGGAAAGAAAGTAGAGGGCCAATAAGAAGTCTTGGTGGGTAAAGTGCTGGCCGGCAAGCCTGGTGACCTGCGGTTGAACCCCAGGATCCATGTGCTCGGAGAGAACTGCCTCTGGGAGTTAACTTCTGATTGCACACGCACCCTGGCACATGCCCATCCCAAATGTAACAAAATTAAACCTTAATGTAATACAAGGTCTAAAAACCCATCTTTACAGCCCATCTTTCCCTGGGGGTGTGCTCCACGTTAAGCTCTGGGCAGACCGACATGCATATTTTAGCTCTCCCAGTAACTTTTGTGCAGACTACCTTCAAAGAAAAGCAAATTGCATTATTTGATCCTAATGAGAATTAGTGTATTGGCTGTTGCTGGGGCACCAGGAGCCCTCTCTGCCAGCCTGTGGCTTCTTTATTTGAATCCTGGCTCACCTGTAGTCTGCCATCATGATAGTATTTTGTGAAAGCAGTTTCTTGAGGCAGAAAAGTCCTGAAAAGTTTATCTGATGAGTCCTGTTTCCTGCACAGGAGGACTAGAGGGAGAGGAGTCTCTTTAGTCCTGACGAGCTGTGTCATCAGTTTTGATGGAAGACGATTCTGCAGTAATTAAACTGCGGGTCCGTTTATTCTGTGTTCAGCCTCGTTAGAAGACTTCTCTCCAAACTGCTTCCTTTTCTGATCGACTCCCCCTTTGGGGCAGAGCGCTGGGGCTGAAATGAATGTGTGGGTTTATGCTGCAGTGTTCAATCTGTCATCTCGCCTAAACGCCACACTAAGAAGCAGCCATTTAATTGGTCAGACCCCGGGGGTGATATTTTGGCACAGCTCCATTGGTAGGAATTACTTTTCCTTGAACTTCGGAGCAGATGCTGAGATCCCTCTGCAGACATTTGTCATAGACTAGTTGAAACCAGGGAGTTTCCAAGAACATTTATAACTTGTGATTGTTATGTATGTTTTTCAGTTGTTCACAATGGCTCCCACTTGAGGAACAGAGCTCACTCGGTGCTAGTGGAAGTGTGGTCTCTCTGCTGCTCTCATTAGTCAGTGTCGTTTTAATCCTTTACGTCCCAAGACCCTCTTGTGTCCTATGCTTCATCCAGCCCGTGGGGGCTGTGTTGAATGGGACAGGCAAAGCTCCGACCATACACTAGAGAGGTGTGCTCTCTGATTACTAGTTTCTTTGCTGTTGCATTTTCTTTGTGTGTGTGTATGTTTCTTTGCATTCTTTGCAGTTCCCACCGCAGCTTTATGACCAAGAGTTTGGGTGCCTCAGGGAAGGAACAGGAGTGATGGCCCTGTTCTCCTTCCTCCCCTCTGCTCCCCTTCTGGTTTCCCCCGCTGTTAGAATAACCTCCAGCATTAACACTGTTCTGTTATTTTCAGGACAGTCTGCTACTGGTTTTCTTTTTTCAGTGATCAGAGCTGAGTGGACACTTACTTGGAAGAAGTGTCTTCAAGTTAGTGGCTCTGGTTGCCCCTTAAAGGCACTGCTGCTGTGACCTGGAGTTAAGTCTCTTAATTTGCTGGTCATTTTAGAATCATGATTGCGGAACATAAAACGCTGACTGTTTTTGAAAGGTTTTGTTATCCTTAGTGAGAGCGAATACTTTGATGTGTATCATACAGCACTAAGACTGAGAATGAAGCTGTGAGAGAGACCCTCTCTGACCTCCTGTCTTACCTCCCAGGACAAAGATGTGTAGCAGTAGTAGCAGAGATGCATCTTGGGTATTAAAGGCTGTATCTTTAGAAACATGCCAAAGCACAACCAACCAATAGGAAAAGCAGACGATCTAGATGCGTACGTTAAACTTCTGTGTGCTCAGGAATGGTCTTCTGTTCTTTTGACAGAGCGCTCAAGTGTCCAAAGGTTGGCTTGGGGTTTGTTTGTTTAAATCTTTAGAGGGAGTGAGAGGCTTTAATGAAGAACTTCTTTCCTGCAGGCCTCTTCAGGTACTTTCCACTGTCTTCTCTCACAGTGACTACAGGCGAGTGGAGTGTGCGGGCAGCCCCTCTTTCTGTAGGATACTAAGTTAGTTATTCAAGGAATTTGATCTCAGATCTCTTATCCAGTAGCTGTATAGCCTGCTTTCTTTGGATTTGTGTAACATTAATTGCTCAGTGAGACATTAGATGCATAACTCAGCATACATTAGGTGTTTTGGAACATATTTACTTTGCTCTTAGAAAAATGCCTTTAATCACAACACTTTAATCCCAGAGGCAAGTTGATCTCTGAATTCGAGGCCAGCCTGGTCTACAGAGTGAGTTCCAGGACAACCAAGATATCTCTCTCTCTCTCTCTCTCTCTCTCTCTCTCTGTGTGTGTGTGTGTGTGTGTGTGTGTGTGTGTGTGTGTGTGAGACATAGCTTAGGCCTTGCACTCTTCTTGATCCCCTACCTACCTCCTCCCTGCAAGTAGTACTGGAATTACAGGCTTGGGCTTTATGGAAGACTGGAAAACTTAGTACAAGTATGATTTCTCCGTGCAGAGCACCTCCTCTGGGGCCAGCCTGTGCTGTGTAGAGATGCTTGTTCCTCTGAAACCCAGAGACCACAGTTAAGAACACTCAGCATGACAGCCAAGATTTAAGGACCAGTCTGACTGAAAACCAAACTAAAACATTATTTGGTAATAACTTCCCCCAAAACTTTTTTTAAAAGATTTATTTATTTTATGTATGTGGGTACACTGCAGCTATCTTCACACACACCAGAAGAGGGCATCAGATCCCATTTCAGATGGTTGTGAGCCACCATGTGTTTGCTGGGATTGAACTCAGGACCTCTGAAGAGCAGTCAGTGCTCTTAACCACTGAGCCATCTCTCCAGCCCCCTTGAAAACTCTTTTATGTCTTCTTTATTTATCAGATAAAGATTCCCATCTATGAAATCTACATTAACCGTTACCCACATTCCACCCCCTGCCTTGAAGGGTGGGGTAATGTATGCTCCCTAGGATTTAGAGCACTTGGAAGTGAGCCCCACCTTGTGAAGTCTTTCTTGTTGGTGTCTGACCCATGCACTACTTCAGCAGGGTTTTTATTCACCTGGGTTCTAAAGTTCTACCATATTCTTGTTTCCTCTGTGACTTCGAGGTTCTGAGTTCTTTATTCTGAAATAAATATCGCAGAGATAATCTCAGAGTCAGAGAGAACATGCTGCATTGCTGTACACCCAGCCCGTGAGGCCAGTCGGTAATATGGTTCACTCTGCAGCTTGCTCGCTTACAACTGCAACGGTCACCTAGTTGGTGTTCACGGGGAGTGCCACCAGCCTCTTAAGTCTTCCAAGTCAGGGTTAGATGCCCCGGGCAGGTCTGCTGGGAAATCCCAGTTGCAGCCCTGAGAGTCTAACAGCTTCAGGGAGTTCAAGTTTCTTGCCTGGTCAACTTATTTTTAAAAGCGAGCAGTCTTCCAAGTTGAGAGATGATTTTAAATTTCAGGTGAGTTCTTAAGAAACAGGGCTTCTTTATCATGTGGGCAGTACAATCATTCAGCTGTGTCCCAGCCCTGACACCCACAGTACCAGGTGACCAGGAAGACAGGGAGTCACGGAAACACATTGGCCACTGCCGTTTTAGAGTTCTAGCCCAGTTGCTGCCTGTCCGATGTTTCTCTCTTGGTCAGGTGCCTTCTGGAAGTCACTTCTCATCTCTACTGTTACCTACCTCTGGGAAGTGCACGGGCTTAAATATTAAGAGACTGCTTAGTTGTTGGTATAGTGCTTGGCTCAAATCCCTAGGGAACTTAGGTAGTCAGCATCTGAAGAGACACCCAGTGGAGTTACATGCATCTATAATCCCAGCCCTGGAGAGGTTGAACTCAGGCGGGATCTCTAGAGCTCACTGGCCAGCTCGTTTAGTGAAAATCCATGAGCTCCAGATTCAGTGAGAGAACTTGTCTGAAAAAACTAGGGTCGAGAGTGATTGAGGAAGACCCCCGATGTTGACCTCTGGCCTTTACACACACTGGTACCCATGTGCATATGCAGCCACCCATACTTGTGCACACACCCGTACAGCAGGTACATCCAAAACAGGCACAAGCCACCCCTCGTCGTTTTTCTCATGAAGGGTTTTTCTTTCTCAGTCACATTGTCACTGTTAGTATTGAGAATGAGCTTCGTGGTCCTAAAGAGAAATAGAACTTGGTGTCTCAGCTGGGCTGATAAAGTATGCTTGCTGTTTGACAACATTCTGTTCACGCCACAATTTGGGTGCCTGGAGTCGCATACTATGAAAACTGTGAAGGAAAGCAGATTGTTGTTGAGAGCCCCCTGAGGTGAGGTGGGGAGTGCTGAGTGCCAGGATGCTGAGAACCAACAGGGAACTTGGGAGGTGAGAGAAGAGTGGAGGGTGCTGAGCCCCGGAGGCTGGGTGGTGGTTGAAGGGTGGGGGCTGGGGGTGTGGTCAGTGTGTCCAGGAATGCTGGGAGTCTGAGGGATGCAGGTAGAGAAGTATCAGTAAGTTATGGCCTCTTGGAATTGGCTTTGGTGACTGAGGAGAGACTATGTGGAGCACCTGAGTCAAGGAGCTTGGAGAAGCTTGTTAAGGAGGTGTAGGAAAATCGCTTCTCGGCCTTTTGGCTAAGATCAAGTGTAGGAGGTGTAGGAAAGTATTGAGAGGCATTTTGATGTAGAGAAAATGAACCTTACAGGGGTGGGAGTCAAAATGGTTCTCTTTTGTTCTTACAAGTTGTTATGTGTTTTACTAGGTGCTTAAGAAATCCTATATAAGATTTCGGCACATACCTTGCCTCAAGGCAAGCAGATCTCTGAGTTCAAGGCCACCCTGGTTTACTGAGCAAATTCTAGAATAGCCAGGGCCACATAGAAAGACCTCACTTCAAAAAAAAAAAAAAAATCCTAATAAAACTGTGCATGGTGGGTCATGGCTTTAATCCCCACATATGGAGGGGTAGAGATCACTACAGGTTCATGGCTAGCCTGATGTGCAGTGAGTTCCAGGATAGCCCAGTGCTACTACCTACACAGAGAAACTTGCCTTGAAGAATTAAACAAACAAACAAAACCACCACATATGACAAGAGAAACACACAAATTATACATGTAATTGAATGAGTTCTAACATCAGTGTGAGAACTTAGATGTGGAAGCGTTGAGCTTGGAGAGATGGTTCAGAGGTTAGGAGCTCTTGCTGCTCTTAAAAAGCCTGGGCTCCAGTCTATCACCTATGTCCCTTATCAGCAATTCTTCTTTTTTTTTTTTTTTTTTGGAGCTGGGGACCGAACCCAGGGCCTTGCGCTTGCTAGGCAAGCGCTCTACCACTGAGCCAAATCCCCAACCCCCTTATCAGCAATTCTTAACAGCCTATAATCCCTGTCCTACAAATCTGGTGCCTTCTTCTGGCCTCTGTGGGCATTGCACTCATGCGCACATACAGACAAGCAGGTCCACATACTAAATATAAGAAAAAAAAAAGATAAAACAATATTAACAGAAGTCCCCATGCCTCTTCCCTCCTATCATCCCCAAACACAACCTCTGTTCCTGATTTTGCTGATTGATTGGTTCTGTCTTGCTAGGTTGCCCAGGCTGACCTTACACTCTTGGGCTCAAGTGATTTAGCTGCTTCAGTCTCCCAAGTAGGTGGGACTGTGGGATTTGCCAGCATGCGGGAATACACTATCCTTATTTCCATGCCTTTTGAATGTGATCCTTTAGTACATATGCATTTGCACCTGTTTATTTCAGGCAGCATCAGGCCTATGTAAGATTTGTCTGTGCCACTGTTTCTATCTCACTGCAGTATGAACATAACTTACTCTCCTCGTGACAAGAAAATGTTTTTTAGAACCTGGGGGATCCTGGACCGTGGCTGTACATTGCCACAAAAGTTCTAATGATTCAGAGCCAGGATGGCAGACTGCAGGGTGGACTGACTGCTGAGTCTAGGGACCTATGGTTAGGGCCTGACTTTGCTATCCGTTTTCTGTGATTTTCAGCCACTTACTTCTCTGCACCTTGGTTTTCTTACTTGAAAGTGAACGAATGTGACTTATCAGTTACTTCAGAGAACCTTGACTGTGCTATATTGATAGGCCTCCCCCAGCATTTCCCTCCAGAGCCTTTTCAGTCCTACTTTGATTGCTTTTTAAGGATAGCATACAAGATGAAACTCAACCCCTCCTGTATTAACGATCTATAACACCGGATACTTTGCCTTATGCACTTAGAGCCTAGGTGCTGTCGACCGTTCCAGCAATACATTAGTGGCCATAGGTGCACCACCCCTGGATAAGCAAGGTGATTCAGCCATTTGATGATTCACTGTGTCAAAAGGTGCCTCTCTGAGGCTGGCGGAGGGAGCAGTGCAACTGGGTATTTTTTTTTTAAAGATATTTATTTTATGTATATGAGTACACTGTAACTGTCTTCAGACACATCAGAACAGGCATTGGGTTCCATTACAGATGGTTGTGAGCCACCATGTGGTTGCTGGGAATTGAACTCAAGATCTCTGGAAGAGCAGCCAGTGCTCTCAACCACTGAGCCATCTCTCCAGTCCCCGCAACTGGGTATTTTTAAGGGATCTTTGTAAGGGCCTGGACAGTGGGTGTACTGTGAATGAATACGTTAATTCCTGGATGTAGTAGCTCTTTGTATCAATGAAGCTTCTGTCAGGAGAGCCACTTCAGTGTACTGAACACTTAATTAGAATTGGAACAGGTTGCATGCAAGCCTTGGGGACATTAATGTCTGCCTGAGGGTGTCAGTGTCTCTAGAAATGGAGACATGGACAGTTGTGAGCTGCCACGTGGATGCTGGGAATTGTACCTGGATCCTTTGAAGGATCGGTCAGTGCTTGTAACTGTTGAGCCTCTTTCTAGCCCCAGAACTCCCTTTCTATCCTCACTTTTTTCAAGCCCAAGCCCTTGACAGCCAGCGATCTATTTATCTATTCTACTTTAAATTATTTGCCAAGGGCAGGTATTCAAAATGGAGGAATGTTTTAAAATTACTTAGGAATCTAGTTTGGTGGTGGTGGTAGTTTTTCTTTTTAGAAACCATATTATCTGCCTTCTTGCCTCCATGTCTGTACCAAACTCACCACACATAGGCAATGTATTTTGCTCTGTTGTTAACACCATAGTTTTCCTGTTCAGCATCAATGCCAGCATATCTCAGAAAGGTATAAAACCCATATGCTTGCTAGCCACATTTGCCTTTCCTGTAGGGTTCCTCTGGGGTATGGCTTTCTCATTTACTCCCCACCCTGCAACCCCTACCTTCTGCCCTTCATACATGTGGAACGTCTCAGCCAAGCACAGTAAAAGTTCACTTGGTGTTTGCCCAGAATCCATCTTCTCAGAGTAGGTGGGGAGTTTGGGAGGAGTTTTTGAGCCCTCAGTAAAGGTGTGGTTGTTTCCTTTTTAAGATCTAGAAAGGAGTTTGTAGGACGGAGACTGGAGCTTTCAAAGTGTCCTGTTTACCCACTCCCCAAAGCTGGTTCTGCTGTTAGTCATTTGGTTAGTCATTTAGCAATGTAATCAGATGGTGTTTGTTTAGGGCTAAGGAATCAGAAGAGCCCTCCCAAGAGAAGAGAGCTTAGCTTGCTTGGTGGCATTGTCAGCATGACAGCCTCTTGCCCTGGGAACCTACCATGAATGCGGTTGTTAGATGAGTGCTTTAACTGACCACACTAGCAGATGGTTCTTTTCTGATATTCAAATTTCTCAGTGAACTTTGCTTAGATTTGTTCTGTTAGACTGACCCAGGTCTGAGTGACTCTTGTCACTCGCCACCTCTATTCCATAGTTAACCTTCCCTGAATGCACATACCAGATGAACACAGACCCGTGCGGTCACAGTGTGGCAAGAGTTAAGTCCTCTCATGGGGCCATCTGCTTCCTTTCAGAGCAGATGAATTAGCTGTTCTCCCAAGATGTTTAGAAGAGGCCTTTGAGGTTGGAGAGACAGACTGTGGAGGAAGCTGTGCTGCCCTGACTCCTAGCTGAGAAGTGGGCCTGATCTTGTATCACAGTGGCTGATGGTAGCTCTAATAATGTCTTTCTGGGTCCCCCAGGTCTTGTGGTTGAGGACCTTGTCCAGTCCCAATGCCTCGTCGTAGAGGACGCTTCCTCCTAAGGGCTCATCTCTCGCAGCCTTTTGTTTCCATGTTGCTTGTACCTTACAGTGTAGCTCTCATGCTCACGTGGCAAGGCCCTTACCTCTTTGTCATAGTGGAGATGGGATGAGCCTCGGTCCTTGTGCACGCTAAATGCTCTGCCTCTCTCCAAATCCATATAGATAATAAGTAGCCAAATCCGTCCTCCTCTTTTGTTATTCTTTACCTGTTGTCAGTCCTACCAGCTTCCCTTTGGTTCCACCTCCTTCATTCCATTCCACAGGAAGATGGCTGACCCCTGTCCAGGAGTGTACTAGTTCCTTGCCTGATCACGTTTCTTGTCCTCCTGGCCCTTGCTGCCCTCACTGATGGCTGATGGCTTCCCTTCATCTGTGACCTGTTTGCCTGCACTTAGACTAGCGACTCTGGATCCTCTCCATCTGTTGCCTTCGCTCTTCCTTCCAGATAGCTTACCCTCGAAGTGCCTCAGAGTCTCATTTCTCCTTCTCTTTCCTGTGGTCTCTAGTCAGCCGCTTTCCTCCACACTGCTCAAGCAGAGCACACACACTTGGTTAAGGCAAAGGCCTTTAGACAGTTGGAGTTCCTGGCTGTGTTCCACTCTCTGGGTTACTTAACTGCACTCACTGTTCAGTTCTTTGAAGCAATGCTCTCCCACCTGTGAGCATCCCCTCCCTGGCCCTGGTCAGCTCTTCTCAGTAGCCTTTCTCAGAGCCTTACATGCCCCAAACATCTAATCAGTTTCTTGCCCACTCTGGCTCTGTGTATTGCTAGTACATCAGACACTCCTAAATCTGTCTTCTCAACCTAGATGTACACACAAGCACATGCATGTGCTATAGGTGTGAAACTCAAATTTTTAATCAGCTTAACTCACGCAATCACGGTAAAGTCCTGCTTCCTTCCCCTGGAATACAGGCTTTTCCCTAGGGCTCCTGGTAAATCGTTTACCTCATCCACCCCCATCCACCCCAGCCTTACGCTGTAATAGCAAAATGCTGTGTACATTTTGTAGTTTTCTCTCTTCTATGGTGCATGCCATTTGTTTTTGATTGTCTTGGAAAATGCTGCTATTCCCGACTGTCTGGTAAACACTCCTTGCTGTCACATCAAGATGTGGTCCTTTATTAATAAGTGAGATCTGTTTCCTTGTCTTGCCTCGCATGTTTGCTCCAGCCCTACTCCCTACCCCCCATACTTTGTTCAAACCTCCAGTAGAGTACAGTCAACTCTGGTAGACCGTTAACTCCCAGGGGATGGCTACTGAACACTGGGAAGGGACAAAGGGTTGACATTAGGAACAGTTTACCTGTGTGTGTGAGTGCAGAGATTTTCTTCTGTTCTTGGATTATTTTTTTGAGAGTCTTATAGGGAGCTCTGACTAGCCCAAGACTTACCACATCAACCAGACTGGCTTTGAGCTCACAGAGATCTGCTTCGCTCAGCCTCCTGAGTGCTGGAATTAAAGGCGTGTACTGCATGCCTGGCTGAGGAGAGGTTTTAACAGAAGTTACTGAGTCACCCATGGCCTTGTCCCATGCGGATTGGCCCAGAAAGCTACATGGTAAGCTAGTGAAACTCTAGGTTTACAGTCTTCCCTTACCTTCCCGGGGGAAACTGTAGTAAAAGGCATTTTTACAGCGCAGACAAAAGCAACTAATATGTGTTGTGCTTTACTGTTCTGTAGAGCGTCAGAGGACAAACATGAAGTACAGAGGAGGCGTCACAGGTTTGAGCTGGATAGCACAGGCAGCAGAGCAAGACAACTGTGTCCTCCCTGTGTGCATGTGTTCAGACATGTCATCCTGAACTCCCTTTTCAGGGAAATGCTACCCACGGTCTTGTCAATAAAGAACTCCTTTTAGGCTGACCATCCACGCTGTGTGTGGTGGTACACTTGGGAAGTGGAGGCAGGAGCTTGAGTTCTAAGACGTTCTTGGCTATGTAGCAAGTTCAAGAACTGCCTGGGCTACGTGAGATCCTGCTTCAAAACAAACAAACCCCACAGAGATTCCCTTGTGATGTATGCGTGACATGGTGTTTGTTTATCAGCACACCGTGTGTGCTGTGAATTTGAAGTAAGGCAGATTGGGTTTCTTACCTGGTAACTTAGACGCTGTGGTAAGTGACAGACAGAAGGGCAAATGGCGTTGGTGTGTGAAAGATGGCTTGACCACCTAGGCAATGGCCTGGACACTGTCACATTCCCTTTTCTCACAGGGGTTGTGGTCAGGGAGTCATATGCTAATCCAAGGTGCCCAGAGAAGAAAATGACCTACGTCGTGAGTGTGTCAGAGTGTCAGAAAGTCTAAAACATTCTGGAGAATTCAGGACGCCTAAAATTGTAACCCACGGGACCCTGCACCCTTTCTTCCCTGTTCTGCCCTGCTTTTTCTTCTACAAAATGACCTCTTAGGTCCTTCCAATTTCTGTCTTTGAACTGTGACAATGCCCTTGTTAAAAAGAGGTAATGCAGGAAGTACCCACTTGTGTGTGTGGATTATTGGACAACCACACTGGATGTTTGTTTCATTCAGTATCTCTTTGAGCAAAGAGCTCAGGCTTGGAATGTCCACGAAGCTGATGGCTTGCTCTGCTGTGGGATGGTGTCTCTCAGCAGTGCTCGGTGTTTAGTAGACCCTGTGGGGGCATACGCAGGTCTCCCAGAAGTGCTCAGTGTTTAGTAGACTTTAATCAGGCCCTTCTAACATTTGAGGGGTCGGATAGTTTTGTTTCTGTGAACTTAAAAATCAACCTTACCCTCAATACCCTAAGTAGATGAAACACTTAACACAGATTGACAAGGACCCACTATTGTTGGATATTTGTTACATGCAGAGCACCACTGGGGTCCAGTATAGACACTGGGGAGTAGTACCCCTGCCCTCTCTGAGCTGAAGTGTGTTGAGCAGAAAGTAAATGATCTCTGTAGGAGCTTTTTAGAAGTGCTGCCACAGGGCTGAGAGAAGGCTCAGCTAAGCAGAGCTCCTGTAGAGGATCTGAGTTGTTCCTAACACCAGTTAGGCCGCTCACAACCTCCTGGCCTTAATAGTTCCTGCACACATGTGGCATTCACTCACACAGACACACACGCGCGCGCGCACACACACACACAAATAAGATGCATCTTTACCAAGAACAGGGCAATCATAGAAGCTTAGCAAAGCAGGAGTGTGGATTAAGATATTACTTGTATAGGCTAGTAGGAGGGAAAGTCAAAAGATAACATGCTTTAAGGATAAGACGGAGGATTTAGAGTCGGAGACCTGGGCTTTTACAGTCTCAGCATTCTAGTTAGTTTCTGGGAGTTAGCTATATGCTTCTTTAAGTCTTCTTTAATATACTTTCTTCCAAGATGGGGCTTTCTGTATAGTGTCGGTTCACTCATAGATCAGGCTGGCCTCAAACTCCAAGATCCACCTTCCCCTGTCTCTGCCTCTGCCTCCTGAGTGCTGGGATTAAAGGCGTGTGGTTTATATACTGTTTCTTCAGAGAACTAGCTATGTTACCCAGGCTCAAGTTACCCTCTTCTGTCTTAACTAGTTAGGTAGCTGGGACTCCAGGTGTATGTCACTGCATCTGGCTTTGCCTGTTTACTATACACATCCTCCATGGTTAGTATGTGTGAGAGAAACTCAGAAGATTCTTTCTGAGCTTCAGGGCAAGACAATGCCCTTGAATAAAGTGGTTGTTAAGCTGGTTGTAATTGTAAGGTAAGAATGAATTTTAATGAAGCAAGGTTTGAGATTTAACCAGTCAGGAGGAGGTAACCTTACAAAGGTTTTATACCAGCATGGTCTCTCACCTTGCTCTGCCAGATCAAATGTCTTCAACATTTGGAACATGAACTATGGTGGTAGACGGCGATGCAAGCCTTCCATGCCGCTGAAGTTACGGCCTCATACTCGCTGGTGTGAGGCATGTATCCTGCCGTGCCTGTGCACACAGGGAAAAAGCTATAGTAAGGTACATCCTAACTCTTACTTCTTCCTCTCCTATGCCAGATTTTATCATGTGGGCATCCTGCTGCAACTGGTTCTGCTTGGATGGACAGCCTGAGGAGACACCACCACCGCAGGGAGCCAGGACACAAGCCTATTCCAACCCTGGGTACAGCTCCTTCCCTTCCCCCACAGGCTCGGAACCTAGCTGCAAGGCCTGTGGGGTCCATTTCGCAAGCACCACCCGGAAGGTAAGTGTCATTGCACCATGACCCCAGGACCTCAGGCCAGCTACCTGAGCTCTACTTCTGTGGTGCTGGGGACCCAGGCCTGTCCTACAATGTTGGAGAAAACTGTTCCAAGTGAAGGCAAAGCGTTTCAGCATAGAGCCCTGAACTGTGTCTGTGAGGTACCCTTTCTAGTGCTGGGAATAGAGTGACGCCTTAAGTGCCCAGTACCATGTTGGAAACATGGCAGGTGCTGGCTCTTGACAGTCACATACAAACCAGGCTGCAGATTAACCTTGCCCTCATTAAGCCTGTCTGAGCTTCCTGAGAGACAGGAAAACCCTAGCAGAGAATCTGGAGACCGCTCACTGGCACCCCAACTGCAATGGGCTTAGGTGGGGTATGGGTGGGTGTCCCTTTGCAAGTGCCCTCAGGTGGCACATGCCCTGCAGAACAGGAGATTGTAACACTGAGTGGCTGGTAGGATACGAGGATGAAATGGTGACAATGGGAAACCAAGGGGAAGTGATTCTCTTTAAGCTTTCTACTGTGTGTGAGACTGAAGGTTTTACAGTGGTAAACCTTACCTGATGTGGTGATTTTGAGGTCACCCTGAGCTATGCAGTGAAACCCTGTTTCAAACAACAACAACAAATTCAGAATTACAATTTTACTGAAACTTTGGGCTTTTGTTGTTGTTTATGGGACTCGGTCTTCTTACCTTTGTAACCTAAGCTAGCCTTGACCTCACTATCATAATCTAACCTTAGACTTGAGGCAGTCTCCCTACCTCAGCCTCCCAAGTGCTGGGATCACAGATGTGAAGTACACCACTATACCTTGCTTAGATTTTTGTCTTTTGAGAAAGAGTTTCTCTGGGTAGTCCTGGCTGTCCTGGAACTTGCTCTGTAAACCAGGTTGGCCTTGAACTCACAGAGATCCACCTGCTTCTGCCTCCTGAGTTCTGTCTGTGACTAAAAGTGTGTGCTACCACCACCCAGCAGATTTTTTTCCCCCGATTTATTTATTATGTATGCCTGCAGGCCAGAAGAGGGCACCAGGTCTCATTATAGATGGTTATAAGCTACCATGCCGTTGCTAGGAATTAAACTCAGGACTTCGAGAAGATCAGTCTCTGAGCCAGCCCAGATATATATATGTGTGTGTGTGTGTGTGTGTGTATGTACGTGTATATATGTATATTATGTATTTGTATTTGTTTCTTTCATTTAACCCTCTCAGTTTCCATAGTGGCTTTAGAAGCTACCAAAGCCTGTTTTACAAGTGACAAAATTTAAAGTTTAAAATTTAAAAAGAAAGTTTTACATGTCAAATTCCTGGTAACCAGCAAGAGACATCAGTGTATCATTCTTTTCCCCATAAATAATACTTCACTATCACATGGTTTAAGTACTAGAGCCAGGATTTAAACCCAGGTCCTAGACTTCAAGCAACCCATAAGAAGAATTTGGAATATTGAGCGGAGGAGGACAGGTAACGGGCCCAGGTGCTCCGGAACATGGGAACAATTAAAATTGCTTTCCTCCCACACTGGAAGTAAGTGCTACAATCTAGCTGGTGTCAGACATTGCCTGGGCTAGGTGGGTGGGGATGAAGGAGAGGTCGCTCCTACTTAAGGAGCTTACAGCAGGACAGAGAGGTCAAGGCAGGGTACACACAGACAGAAACGCCACTGTGGCCTGAAGCACTCCATGTGTCTCACATCCCAGTTTGGATGATGAGAGATGTTGTTTGGTACAATATTTTCTTGCTCTAAATTATGAATTAATTTTGTGCAATTCACAGTGAATTTTGTGAATGTTAAGGATGGTTTCTGCTGCCAGTGTTTTTTATTTGTAATTTCATGCTTAAATAGATTGGCCTTCGTGAGGGTTTGGCATTTCTTAGCCAAAGACTCTTAGGATAGCGTCTCAGCCAATAGTTGAATTGCCTTGATTACATGAATCCTACCATTGTTTCCTTCCTCCCTTCCTTCCTTCCTTCCTTCCTTCCTTCCTTCCTTCCTTCCTTCCTTCCTTCCTTCTTCCTTCCTTCCTTCCTGGTCACTATTTTCTATATGCTCCCTGGCTGTAAAACCACAGATAACAGTAAAGACTTATAGAGAGAATACAGGTAAGGTGTGCCCTTGGGTCCCCTGGATTCCCAGTCCTGGGGAGAAGGGGCAGTTTGACACAAGCTAGCTGTCCTGTCATCTGTACTGTGATACCCGGCTGTAGTGTTGCAGTGAGTTCTGGTGCCTGGTGTCTTCACTTGGACAAGCATGAGGCAGCAGAGGAGGCTGTACTTGGTTGGAACTTGGGCACAGCATTCAGATTCAGAGCAGAAGAGTAGCCTTTTGTTGTTGAGAAGAGCTGAGATGGACCGGGGGTGAGGGGGAGGGAAGAAAAAGGGGACAATGCCTTCCTCTGCCTTACGCTCTGTGTGTGTGTATATGTGTGTGTGTGTGTGTGTGTGTGTGTGTGTGTGTGTGTGTGTATACACATACATACATACATATATAAACTATCTCTAATATTCAGTGGTTTGGAGTATGGGCCTGTGCACTCACTGCTAGGGAATTTGTTTCAGGCCAGCCTGCAGAAGGAAAAAAGCCAAGGGGGTGGTGCCTGGCCAAGGCTGGCGCTAGCTTACTCTTGATGAAGATGTCTCAGGACAGGCCCTTGTTGCTCTGGCATGACCCATTTGCTAGAATTCACACAGGCCTTTCCTTTGCTCATTCTCCCTTCCTTTGTTGATGTACTTCCTCCCCGACTCCCACCCCCAGTCTCTGTCACCACACTCAAGGATTTCAGCCTCAAGCGCTTCCCTCCACCTTTGGAGCTGTTTCAGACGCAGGTTTGCTTCAGAGTCCCTGGTGGGCAGGGCAGCAGAAACTGGGTTGTCATCTTTACCTTCTGATCTTGCATCCAGAAGCTACACACATTTGAAGAAGAGAGATATTTGGATCTGGCTGATTGAGCAGCACTAGCTTCGTGGTTGTGCCAGGCTGGGTCTTGTCATGCTATATTGACTTAGGTAACATTCCACATGGAGACCACAGTTTCATGACACTGCAACCTCATTTTCAGCCAGGCATTCTGCATCCTGAATACTCAGAACTCCATTTTCTACTTGCATGGCTGCTGGTCACAACTGTTCTTTGTTGGTGTGGCCACATGTCCTGGTCTCTGCATAGCTTACTTACTGTCTGGTCATAGCCGAGTAGAGAGGGTGCTGGTGTATGTCCCCATGCATCACTCAAGTTTTCATGCTTTGTCTGGGCTGTGTGGATGCACATAGACAAACACTAATGCTAATGCTCCTAACTATGTGGACTCTTCAGCCCCTGCTTCTGAGACTGTCTCGGATGTCCTTTTTGTAGCCGAACCGCTTTTCATATTGAGAAAAGACGGGGAAATGTGAACGTTAAAGGAACAGCTAAGCGACCATGAAATGAAAAGTTCCTAACCTCTTGAGCTCAGAGTGATCAGGAATGACCTCTTAGGAGACTGCCGCTGGCTCCAGCAGAGCTCAGATGTCTGTGTGCTTGCACAGCCTGCAGCTGGAGCAACCTTGGTGTGCTGTCTGTAACCATGGGAGTGGCCGCGCCAGGCAGTGCCAGCTTGTGGGGTAGTCACACTTGACTCTAAACTAAGACACTGTACGCTTTCACAAAGGAGAAATGCTAGCATCCCAGTCCCTTGTCCTATCCAAATATTTATCTTGAAATGACCTCGTGTACCATCTACTTCCCAGCACCCTGCTGGAGTAGGCAAACAGCTTTGCCTTTACTACCTGACCTTGAATATAATTCTCTATCCCCTGATTCTTGGTTTCTCTCTGTGTAAGTCGGGGAAGGACACTAACACCTTGTAAAGGGCTTTGATAATGAAATGACATCATCATACTAGATTCTGTTGACACCAATGTTAACAATAGCTGCCAGCTGAGCGTGGTGACATGCCTGTCACCTCAGCTTGAGCTGCACAGTGAGAGCCTATGGCAAAAACCCTGGAGAAGTAGCTCAGTGGTAGGTCACTTGCCTAGCTTGCAAAAGGTCCTTGAAACAACCAAACCCAGCAACAGCCAAAACTAGCCTTCATAACCCTCGTACATCTGCTTGCTTCCTTAGCAGTGTGATGGAAAGGAGCACAGGTAGGAGCTAGATCCCAGCTCCTCTCCTCAGGACCTGCTTCGTGTCAGGATTGCCTCAATGCATTGTTGGTCTATCTCCACAATGGCCTTGGGAGAGAAGCCCTGTTGTCACCTGCTTCTGACAGTAGGTAAACTGAGCAACAGAGAGCCCCCCATAACATACCCAGGATGACTCTGTGTGAGGCATTTGAGATGGAAACTTGTATAAAAAGGCAGAGAGGGCTCTTGTATTCCAAATATGGCGTTGCTGTTGATCTAGGGTGTGTGTGTGTGTGTGTGTGTGTGTGTGTGTGTGTGTGTGTGTATTAAAACCTGAAATGAAATTATAATGTAAATGATTGTGTTGTGTATACACACGTTACATAAATGTCAGGTTTCCTGTTAGTGGATGCCAACACAGGGTCTGCCACCTCCAAGTAGCCTTTAATCTGAAAAGCCAGTGTGCCTCATACCTTGGATCCTGGGAACAGGAGAGGAGAGCATCCTGCTGGCTGCTGGTGCCTTGCGGTCCCCATTGTTTTCTGACTTGTTCCTTCAAGCTGACATGCTTTCTTGTCTCTTGCTCTAAGCAGCAGACCTGCTTGGACTGTAAGAAAAACTTCTGCATGACTTGCTCCAGCCAAGAGGGGAATGGGCCACGCCTCTGCCTTCTCTGCCTACGCTTCCGAGCCACGGCCTTTCAGCGAGAGGAGCTCATGAAGATGAAGGTGAAGGACCTGAGGGACTATCTCAGCCTCCATGACATCTCTACTGAAATGTGCCGGGAGAAAGAAGAACTGGTGTTTCTGGTGCTTGGCCAGCAGCCTGTAATTTCTGAGGCGGACAGGACTCGTGCTCCCACCTTGCCCCAGGCCTTCCCTGAGCAGCAGGCCTTCTTGACCCAGCCTCAGAGCAGCACAGTACCTCCTACCTCACCTGGCCTCCCTTCTTCACCTGCACAAGTCACCTCTGTGTTAGCCCAGGATCAGGAAACTCAGCAGGTAGGAGCCACCATGCAGCCTCTTCTGCTGTGTCTGCCCCAGTATTCTTTTTTTCCTCCCCCACTGCATTGTGGGAATGGGGTGTCAAGTATAATGTCTAGATGGGGTAAAGCCTTTTTGCTTGTTGATTCTAGAAGTAATGCTTTCTGATCATTAGCTCTAGCTTCAGGGATGGTAGGCCTAGTCCATAGCAGCATGCACGGTCTCCACCCTCAGGAAGCCCTGACAGAGAGAGGCTAAGCATGAGACTCTGGCGTTTGTCTGGAGTGGTGGTGTCACACAGATCTGCAGAAGTCACAAGGCTTGAGCACAGAAAGATTAGGACCTAGATCTCTATCTACTGATTACATGCATGCACGTGTACACACACACACACACACACACACACACACACACACACACACACACACTAGCTATAGCACAACCCCACAATTACTGTCTCTGACTCCTTGGTCATCTGGAGCACGTTTTGAGTCTAGAACAATGAAAGAATCCCTTTGGACTTGCTAGTTTGCAGAGACAGCTACCATAGCACGTCTGTGGAGCACGGAGCTGTGAGAACTGGCATCTCCTTTCCCACATAGGACGTGGGTGGCTGTGCTTCTGGTTTATAGTTACCTCCTTTGCCAGGACCGGTCACTCATTCAGCTAAAGGCCAACATGATAACAAAATCTAACTACAAAACTCATTTAACTCTCTGTTGGCTGAAGTCTGTCTCTTCTCCACAGCTGGTCTTTAGTGCTTTCCTGAGCTCTGGCTCTCGCTTAGTTGTTGGATAAGTTTTGTCTCTTGCTATACATTCCTTTTGCTTGGTTTTGGGAGGCACTCTGATGTGTAGTATAGCGAGCAAGGACAGGAACCTGAAGAAGAACTTTTTCATGAAGAACCTTCAGGCAGGTCAGGTATGGTGTTGTGTACTCTGATCTCGGCACTTGGGAGATAGAGGCATGGCAGGATTTTGAGGCTAGCCTCTTCTACACAGTGAGCTCACAGCCAGCCTGGGACTACGTGAGATTCTGTCTCAGAAGAAGAAGAGGGAGGAGAGAATGAACACACCTCCAGGAGAGTCTTCAATGTAGGATTATAAACATTTTGTCACTAACCAGAATTTTCCTGTACCAACAGGTCATGCTGCCCCCTGTGTTATTGGGTCCCTCTCCTGTAGTGTCAGCTTCTGTTCTGATGATACCTGAACTTTGCAAACAGGAAAAACAGGCATGGGGAGTTAAATAGCCTGGGCAAGGCCGTATGTTGCATAAGTCACAGAGAGCTGCATCTAGGATGCAAAGCTAACAGTTCTAGCCCTGCTAGGTTCTGGTTCTGTCCTTCTGCTCTGATGTCCTAGCAGCATTTGCTAGGGAGGGAAGTGTGTGTGATAGGCTGAGTAGGTCAGATAGATGCGAGTTGCAGGTTTTTTCTTTAGCTAGTAGCAGACTGGAAAGATAAGAGTGTTTGCAACGTGGATTCCAGTTGCTCTTTCTAGAAAACTAGAAAACAAAAGACATTCAAAAGCTGTCTACTCAGGAACAAGCCAAGCAAGACCCCAAGGTAATAGCAAGGTGACAGAATGCAGCTGGCCAGCGAGTACCACATCTACACGAAGCTAGGAGGATGGCGGAGGAAGCAGGAGTTGTGGGTGCAGGATGTTGGCTGCATCACCGTATGTGTGGCTTCCATCACTTCAGTGTTCTAAGCTCTGCTCTTTATTTCTATTGTAATTGTGTGCCCTCTTGGCGAATGGCTAGAGCTGTCAGGTCACTTTTGAGTTCCCCAAGTTGTCTCTTCACTGTTCATCCAGGTTCTAGGGGAAAGGCCTGTGAACTCAGCCATGTCTCCTGCTGGGTTCACACAGGCCCTTTGCCTGGAGGCAGCTAAGAGTGGAGAGGAGGAGCTAGGGTAGGGGTTTATGGCAGAAGTGGTTAATAGAGTTAGGAGGTCACAATTCTGAGCAGTCCGATTAAGATGGGCCCTTTTGAGAGTTTTGAGAGGGTAGCGTGCTGAACAGAATGGAACCCAAGCTGAGGCATTTGTGTCCTGTAGTCTGAGGTTATTAAACACACTCAAGCAGCTTCAGAGTATGCCATACCATGTCCTGCTGGTTAGAACACATTTCTAGAATGTAAAATGATCCTGGTCCAGAAGCAGAACCGCAGTAGTGGGTGGAGGCCATGGGGAGGGAAAACGGCATAGTTAAGAGATAATTTGGTAGACTGAAACCTTTCACCTCAACTGTCAAACTGAGCGCAAACTGGTGATGGGTGATGGGTGGTGGGTGATGCCACCCTTACTGCTGGGCAGAACTAGCACATCCTTGTCCTTGGTGCAGCTTTCCATCCATTGAAATCTGTGTGTATTGTCTCTGGCTGTGAGACTTGCTGTTAGAAAGCAGGCATTTGTGGTCCTGCTTTGGGAGCCTTGTTTCTGGAGGGAGACAGAATACATTTTTGGACATTTGTATGAACTGAAAGAGGCCCATGGTTTGTAAGTCACTGGGATATCTCTGTGGATGTGATGGCACCTTTCTCTTCCCACAGGCCATTGGCCATGTGTCTCAGGACCACGAGGAGCCCATCTTCCTGGAGAGCACAGCCAGAGTACCTCCTGAGGATGAGACCCAGGTGGGGCCTCTGCTCGCTCTGCACCTCACCTTTGTTCTCTGCCTGGTCTTGGAAGTTCCCAGGAGCAGGCAGGGTCAGTCTGTAAGGATAGTCGTGAAGTCCTTGAGTCCAGCAGTACTATCTCAGATTAACCTGTGTTGCTGTCAGTCTGAGTCTATAGTAGAGGCTGGTGGACCTCCTGGCCCATCCTGTGTTCCCAGTCCTTTGACTCTCTAAGAGCTGCCAGAGGATACACTGTGGGTAATGCTGTAAAAGTCTTGTTCTTGTCCTGTGTGTCTAGGGTGCATGCAGTAGCCCCTGTTGGAGAAGGAGGGAAGATGACGAGGCTCTTGGGCCTCAGCCATACAAGGGACCAGTACAGAGCTTCAGTGAGCCCATGTATGGAGTCCTGCCAGGGCGCCAGTACTGAGAAGAGGCAGTACCACACCTGGGGTTTCCTCAGGAACTCTGAGTGGCATGACAATTGTCTCTCTCCTTTGTGGAAGGGTAACAGGTTCAGGATGGTAAACAACTTGAAAAATACTGTCAGGTATTTAGTGGAGGCAGCAGCATTGAGAATCAGCGCCCTCTGGCCAACTAACTAGTGTGCCTTTATGCATAGTACTGATATGCCAGTGTGTGGCTGTTCTCACAAAACACATGGTGGGGCAGGGGAAGACCAGGCTATTTTGCTGAGTCAAGCAGGTACCCTCTGTTTCATGTTCCTTGAGGTTGGTCAACAAAATGCATTCTGATAAGTGCTCTGGGGTCCTTGAAGAGAGCTTGAAGGGCACAAGAGCTGAACCACCTGATCGCATCTTTGCCATTGCAGTCCGTTGACTCAGAGGACAGCTTTGTCCCAGGCCGGAGGGCCTCGCTGTCTGACCTGACCCACCTGGAGGACATTGAAGGCCTGACCGTGCGGCAGCTGAAGGAGATCCTGGCTCGCAACTTCGTCAACTATAAGGGCTGCTGTGAGAAGTGGGAGCTGATGGAGAGGGTGACTCGGCTATACAAGGATCAGAAAGGACTCCAGCACCTGGGTGAGGGCTGTTGGGGTGAACGGAGAGCCCTCTCCACAGCCATCCCACATGTGGTTAGCCTCAGGGGAAGCCAGCCTACACTTTTGTACTTCTCAAGCACCAAGACTGAGGACAGGCATTGAATGCCCAATTCAGTCCTCTAATAGTGTCTTGTGCATAGGCTGCTCTGGGTCACTGTTTCAGTGGAGAGCCAGGATTTAAACTGAGGAGCTCCTAAGGCCAGTGTCTTCCTGCCACATGACACCCACTCCATCCACATTCCTACCACCAACACTATTGAATTTGAATCAGTTTTGGGTTGGAAAGCAAATTCTGGAAGCATGTAGTTAGTACACTCGGACTTTCCCTTGTGTTTACCTCCCAGAGCATTTTACATGGTTGTTTCAGGTGCCTCACCTTGTCCTCACACTGATTCATTGTAGCTGATTTTCTGTTAAATGCAGAGACATCCTGCAGAAGAGAAACTTGTCTGGCTGTTTTGCTAGGCAAGCACTCTTTACCATGAAGCTGCATCCCAAGAACAATAGCAGTAACTTGGGTTTTGGTTCCTGGTGTCGGGGACCAACCACCCAGGGTCTTGTTCCCTGTGCTAAGCAAGCTTTCAATTATGGTTTGGTTTTGTTTTTAGCACAGAAACTCTTCTCACCTTGCTTTCTCATCACCAGCTGTTTTCCTCCAAGCTTTTGACTCCTTGTATAATAAATGGCTGGTAAAGCCAAGCTTCAGGCCTTCCTGAATAATTTAAATCGACCAGTTAGGGGAAGTCTCACTGCACTGTTACAGATTCGGGGCCTGACGAGGTATCTGTTGTTTTCCCTTTGGGATTACCTTAAGAATTTCGTAAGAGTCCCAAAGAAGTTGAAGTAGTTTTTACATTCTTGGTCTCACTCTCTCTGGTTGGCCAGAAACTCACTACGGAGATCAGGCTGGCCTCAGACTCATAGAGGACCCACCAGCCTGTGTCTTTTTACATGCTTGGGATTGAAGGTATGCACTACCCTGTCCTGTGCTGCTGCTGCTGCTGCTACTTTTTTGAAGACATGGTCTTGATACATAGCTCAGGCTGGCCTGGAGTTCATGGATCGTCCTCTGTCTCTTGTGCTGGAATCATAGACATGTAACACCATACCTGGCAATAACATGACATGCTGTGGGAGCTTTGCCCAGAATCCTTGGCTCATAGAAATAGTCAAATTCTACATTCTTTTTTACCTCATTAATGTCTTCAGAGGCAGTATTGAAGGCTATTGTGTATGTGCAGTGTCCTCTCAGCTGACGCAGTAGTCACTGTAGATCAGTGGAGCTGCTTTCCTCAGAACAAAGCAGATGGAGCAGCAAGGGCTCCTCCATATGACTTCTCTGCACACAGGGAGGAAGGCAAGCATCTGTCCGGACTCTGGTCAGGTCCTGTTCTCAGCACAGAGCCCACTGGAGTTAGTGATGACAGGGCGGTGGGAGACGACCCTTGTGCCACCAGACTCCTACTCACACATCATTTCCTTTCCTTTTCAGTGTCTGGTAATGAAGACCAAAACGGTATGTAATTGTTTCTGTCAAGGGTAGGCTGAGGCTCCTAGCTGTGTTGTCCTTCTAACATCAACTCTGATGATGGCTATTCATAGTTGTAAGAATCCCAGAGAGGCTGTAGAAAAGTAGAGTCAGGCGTTACCCTTGCCCCACCCCTATGCAGGAAGTTCAGAGCAGCCTAGGGGCTTGGCTGAATTAGAGCCGACTCCCTGGGTGCAAAGCGTCGTGCTCCGTTTCTCCAAGCAATCTGTCTGGAGAGAGTCTTACACATTCAGAGAGATCGTTTACGTTTTTTTGTTTTTGTTTTTTGAAGACAGGGTCTGTCTGTCTTCAACTTACTATATAGACCAAGCTGGCCTCAGGTGTTTGCCAACCAAACCAAAAAAGCACAAGGGTGGTGACCTGAGAGTCCTCTTTGAATGGGACAAAAGAGGTGTTTCGTGGATGCCCTCTGAGCTCAAATTGCATATCTACCTGCCTACCTTAACTCCCACTAGTGTGTTAACAGTTTCCCTCAGAACACACTGTAGAGCTTGGTTGCTCGTGGGACACTTTCACATGTATTGTACCCTCTTGAAAACCTTGAGGAGTGTGATTGTAAATTTCCCAAAAGAGAATATTCTCAGTGTTCCATCCTGTAGAGCACTTTAAAACTTTTCAGAAGAATTTATCCCAAGTAAAATGGTCGAGAATGGGCAGAGTTGAGCTTACTATTTAAGTCCCTGTAATCATCTGGGTTACCCCACCCCACCAATACCATGATGAGATTAATCTACGTGTTACCATCCTTCCTTCTCCCCGTTCCTTGGAGAGTGCTGACATGTTTGTTTCTCCTCAGTGAAGTAATGAATGAGTAAGATTCTGTAGATGACTCACCTTGTCTTAGATATGCGTGTATCCTTCTAACCTCTGTATTAAGGCCACAGGAGGCTTTAGAAAGGTTGGGCTCTCACAGTCAACCACCTGCAGCGGGAAGTGTTCTTTGACTTGATGTGTGTTTCATATTTATATTTGAGTAGCTACATGATAAATTTCCAGAACCACCAAACTAGTAGTAAACAAACATATACCAGAGGACTTATGCATTCAATGACTTCACTTTTTAGACTAGTCTAGAACAGAAAAAAGGAGGACTGAAAACTTAAAAGCAACAGAGAAATGGGGAATTCCTTTGGAGAGTTGCCAAGTCCAGTTGGGAGCAGTGTCTAGTATGAGAACAGTTTTGTTTTATGGCTGCTTAGTTTAGGCTGGTTTGACACACAGGAGATCGGTGGGTTTTTGACTATGAAGTCTTTCCTTAGCTGAAGTCGGATAGTTGTTGTGTCCACCACTAGGAAAGCCTAAAGATAGTATTTATTGAGAATGCTACGTACTGGGCAGTTCTTACTAGTCTCTGCTCTTGGAGCTCTTATCCCAAAGGCCACTATGTCATGAGCCTCTCTGTTTTGAATGTGGACTATCTCAGCAGCCCTGTATCCTTGGGCAAGCCACTTAACTTTGGCTTTTAGGACCCTGCCTGACACACGGTAGGCAGTTAGTCAATGTGAGCGGTTCTCATTCCCTAGGCAGAATGTTCATTATCAGATGTTTAAAGAATACCTACCATGTGACTCATGTTTTGGGAATTCAAAGATAAGTATCTGACCTCCAAGCATAAAGCAAATGCTAAGCTTATGATTACCGTCTGAGTAAGTTGAATTAGAAGCTCTTAGTCTACTGTGGGAGATAAGTGAATTATCATGCAGGATGATAAGCAGTCAGGGGTATGAATAAAATTCAATGGTTGTAGCACAGAAAAGGGAGCAGTGTATCTGCCTTGTCCTTCTATCAGGAAGTCTTTTCAGAAGCTTAGAGGTAGGTAGATCGTTGGATAGCACATGGGGTCTCCCGTGAATCTCAGCTTTATTAAATCAGGTCTATGTTTATAGATAAGTCTCAGGATTCTTAATGAACCATTTCTAACAGTCCTGTTTCTATCCAGACTTTTCTGAGCCAGTGTTATCTTTTCTGTGTATTCTGCCTCAAGGGGTGTGGTGCCTAAGCATTGTTAACTCACTGAATTACAGCCTCCTTGTCCTGAGATGTTTTTGATCTGAGTACAGAACACAAACCTTTCTGTTAGCAGGAGTAGGTGCTCAAGCAGCTGGGGGTGTGGTTTGGTTACTGAGGTTTTTTTTTTGATTGGAGCTGTATTTGAGGGGAAGTGTGGGTTTGGGGTTTTTCTTTGCCCCTCTGGAGACATAATCTATTGGTCTTTTCTGCCTTGTTTATCCAGGGGGAGCAGTGCCTTCTGGCCTGGAGGAGAACCTGTGTAAGATTTGCATGGACTCACCCATTGACTGTGTTCTGCTGGAGTGTGGCCACATGGTGACCTGTACCAAGTGTGGCAAACGCATGAACGAGTGTCCCATCTGCCGGCAGTATGTGATCCGAGCAGTGCATGTCTTCCGGTCCTGAGGGCTAGCATTGGCTTCTTCAGTGCCTTACAGGACATAGCCCAAGATGTCTGGGCTCGGGGTTGGTCCTATGCACAAGGGCAGTCTATTGTGAGAAACTGGCAGTGTTCTAAGACTAGGACAAAAGGAGGTGCCTAGCATGCCTGTTTTAGGTGGCAGAGCCCAAAACCAGTGGTAACTGGTTCAGATCACATGGGTGAATGCCTGCTTCTGTGATCTTTGGGTGGCGACGGTAATCAATGAAGAGGTCTTTCCGGAACGTGGACCAGTCTTCCTCCGCCCTAAGACAAATTTTTCATACATCTGTATACCACTCCTCCTGTTTTGTCAATCAGAAGTCCTGCTGGAAATGGTATCTTTCCCCACCCCACCCCCAGCACATTTGGATTTAAATTTATGGTCTCTCTGGCTTTTCGTGTGTTAACATATCTTTTAAGTCTCATTTGCCTAAAACTCCTGTTTCTATGGACCAAAAAAATATGTTAATCAGACCAATAGTATTCCTCAGGTCAGAATTTGGATCAGTAAACTGACCCCTAGCGAGAAATTAAGTCTTAAGTGATACAGAAAAAAATTCTAGGTTGAGTCACTTCTGTTTAGTGTTGGGGTTGGAAAGGACCAGTCTCTGAGCTGACTGCTGGGAAGTCCTTAAGAGAGGGATCTGCTTCTCTTTGGATTTGACTTTGTGTCATCCATAACTTTGGATTATGAGGAAAGGTAAATTGAGGCTTTATCTTTGGCTTCTGGTCTTTATTTTCCAGCAGGCTAAAACTCTTTTAAAACACCACTTTAATAATATTCTCCTCCTTGGGTTTAAAACTTGCTTACTGAAGGTATAGGAACCTTGGCAAAGAGCTCTGCTCTCCTCTAGCCTGGCTGTCCGTGGAGTTCCTGGAGAGCAGACACGGGACAGTGTTTTAAGGCACTGGAAGGCGCTGAATGAGGCTGGACTATGCGTATGGCTGCTGAAGTCTTAACTGCGTTCTCTTCTCAGCTGATTGGGCAGGCCAGGATGAAGGAGTCTTTTAAATCATGATTCCAGCCCTCCTGGGGTCTTTACACCACAGACACAGCTGAAGGGTTTGAGTACTGTTTGCTAGAACAGCTCAACACCACAAAACATGAGCTGTGTGAGATGAGCCCTTGGCCTGGCTAACACTGCCTTTCACTGTGACACGAGTGACACGACACTGGAAGAGCCAACCACGCACGACTCTGGGAAGTGGTGGGGCACCTGGGGAGGCTCTTAGACATAAATGCTTGGGCTTCAGGACTGAATTCCTTCAGAGGATCAAGTAGTTCGATGAAGCTGTTGTCAGAGATGCCAGGCCCACTTACCTCTGCATTATAAGTCCAGATGACCAGATTTTGGGTCAAAGCTTTTGTGGGTGTCAGGGATTCAGATCCCTCCACAAAGACTACCTTGCCTTCCCTCCCTGAACAGTGAGTACTGTAGTTTACAATGTCTCCAGTTTAGCACGGCCCACCGATTTTGCTGCTCCTGGACTCCACTGTGAAACAGGTCTGATCTTGCAGCTCAGTAAGACCTAACAGTAACTTTAAAGCCAGTTCTCCCTTATGACTGCTTTTCTGAGGCCTTACCTCCCTACCTCCTACACAGGAACAGAAAATACACTGATGGCTGTGATTAGCAACCCAAGTAACAACCAGAACCCATGTCATTTATTTTGGAGAATTTACCTTTAAATCTCTACCTTTGGTGTTTTCATTTGGGAGGAAAAAAACCAAAATATGTCAAATAACCTTTTTATTGTTAAACCAAATGGAAGTTGGAACTCATTCCAGTTAATATCTCAGGTAGAAAAACTGATTTTTTTTTTTAAATACCTGAGCCCCTTTTTCTGTTCTTCACGGATCCTTGGTCTTAATTAATGTGGAAACACCTAATCCTTCCAATTATTCTGTGGACTTTGCCGATTGCGCCAAGATTTTAGTTGAGACTTAGTTTTCAAAGATGCTGACTGGTTGGAATAGCCGGTTCTAAACTAACAAGCTGTAAAGGAATTAATAGTCTATGTTGTACACATTTGAGATCTCTTGGATATAAATGTATAGCTCCAAGTGGCTTACATTGATTCTCTCACCTGGGTGGTAAGCATACCCAAATGTGTATTTTTTGTTACAGAGCTCTGCTTTATAATTTTGTAATAAAGTTTAAATACAGATGCCTGTTCCATCTGGTGTGGGGGGATGATACCAGAGGTTCCCAAAACACTTGTAAACGTGGGCAGACATCAGGCCACATGCTCTGTGTTGTGACCTGGCCAAGATCCACAAGAGTACATGGGATTGTGGAACAGTTACTCGTGGAGCTAAGTGTAAGGGTGATTCAAGAGCAAACGGCAAGCACCGTGTGAAGTTATTACAGTCCCACTGTAGAGGGGCCTTCAAGAGCTAAGTGAAAGGAATCTCAAGACAGCTAGGTAGGCAGTTAAGTTTTCAAGTTACCCCAAAACACTGACAGTAGCGTTTGGATACAGACAAGTGTGGCTCCAAGGTTGGCCCAGCCTAAAGAGCAGACTGCAGAGTAGACACAGGCCTGTACCCACCTACCTGACCAGGTGCCTAAGGGGAGTGGAGTGGAGTGTATCACCTATGGGAGAGCTGGATGAAAGGATTCTACCCTGTCTCTTATTGATGGCCGGATCTGTTGAGCATCCCATAATGAGCACTGCCTGCCATCAACTGGCATTGTGTAAACAAAAGCCACAGAGAGCATGTTTCCAGCCTTGGGGGATGGGGGTTTCAGGTCATGCTTAGGCTTGTGTGGAAAGACAGGAAAGATACAAAGGTCTACATACAGCCTAACCTCTGCAAAGGGAAATGTACAGACAGCAAGCTGAAGTGACTATATAGTAAGGCATTAAAGGGACAAAGGGACAAACTTCCAGCCCTGTGTGATGGGGAAGTCATCTTTGATGCTCTACCAAGCTGCTTGGGCAAGGAAGCCAAGTGTTCAAAGCACAAAGCAGCTTCCGCCTTGAGGCTAGAATAAAAAAAGTTTAACTTACCAGACTGAATGTCGCTTACTCTACCCTAGTCAGAGCATCTATAAAATAGGAGAAAGACAGCCAGACTAGTAAGCAGCCTCCTAGTGGGATGTTACTTTAGGAGTTACGTGGGGTGGTAGGTCTGTATCTTAGAGGCTCACATAAGTGTTTAAGAGGTCCCATCATATTAACCTAGCTCACAGGTGGATAGAAAAGCCTGCTGAGTTAATAAGAACAGAGCTGCTCTTCAAGAGGTGGCACAACATAGACAAAGAAGGCGGTCTACTACAGTTCCATGCTTAGACCCAAATGTGAACTTTTAACAAGTGAGGTGTAAGCTAGGCCTCCTCCTGGATAATATCTTTACCAGGCTCCGTGTTGCATGCCTTCAACAAGGTGTCTGAGGTTACTGGCCGCTGCCCAGTGATTTGGCAACAGTGACTGCCCATTCCTCTTGAGGAACTGATACTCAGATGATGTGATGTCACCGGTAACTTGAGACCATTTGAAGATGTCTTGAAATGTTTATGGCTTTCGCCAGTCACACTAATCCCATTTCAAGGCTTGACAATCAGATAAGGCTAGTTTAGGACACTTCCACTGTGGCAAAATACCCCTTGTGTGCAGTTATACACAGAAATCATTTTCTTTCCCCTTCAAGGACATCTGCCACACATGGCATAGAAGCCAACCTTGGTAGGCAGGGTATGTAGATTTTCCCAGCTATGGACCTGTGCTGCTGAGAGCAGTCAGATTTTGATGAGGCAAATTCACCTTCAAGGAGCCTCTGTCTCCAAGGAGGACACTTTTCTGTAGATGTCAGCTCTCCCTCCAGGCAATGACCTGGAAATTTGGAGACCACTTTGTTCTTTCACATGGGGGTTTGGACCAGACATAATAAAGGTTTTGCCAGGTATAAGAAGTGTTTGAGAACAGTTTAAATACACCTTTAAGATGCACGTGGAAGCGAGGAGCACAGGAAGTAGATTCCGCTCAGCACTCCTTCGTCACTGAGGAACACTAGATGGGACCAGTGGGGGAAAGTATGCTTATTCTTGTTCAAATTCTTACCCCAGGCTAGCCTTGAACTTCTGATCCCCATTTCTTATTTATAAAGCTGTAGTTCAGTGGCAGAGTGCTGTGCCTAGTGTGATTGAGGGTTTAAGTTGGTCATCAGCACCTCAGACAAAACTAGCACCTGGGAAGATCCAATTAAACTGCTTGTGTCCACAGCAGCTAACTCCCGATCCAGAAGAGACCATAAAGAGGCGGAGGATGTGAGAAGGTGCGCTGCTTGGCGAACAGGCCTCTACCCGTCAGGCTGAGCCTCGTGTATCGGTAGAGTTAGCAGGAAAAGCAAAGTCCTAGCAGGGAGCTACCAGCCTCCGTTTCCGGATGCATGCCCAAATCCACTCTGAAGAGACCAACTGGGCATCAGTGTTCTTGTCCCTGTTACCCAGCACATGTGTGGCTGAGGCCATGTCAAATTCCTGTACCAGGTCCCCGTTGAATGCCACAAAGTAACGTTTGAGCCGTCTGAAGTCTGGTGTAGAAGGTGGCAAGTAGAGCCTCACCCCAGTGAAGACATCCAACAGCGCCTGCAAACAGAGTTCATCCAGAGTGAGCCCTAGTCTGGGTGCACGTGGGACTTGACCCACCTGATTAAAGGACAGCTGGGGATGGATGCCTGGAGTCCAGTCTTAGGACACAGATAGTTTACTGGAGAAAAGACAGAGGTGTTGCTAACCCCTCCTCCAGTCATTCAAAATAACCATGGTCTGACAGTTCTTCCTGACTTTAAGAAAAATGAGGAAAGTGATGGGCTCTAACTTCTGAGATCCAGTTAAACTGTTTGGGGAAAGGACGTTTCTCCAAGAACCACCCAATACAAAATACCCTGGAAGATCAGTTTGTTCTGCACAGCTACCTAGTCAGAGGGCCTAGGAGTCTTGCTCATCAGGGTAGATAAGTTCAAGGGCTTCAGGGAGGGCAGAGATATGGGAGTGGTTTCACTGAGAACTAGGTGTAGGCCCTGAGATGTCAACCTCTGTATGTACGCTTGGGAATGGGTACAATCTGTTAATCATGGCCAGAAGCTACCCAGGGTACCATAGACTAGCTAGTAGTTCCTGATCTCAGGTTCTCAATCGATGTTGCCAGACCAGGGACTGTCGAAAGGGAAAACAGGCTCCTCAGCTGTTGTCTATGTCATGGCAGTCTCCCTTCTCTTTGCTGGGTAGACCTGCTCGGAGAGACAGACACAAACGTGCTGCACCCCACCGCCACAGTGGGCTTCCTTCTTTAATGTGAACTGTTAACAACACTGCGGCTGGGTGGGCTTTCAGCCTCCTGCTAGGCCAGCTCTATCTCCTGCCTGTTCGCATAGCTCTCCTTCCTCTTTGCCGGCTGGCCCGCCGCCTCTGCAAGGCAACAAAAGGGCACAGGGTGGAGCAGCAGAACTGCTTACCTGCCCAGAACAGGAAGGGAAGGGGCTCCAGGAGTCTTCCCCCAAACCAATAGGGACAGCTTTTCACATTCACACATAGGAGCCTGGATCTCTAGACCCTGAGCCAGACTGGCTGGCCTGTGTCCAGCACTGCTGTTCTTACTCACCTTTGTCAGGCCTGGGGTCTCATCAGCAGCTTTCCTCTTCATCCCCACTTTGACAGGAGAAGACTTCACAGCCAGCTTCTCTCCTGGTTTCATGGGGGAAAGCTTTGGAATCAGTGTGTTGCCAAGGATAGCAAAGGTCGGGTATGTATAAGGCCCTAGGTCCAATCCCTACAAACTGGGACATGCCTATAATCCAGCAAATTCAGGACCATTCTGAACTACAGAATGAGTTAAGGGCCAGCCTGGTGTAGAAAATCCCTGTCTCAAAACCACAAAACCAAGAACAAGAAGGAAAAGGGTAAGAGGAGCAGCCTGTAAGTCAGGGAGAGTACAGAGATCGAGTAGTTCTGTTGTAATGAGAAATGGAAGGGGAGCAAGGCCATCAGCTGGATCCTTTAGCTCCAAGGTGGCTCATTCCCCAGTCAGACTGGCTGTCCCTGGTCCCCTGTCATCCGGGTTTGTTGAGTAGATAAGAGGTGCCTGGTAGACCAGTTTCTGGTCCCTAGCTAGTCACATGCTAGGCACACACTACTGTAGTGGACACCCCGTCACAGGACGCTAGAGTTGAAGATACCGGTATGTCTATGCTCTGCCATCTCCGGCCTACCCACCGCTCTCCCCATCACCTCAGGCACCTTTACTTACCACCTCTGCTACTGGGATCATTCAGCTTCTGTTCAGTCTTCTTGGCACTGGCAGAGGACTTACTGGGGGGTCCCTTGGGGCCCTTGCGGGGCACAGTAGACCCAGCAGTGCCCTCATTCTCACCATTGCTGCCTCCAGTAGTGGAGCTCCCCTCATCTCCAGCCACCACAGCGAAGTCTGCCTTGTCTTTGGACAGCTGGTACAGTTCCTAAGAAGTGGGGGAATTGGGTGCTGTCATCTGACCTGACCCGACCTGTGTCTGGTATGAGTGCTGCCTGGCACATGTACCTAAGGAAAAATGTAGGGCCCTGGAATCTGAGTAATTTGGGTACAAGTTACTTTCTGTGGCAAAAGTTTTGTACTTCTTGACTGGCTTTAAACTTAAGATCTCTCTGTCTCAGCCTCTCTGGTGCTCAGAATATAGGCTCAGATAAACCAGGTTTTTTGTTGTTTTGAAGCAGAGTCTCTGTAGCTCTGTCTAGCCTGAAATTAACTATGTAGATTAGGCTGGCTTTGAACTCAGAGAAACTTTTGATTCTGCCTCCTGAGTGCTGGAATCCTAAAGGTGTGCAATAGTACATTCTACCTAAACACAGTTCTTAAAAAAAAAAAAGTGTATGCCTGTCTGTGCACCATGTAAATGTGTAAATGTCTGGTGCCTACAGAGGCCAGAAGAGGGTACTAGATCTCTGGGACTGAAATTACAGTTGTGAGCTGCAGTGTGAGTGCTGGGAATCAAACAGGGGTCCTCTGGAAGAGCAGCCAGAGCTCTAACCGCTGAGCAATCTCTCCAGCCTCTAAACATCAGCTCTTAGTAAAGTCGAACTATGGAAAGCTAGGCTCTTAGGGGACCTGAGGAAGGGGAGCTGGGGGGAGAGGTATTTTAACTGCTCTCCTGGCTTTGTCCCTGTGGGATGGAGATAATAAGCCAAACGACATGTGAACAGGCCAGATGCCCAACACTCTAAGAGCAAGACAGTAGGTTGATGACTTAGAAAGCCAAAGTGCTGGCACCTTGAGTTGGGGGAGGTTAGTGGCAGATTTCCAGTCCTTGTCATCCCGGATTCGGGTGCATCGAGGAAATCGGATGGAGATCCCATCAGCAGTATGCGCCTCAGATCGAGAGAATTCTGCTCCTGTGATCTCCCACACAGCAGCTTTCTGTCAGGAATAAAACAGGTAGATTATCACTGGCCAAGAAGGAAGTCTCCAGCAGACAAAACAGTGTCAAGCAGGTGAAAGCACAGAGGCTCTCAGTGGCTGCCAGGAGGCCTGTGGGCTAGTTATATACCTCCTCTTGAAACCTGTCTGTTAAGTAGGGTCTGGGCTAGGTCTAGCTCTAGAACAGGCCTCTTTTACAAATGGAAAAGGATTTGCTTCCCCTCCACTAGGGACAGACAAGTCCTCAAGGCTGGTTGGTTAGCCCTGTTTCTATCATTTGCTGAATATGCAAGTCCTATCCTGGGTGGACCTTAGCAAAGCTGGACTAACTTCTGTGGTGGGGCCACAAAGCATCAGGCGATAATACCTTTGGGTCTGGGACGATAAAGTCAGGATAGTAGATCTTGTTGATCTTCAGCCAGCTGGGTATCTTGCTAGGATCCTGAAGGAGAAAAGATGCTGTTTTGGGCTCCTGTCGTGCTGGAACAAGGTTTAAACCTTGTCTTTGGCAGTAACACTGTGAAATGACTTAGCTAAAAAGGATGACCTCTCACCCCAAGTGATCTTCCTTCTTCAGGGAGGCTCTGGCCCATCTTCTATAAGACAGGCTCTCTGAGATTTAAAAGCCTAATCCTGCTCCTATAGCCTAGAAGCAAGCTCCTTTCTGAATTCAGAAACGAGACTTGCAGACCTCAGTCCTCAAAGCACAGCCTGTTTCAGGAAGGATGACTTGTCCAGGGCCAGGGTCAACCAGGCACCTTCCTCACCTTGCTAATCTTCACCATATCTAGCTCTTTCTGCAGGCGGGCAAGTGTGGCATCGTCATGGCCTCCAGCACATTTTGTAACAGTGCACCACTTCTGGCTGTCGGGGTCATAGCAGCCCATGAGGAAGATGGACATCATTCCACCTGGGAGGGGAGACATGAATTGAGTGTGGGCTAGAAGGAACCACCTCTGCCAGCCCATGATAGACTGCTTGAAGATGAGTGAGCTAAGGCCTTACCATCAAGAGTATTCGAGTAATCACACTCAACTTACTGGGCTCTGGGGAACTGGACAGTACCTGACACAGAGCAGATACAACCTGACATACTGCCCAAGTGTTCCTCAGACTTCATCTTTCTCCTCAGTCAAGAAACAGATTTTTTTTCTGAGAAGGAAGCTGTTAGGCCTTAAAACAGCTGGTAGTTGAGTTTCTTTGTGTCAGAACTACAGAGGGTATTCTTGACCAACTTTCTTTTATTATTTTTCTTTTTTCTTTCTTTTTTTTTTTAAGATTTATCTGTTATATATAAATACACTGTCACTGTCTTCAGACACACCAGAAGAGGGCATCAGATCCCATTACAGATGGTTGTGAGCCACCATGTGGTTGCTGGGATTTGAACTTAGGACCTCTGGAAGAGCAGTCAGTGTTCTTAACCACTGAGCCATCTCTCCAGCCCTATTTTTCCCTTATTAAAACATTTTTCTTATTCATTTTCTTTCTGAATGTGTATTTTTGTGCAGCCAGTCATAATCCAGTCTTTATACATGCTACAGTGTGCACGTGGGAGTCAGTTCTCTCCTTTTACCAAGGGGATACCAGTGATCAATTTAGGTCTGAAGGCTTGGGACAGGGCTTTGTACCCACTGAGCTCTCATCAGCTTTTCTTACTCCTGTGTGTAAGACTGAAGCTCCCAGACATCTCTGCCTGATGTGACCAGGGCACTAGATCCCAGGACCAAGGAAGCCATAACTGGCAGATCAAGCTAGTAAGAAGACCAGTGTGTGTGTCTTCTGATAGAGTACCACCCCAGGGACCAAGCACCACTAACCTTTGCTCCCTTGCCCATAGAAGGCCCCAAGAACCACCAGATCAGCTGTATCAGCCATGGCCCCCTCGTTCAAATAGTCTTTCTTAACTTTCAGCCAGTGTCGTTTTCCAGGCTCATATGTACCCTGAGGGGACACAACAAATACATCACAAGATAATACAAACTCCATAGAGGGGGTTCATCTTTCACCACTGTGGGCCAATCTCAGTGTTAGGCACTATAGGACATACAAAGCCATTTTCAGATCCAAGACCAGCCAGCCCCAGTTGAGTGGGCAAGACTCCTACATAGCTCTCCCCGTGTCCCACAACCACCGCCTGTCACCTCCAGCAGAAGACGGGTATAGCTACTACCTTACCTTCACATCCTTTAGCACCAAACCTTCCAGGCCCTCTCGGATCACCCGGTTTATCATGTCAGCCAGGTCTGAAGCTTTCTGAGGGTGGTAGGAGAAATGTGCAGGATCACGTAAGAATAGACTGCTCATGTCTATACACTACTGTGTATAACTTGGAGCTGCTGTGGCTTTGAGAGGCAGGCTGCAGACAAATAGGCAACATAGGCAATGGCCAACAGCAAACTTATCAGCACCCCACCAGAGAATACCTAAGGCTCATCCTCTCACACCCCATGGGGCTCTCTGCTCTCTTTTTCTTTTTCTTTTTTTTTTTTTAAGATTTTATTTATTTTTTATGTATGTGAGTACACACCGTTGCTGTCCCATCGGATCCCATTACAGATGGTTGTGAGCCACCATGTGGTTGCTGGGAATTGAACTCAGGACCTCTAGAAGAGCAGTCAGTGCTCTTAACCACTGAGACATCTCTCCACCCTCTGCTCTGTTTTCAAACCACTTAGATCCCTGCCTAGGATAGGAACTTCACTTACTGTGACTTGCTTCATTTCTGAGAACATGATCCGGTTACGGATTTCAACCATGTTATCATGAAGAAACTTCCGTCGCTCACAGAGAGGCCTAAGGGAAACAGCAAAGTTGAGGTAAAGAGCCTCCCTCCCACTCCAAGCAGGGACTCTGACACAAGACAGTGCCCAGTGACAAAACTGTTGCTTCAGGAAAGGGACAGCTATGGATCCAAGTGCCCATATGAACTGTGCTGTCAAGGGTGGCAAGGACTCCATCAGCACTAGAGATAAACAACTATAAGCAGTAGTCCACAGCCAGATTATAGCAGTGCTCTCTTCTCTACTGAGCCAAGAGAACACCAGTCTCCAGCCCAGACTACTTGAACATTGTTGTGCTATCCCTAGCCCCCAGGCTGGCACAGGCCTCGGGATCCTACCCCATCAAGCCTTTTATAACCATGGTTGTAACTATAGAAACAGGATTAGGGAGAATCCAAGTGCACAAGGACAAGTATCAGCTGTGTAGGTCCAAGCTTTTGGAGGTAGCTCACTCTAGACAGCCAGTTCCCCCTAGATGTTTCACGCATGGCATCCCTGAGAAGCTCATAGATAAAAATGCAAAACTCTTAGCCCTATCCCTGTCACTTTCCTAACTGAAGCCTCTACAGGCCCAACTCAGATAAATTTTCAGTGAAGATAAGGATCTCAGTTGAAACATGGTAGCCAGGAGTAAAATCCAATGGTTGATTATATGTTTAATACATGTAAGGCCCTGGATTTCATCCCCAGTACTGCAAAAAAATGAAAAAAAAAAAAAACAAAAAAAAACCCCAAAACAGGTCAAAATACTAGTTAACTCACCTGTCCATCAAGCTGACATCATTAAAGTAGATACAATCAAAAACAAACAGGCAGACATTAGCATCCTGGAAAGCAGCTTTCTGCAGAGAAAATGAGGCAGGGGGCACATGAGGGCACAAGTAAGGGAGCAGCAGGCCATTTGAAAAGCCCCTCGTGAACAGTTCTGTCAGTGCTCTGCAGGCCACAGAGCACTCTGTAAATGGTGCTCACTAAACTTGAGATCCCAAGTGTTTACCAAAGGCCCAAATGTTGAAGACTTGTTCCTAAGGGTGGTGAAGTAGGGGAGGGACATAAGTCATTAGCTCCAAAAGGGATTGTGGGACTGGCCCCTTCTCTCCATGCTTCTCAGTTCATGATGTAAATGACTTTGCTTGCCACATGTTTAGTGATCTAAAGCTATGGCCCCTGTATTCTCTGACTGCAACCTCTAGATACAAAACCCCTCTCCTTTATAGAATGGTTACCTCTGGTATTTTGTTACAGTGATGAAAGAACACATGCCCAATAAAATCCAACTCAAGTCTAAATTGGTTCTCAAATCTCCCCTTTGTCAGACTGACAGCACAAGTTTTGCACATAGGACTCTTAGGGTATACCTTGTGTACTCCCAGGGTCCCAAAGGGCAGTGGTTTGCCTGTGTTGTTATCAATCAGGAGCACTTCAGAGTCCAAGATCATGCTTTGACCCCCAGGAAACGCTTTGGGAATATAGTCCTTAAAGTGGGCCACCTAGAAGCAGAAAGGCAACTTTGGCAAGGCTGACTTGGCAATAAGACCTAAAACTAAGTCACGGTGATCAAGGCTCAAACAGCACAGAGAACCTTGCCATCCCAAGCAATGAGTGAAATGAACAGCTAGGTTGTGTCGGTCTCCCAAAGAGTACCAGGCTATCTGCTTTATTGCCTCTGTCTAGATCCAGAAAATGGTCAGCCCACTGAGTCATTTTCTATGGGTTATACAGAAGGCTTGGAGGAAAAGGAAGAACAGTGAGTTGGTCAGGAAGGACCTGGAGGTAGACAAATATGAGTGGGAAGGAAAGAGACGGGCAGGTGGGGACTAGTGTCCATTACAGAGGATTGGTGTCATCAGGCTGAGGACTGGGATGTGGAAATAGATGGGTTGCAGGGCAGACAAATAAAGCCTTGGGAAGAGCAAGGAATGAGAACAGGCCTTCCCCTAAGTGGGAGCTCTGAAGCCCCTGCTGTCTTCAGAGTATAAGCATGAGGACAGGATTTTTCCTAACAGAGCCAGAGCTCTAATTTCTGATACTCTGTGGGAGAAGTCCCATTATAATTCCAGGTATTTCCTGACAAAAGGTACCAGGAGTGGGGTCTGGAGGGCTTCACAATTCCTCTGCTGAGAGCAGCTGAGTCACTTCCTAAGGTATGGAATAGGATGAGGAAAGACCTGGCTGACCATCCTTACTCCCTTCCATCCCTACTCCCTTCTATTCCCAACTGAGCCCTTCAAGAACTGAAAGGCACAGACTGATGACATATTTAGTGTACAGCCCTTGCCTAGTCTGTTAAACCCTGATTCAATCCACAATATTTGGGAAAGTAAAGAAAGCATATTCTGGAATGCTGTGTTCAAATGTTCCTGGGTCACAAGAGGGATTGTCTAACACCATCCTTATCACAGCAGTTCCTGATCAGTTTCCAGTATACCTGGAACAAGAATCTCATTACAGGACCACTGCTCAGCTCTCTTGCTCAACACATAAGTGCCCAGCCACCTTGTCTCTACTAGACCACACAATACATCCCCCAGTATACTGACTCTGAGAACTAGGAAAGAAGGGAATCCCATTTACTCACAAGCTACTGGAGCCAGCTACTTCGGCTGGTTCTCTTCCACAGACCTCATAGGACTGGCCCTGGAAGCTGAGAAGGGCTGAGGAATGAGGCTCTTAATTCCCATCAGTTCTGAGCACGACAGGGATCAGCATCCCAGACAGCCCCACAATACTGTGCACTTATCAACTCTAAGCCTCATGAAGGTCAGAATTTTTACCTATTGTTTGTACTTGAGTAAGTCTACTAGCTACTACAGTTTACAGCATTTGAGAAATACTTGTTGAGCGAACTAATAAATGATAATCCAACCTTTCCTAGATTAGATCCCTAATCTAGCCCAGAAGAAGCACAGCCCTTCATTACTAGAAGAGTGCAGGAATAAATTCCCTCCATTCATTTACAGAAAAAATGAATTTCCCTCTGTGAAACACAGCTAGAAAGGCCTTGCCTGCAGTTCTGGCCGTTTTTAGAGACAGGGAGGAGACGTCCTGGCTGAATGGGTATTACCTTGTGAGGCAAGACAGGCTTGAGACTGCGGCTGAAGTAGCTGAAATGGTCTCCCTTCTTATGCACCTGGACTCGCTCACCATCGTACTTGATCTCAGAGAACATGCCATTGGGACACTTCTTCATTGCATACTCAATGGACTTGCAGGCCTCAGCCTTGGGATGGAGAAAGCAAATGTTAGAGCCCTTCAACAGGGGCTCCTCAGCCGGGCCTGGAGCTGGGATTGTCAGGACAGAATTGGGTTCTGGAAGTGACCCAGGACAGATTACTGAGGGGGTGATGTATTGCGAAGGGCTGGACAATGCTGTACTCTGATAATAACATCATCAGCTGATGTCCTGAGCTACATGGCAAGACTGTCTCAAACAAACAAACAAACAAACACTCATCACCAAATTTGGTCTAACAGTTTACATTTTAAAAAAGACAAATGCTGTTAATTCTACAATAAAATTCTTCTAAAGTAAGATTTTTTTTTTTTTTTAGTAATGTAGGCTCTTACCAGACACCTAGCTTATTAAACACACTTGTTCTCCCAGTGTGATGGTGGAGGTGGAGCTAAGAGTAGAGAGGGCCAGTGACAGTAGAGCTAGCAGGGTGACTGAAACCAGAGACTGACAGGACATCCAGACGCAGACCCACTTACTCACATACTGGCAGTAACCAGACCCAAACAGTAACTACCACTGACAGGCCACAAAACAATGTCATTTCATCTTTGATATGATCCCTTGGAGGACAAGTGCTGAATGGGAGCCCTAAAGGTCAGGGAGGCTATGTACTTACTTCAGGTCAGGCAGCCAGTGAACAGGCAGACTCAGATGTGTATCTGAGCACTCATCCTAAGCCTGTGTGCTAAAGCACTAAGCACATAACCCACACCATTCTTCAGACAAGGCTGTGGAAAAGGACTCTAGGGAGAACTCCCACGGAAGCCAGAATAGTCCCTATTCCAGGTAAGGCAAGAGGTTCTGACCGTGGCATGGAGATCACACTATTTTAGCAAGCTAATCTATTTTTCTGGTAGCGAGAGAACTCTTTCCTATTCTAAACATAGAAACCTAACACAAGGATTTAGTATTCTAAGACAGAAAAAATAAGTTCCCTGCATACCCAAGGAGACTTAAGAGCAAGCAGCAGAGCACCAGATGTTGACTCTGCTATACATAAAACCAGAAGGGACAGCCATCCTCACTAAAGATGTGGAAATCCAGTTATATACTGGGGTGAGACTTTGCTCCTACAGCTTCTCCCTGTCACAGGAAGCCTTGCTGTGTTGCCAGCTCTAAGCTACCTACCCTGCAGGAGGGCACAGCTGTCTTCAGGTGTGATGCTAAGCTACTTGGTCCCACATGCCACTACCACAAAGACAGTAAAGTGCAAGAGGCCTGACTCGGGTTGTACTAGGTCGCCTGCCCTTTTCTGAATCTTCACTTCCTGGCCTAGCATGGCTCTGCTCACCCCCACTCCTCCATGACAACCTACCAGAACTCCTGCCTTTCATCCCTGTCAGCTGCCAGCAACGTGAAGAGACATGGATGACAGGGACAAGGCAGTGTTCCTTACCAGCATGGGTTGCACAGGTGTCATCAATGAGGCCTGGACACTCAGAGCCCGACGCCGGCCTGGGTCCTTCTCCACCTCCTGCTCATTGTGAAGGACCCGCTCCACCACATCCTGCAGGTTGCGTGATGCTTTGAAGGCTTCATAAGCATTGGGGTCAAGGGCATCTAACCTGCCAAGGAGAATAGGAGCAAGGAAACAAACCTCTACATCTGACATTATGGCTTAGGGTAGCAGTCTGTCAGACAGGAGAGATGCTGGGGAAGCAGCCTTGTTCTTTACCTTGAAGATGTGACTAACCTACATTAGTCACATGGAACCACAAACAGTTATGAATGTACCACAACAAAAGTTTATTTAAAGGGCTGGAGAGGTGGCTCAGTGGTTGAGAACACTGACTGCTCTTCCAGAGGTCCTGAGTTCAAATCTGAGCAATCACATGGTGGCTCACAACCATCTGTGAATGAGACCTGATGGCCTCTTCTGGTGTGTCTGAAGACAGCTACTGTGTGCTCATATAGAATAAATAAATAAATCTTTTACAAAATTATTTAAAACATTTTTGGTGACTTGAATAAACAATTCTTGAGCATCAATTTTAAAGATTTTGCAATATCAACAGGTTGGAAATCAAAGCTGGCACAGAAAAAGACAAAACAGAAAATTCAGGATTTTGAGACCCCATGCCTTACATAGCACAGCCTTGGCAGAGAATGGATATGGAATGGGCTTCTTGCCCACTCAGACTTTCAGTTGTCTCAGCTTTGTGTTAAAGATATTATCTCCACTTTGCTAGTGAGAAAATGGATGTGGAAGTGAGTGGGGCCCAGAAGTAATAGTGTAGCAGGACTCCCCAGTCCCGAGAGCAGCAGGGAACAGGGCAGCTGGCAGCCTGAGCTGTGTGAGTGGCTGTGCACTTACACGTGTTTTGCACCCGAGTTCATCTTCAGATCGTGTTTGATCAGCCGGATAATGCACTTAAGGTCATTGGCTGTACACCTAACAAGATAAGGCGTATGTACTCAGCTTCATCTCTCAAGGACTTTGAACCCCCAAAGCTCCCTTCCCAAAGTATGCACTTCCCTAGCCCACCCCATGGGGTCTGACTTCAACAGGGCCACCCCTCACCTGGAAGCAATGTCCTGCAGGGCCTGCTGCTGCTCATCCTCTTTGGTGAGCTTGGAGAGGTGCAGAAGAAATGCATCCACCTCCTGGATGGTGAGGAGGCTTTTGGCAGCTGGGGGAAAAGACTTGCTCTGCTCAAAGAAGACTCTGATCGTCTCGGACACGTCACCCTGTCTCCAAAAACCAAAACACCACTGCTGCAACCCCAGGAAGCTTGGGCCGAGTGCCAAGTCAAGGGTTCCAGCACAGTGTCTGTTCCTAAGTCATTCTTGGTAATGCTCTCCCATCTACTTGCATAGGAAGGACCCATCTTATACACACGAGGCCACTCACTTGCTTTAGCTGAGCAGAGACACAGTACTAATCTAATACCAGGCCAATCTGGTTCCTGTTTAAGAATCTGAACCAAAGGGGTTGGGGATTTAGCTCAGTGGCAGAGCGCTTGCCTAGGAAGCGCAAGGCCCTGGGTTCGGTCCCCAGCTCCGAAAAAAAGAACCAAAAAAAAAAAAAAAAAAGAATCTGAACCAAAAACATGGTCTGTCCACATTAGATGCTTGATAAAAAAACATTCCATGGCACCAAGGCAAGAGTCACGAACAAACTGAAGATGAATGCAAAGTCCAAAGAGAGAAGGGGAAGGCAAACAAGCAAATAAAGCCCAGCACAGTCCCAGGACAGACAAAAGGAAGTCTCAAGCCCTGACTTTTCAGATAAAGCCTCTGTGGCTTGGCAGTGGTATGTTTTCAGTTATTAAACTCAGGAAAGGAACAGCTGCGTCGTCACACCTGGCTTCCCCAGCCTAATGGAGTCTGGCTCACTAAGTTTCAGTTGCCTCCACCAGTAGTGCTCAGTTACTTTTAAAGTGGCTATGGGAAGGCTATCCTGGCAGAGTCCCACCTAGGTTATGACCTCCCTACACCCACCCGCCTCTGACCTGTTCTAGGTCCCGGGCCATATCATCTGGGTTGCAGTTAAAAATTCGGCTGAACAGTTTCACTATCTGCTTATCATTCAAGTTGTACACACTCTTGATGACACCAGGCAGCAGCAGCTTCACTGTCAGGTACACATCGCCTCGGAAGCCATCTGCAAACAAAGGGAAGGAACTCCCATTAAGAAATGGAGATGCCATGTGTGGTGCTGCACACCTCCCATCCCAGCACTCAGGAGACAGAAGCCTAAATGCAGATCTCTGAGTTCGAGGCCAGCCTGGTCTATATAGTAAGTACTAGGACAGCAAAGGATATACAGTGAGGCCCCATCTAAATAATAAGAGGAGGAGGACGAGGAGGAAGAAAATGGAGAAAAAAAAGCAGAGACTGCTTCCCACAGCTCCCTACATGTGTATCTGTCTCACCTTTCCTCCATAGTCTCCCAATGGGCAAAGCCCCAACTTTCACGTTGTGGTGACATAAGAGATACTGAATGACAACATACTAGATCCATGAAAGAAACTAAGCCAGGGGATTCTACTCTGCACTGGGCATGTGCTTCGCCTAATCACATATGCTAGTGGGCCATTTGTCCATTGGTCAAATGTGATGGGTTCTTCTGCCTCCTGGGGACAAAATAAGGGCAGAGGGAGAAAATGACCAAGCACCCAAGCAGAACCGGGCATGTAACATACAGGGTCCGGTGACAACTCCAGCTATGGATCCCATTTCACGATGATCTTGTGCCCATCAAGCTGGCCATGGCTCTGAGCTTTTAAGAGGAGAAGCCATGTTCAGTACATGTACAGTCCTACCTCCTGTGGAGCCTTTCTGCAAGAAGTCGTGGATGATCTGGGTCTTGGTGTTATAGCTAGGATTTTCAGCTACCATGGCACACAGCTTCCGGAATTCTCGTAGTAGACAATCTTTGTGCTTAGGGTCACATTTACTTGCGGACAGACTGGTCTTAGGAGCAGGGCTTGAGGGGTCTTGCTCAGAGTTGTTCGGTTTGGCTGCTGGAGAGACAACACAGATGACTCATTTTTTCTTTTGTTAGGGAAGCACAAAAAGAAGTTAGAACACTAGGATTTTTCTGGGGCTTTATATGTCATTTATTCAAGCTCCTCAAAGGGTCACTGGAGGTAGATATACTGGATCCTTGTATCAGGTACAGATATGCAGGTCAAGTAATTAGCACAAATACTGCAGGAAGACTGCACTGAGGAGCACCTGTGTTCGTGAGTACCTCACATAGGAACTAAGGCTGCTTTCATGCCACAAGCCATCAAGTGAATCTCAGAGCAATTGTCATTCTGACTCCACAAAGGCTGAGATGAGCAAGAGAGAAGAAACCAAAGGACCAGTAAGACTGAAATGACCGCCATTGTGGACTGTCAGTGCTATTGCAAACCTGGCGGGTTAGAGTTCACTGTCCTCTTACTGATGAGACCAAGGCCTGAGAGCAGACAGCTTTCAAGACCACCTACCTCCTTGGAAGAACAAAGACAGCGGATGCTGGGATGCCAGCAGAAAAATCAGGGCCCCCAGCTCATCTTTTCATATTGTCAAAATAAAAGGCCCCTTTGTTTATCTCAGAGAAACCTCAGTGATTCTCACCTCTTTGTGACCATTTTCTAGAGTGAGGCAGAGTTGTATATCAAGGAGTTGCTGACTAAGGCTTCTTGTTTGGGTTTGTAAATTGTAAACCTGTCATCATCTCTGACCTGGAATTTGATCCGGGGTGGAGATCTTTCCAGAGCACTGGTATTTAGCCAGGTTCACTGGTTCACTACCAAGCACAAACTGGAGTTCTCAAATAATAAAATCTGCCGGGGATGGCAGCCCATGCCTGTACTTCTAACAACCAGGAAGCAGAGACAGGAGGATCTAATTTCAGAACAGGCTAGACAAGAGGACCCATTCTCTTCTATTTCTGGGCTGGGAGTAGCCTTTGATGGGTAAGCCATCTCTCCAGCCCAGGGCTGTCTCTTAAACAAAACAAACTGTGCATATGTATATGATAAAACTCCTACAGAACCAGGCATCATTTCTGTTAACATTATCTCCCATAGTCCTCTGACAGGACTAATGTCTTGATTCACTGACAGAACCGTAGATACTCAAATAAGTGAAGATTTGCTCAAAGCACCACGCTGTCAAGCATGGACCAAACCTCAATTCTCCTGACTTTACATCTAGACTTCTTTGAATCTCCAGACTACTCAAGTCCAAAGGTTTCATTTTGTTATTTCCTTCAGTTGAGCCAACCGTGTGAACTGTTTATCTCAAACAATAAAGGGAACAACACACTTCTGGGCAAAGAGACATCAGTGTAACAGTAGCTCCACTGTCAGCCTATACTTCACTCCATTCAGGGAATGAGATGAGAGTAACAGCAAAGTGCCTCCCCAGGTTACGAGTGAGGACAAGGTCCCTCTTACCTACAGCCAATAAATGACCCTCTCAAGTCCTATGTGCAGCACGGGTTCTAGCAATGACCCACCGATTCCCTGTCCACACACTGTAGTTTGTTATACAACACAAACAACTTACGTGTGTGTATGATAACAAATTACTGTTTATCTTGCCAAGACTTAAGCAAGAAATAGGAGATGGAATCTGAATCCAGAGCCCATTAAATCCCAAGTCCTCTTGCTTTATCAGGGGGCCCTACTATCTCCCCACAGAACCCACCGCCTTCCTTCAGTGCCTCCTCTGGCTCTTGAGCTCATACAGCTCAACTTCAGGAAGATAAAGGCACAGAGTAGCAAGAGAAATCAAAGGAAACCTGTTAAGCATGAACTATTCTCAGTTCAGACAAGTTTGGGGAGACAATTTCTCGGAATTCTGCCATTTAAAAATACAAGAGGAGCAGGTTAGAAAAAAAAATCTTTTTGACCCAGGTAATAACTTTAAGTGGACGAAGTCTTGACAAACCAACATGTTCCAGCTACAAGAGACTAAAGTACACAATGTATGCTACCCAAGTGGAACACTGAGACTGCCCAGACAGAAAGAAGCCAGTTATGGACCCTCAGGAAATCCGTGTTTTCACTGAGCCAGAGACTTAAGACACCAAATGGAGGGCCTTACCAGGGAAAGTTGCCTAACACATCTTACCTGAAAAGCCAGAAAATTTCCGGGGATTGGTACTGGTAATAAACGAAGCGCCTTTCACTGGTGATGTCACTTGGCCAGTGGTTGTCAGCTTAGCCTGGACAGTAGCTTTCTTCTTCGGTGTGGCAGCTGTCTTGGAAGACAGGTCTACAGGACCCACAGAACAAAAGTGCCCTTCAGACAAAGACTGCCGAGAAAGCTTCAGAGGTTTTGTCAACAGTTTTCAAAAGCTCCTATTATATTATGACCCCAGGCTGTCTGTTCTTTTTGAGTAGAGGAAGGAGTTAAAAAGATATAAGTCAGGGTTGGGGATTTAGCTCAGCGGTAGAGCGCTTGCCTAGCAGGCGCAAGGCCCTGGGTTCGATCCCCAGCTCCGGAAAAAAAAAACAAAAACAAAAACAAAAAAAAACCCAAAAAAGATATAAGTCAGAGAAAAAGAAACAAACCAAACCAAACAGGTATTTTGGATCATTTACATCTATTAGTAATTTGAATTTTCATCAAAATTGTCCACCTCTTATCCAATATATAAGAATTAGTACAAATTTGGGGGAAATTAATAATGTTTTTTTATTTTTGAAGATTTTTATTTTATGTGCATAGGTGTTTTGCCCGCATATATGTCTGTGTATATGTGTGTGCCTGGTACCCAGGGAGGCCAGAGAAGGGTGTTGGATCCCTGGGATTAGAGTTGCAGATGGTGGTGAGCTGCCATGGGGGGTGTTGGGAATTGAACTCAGGCCCTCTAGAAAAGCCACCTTTGCTCTTAACCACTGAGCCATCCCTCCAGCCCCAGTAATCACATTCTGATAAATAAAACTTGGAGCTAGCTCTGTCGAGTAGCCCCAAAATATAGAAACAACACAGTAAAATGGAGAAGGCAGAACATGTCTGTCTGGCAGAGGGGGAGAAATCCGAGTGTTCCGTGCACTTCCTTCCTAGTGAGATGCAAGGAGTACAAAGGCCCATCTTTAGGGCTACAGCCTTTAGATCTATTCCTCTTGCATATAAAAGTGGGCAAGTACATATGTGTAGATGTATGTATATACGTATATGATTAGGCAATTGCTTATCTTTCTAACTAACTTTCTAATCTGTTCCAAGGACTTAGAATCAAAGATATGCTATCTTATGCGGATGAGACACATAGCATCCAGATTTTAGTTCCTAAAATTGTTTTCCATTAATGGGAATCCAGACTCCTTGGAGGGATGGCTGCCTCCAAGGGTAGGAAAGAACACACAGAAAAAGGTCAAGAGCATCCTCTCAAACCTAATGCCTAAGTACTAATGTTTTTCAGACAGGGTCTTGCTAGTCTTGAACTCACTCCTGAATGCCTAAGGTTGCAGGCTCATACCACCACCTCACCTAGCTACAACTCTCAGAGAAAAGGATGTGCCAAGTGTAGTTGGAAAACATGTGCAATTTCCGACTTGACAGGCTGATGCAGAAAAGACTGAGAGTGTAAAGTCAAACTTAAAAGTCTGGAGAGAGAGAGAAAGAACACAAGAAAACTAGGGTATACAGGATATAGGAGCCAGCCTAAAGGGTGTGCAAGCTGGCCAAATATGGGACAATTAAGTACCAAACTGAGTATAATATTGAACTGTAAGTCTCTGGGAAAAGGTAGTAATCTACTAGTTCATAAAGCTAACAAGGTGACAGCCAAAAGGTATTCTTTTAAAATATCAATATCTACAAGAAAGACCATGGAGTACCAGGCTTGGTAACACAAGCCTATAATCTTAGTCCTGAGGAGACAAGACAGGAAGATTGCTCCAAGTTTGAGATCAGCCCAAGCTATATGGCACAGCAAGAACACATCTCAATAAAAGAAAAACAAAACAAACAAAAAATAAAACAACAAAACAAAAAGCCTCTGGAAATGCTGCAGAGTAAAAAGGAGGCCAAAGAGACATGACAATTAAATGTAACACCCAGTCTTATCCTAGACCTGAACCCTGCAATGGAGAAAAATGTACTACTAAATTATAGCCTTCAGTCAACTAACAGAACAGTATACAGATACAGTTTAGTGAGGCTGACAGGTAAGCTATGATCTCGGAAGAAAAGATCCTATTTTTCAGATACCCGTTGGGGTACCTCCAGGGCCTGGTGATACAACTTTCTTTGAATGGCTCAATAAAAACCAAGCCTGATATGGAAGAGAGAATGAACACATAAACAACAATGATAAAGCCAACTGACTGTTATCAAGAAGGAAATCTGTGTAGAGAGCCTGCGTGTTTTATTCTGAATAAAATTCGTGAATTTGAAATTATGCTCAAGGAAGACGCACAGAGAAAGAAATCTCCCAGACTCCAGTCTCCTGGTGCCCTATCCTATCAGCACCAGCGAGCTTCGAGAGCAGGTTCTCCCCTCACCTGCAATGTGCTGGCTTATCTGTTCCTTTTCATTATCTTCCAGCTCTTCCCAGCCTTCCAGCTCTGTGAGGTCTTCAATTTTTTTTGTGGTGGCCCGCGCCCGCTCCAGTTTCTCAAACATGCACTTAATGTGGTACCACTCTTTCATATCACCCCCAGACTCTGAGAAGGGATTGGGTACCACTTTGCCAATGCGGCATACGCCCTTTACAATCTTCTCCTTGCATTTCTTGCAGCCAGCTGTGCCCCGCTTGGCATAGTCCACACAGAACCGCTGTTCGGCCATCTCACAGGGGCCAGTACAGAGTCCCACATGCGACCCTGACCACGAAATAAGGTGGGTGGCACGTGGTCTTAGATGACCTCTCTGGAAAGATAGGACAGGCTTTCTTCTCTGGAGGAGGCAGCACCCACAAAGGAGATTTGTTTCCGACCACTGGCTGAACTGTCTTATGGCAGGCCAGTGATGCTGTTCTGAAAACAGGCACAGTTCTTTTCTGCCAAGGGCACAGAGGTTTCTCGGGAAGAGGGTCTTAAAGGCCAAAGTCATATAGCTGCATAAAAGGGTGGAAACAGACAGACAGACAGACAGACATGAGGGATCCAGGCTTCCAACTTCTTAACAGCTAGAATCTCAGACAGAGCACTTGATTAACCAAGCACTTCCCAATGCATTAAATATTTACCACCCAGAGTTCCAATACAGGAAAAACCAGTTTCCAAAGGGGCATGCCTCGTCAACATTGTAGAGACTGTAAAGGCACTCATAATCGATGGTGACCTTTAAATATTACCAGGATCCTGAAGCTGTCTTAAAAACCAAGAAAAATTACATTATGTTTATGAAATTTTCCTGTGAAACATAACACATGAGCCACTTTCAGAAAACAAATCAGCCACTGTAACAGTTTTGGGATTTCAGAAGAAGGCCCCCTTTTCGAGGCAACTAATCAGAGTCTATAATCAGATTGACTGCCTGAGTTCAAAACCTTAGCCATTTATCAGCTGTGTGACCTTGGTTCAGTTACTTTACCTCTCTGTTCCTATTTCATCTGTCAACTGCAGCTCACAGTAGGACCTAATTCAAGGAGTAGTCAGTTGTGCTAAGAGGAAAGTCCTTAGAAACAGAATAAGCAATCCCCTTGCTTAATTCGGCTACCTGAATCAGGGAGGTTGAAATAACCGGACTGTAAGATCTAACCAAGTGATGAATCAATTCAAGTGGAAAATTATTATTCTTACTCTTATATTTATAATTATTTAAGTGGCTTTACAGTTTTAATTTCCAATTTACTGGAAACTATTTTTAGTCCCCACTCTGCTGAGAAGTAAAATGAATATTGTGTCAGAACAGCAAGCTGGCTTCCATCACTGCTGTGCGACATGGTGCAGAACACAGCAGGTATACTATTTAAGAAGGGGTTGGGAAGCCAAGTCTATCCAGCTAAAAGGGGGCAGGAAAGTGGGGCAGATACCAGGTGACTCGGTTTCCTCCAACAAGGTTGACCCTAGCTAGCTGATCCTCCCACCTCCAGTGCTGGGATGGTAGGTGTGAGCCACCAAGCATGACCAGTTTATTGTCTGTTTATTTTTCGCCTTTTGAGACAGGATCTTTCTATGTAGCCCTGGCTGTCCTGGGAGTCACGATGCAGAGCAAACTACTGTTCTGAGTGCACGGATTAAAGGCATGTGCTACTATACCCGGCCCCAGTTTTAGTTTAAAAAACAGGACTAAGCTAGTTATGGTGGCTCTCTCCTGTAATCTCATCCCTCAGAAGGCATTGCTGTGCGTTCGAAGTTGGACAGTCTGGTTTACTTAGTAAATTTCTGTCTATCTAGGGATACATAGCCAAGATCGTCTCAAAAGGATAACAACTCCTCCCCCACCCCCCAAAGATTAGAACTACTTCATGAATTGGTTAGGAAAAGTACAACGCATACGAGGGCAGGCCAGAGGTGGAGTTCGGAACTCCCGGAGGATATATACCAAACTTTGAAAATATTCGATTTGGGGGAGGAGAAGTCCGTAACTGGCAGACTCAGTGGGTCACATAAGCCCTAACGGTTAAGAATCACAGAGGCGAGTGAAGGCCGGCAGGGCTGGGGAGGTGCTCCGGGCGGATAGGAGTTCAACTTTCCGCAGATTAGGGTGGGTGGGGTGCCGTGTCGTCCAGCCCGGGATACGACAACTAACTACAGGGGGAGACCAGCGCGGAGAGGCTCTGGAGCCCCCCCCCCCCCCCCCGAAGAGCAAGCAGCACGCCGCTCTGCCCACGGGTTGAGCCCGCCGCGCCACAAGGCGGCGGGGAGGACCAGCAGCGGCCCGGCCTCGACCCCTGAGGATGCCCACTCTGCCGCCAGCAGCATCCTGCCCTTCCGGGTGCCCGCCTGGGGTCCCGGGGGCCGCGGGCCTCCCGTGGGCTCCCGGGGGGCCGCCACGTCACGGAGGGTGTGCCCCCAGGCTGAGCGGCGGGCGGGGGAGGAGCCACGGCCACTCGAGCCACACCACGCTCGGCCCCGGCCCTCCCCACACGGCGCACCGCGGCCCGCCGCGCTGCCCCTCACCTGCCTTCTCGGCTGCCCTGGCTCTGACGCTCCGCACCGGCCACCGGACCAGGAGCCCACAAGGCCACGGGCCTTGCACGATGACTAGACCTCCTGTCTCTTTAAATACGGGTCCTTGAACCGGAGGCAGTGCGCAGGCGCAGTAACCGACTTGTGCTTTCGGACCCCGCCCTCCGGTCGCCACGTGTGTCGCTGTTCTGTTCCGGCCCGGAAGCCTTGAACTGAGTATTGTGGGGTTCGAGTGGCGGCTCGGATATTGAAAGTAGTAATTGAAAAATCATTGCAGTGATCCCAGGGAAGGAAAGCTCGAGTCGTTCCACCTGTGTTTTCTGTTCCTGATCACTTGAGTTTTGCTTTTAAGGCAAAGAGCTTTTAATTAAAAAGGTAATTAGGAAGTGTGAAGGAGCGACAGGGACGGTGGCCCCGATCATATGTCATTTAGCGTACTATCGCTTCTGAACCTTAAGTCGGCTTTGTGAGTTCGAAGTGGCTGTTTTTACAAAAATAAAAGTATCCAGGCCCGGAGGTAAGTGACCTTGTTCAGTCTGGGAAAGGCAAACTGTTAGGTAAATAAAGAGCAGATCGTGGAACGAAGTTCTATTTGTGAGATAGAATTTAGACTTCATTCCACAAGGAACGAACACTATGAGGGGGTCTAGGGAATAGTCAGCTACAGTTGAAACTGGTCAGGGGAGAGACTGAGACAAGCCAACCCACTATATGGCTGTTGTCTGTATCAAAGTGGCCTTGGGATGGAGAGAAAAGTGTATTGTTTGAAATCATTTACATTTTAAAATTACCTGTGTGAGACACGCAGTTATTTGTTGATAAAAAAAAATGACAGGAGAGAGTGAGCTGATAGACAAGGTCTTTTACAGAACTGGAGAATGAGAGCTGAGGGAGGCTCTTTGGAGTTAAAGGTTGAGTGTTGTTTGCTGTACTGAGGCCAGCAAGATCCCAGTGTTTGAAATGAGGTGAAGGCTGTCTTCTCTTAACTTGTAGCGGGATAAACCTGAGTTTGGGAGTCCAAAGGGCTTAGGAGGCCCAAGGGCTCCATTTGAGGAATCATGAACATTTTGACTGGAGAAGCTTAACCTAATCGACTCTCCCGTCCCTGTGCAGTCCAGCCCTTTCATCACAAGCCGTATATGTATGTGGTTGCCCAGCCCTGGAAGTGTGAGCAGCCTGAAGTGAGAGATGCTGTAAGTGAACACTGCACATTGACAAGTACCCATCCCTTCCCCCAAAGCGTGTAAAATACCCCATTAATAGTAATAGTGCATCTATTATACTCCAGCGATGTGTTGGATTAAATAAAACATTTTATGTCACTCATGAGTTTGATTTTACTTTTTTTGAACTAGGGCATCAGAAAACATGAGGCTGTGCGCTTGACTCCCACTGTTACTTCTCCAGTTCAGCACTCCACAGATAGAAAGCCTGCGGTGAGGGGCAGTGGATATTTGCAACACTGCATCCTGTATTTTAAAGGCTTTCACTTCTAGACAGGGTTTCTCAAAGACTTTTACTGTGTAGCCCTGGCTGCCCTGGAACTCAACTTTGTAGACCAGGCTGGCCTCAAACTCAGAGGTCTACCTACCTGTGCCTTCCAAGTGCCGGGATTAGAGACATCTGATGCCACCATTCTGCCAGCATCTACTTCTAAATTCATGAGCTAATGAAATGAATGGTTGATAAAGAGTGTTAAGCCCTTAGAAGAAAGTTCATTATGTCTTTGTCAATGACGGAAGTTTATAAAAAGACTCAGGCCCTAAATATTTGGTTTGCTTGATTAGAACTACATGGTGCCCATAATGATCTGACTAAGGTCCCCCTGCTGTGAAACATAACTAGGTATAAAAGCTGGCAGCTGCGTATTTGTCTTCTTTCCCCCCTTTTTTCTTTTTTCCTGTGGTGAGAGCACAGAACTTTCATTTAGTATGCATCTAAATGCAGTGAATTTTCAAGGGAAGACAGTCTCACTGCAGCTGTAGGCTTATCTCCAGTGCAGCAGCCCCCACCTCGGTCTATAATAGTGAGGAGTGAGGTGTGTACCCCCATGCCAAGCTTGTATTTCTTTTTTTTTTTGGTTCTTTTTTGTTCGGAGCTGGGGACCGAACCCAGGGCCTTGCGCTTCCTAGGCAAGCGCTCTACCACTGCAAGCTTGTATTTCTTAATAAAAGTGAGGATCACTCCATCAAGGGCAGGTAAAATTTGGTGAAGAAAATAAGGCTTTGGAATGGCGCCGTCCGGTCTGCATTTTGTTCTAGCCTGGGCTGTGTAAACTTCATCTGATCTCATCTCTGGGCCTCAGTTTCCCTTGTAGAATGGGGGAGGCTTTGCACTTTATATTTAGCTCTATGATTTTTGTAAAGAATATAAGGTCAGGGGCTGGAGAGATGGCTCAGTGGTTAAGAGCCCCAACTGCTTTTCCAGAGGTCCTGAGTTCAATTCCCAGCAACCATATGGATAAATCTTAAAAAAAAAAAAAAAAAGGAATATAAGGTCGGTTACCCACATCCTACCTGTCCATTTCTCTCTTCACACATGGATTCTGGGTTATTCAAGACCAATTCTTGAAGGATTGCTTGCCTCCCGTTTATGGCATTTGCTCCTGTTAGAAAATTAATCTTTTTAAGCAGGGCATGGTGGCACATGCCTTTCACTGAGAAGTGGAAGCAACCAGATCTCTGAGTTGGAGGACACTCTGGTTTTTATCCAGGCCAGGGAGGGCTTCATCGTGAGATTTTGTTTCAATAATTAATTAGTCTTTCAGGTTGGTGTACATAATAGCAGATTTATTATGGTGTAGATTACACTGTTCTCTTCTGTCACCTGTGCCCACTGCTCTTTGTGTGCCCACTCCGCCTCCAGCTGGATCGCTTCTCCCTGCCCATTTCTGCCTTCCTAGTACAAGCGTTCCATTACCCTACTTCCCACCACCATTAAGATCTCTTCCTCCCCCTCCTAGTCCTGTTTCTAGTTTCATGACCTACAAACACGTATATGTGAATATAAACACAATTTTAAATCTAGGTTTCACCTACAGGAGAAAATACAGGATATATTATCTTTGGTTTTTGCTCCTTTCAGAGACATTTGGCTCTGTGAAGATCTACTTTTGGTCTCTGTATTCTGACAGTGATGTATTTGTTTTTTTATTAATACCACTGTGTTGGTTACTATGGCTTTAGAGTGAGCCTTGGCATCAGCTAGTGTAGGTCCTGTAGCTGTGTTCTTTTCCATTAGTGGTTATGTTGGCTATAGTGGGTCTCTTGCTTTTTTTATGTAAACACTGGAATCATCTAAATCCGATACCCACAAAATGACTTGCTGGAATTTTGACTGAGATTGTACTAATTCGAGATCAAGTTGGGAAGAACAGACATTTTGATAGGTTTGAGTCTTTCTTCCCACGAGCATAAAGTTTTCTCCTTTATTATTTTGTGAGCAGGTGTGTGTGGGTGTGTGTGTGTGTGTGTGTGTGTGTGTGTGTTTGCTCACCCATGAAAATGTACGTGGAGGCCAGAGGCTGACATTAGTCTTCAATGATTTTCTACCTTTTAGTTTGTTTATGTCTTTTTTGTTATTGTTTTGAGACAGAGTTTCTCTGTGTAGCCCTGGCTGTCCTGGAACTTGCTTTACAGACCAGGCTGGCCTCAAACTCTGCCTCTGCCTCCCTAGTACCGGAATTAAAGGTATGCTCCATCATGCCTGGTGATTTTTCTACCTTAAAAAAAAAATAAAGGATTTAAAAATTTGACAATTTCATGCATGTAAGCATGCATCTTGACCATATGCACCCTCACCTCTCCCTTCCATTCCTCTAGAAACTCCCAACACACCCCTGTCTACCTTCATGTCCTCTCTGATTTTTTTAATAACCCAGCTAGTTCCACTAGTGGTGCCTATTGGAGGAATCTCGACCCGATGTTGTTCAGTTCACTGTAGCACCAGTGAGTCCTTGGGTCCAGTGGCCATCCCATGGTTTGTGTGATGGTTTATATGCTCGGCCCAGGGAGTGGCACTTGGGAGGTGTGACCTTGTGGGTATGGGCTTTAATACCCTTGTCCTACTGCCTGGAGTCAGTATTCTGCTAGCAGCCTTCAGATGAAAATGTAGAATTCTCAATTCCTCCTGTACTATGCCTTCCTGGATGCTGCCATGTTTCTGCCTTGATGATAAATGGACTGACCTTCTGAACCTTTAGGCCAACCCAATTAAATGTTGTCCTTTATAAGAGTTGCCTTGGTCATGGTGTCTGTTCACAGCAGTAAAACCCTAAGACAGCAAGAAAACAGAATTTCACAGCACTCTTCCTCATCCTCTGGTTGTTACTTTCCTTTTACCTGTCTTCTCTAACATTGCCTCAGCCTTTGTGGGAGGCTTGCAAGTGACTGGTGAAGGCACTTTTTCTCAGCACTCTGACCAGTTATTAACTGCTAACAACCACAGAAAAGGTTCTCTGACCAAAGTTGAGACAGCACTATCTACAGGGATAAGCATTAATATTTAGAAGGCAGCTGGACAACATGTCATTTAGCAAAACAACAATTGGTAGGCTCTTCTGGTGAGACTATGACCTTCTGAGCATTGTACTTTTGGACAGTTTCATGTTTCTAGGCCTGAATTCCTTCCTGTATGCCCATCTCAAATTTAATCCAAAGCAGTTGGTTACCCCTATATCCTTCATGCCACAAATGTACCAGTGGGCACATATTGCCTAGAAGGTCAGTACTGTAATTGTGGTTGGCTGTAGGGATACCATTGATGTCTTTTCTGACTCAGCATTCTGCACAGCACCTTCCAGTACTATGAAAGGTAGTCATCAAGGAGAACGTAAGCCTTCAGGTCAGTTCCAGCTTGGTTTCTCTGACTTACAACCCAAGCCTGTCATATCTTTGGCAATAGAGTCTACCATCTAGTTCTGGTGGGTAACCAAGAGCAATGATAATAGCCTGTGTTGTTTCAGGGACTTCTGGAACCTTCCCAACCAATAACTCAGGAAGGTATCTGTCTTAGTCAGGGTTTCTATTCCTGCACAAACATCATGACCAGGAAGCAAATTGGGCAGGAAAGGATTTATTCAGCTTACATTTCCACATTGCTGTTCATCACCAAAGGAAATCAGGACTGGGACTCAAGCAGGTCAGGAAGCAGAAGCTGGTACAGAGGCCATGGAGAGATGTTACTTACTGCCTTGCTTCCCCCTGGCTTGCTCAGCTTGTTCTCTTAATAGAACCCAAGACAACCAGCCCAGGGATGGCACCACCCACAAGGGGCCCAACCCCCTCGATCACTAATTGGGAAAATGCCTTATACCTGGGTCTCATGGAGGCATTTCCTCAAGGGAGGCTCCTTTCTCTGTGATAACTCCAGTGTGTGTCAAGTTGACACATAAAACCAGCCAGTACAATATCCCTCGCTAAGTTCTGAGATTTTTTTTTTAAAGATTTATTTATTTATTATATATAAGTTACTGTCTTCAGACACACCAGAAGAGGGCATCAGATCTCATCACAGATGGTTGTGAGCCACCATGTGATTGCTGGGATTTGAACTCAGGATCTCTGGAAGGGCAGTCAGTGCTCTTAACCACTGAGCCATCTCTCCAGCCCCCAAGTTCTGAGGTCTTAAGAGAATAACATGTAATGTTCACCATGTCGGCTATCCATGTTAAAAAAAATATTTTTTTAAGACAAGGTCTTAGTATGTAGTCCCGGAACTTGCTATGTAGACTTGGCTGGCTTGAACTCTCAGAGATCTTCCTGCCTCTGTCTCCCAAGTCCTGGGATTAAAGACATGCAGCACCAAACCCAGCTTCTATTTTTTTTTTTAATTATGTTTCTAAATTAACTTACAAAGTGGGTAGTTTTCAGAGATTTTTCATGCATCACTACCATCACCACCATCATCATCATTGTTATTGTTGTTGTTATTATTATTATTATTATCATTATTAATATTATTTTGGTTAATTTACTCCTATCCCCTCTTGTCACCACCCCATCATGGTTTAGGTAGAGGGCAAAATATTGGGAATTAAAGGTTTACCATAAGTTTTTTTTTTTTTTTCTTTTCTTTTTTTCGGAGCTGGGGACCGAACCCAGGGCCTTGCGCTTGCTAGGCAAGCGCTCTACCACTGAGCTAAATCCCCAACCCCTACCATAAGTTTTATGATAGTTTCTCAACTCACTAACTCATTGTTTCTTGTAGACTGCTTGGTCAGTGATCTCTGTCACTGCTCCTGTCACTTCTGCTGAGATGACAGATGTGTGCACCATCATATCCAGCTTTTACATGGGTGTCGGACAGTGACCTCTTTGCCCACAGAGCCATCCCTTCAGCCTTATTTTAAAATTTTGAGACAGGATCCCACTGTTTATGGCCTGGAACTTGTACTCTTCCTGCCTTGGCCTCCCATCTGTGCATATGCAGGTATGCATGTAAGCAGGTATGCATGTATGCAGGTATGCATGTAAGCAGGTATGCATGTATGCATGCATGCATGTATGCAGGTATGCAGGTATGCATGTGGAGGCCAGGGAACAATCTCAGCTCTACCTCAGGTGCTACCCTGTTTTTTGTCTTTTGGGTTTTTTGTTTGTTTGTTTGTTTGTTTGTTTTTTACTTATCCTCTCACTGACCTAGACCCAACAAGAAGGATAGGCTGCTGGCCTGTAAGGCCACCTCTAGGTTCCATGCCTTCACACTCGGCTTGCTTGTATATGTGTGTGTTGAAGTGGGGAAGTTCTGGGGACTTGACATCAGGTCTTCACACTTACAAGGCAGGCACTCGATTATTTCCCAAGTCCTCTCCTTTAATTTGTTCTTGGATTTTTTTTTTCCCATTGCTTTTTTAGTTTTATAATAGCTTTCATATTTTGTTAGATTTGTACCTTAAATTTTCATTCAAAGGGCTGATGAAATAAGAAAATAAGAAAAATACCTTCCAGGATTGTGTATGACAAATAAAATGTTGACTTGCACAGTGTTTGTAGCAGCCATTTCAGTAAACGTTCAGTTACTTTTGTTCACACATTCCTATCACCCCTGTGTCTCTAATTATTCCCTCAGTCAGGCACTCAGTACTGAATGCCTACTGTGTGTCAGACAAAATTCCAGGACCTGGAATCCAGCAGATGCTTTCATGGAGTTAACAGGTTAATGTGGGTAACAAGAAACAAACTAACTATGTAGGCTGTAAGGTTTGAATGGGTATCGTGGAGAAAAAGGGGCAAGATCAGAGGCGTGGGGGCAGTGCAAGGAGGGTTGCAGGCTTTAATAGATGTCAAGAAAGTCTCACCAACCAAGTGACAGCAGAAATAAGACTCAAAGGGATGGAAGTGTCACTTGCAGATATCTAAGATAAAGCATCAAAGATCTGCTGGGAGAGCAGCAAGGAGAGCCCTGTGACTAGAGTAGCTCAAGATTGAGAAGAACAGAAGATGAAGTCAGCAAGGAGACATCCTGTGTCTTGGATGGGCCTTGCACACCATTATAAAAGGACTGGCTTTTATTCCGGCCGAGATGGGAAGCTAACAGGGATGAGGCATGATCTGACTTGGGTTAACAAGATCTCTGCAACTTTGGCTGCTCTGTAGAGAACGCAGGAGATGACAGGCAACCAACAGTAATTACCTATGTGAGAAAGGGGGCAGCTTCACTAGCAAAAGTGAGAGAGGAAGAAGTAACAGGCTCATGGGTCCTAGAGCAGAGGGATCCTAACCTGTACGTTGTAACCCTTTTGGGGCTCAAATATCCGATAAGTACCTCAGGTATTTACATTAATATGAAGTAGCAACAAAATTATTTAATGGTTTTGGGGGGAGGTCGCAATATAAGGAACTATAGTAAGGGATCGCAACATTAGGAAGGTTGAGAACCACTGCCCTAGAGGATCTGTAGGTAGCCTTGGGTATCTTGAATATCCTAATATTTTAATATAAAAGTTTTTTGCATGAAAGCATTTTGGAGAGGAGGACGTTGGTCGAAGTCTTAAAGTAATTCTCTGAGCCAAATCAGAAGATACTAAGTCCCTTAGTGGTGAATAATTAGGATATCCCACCTTCTAGCTACCTAAAAGCCCACACTTAACTCATTCCTCAGACCCTAGTCACACATTCTCCAGGGTATTGACCTTATGCCAGTCTCAGAGCTAACACCACCGCCATCCCCTTTAATATGTTTGTCCCTGACTTCCAGCTGAGCTTACCAAGATTGTTAAAGAGAAACAGAGTTAGAAAGATAGCTTAGCAGTTAAGAGCTCTTGCATGGGACTTGAGTTTAATTCCCAGCGCCCACAAAGCAGCCTCACGAGTGCCTGTAATTCCTGCTGCCGGGGTCTGGTGACCTCTTCTAGCCTCTGAAGGCACTTGCACTCATAAAAGCATATACACACAAATAAACATAGAATCCTTTTGTTGTTTTGTTTCTGTTTCCCAAGACAGGGTTTCTCTGTGTAGCCCTGGCTGTCCTGGACCTGTTTTGTAGGCCAGGCTGGCCTCAAACTCAGAGATCGGCCTGCCCCTGCCTCCTGAGTGCTGGGATTAAAGGGATTCGCCACCTCACCCAGCTAAACATAGGATCTAAAAAACAAAAAACCCAGAGAGGCATGTAGAATGTGTCTATGCTGCTCACTTGGAAGCCACAGACAGTGCTAGAGCAAACACTTCATGTCTTCCTGGAGAGGGCAGACACTTGGGAAGTTGGTTTGGTCTCAGTGGATTCCGTTTTTAATAACATCTGCTCTATGAGTCACATAAATCTCAGCAAGATCCCATTTTACACTTTGGTTTGCTTAATAGTCACACAATTAAAAGAAGTTTTAAAGAAATATGGTAGAGGCGTTTGCCAGGGTAGGTATTTAAAAGAGCTGCATGCAGGGATATAATACTAATTCAGCTCAGCTCTGTTCTTCACTATGAGCAGGCTGCAGAAGTTGTTTCTTCCTTTTCCTCCTTCCCCTTCTTTCTATCCACATTCAGAATGGGCCTTCCTGCCTCAGTTAAACTTCTCTGAAAATGCACACACACACACACACACACACACACACACACACACGGAGAAACAGTAATATGGCCCAGTGGGTAAAAATCACTTGCTGCCCGACAGTCTGAGTTGAATTTCGAGAACCATAGCAGGAGACGAGACTCCCACAAATGGTTCTCTGACCTCCACACATGCTGTAGCTAGTATGCATGTACCTGCACCCACATATGCAGCATACACATGTGAAATAATTAAAATTAAAGAATAAAAGAAACACCCTTTGGTAGTTAAGCAAGAATGGCCCCCTTAGAATCATAGATTTGAATGCCTGGCCACCGGGGATGGCACTATTTAAAAGGTTGAGAGGTGTGGGTCTTGTGGGAAGAAATGTAACATTGGGCTTGGGCTTTGAGATTTCAAAAGACCTTGCCAAGACCAGTATCATTCTTTGGTAGTTGACAGAAAAGGAATACTCAGTGAATGTTTATTGTATTACTGCTTCTCACGTGTGTGTGCAAGCATGTGTTGCTTTCGTCCTAATAGTGATGATGAGGCATCCTATTTGACGGGTTTCTCTGTCATGTCAATCACTGGTTTCTGCCACTGCACAACTATATGGAGGTCTTTACAACGCTGTTCCCACATTCTGTGAAGAGCCAATAACTAGCAAACTCCTAGGCCAGGCTGGGCTACTGGGTAGTCCATTGTCTGTAGCATAACATTGATGTCTGATGCCACAAATGCCACCTAGGTGTCCCCTAGCAAAGGATCCTCTGGAACTAACTCGCTCTTAATTTACTTTTGTTTTATGTTCATTAGTGTTTTGCCTGTATTAATATCTGAGGGTGTCAGAAGTCCTGGAACTGGAGTTAAAGATTAGTGTGAGCTACCATGTAAGTTCTGGGAATTGAACCCAGGTCCTCTGGAAGTGCAGCCAGTGCTCTTAAGTGTTGAACCACCTCTCCACCCCTGGAACTCTCTTCAAGAGCTCCCACTGAGGTGTCAGGAGGCTCTAGTCCAGCAGACCCTGGGACTGGGTCTGGAGGTCAGTGCTAGCGTGTGTGTAGCCAGGCGTGATGCACTGAGTTTGAGGCCCTGCACCATAAACAAAGCAAAACAGAACCTGCCTGTTTCACATTTAAAACTTCGGTGTTAGCTAGTGCTCCTGCTTTAAACTTTCCCCCCCTCAGAGACAGAGTTCTCCACATGCTTATACTTCATAATTAAAATTTTCAAGAAAATTACTCTCCCCCAAGGCATAAGGCCATGTTCATTATAATAGTTTCTTCTTGAATAGTTTCTAGAAGTCAAATGCCAAATCAAGTATTAGGGTTTCTAATGAGGAACCTACTATGTCCTTTGGATGGTTCTAGAAGCTGTGACCAGAGAAGCAATTCTTAACTGCAAGAAAAATCCAGATACAGAGAGCACTCCATTTTCTCAGTCATACCATCTTCTTCTGAGTAAGGACAAAAGCTGTGGTTTTGCCCTCTTCTTTACCACACTGGAGTTCTGGTTTTGAATAAAAGTTTAAACTCAGGGTGGTGTATAAAGTTGCTATAATCTAGCTCCAACAGATAACCTGCCCTATCTCACACACTTCTTTCCACGTACCTGAAGGTACTATTTCCTGAGATGTCTGTACATTTTGCCTGTCTTGGTCTACTTTTCTCTCTTTCTCCAAAGCTCCCATTTTAAATCTCCTCTTTGCCCACCCCTTGTGCCCAGCCACACACACAGAGACTCTAACACACACATATTCAATTTCATTACATTGCTGGTTTGAAGGTTGTTTCCCTGTCCCCTTCTGTCCTCAGTGGAGCTCATTTGAGGCAGCTTGTAAGGAATACTTACCCACCCTTTAAGGGCATGCAGTCTTACTAAGGGCTTGGCCTTTCTTTGTGTCATGGAAACATAATGAGGGATTCTCAATGACAACTGAACATTTAAAAAGGATTACTATACTTCATTAAAAGACAGTGGCTGGGCAACGGGGAAAGGCTATGTGGTCTGGGAGACATTAGTGGCTAGAACCAAGGCAGACAGAAGTAGAGATTCTGGACATATTTTAGAGGTGGAACAGGACCTAATTAATGCCCTAGACTTGGAGGTGAGAAACTCCCAGTGGCTGCCTTAATTCCTGATTAGGTTGGTGGCTCCACTTGAGAAGTTTTTAAAAAGGATGAAAGCTATTTGAAATTCGTTAAATTTGGAACACTTACTAAACATTCTAATGAGTTGGTACAGAAGCTAGAAGAGGCAGAAAACCACCATTTCATAGGTAGGATGTCAACCTGCAAATGGAAATCTACTTCTCAAGGACTTAAACAACAGTGGCATTTACTAGCTCTTACAACCCAGTAGTGACTTGGTAGTGTGGTAAAGTGGTCGGGGCTTGTCTCAACATCTCTGCAATGCTCTTAGCTCTGCCCTGGCTGTAGGCTGAAGTTCTAGAAGAGAAAGGTCGTCAAACTCAGAGCCATACAAAGGTGATATTTAAATCCACGTGACTGGATGAAGTCAGCTGACGGTGGAAATGCAATAGAAACACAAGGCAGACATAGTAAAATGTACAAGAAAAAAAAAAAAAAAACCTAAATCAGGATTCACATTTAGTCCTTAAAAGACAACTGATGTCCAGCAAGCATCATTCCCACTGATAAACTTAATCTTCTGCATATTGCCAAGTTGTTAGCCAGTTGGTGCTTCTCTGGCAGAAATTTTATTTTTCATTAAGATTCAGAATGATTCATAGATTCTCACTGCATCCCCGTGAGGATTATGTATTTTCATTTGATTTTGAGGAAACTGAAGTTTAGAGAGGTGACACAGCTAAGATTGTTAACTACTGAAAGGTGGAACAGGCTAAGGATCCCGCTACCTGATGGACCCCTTGCTTAGCATGTCTAAGGGCCTGGGTTCAAAACCCCCGTCCTGCAAAATAAAGCGGACCAGCTTAAACTGGGCTTTGCGTTGGCAACTGCTCTGCCTTATCAGTCCCTATTAATCTGGTGTTTGCTGGTGTAAGGTCTGGATTTTATACTTTTCCCTGCGAGTACCAGAAGGGCGCCTATTATTGGCATCGTTGAGCGGAACACTCGGAAGCATTTCATGACTGTAGAGCGCTGGGCAAATGGGTTAGCATTCTTTCTTTTCCGAGTTGGGGTGGACTGGACTGTTTTAAATAGGGAGCAGCACAGTTGAACATCAAACCTGGCTCGGCTCAGAGCACGTAATTATCTTTGAAGTCTGTGGAGCTGCTCACTGCCATAGCTGTTCCCTTGATCTCAAATTTAACAAGGACTTCCTGAGCGCTGGATATAATCAGGGGTCCTTCTCTACTGCTCTTAATAAGAACTACTGAATCCGAGTTTGAGATTCTTGGTCCCCTTGAAAGGTAGCGGTAGTTCAAGTGCATCAACACACCTGACATCCCTTATGCCTTTAGAAGAATCATTCAAGAATAAAATGTTAACTGATGGGCCTGGATGGCTGAATGGTTAAGAGCACTTGCTGCTTCTAAAGGACCTGAGTTTGTTTTCAGCATGCATGCTGGGTGGCCCACCACTGTTCCTGTCTCTGTGGATGTGCAAGTGCACTCCCCGAGCACACACACAGATAAAGGCAGACTTTATCTTTATATCATGACATATTCAATGATAAGCCACACCTAACCACACCTTAACCTCCCCAGCTGCCAAGAGTGAAACTTCTGCTCACTACTTCCTCTGGGTGTTTTCTTTTCACCTAAGTAACTTTTAGATCTGTGCTGTCCTTTAGGAATGCCTATTGAACACTGAAAATATATATGCTGTTAGATACACTTAGATTTCAAAATGTACGCAAAAGTATTCAGTAGTCTTTAAATATTGCTGAAATGTTAATATCTGGATATAGCAGAGTAACTAAAAACATTAAAACTTCACCTGTTTTTAAAATGGCTACTAAATGATTTAAAATATGATTTGTATTTTTGTGCTTTAGTTTTTTGAGATAGGGTCTTATTGTCAAATGTATGGCCCCCAAAATAACAATTCTCCTGCCTCCGCTTTGCTAGTGTTAGGATTACAGATATACCCACAATGCCTAGCTTTATATTTCTAACGAAAGTGCTCCTGCAGATCCTCATTCCCTCTCAAACCGCCTTTGTTCTTCCTTGCATACTGAAAATGACTGAAAATTCTCAGTGTGGGGGTCAGACATCTGAGGCAGGTATGCCCTTTGTGATTTTCAAACTGAAATAGTAATCAGTTGGCAGTTAAAGAATTCAGACTTTATGTCATAAGCAGCAAGACAATTAACCGTGTGGCACATACCAAAGTCAGACAATGTCATCTCGAGACTCACACCTAAAAGAAAATCCTGGGACTGGAGAGTTGGCTCTGTGGTTAAAGAGCACAGCCTACTCTTCCAGAGCATCCAGGTTCAAATTCCCAGCAACCATATGACAGCTCACAACTGACATCTAACATCACTGCACAGACATACATACAGGCAAAACAGCAATGCACATGAAATAAATCATTTCTTTTTTTTTTGGTTCTTTTTTTCGGAGCTGGGACCGAACCCAGGGCCTTGCGCTTCCTAGGCAAGCGCTCTACCACTGAGCTAAATCCCCAACCCCAATAAATCATTTCTTAAAAATTCCTTTGGCATCCTATTCTTATCCCTTCTACATTTTTTTCTTCTAGTCACTAAAATGTTAGCTCTCCCTGAGAAATTCTGTTATTCCCCATCCCCTTAGTCTATAATTAACCAGTCACTTTACTTTTGAAGTAGTGTCCACATAATTTCCCAGTTCCTTGTCCTAGACTCCTTCCATACTATATACAACTAGAGAAACACCTAATTGTCAAAAAAATCCTTCAGTTTAAAAACAAAACAAGGACTGGAGAGATGGCTCAGAAGTTAAGAGCACTGACCGCTTTTCCAGAGGCCTTGAGTTCAAATCCCAGCAACCACATGGTGGCTCACAACCATCTGTAGAGCCGATGCCCTTTCTGGTGTGTCTGAAGGGAGCAACAGTTTACTCGCATACATAAAAAATAAAATCAAGACTTTAAAAAAAAAAATTCCTCCATTTATTTCCACATTACCTGTAAAAACAATCCTTTAGAAGTAAAGGACTTTTGCGCCTTCATTTTAGAAAATGTCTCACTACATAGTCCAGGATGCATCTCCCCCAGCTTTCCAAAAGCGGAGATGTCAGGCATGAGGCACCACATCCAGCTTTCAAGACTTTCAGGTCTTTTTTTTTATTGGTGGTTTCCCTAATAAAGCCTGAACTGGAATGGGTTAATGTATGAGAAGCACTTAGGATCCTGCCTGGCCTATGAACAGTATGCTTAGCCACTACTATCAGTAGCAGCAAATCAGACGATGCTGTACATAAAACGCTGCTGCTTATCTTCCTTTTTGAACATCTCATCCTCCAAAGCAAGTAGGACCATCAACTATCGGTATCCAACATAAGGCAATGGGCATTGCTTTCCTGGCTACTTAAATATCTCCCTGCCACTGGAAGAACCTGTAAACGCATGCCTAATTTACCACAAAAATAAAATCTCAGACTCCATGGGGCAGGGATGAAATGGGGGAATATTTCCTTCATTCAGAAACCGGCTTGGTGGTGGTGGAGTACTGGCCTAGCATTCCCATAACCCTGTCTGCTTAGCACCACCCGGGGCAGGGGCTACAGCAACTACAGAACATGCTCAAGGAAAATAAAGTCTGAAAAAAAAATATATATATAGGTTTTACACTTAGGGCCGCTGCCTCTCCAGCTTAAGCATATATTAGAATAACCTGGGAATATTCAGGAATATTGTCATCCGAATCCCATGTAGATTTATGGCGTCTAAGTTCAGGGCTCAGGCACTAAAGCGTCATAGGTGCTTTGGCATTCCACGAACAATCAAAAGTGTCACTGGTGATACTGATGTACAACTTAACAGTTATTGACCTTGTCGAAACAAACACTGTGCTTGGGACTGGATGTTTGGATGCTTTTGAAAAAAGAACATTCATTCACTGTTTTATGAAGAATATGTGTTTATGAGTAGCCTTCTAAGAACAACCTTCCCAAAGCTCCAACCCTTGGAGTTTAAGGCTTGAAAATATATATACATCGAGGTCATATAAACGTGTCTTTTTTTATCTGACTTCTGTAAGGTTCAAAACAGTGACTTGTATAAATATATACTTAGCTATGTGCAATATTTACAACCGAAAAAAACACATTGAGCCTGTAACAATGAGAAAACTTGGCAATCTGTGGTTAGAGTTTCAAAAATGTCAGAAACAGTTTTACCTCAAACATTTTATAATAAATAGCACCGCACGCAGTACCATCCCCAAAGTATTACTGCTCACTGGCTTACTTTATCCCAACAAGGGTATCCGAGGACAGAGGAACCAAGAACTTGGACACAGCACTTCTTAGGGGGCAGCGGAGACCTATGGAATGCTTGGGTCTTCAAAACCTTACAGCAAAGCCCCCTTTACCCTCCAGTCCTGAGACAGCAAATCCTGTAATTCTCCCTCGTCATCACTGTCCACATTCTCCTCTTCCTTTTTCTGAAGCTCCTTTATGGTCAAAACCTCTTTAAGTTTGTTTTTTATTTCATCCTGGCGATTCCGAAGCTTTTCCACTCGACGGTAACATTCTATCTGCTCATCAATCTCTCCAATCTGCCGGTCCAGCCGTCCCTCCTCATCCTCTTCAGCGACGATCGCTTCAGAGATAGTGTTGACTTGCCTCATAGCCTTCTGAAACTCGTCCCACTCTTTGTCCATCTGATCCTTTGGGGCATCAACCTTCCGGACCTTTGCATCTACCTCAGGGTCGTCGAAGAATCCTTCTGGTAATGCTTCGGCGGTGTTCTCTCTCCTTTCCACCACTTTTTCGTGTATTTCTGCTTTCTCAATTGACCCTGAGTGAGGAACTAAGGGGGCCTTGGGAGGATTTGTATTAAAGGGATCATTTGGCAGCACATTGCTTGTTGTCTCCCTCGGAGAGGCAAGTGAGTGTTCTCTGCCCTGTGCATCGGGAAGATGCTTGCTGCTGTCCCTTCTTTCTTCCCCACCTCCCAGTTCTTCTTCCTCCTCTTCCTCTTCCTCCTCTTCATAATCAGGGAGTAAACCGAGTCCAGTTTTACTGGAGGCCACCCGAGTGGCCTCTTTTCCCGATTTCTCAAAGTTGGCGGATGAGGCTGAGGTGGAGGGCTGTACCTGATCCACGGAGGCCTTGGCTTTCTTGGCGTCTTGGCTCTCCACATCCGTCGTTTTCCTCTTGGTGGGCTGAGGTGCAGTGCCGGCCGATGGGCCCTGGGTTGCTCCCTTGGCGCCCTTCAGCTCCGCTACTCTCTCCCGGTGCTGCTTTCCCAGAACATGGGTCTGCCACAGGAGCTCGCTCTTGACCGGGGTGTTACATAGCGCGCAGCTCAACTGCCCCAGACGGTTGTACTTGGCGAACGGGGATTCTATCCTCTTCCGGTTGGTGCTAAGGCGCTGCTTCTCCTTCATCAAACGCCTCAGTTCTTCCTGATTCACCACTCGCTTCCCCGCCGGTGTCCGAGCAGAGGTGGAGGACGCCATGTTCGCGCCCAGCACTCAGGAGATTCTAGCTTCCGAGGTGTGATAGCGTCACTTCCTGTTATGGCGCCGACTGGTTGAAGCTCCGGAGTGTGGGCGTGGCGCCAGGGTTCCGAGTTGCGAGTTAGGGGCTGGACGGTTGAACCATGGCTGCAATCAAAATCGCCAACCCTGGGGCTGAAGTGACGCGGAGCCAAGCGGCCTTGGCTGTGAACATATGCGCCGCCCGAGGATTGCAGGATGTGCTGCGTCCCAGCTTGGGTCCTAAGGGCGCGCTAAAAATGTGAGATGCCGCTAGGGTGTGCGGGGTGTCGCGGCTCCCTCTAATGCTGATCAGTAAAAGCCTATGAGCAATGCTGCGACACCTAGACACCCGGTTTCCTATCTCTCATTCCTGTTCTTAGAGTTTTCTAGCCGAGGAAGAGAACGCCTCCCCGGAAAAAAAGACTCCATCAATAGAAGCTGTGGCGCCATCCCCTTTTCACTAAGATTCACAAAACAGTCTATTCATACTGTGGGTCTCAGGAAACGTTGTGTTGAAAACGCTTCTGATGCTCCCTCTATCTCTCTCGTGTTGGGGATGAACTTAAACCTTGTGCGCGCGCTCAACAGACGTTGGGGCTGCAGCTTCGCAGACAGTATTGTTTTGATGTGGCAGACATGCGGGTACTAGCTTTGGAGCTAGGCAGGCAGAGGTTCAAATTCAAGTTCCATTATCTTCCAACTGTAGGTACTTAGTCAAGTTCTTGCGACTCTCTTTACAGTTCTTCATATTTAGTCATCCATTTGGACATACATATGTTTAGTTAGCAACATGCTTTTACGAAGGAAGAAAAGAAGAGCAGGAGATATCAAAATGTATCTTGGGAAAGACACACCCTGAGAGGAATGAGCAAAGTAGCACTAAATAGTAAACGAATCCACTTAACACTAGATGCTGGGAAAACAGATGAGATAGTTTCTGTTCTTTCCTTAAAAAAAGACTGATTTATATTTATCTGTGTACATCTGTCTGAGTTTATGTGCATCACGTGTGTGCAGATGCCCCCCGAGGTCAGAGGGTGACAGATCCCTAAGAGTTATAGGCAGTTGTAAGCCATCTGATACGGGTGTTGGAGACCAAGCTCAGATCCTCTGCAAAACAATAAGTGCTTTTTAACTGCTGAGCCGTCGCTCTAACCCTTGAGATGGTATCAATTCTTAAAGTGACATGGCCATGACAGGTATGCCAATTATATATAGATGCAAATCATTTTACAGAGGACTGTAAAGGGAAAAGGGTACATTTACTGAGTACTGAAGGAAAATCTTCTCAGATATCAGGGGATGCTTGATCAGAGTTGTAGAAGAATGAGTGTCAGAAATCAAGGCCTCCCAGTGGTGTAAGTCCATCAGAAATAAACATTATAATGCATTAAGGGAACTGAAAGACCTACTGTGGGAATACTGGTTGACGGAACAGGAGAATTTGGAAAAGACCAAGTATGTTACTGCTAAAGTCCCTGGGTTTTTATCTTGAAAGTGGTAGAGAATGTAACATCTTTGAAGGATTGGTGGTCTGGACACTGAGTCCCATTGCCTTTTAGAAATACATAGCATGGAGAGTTGATTAAAATTTGGAGACAAAACGCTGTCTAAGCAGCGTAGGAAGGATAACAATAAAATTGGAGAGAAGAGGTCCAAAGGCATTTTAACTGTGGAATTGACAGAGCTCAGTGATTAAATAAATGCAAGGGATGAGACAGCTAAATTCAGTGACTGAATCATGACACTCACCTAGATTAAAAACCTACCAAAGTTTGTAGATTTATACTCTGTTTCATACTATTAAAAAAATACGTATTTTTATTATGTATACAATATTTTACTTGCATGTACGTCTGCATGTCAGGAGAGGGCGCCAGATCTCATTACAGATGGTTATAAGTCACCATGTGGTTGCCGGGAATTGAACTCAGGTCCTATGGAAGAGCAGCCAGTGCTCTTAATCCTCTGAGGCATCTCTCCAGCCCTGTCTTATACTTTTCATTAGCCAATGTGTATAACTCAGCAGCTGCCCTTTAAACCCATAAAGGCTCCGTTTGCAATGAGATTACTATAAGGTCATCAGGGAGAACTAATTCCATGAGATGCAATTGGCAGTCACTTCCACACATCACCCCATGGCTCAGTGTCGAGTTTCCAAGCCTAGTCATCTATGTTTGGGACCATGGATGGCAAGAACCGGGAGTGTTCTTTGATTCTTGGCTTGTGTAGTTTAATAAGTACCGTTGTTCTTTTTATAGGCTTGTTTCTGGGGCAGGTGACATCAAACTCACCAAAGATGGCAATGTGTTGCTTCACGAGATGGTGAGCTAATGTTCTTCTTCCTTTTATTTTCTCCGATGGGCTCTGCCTATGTAGCCCTGGCTGGCCACAAACTCACAATACCTTCTTGCCTGCCTCAGCCTCCTGAGTGTTAGATTCAAGTATTAGATACAATGCCCAGATGCTGCTGGCTTTGATAAACTGTATGTTAATTAAAAACATGGCACATGGGTCAGGAATGCAGCTCATGGTAGGAGTACTTCCCTCACATGTGCAAGCCTCTAGGTTCAACATGGTGGTGGTAGGGTGCACTCTGCATGTTTGTTAGTTTATTGAAGGCTAGAGAGATGGCTCAGTGGTTAAGAGCACTGGCTATTCTTCCAGAGGACTTTGGTACAATGTCCAGAACCCATGTGGGAGTTCACAACTACCTGTACCTCCAGTTCCTTACATAAGCATACATGCAGGCAAAACACCAATGCACATAAATGAAAGAAAAATTATTTTAGCTGGGCTTGGTGGTACATGCCTTTAAACCCAGCACTCAGGAGGCAGAGACAGGCAGATCTCTGAGTTTGGGGCTATCCTGTTCTACAGATCAAGTTCCAAGACAGCTAGGACTACACAGAGAAACCTTGTCTTGAAAAAACATTTTTTTTTTTTTGCAATGCTAGAGACTGAGTGTTGGGCTCCCACATGTTAGGCAAGTGCTCTTCACCACTAAGCTATACTTTCAATCTTACAATGTATATTTTTAAGGATTTATTGGGCTGGAAAGATGGCTCGGAGGTTGAGAGCACTGACTGCTCTTCCAGAAGCCCTGAGTTCAATTCCCAGCAACCACATGGTGACTCACAACCATCTATAATGAGATCTGGTGCCCACTTCTGACATGCAGATATATATGCAGAACACTGTGTATATAATAAGTAAATAGGTTTAAAAAAGGGTTTATTGATTTTTAAATGTTATGTGTATGAGGGTTTATCTGAGTATGCCACATGTATGCTGGTACCTGCAGAGGCCAGAAAAGGGTGTCAGATTCCTTGGAGCTGGACTTAAGGCAATTGTGAGTCATCTCTGGGTACTGGGAACTAAACTCCACTTCCTGCAAGAGCAGAACATACTCTTAATGGCTAAGCTATCTCTCTGGCCCAACATTTTTTCTTGCTTTTTTTTTTTTTATTAAAGGCCTGCCCCAAGACCACCTGACCCCACAATTTGTATTTATTAATGTAATTTTTTAATGTTTATTTTATTTACATGAGTACACTGTAGCTGTCTTCATTCAGACACTAGAAGAGGACATCTGATCCCATTACAGATGGTTGTGAGCCACCATGTGGTTGCTGGGAATTGAACTCAGGACCTCTAGAAGAGCAGTCAGTGCTCTTAACCACTGAGCCATCTCTCCAGCTCCCACAATTTGTACTTTTAAGGCTGTCAGCTAAATACTGCAGTCTTGAGATATGACTGTTGGATTAAACCTCAACAGAATGAATTTCGGCTGTTTTCAAATGTTTATAGAGTCTGATAGCTTAGGGAGACTTACAAATTAATAACATCTTTTCAGAGCACTTCATTATAGTCTTTGTAATCATGCAAAAAAGAAAAAGTCCTTTGCAGTGTTCATAAATATCTTCCTCTTTGAGATTGAAGGGCTTAATCTCTTCTTGGAAATGTCATTGCATTTTGAAGCAAAGACTTTCATACAATGTTCAAACCTCATTAATTCTCAACTTTAAAACTTCGGATTTGACATTTACTAAATGTTGATAATGTAGAACTTGTAAATGTGCAGCATGAAGTTTGTTTGTTAATTTTACTATTGACCCTTGGGCTATCTTGGATTTAGTGGCCTTCTTCCTCACAGTTTCTTTTTAAATCTGCTGTTTACCTTTTCCAGCAAATTCAACACCCAACAGCTTCCATCATAGCAAAAGTGGCAGCAGCCCAAGACCATATCACAGGGGACGGCACTACCTCAAATGTCCTGATCATTGGAGAGTTGCTAAAGCAAGCTGATCTTTACATTTCTGAGGTATTAAATTTTCACACAAAGCAAGTTTTTTTTTTAAATTTAATTTTAGAGAATAAGAACTAATTTTAAGTGTGATAACCTTGGGCAGTTATAAATGAAAAGTGCTTTTTATTTTTTTTTTTTTGCCAAAGTAATGGCTTTTATTGCAATCATATGCTTTAATAAGTATAAAATATTTAAGGAGATATAGAAAGGTTAAAAAGAAACCTCCCATGTACTCATGAATCATGCTTACAAAAGAAAATGTAGCTAGTACTAATAAAAGTTGAAACAAAATGTTGGGGGGGGATGGCTGGAGGGTTTTCACTTTGTGTCTTTTTCTAATCCCTGTTTCCTAAAGCACTTAGCAGAATTCTTTCTTCATCAGCCGGTGAAATCATCAGTCATATTTTTCTGTCTGTACCCCTGTTTAGTTGCATTCTTTTCTCGACATTATCTATGTCTTTTCTATAATTATTTGGGTTTTCTGTCTTCCTCAGAGACTATGCAAAGCATAACCTGGTCAAAATGGAGATTTTTGGGTCTTTGTGTTCTGAGAATTATCTATTGAGTGTGTGTAATTTACCTCATTTAGATTTGGGCTTAAACAGTGGAAACAAGTAAAGCTCTCTTACCTATCCAAAAATCAGTCATCAGTCATCATCTTACATAAGAGAATAGGTGTATAGTCTGTGACTGGTAAATTTAAAAGTTCAACCAGCCATCAAGTACACAAGTCCTTTTGATCTCTTAGCTCTTTTGCCCACAACAAGTCTTCATCCTAAAATGGATCTTGAAGGTTAAGAAGCCGGTGTTGCTTGTTTTCCATGGTAAGATTCAGCAGGTGTGGGTAAGAGAAAGAAATTTCTTCAGCTATAGCATATGAATCCTTCCTTAGGGCAACCTTAGACTTATGCCCATGTTAAACTGAATACTATTGTCAGGGGAATTGATTAGGCTTGTTTAGAGCCCACTGCTTGAGCTAGGGTTATTGGTCCTCTGAAGCACAGGGGAAAGATGGACGCCTCCCAAGAATTAGGGTTGGGGGAGGAAGGAAGGAGACGGCAATGGTGAGATGTGTGTGTGTGTGTGTGTGTGTGTGTGTGTGTGTGTGGTGTGTGTGGTGTGTGTGTGTGGTGTGTGTGTGTGTATGTGGTGTGTGTGTGGTGTGTGTGGTGTGTGTGTGTGTGTGTGTGTGTGTGGTGTGTGTGTGTGGTGTGTGTGTGGTGTGTGTGTGGTGTGTGTGTGGTGTGTGTGTGGTGTGTGTGTGGTGTGTGTGTGTGGTGTGTGTGTGGTGTGTGTGTGGTGTGTGTGTGTGTATGTGGTGTGTATGTGGTGTGTGTGTGGTGTGTGTGTGGTGTGTGTGTGGTGTGTGTGTGTGTGTATGTGGTGTGTGTGTGGTGTGTGTGTGGTGTGTGTGTGTGTATGTGGTGTGTGTGTGGTGTGTGTGGTGTGTGTGTGTGTGTGTGTGTGTGGTGTGTGTGGTGTGTGTGTGTGGTGTGTGTAGTGTGTGTGTGGTGTGTGTGTGTGTGTGTGTGGTGTGTGTGTGGTGTGTGTGTGTGTATGTGGTGTGTATGTGGTGTGTGTGTGGTGTGTGTGTGGTGTGTGTGTGGTGTGTGTGTGTGTGTATGTGGTGTGTGTGTGGTGTGTGTGTGGTGTGTGTGTGTGTATGTGGTGTGTGTGTGGTGTGTGTGGTGTGTGTGTGTGTGTGTGTGTGTGGTGTGTGTGGTGTGTGTGTGTGGTGTGTGTAGTGTGTGTGTGGTGTGTGTGTGTGTGTATGTGGTGTGTGTGTGGTGTGTGTGTGGTGTGTGTGTGTGTATGTGGTGTGTGTGTGGTGTGTGTGGTGTGTGTGTGTGGTGTGTGTGGTGTGTGTGTGTGTGTGGTGTGTGTGTAGTGTGTGTGTGGTGTGTGTGTGTGTGTATGTGGTGTGTGTGTGGTGTGTGTGTGGTGTGTTTGTGTGTGTGTGGTGTGTGTCTGTGTGTGTGTGTGTGGTGTGTGTGTGGTGTGTGTGTGTGTGTGGTGTGTGTGGTGTGTGTGTGTGGTGTGTGTGGTGTGTGTGTGTGTGGTGTGTGTGGTGTGTGTGTGTGGTGTGTGTGTGTGTGGTGTGTGTGTGTGTGTGTGTGTGTGTGTGTGTGTGTGTGATGTATCTGAACAATGATAAAGTGAAGCACACGGTATGATAGAAATGCCAGGAAAGCGTGGAGATGCTAAATTAGCCTGCAGTATTCAGGAACTTGAATACAAAATCTTCAGGTTGGAATGTGAGGTGCATGGTGTTCCAGGCTGAAGCCCCACATAGCACTGGTATAGAACTGCAAGCATTTGGTGTGACTGGAGTGTAAGGACATGTGCGTGATAGTGAAGAGGTTGTGGAAGAAATTGGAAGACATTCTCGAAGGGTGAGGAACACTAGCAGGTCAGGAAGCATTACCGTGGTGAACAGGCCAAACAGCAGCATATTAATGACTGATGGGAACTGGTTGGCATTTTAAATATTTGGGGACAGTTTTAATTAGTCCACAATCAGAGGCTTTCCTAGTAGTCTGAATGAGTGATTATGAGGACTGAGATAGAGGACATTTTTGCAAATGGTAATAGCACAGGTTGGATGAGAGTGCTGGGTCTTAATGGATATAAGTTTTGGCTCCATTTCTAAAGCAGCTTGCTGATGTAAGACAAATTACATTACCTGTGTAGGGCGGTAATAGTGCCCACTTTATCCTGTTGTTGAGAGGATCAAATTAAATAATTCACATAGAGCCCTTAGAACTATGCCCAGATGCTCACTCCTTAAGTACTCTAGGAGTGATGTAAAGAAGTGATGTGAATGAACCTGGTTCATGTCAACGTCCACTATGTCGCATGTTCCTTTACAAAGTGAACAATACTGTGGGGGAGACAGCTTAGTGGGTAAAGTGTTTGCTGTTCAAAGATGAAGACCCGAGTTCGAATCCTCAGACCCTTGCCAAGCTAGGCATGGCTGCAGATGTCTGTAACCCCAGTGCTCCTACAGGAAAATGAGGCAGAGGTAGGAGAATGCCCTTGGAACATGCAGCAAGAGATCCTGCCTCAATCAACCTGGAAGATAAGGACCAATACCTAAGGTTCCAAAGTTGTCCTCAGACCTTCACACTCATGCTCTGGCATGTACAGTCACCAACATCCTCACAGCACATATAAAAGATAGAGAACACGGATAAAGGCACCAAAAGAGAGAGTAAATAATGCTACTACTTCCTTTGCTGACTGTTGCAAAGACCTAGGATTTCGCTCATCCCTGTACCACATCTTCTGTCTCAACAGTACTTGAGTGAGGCACGGTGGTCCATGGCTGTAATCCTGGGACTCAGGAGGCTGAGGCAGAGAGAGTGCATGTTTGGGGGCAGCTTGGGCTCATAATGAGACAATGTTTCAAAATTTTATTTTGGTCAGAATTTTAGATCCACAGGAAAGTTGCAAGAGTATTACAAAGAATCACCAGGGTTACAAGTGCACTGTCGCACCTCTGCTGTGTTATCTGTGAGACAAATAATTAATAGAAGGTGTCTAACGTTTTCTGAATGGGTGAGAGGAAGTGGCAAATGTGTCCTAATTATTTCAGTGACACACACACTCTCTCTCTCTCTCTCTCTCTCTCTCTCTCTCTCTCTCTCTCTCTCTCTCTCTCTCTCTCCCCTCCCTCCCTCCCTTTCTCCCTCCCTCCCTCCCTCCCTCCCTGTTTTTAGACATGGTATATAGGTGGGGCTGACTTCCTTTTTTTTTAAATTTAATTTTATTTTTTACTTATTCACTTTACATCCCACTCAGTGACTCCCTCCCACAATCCTTCCTCCACTCCCCTTCTCCTCTGAGTGGGTAGGAACCCCCTGGATACCCCTCCACCCTGGCACTCCTAGTCTCCGCAAGGCTTGGCACTTCTCCCACTGAGACCAGACAAAGCAGTCCAGCTAGAAGACCATATCCCATGTACAGACAACAGCTTTTGGGACAGCCTCCGATCCAGTTGTTGGACCCACACGATGACCAACCTGTACATCTGCTACATATGTGCAGGGTTTTTTTTTTCTTCTGCTGACAGCAAGAGGGTTACACTTGGCCACAAGAGAGGACAGAACTAGTCCAGAATGCCAAAGGTTCAGGGCAGAGGGCCAGCCGGACTATTTTGGTTGTGAGGAAGGCAGTCGTTTTCGTCACCTCGGCGAGGTGACGTTCCAGGTCTCCTGAGACTTATTACCGACAGCAGCATACAGTCCAACTACTTGTTCCGGCGTCCCGGCCTTCAGCATCCCTTACTTCTGCTCCCGCAGGCTTCGTGGGTGCACAAGATGGTTTTCTTGGACCTCTGCCTCATCTTTCTTCTCTTGCGCTTCAGCCTGCGCATTCTCTTCTTCCGCCACTTCGCTCTCATGGCGCAGGAGTCTCAAGGAAGATGGCGCTAAGACCGAGAGCAGGTTTTTTTTTTTTTTTTTGTTTGTTTGTTTGTTTGTTTTGGTTTTTTTTGTTTTTTTTTTTGGGGGGGGGGGTTTCGGAGCTGGGGATCGAACCCAGGGCCTTGCGCTTCCTAGGCAAGCGCTCTACCACTGAGCTAAATCCCCAACCCGGTTTTTGTTTTTTTTTTTCCCAAAGATTTATTTATTCACTTATTACATATACAGCGTTCTCCCTGCATATATGCTTACATGCCAGGAGAGGACACCAGATCTCATTAGTGATGGTTATGAGCCACCATGTGGTTGCTGGGAATTGAACTCAGGACCTCAGGAAGAGCAGTCAGTGCTTTTAACCTCTGAGCAATCCCTCCAGCCCAGGGACTGGCTTCTAAATCACTACGTTTTTGCCCCAGCCTCCCAAGTGCAGTTGTTACAGTCATGTATTCTCAACTCTTAGTGTATAATTTTTAGAATCACCAAATTCTCATATAGAGTCACCTATGTATAAAATTAATCTCACAAGTGTACTATAATCCAGTGTGCAGATTCCTTTCAGATTCCCCACTGGTCCTGAGTGTCTTTTACAGGGAAAGGAAACTCTAGGACAATGTGCTGTGTTGAGATGGGGTGTCCTTTTAATCTCCTTGAAGCTGAGACTGTTCCTGAAGTATTCTTTATAGTCCATGGCATCGCTACTTATTGTGTGCGGGTGCATGTGTGGAGGTCAGAGGTCAACCCTGCAAGAGTCAGTTCTTTCCTTCCCTGCTTGGAGCAAACTCAGGTTGTCCATTTTGTGGCAAGCAACTTTACCTTCTGAGCTGTCTCTCTGGCCTACTTAAAAGCTATTTTAGATTTATTTTTATTTGTGTATGTGTATGTTTTGTCTTCGTATATGTATGCTGGCCAGATGTGTGCCTGGTGTCTTTGGAATTCAGCAGAGGATATTAGGTCCCCTGGGACTAGAGTTATGGATGATCGTGAGCCACCATGTGGTTGCTGGGATTTGAACTCAGGACCTCTGAAAGAGCAGTCAGTGATCTTAACGGCTGAGCCATCTCTCCAGCCCCCCCCCCCCCCTTTTTGAGACTGTTCTTTCACATAACTTTGGATGTCCCAGAACTCTCTATGTTGACTAGTAGGCTGACCTTAAATGCATAGTTGTCTGCCTGCCTTTGCCTCTTGTGTCCTGGGACTAAAGGTTTGTGCCATCACACTTGACTGACACTGCTACTTTTTTTCTTTTAAAGATTTATTTATTTATTATATATAAGTACACTGTAGCTGTCTTCAGATACACCAGGAGAGGGCATCGGATCTCTTTACAGATGGTTGTGAGCCATCATGTGGTTGCTGGGAATTGAACTCAGGACATCTGGAGGACCGTTGAGCCATCTCTCCAGCCCCGACACTGCTACTTTTAAGTTGCACAGTTATTTTGTAGAAAGCTTGGTATTGTCTATTTTCTCACAATTAGACTCAGTTTATTACTTTTTGACAAGGCTGCAGCAGGAGTTCTGAATGTATTCTGTTGGGGGCATGGGATGACTGTCCCATACATTACTGTGATGTACTTTTGTCAAAGTCTGTGCTGCCCCGTCCCTTCACATCGAGAGGAATACTGTGTGCCTAGATGTAGTTGTAGCTTTTGAAAAAAGACTTTGTTATGCCTTGCATTGCATCACACATCTTCTATCTCAGCTCTGGGAGAGCGGACTGAGGAATTTGAAGATGGACTGAATTAGGCATGTAGCGAGACCCTATCTGAATGAATGAATGAATGAATGAATGAATGAACAAATGAATGAATTTATAGGGTTTTTTTGTCCTTGCAACTTTTCCGTAGGCTTATTGCTATTGAGCTCCAGCTCAGCCATGGAGCAATGGCTCAGTGGCTTAAGAGCATTTGTTGCTCTTGCAGAGGAGCCTGGTTTGGTTCCCAGCACCCTCATGGTGACTCAAATCCATCTGTGAGTCCAACTTCAGGGACTCCGACCCCCTGTTCTGACCTCTGTGAGTACCAGGGTGCACATGGTACATATACGTGCACACAGGCAAAATATTCATATACATTTTAAAAGATTATTTCAGATATGAAGCCTGAGAAGGAGATACTATGAATGACAATTTATGTTAGTGCCACCACTCTGGTACACATTATTTTTAACATGCTACTCGGAAAGCATATCAAACTTTTGCTCTGCATGGTTTGCTGTATAATTTGTATATTTATGTTGCTGCACCAGGGACTGCACCCTAGAATCATAGCTGAAGGATTTGATGTTGCAAAGACGAAAGCACTTGAAGTTTTGGATAAAATTAAAGTACAAAAGGAGATGAAAAGAGAAATGCTCTTAGATGTGGCTAGAACATCCCTAAGGACAAAAGTTCATACTGAACTGGCCGACATACTAACAGAGGTATGTGATAAACTGTCGTCTACCCAGACTAGTCAGGCACATGGCGATACTTTTTTTTTTATTTTGTCATTATAGAAAAAATATTATAACCAAATATTGCATATAACGTTTCACAAATGTAAGAGAAGAAGGCAGGCTGGAGAGATAGCTCAGTGGTAAAGAGCACTGGCTGCTGTTTCAAATGACCTGGGTCTAATTCCCAGGACCCACATGGTGGCTCACAATCATCTCTAACTGCAGTTCCAGGTGATCCAATGTCACCTTCTTTCCTCTGTGGATCCCAGGCATGCACATAGCACACAGGCATACATGAAGAGGAAACACTCATATCATAAAATAAATAAATTAAATTTAAAAACTACCACCACCACCAACAACTTAAAACAAGGCAAGCATTTAAAATTCAATTGATTGAAGCAGTCTTTTTAACCTTCCCAAAGGTGTCACATTAGTGATTACCTGCCTCGGAATTTGGAAGGAACTTCACTTCCTGTGGCTTATCTCTTGTGAAACCTCTTGGACAGTGTATTCAGCTAAACCTGGAGGTCCATATTTGATGGTATCAGGTGAGACATGAGCAGGCCGTTTCGGCAGTGTGTCTTGTCATTAGGGCTGCTGCTTTAATGAGGCAAGATTGACCTGATACACACACACACACACACACACACACACGCTTCCCATCTGGAAAATGTATGTTTATTTGATTTACTTCTGAAGGTAAACTATATGTAGAATAAAGACACAATTGCCTGGGTAGCTCCAGAAGTCTCGTTTCGGGTGGTTATTGTTTGGTGTATTGTTGTTCCTCAGCTCTGCCGTTTCTGAAACTCGAATTCATAATAACCAAAGTCACAAGGCATTGCCATTTGAAGTAGAATGCTGCATTATTAATTTACTTTAAGAAACACAAGTATGCCACATGTGGTACTTGGTGACCAAGCCTTTGACTTTGAAGCTTGAACCCCTTTCTTTCCCTGTTTGGTCTGGTGATAGGTCACTCGGACCAGGAGTTTCTTTTAGTCCAGGTAATTTGCCTCTCATATGCTTCTCTTTCAGGCTGTGGTGGATTCTGTCTTGGCTATTAGAAGACCAGGTATCCCTATTGATCTCTTCATGGTGGAAATCGTGGAGATGAGGCACAAGTCAGAAACAGACACGCAGTAAATAGCATGAAATTTACAACTAAAAATCGCCCCCCACTGTGTGTGCACGTGACTGTGTTTGTGGTGCGTGCCTGCGTGCATGCGTGTATACCACAGCATGCTTGTGCTTGTGGAAGTTGAATGATCTCCCTCAGCACTTTGTGAATTCCAGGGATCAAATTCAGGCTGTCGGGGGTGTTACCTGCTGAGCCACCGCCACAGCCACACTTTGGCAGTAAGTTCTGAAATATTTGGCTTTTGGTGATGTCATTAGCTTTACTCAGTGGCAATGCATTCATTCCAACACATGAGTTAGCTACAGTGAGCCTGTCACTTCTAGGTGCTGCAGTGAGGAGTAAGTGGAACACGCTCTCCTCAAAAAGCTTACATTTCAAATCAAACTAAAGATTGAAACACAATCACCGGTGGGGTCTTATAGCCCTCAGAGAAAGCCATTCTAATACGCTGAACTAGGAAGATAAGAGGCCTCTAAAGAAACAGGACCTGGCTGTGTCAGAAGGGGAGGGAGGGGAGGAAAGGGAAGGGGAGAGGAAGGGGGGAGGAGGGGGGAGGGGAGGGGGGAAGAAAGGGAAGGGAAGAGGAGAGGACATGGCCTTGGAGTGTTCCATTGTACCTGCAGCATAGCTGAGGAGAAAAAGCAAAGGACAAGGCTTGGGGGCTGACAGGGGCCATGATGACATAGGATTTAGTTCTTTAGAACATTCAACTCCAAGTCTATGTAAATACAGGGCAGAGATCTCTCACGCACCTCTGATTTTTTTTCTTTCTCAGTTTTTAATCTAATTTCAGCCTTACAGTTCCCCTCTCTGTCTCCTCTTCAGCCTCCTCCCTACAGATAGTTTTTTTCATGTTTGAGATGAGACCTCACTGGGTAGCCTAGACTCAGATGTGAGATTTTTCCTGCCTCCCAACTGCTAGGACTAACCTACAGTATTCTGAAGCAAATCTTGAAATACTATCTCACGTTTGTGGTAGTTTGAATAGGAGTAGCTGCCAGAGGCACATGTGTTTGAATGGTTGACCCGTAGGGAGTGACAGTCTTAGGAGGTGTGGCTTTGTTGGAGTACGTGTGGCCTTGCTGGAGGAAGTGTCACTGTGGGGGCGGGCTTTGAGGTCTAAGAAGCTCAGGTCTGGCCAGTGTGTGTCTCCTGCTACCTGGATCAAGATGTAGAACTCTCAGCTCCTTCTCCAGCACCATTTGTGCCTGCACACTGCCATGCTTTTGCCAGGATAATAATGGATTAAACCTCTGAAACTGTAAGCCAGCCACAATTAAGTGTTTTCCTTTATAAAAGTTGTCGTGATCATGGTGTCTCTTCACAGCGATAGAAACCCAAATTAAGACAACTTAAAAAAAAAAAAAGGGCTGGAGAGATGGCTCAGTGGTTAAGAGCACTGACTGCTCTTCCAGAGGTCCTGAGTTCAAATCCCAGCAACCACATGGTAGCTCACAACCGTCTGTAATGGGATCTGATATCTTCTGGTGTGTCTGACAGCTACAGTGTACTCATAAATAAAATAAATAAATCTTAAAAAGAAACTTTATCTAGAAATAGGTGTAAATGTTGTCAATATTAACTAATATACCTTTAAAAATAATACTAATTCATTAATATATTATGTGTTTAATTTATACTTCGATTCGACTAGAGTTTTCAGTGGATTACTTTGATTAGGATGCAAACACTTTCTACATACTCCATTTATCCATCTCATCTCAATCTTCAAATTTTGGAATAAACAGGTCCTAAAGATCCTGTTTGCAGGATTTTCCCCACCCCCACTGTCTCCTGCCACCTCCCCTCTCATTTTACACAGGCCTTTTGTTTGTTTGTTTGTGTTTTGTTTCCTAATGCCCTTCTCTTTAATGTTTGCTTTTTGCTTCTGTCTTATTAAAATAGCACTCAGGTATTTTGTTTTTAGTGCCCTGTAAAACAGTATTTGAGGCTTTCAGTTCTCCTCAGAGTATTCCTTAACCACATCCTTTAACTTCTATTCATTTTTTGGCTTTGAGACCGGCTTTCACTGCCTAGCTCAGGCCATCTTGGGACCTCTGAGCCTCCTATCTCAGCCTCCTGAGTGCTGTGATTACTTATAAGCATGTGCAGTTGTTGGTTTGTTTGTTTTTGTTTGTTTGAGACAGGGTCTCACTATGTACCCATGGCTATCCTGGAATTTGCTCTGTGCACCAGGCTGGCCTCGAACTCCCATATATCCTCCTGCCTCTGCCTCCCAAGGGCTAGGATCAAAGCCTGCACCACCACAAACTGACAAGCATGAGCATTATGACTTTTAAAGTATTTTCTGTTTTCTTTGCCTTCTACAGATTTCTTTGAATTCTGAGTGGTTTAGGTATAACAAGACTATCTTTTTTTTTTTTAAATTTATTCATTTATTATATATAAGTACACTGTAGCTGTCCTCAGACACACCAGAAGAGGGCATCGGATCTCTTTACAGATGGTTGTGAGCTACCATGTGGTTGCTGGGAATTGAACTCAGGACCTCTGGAAGAGCAGTCGGGTGCTCTTAACCGCTGAGCCATCTCTCCAGCTCCATAACAAGACTATCTTAAGGGCAAGATTAGTGTTAAAGTACAGACAGGTGCAAGGAAAAGCAGCTCTGTAGTGACGACCCACTCTCCAGGAATGGCCACATTCAGCTGTTTTCTTTTTCTGCATTCTTTATTTGCTTATTCATTTTTATTTTGTTTTACTTTTTGGAGGAAACATCTCTGTTACCCATCCTAGTCTGGAGTTGGTGACAGTCTTCTGCCTCAGCTTCCCATATTCTGGGATTACAGGCATGAGTCACGCCCAGCGGTGTAGCCTTTATGAAGGCACAGAAGAAACAGTGCCTTGTTTCTCATCCGGTTTGAGACCATTCAGCTGCCCTGTTTGTTCTGTTTGCTCCTCTGGCCAGCAGTTAAGGCAGCCTGCAGTCTCCTCCTCCCCTCCCCCTTCTGCATCTCTTTCTGGATATCTGCAGAAATTCTTGTTGTCAGGAAGAGTTGGCTTTAAAATGAAGGTTTTGTTTGTTTTGTTTGTTTGAGTGCTTTCCTATAGCTATGAGTCTGTTCCACTGGCAGACAGACAGGCTGAGGTTTGCTGGAAAATGCAATCCATTTAAAATATTTTCTAATTTCTATTTTAAACATGTGTCTTAATTTCAAGATATATAGGAGAATAGTTATTGATTTCTAGTTCAATTATATAATGGTAGGGGACATCATATTCTATAAGATTTCATTGTTTTGAAATCTGTTGAGATTTGCTTAGAGGCTTAAGTATAGAGTCAATTAATTAGTTTATTTTATGGTTTTTGTTTTTTTTTCCCGGAGGCCAGGGTTGTATGCTTATTGCCTCGTCTGGCCTTGAGCTCACAGTAATCCTTTTTCATCAATCTTGTGAGTCCTAGGATGTGAGCTTGGCTTGAGAGAATTTATTTGTAATGTTTTATGTACTCGACAAGGAGGTATGCTGTAGTTGTACAGTTTTCTATCAAGGGATCAATTTGGTTAATGCTGTTTTTCAGACCTTCAGTGTCCTGATTAATATTCTGACGGCTTATTCTGCCAATTACTGTGACAAGTTAACATTTTGAATATCATAGCAATATCCTCATGGATTTGTTTATATCCTCATTTAGGTTTTTTTTTTTTTTTTTTTTTTTTTTTGGTTCTTTTTTCCAGAGCTGGGGACCGAACCCAGGGCCTTGCGCTTCCTAGGTAAGCACTCTACCACTGAGCTAAATCCCCAGCCCCCCTCATTTAGTTTTGACAGCGTTAATAGATGTTAAATGTACATTAAACATACAAATATACATACATACACATATATATATCACACATATTTTGAGACAAGGTCTCTCTATGTAGCCTTGGGTGGCTTGGAACTCCCTATGTAGGCGAGACTGGCCTTGACCTCACAGAGATCCACCTACTTCCCGAATTCTAGGATTAAAGGGCTATGTCACCATGCCTGGGTATTTTATAGATTTCGAGCCTCTCGTGGCCTAGAGATGTGTCTGAGCACAGACCCTTTGAGTATTATCTTTAAGGTCCCAAGTTCTACCTTTGGCAAAGAAAAACAAATAACCCCCCCAAACTGTCTTACTAGATGCATACAGGATTGTTCTTGTGTTTATTCTTTGATATGGTCTTGCTAAGTAGCCTAGACTAGCCTTTAACTTAGGTCCTCCTGCCCTAGCCTCCTCAGTGCCAAGATTAGTTTATGTCACCATGCCCAGCTTTAAGTCTGACCAACTTTTATTATAGTATTTTTCTTCAAACTCTCAACTTTTTGTACCAATATAAAGTGACCATCTTTTCTCTAATAATGACTTTTTTTTTCCAGTATTGAGGACTGATCCAAATAAAAGCCTTGCATATGCTTTGCTACTGAGCTATTACTCCATACTTTTCCTCTTACTTTTTATTATGAGATAGGTGTCTTACTGATTTACCAGGGTTGGCCTTGAATCACAATGTAGTAGTAAGTCTTAGTTTCTGATCCTCCTGTCTCAGCCTCTCAGGTGTCTGGGATACAGACCTGTACCACCAGATCTGGTTAGAAATGTCTTTTTTTTTTTCATTTACATTATTTATTTGGAAATGTTTGTAACAGTACAGTGAAACTAAATTTCAGAGACAATGGCTGTCAGTTTAAGCACCATCCATTTATTATAAAAGGGATGCATGGAAATTATTTACATGAGGAAATAGTTTAGCGCATCAGTGGAATGGGCAGCTTCATGTGACACCATTTCAACAGTGATTTCAGTCGACATACTTTCCAAGAACGTCACCATCTCTAAATAAGAAGTAATCCTTGTCGTCTAGTACTACTTTGGTGCCTCCATATTCTGGGAGAAGAACTTTATCTCCAACTTTCACACTGACAGGCTGGATCTCTCGACCCTTTCCTTTCCTGCCTGATCCCACAGCCATGACCGTTGCTTGCAATACTTTTCCTTGAGACTTTTCTTTTCTTTTTTTTTTAAAGATTTGTTTATTTATTATACATAAGTACACTGTAGCTGTCCTCAGACACACCAGAAGAGGGCACCAGACCTCATTACAGATGGTTGTGAGCCACCATGTGGTTGCTGGGATTTGAACTCAGGACCTCTGGAAGAGCAGCCAATGCTCTTAACCACTGAGCCATCTCTCCAGCCCCGAGACTTTTCTGGAAGCGTAATGCCACCTTTGGTCACAGTGTCAGCCGCACTCCTTTCAACCAATACTCTGTCAAAGAGCGGAAGAAACTTCCTAAAAGCTTGTCCAGCCTTGACTTACGCCAAGGCAGCTCCGGACTCTGCTTGCTCTCGACGGCTGCTGCAAGGAGACTCCAGTGGGCCGGCTCAGGACACGTGAACAGATGGCCTAGAAATGTCTTAAAAGTATAATTTAGGGGCTGGAGAGATGGCTCAGTGGTTAAGAGCATTGGCTGTTCTTCCAGAGGTCCTGAGTTCAATTCTCAGCAACCCCATGGTGGCTCACAACTATCTTTAAGGGGATCTGATGCCCCCTCTGGCCTGAGGGTGTATAAAAGTATAATTTATCCCACGTTGATACAATTGCCATTCCCTCTTTTTAATTTGTGTGTGTGTGTGTGTGTGTGTGTGTGTGTGTGTGCGTGCACGCGTGCGCACACACACGTTTGAAACAGGGTTTCTCTGTGTAGCCCAGGCTGTCACTCTATAGACCAGGCTGGCCTTGAGCTCAGGGATCCCTGGCATCTGTTTAGGATTAAAAGTGTGTGCCCACATAGCCCAGCTATGAATATGTTTTCATTTATGATCTTTGAGAATCACGTCTTATGTGTATAAGTGTTTTGTCTGCATGCATGTACGTGCCACCTGTGCATAGCTGGGACCTGTAGTGGTCAGGAGGGCGTCAAATCCTCTGGAACTGGGGTTAACAGATGGTTGTGATTCCCCATGTGTTTCTGGGAACTGAACCAGGGACTTCTGCAAGAGCAGCAAGTGCTCTTAACCACTGAGCCACCTCTCCAGCTCCCACCAGCTTTCTCTCCGTTGGTATGTGCCTGTCGAATATGTTGTTGTTGGGCTTCCATTCTTCTTGTCCTTATATTTTAGAAGATTGCTTTTTGTAAGTGACATTTTTATTTTGTTTTACTTCTTGGAGGCAAGCAAAATTATTAATCAGATAGTCTTTAATTGAAATAGCTAATCTATTACATTTAACGTTGTTAAGAGTATATGTGATTTCAAGTCTCCTGTCTTTTTACTGTCTACCCATTTGCCACTGTCCTATGTTTCTTTTAACTGACTTTTCATTTTATTGGTGTTATCATTATATTTTTCTCCTCTACTAATTTGCAAATTTTACACTTCTACTATTTTTCAATTAGTAGAAATGATATAATTTATAGTAACTTGTAGGACTCTGGCTTTAATATCTCTGCTCTGGCTAATATCCCCATTTACTCCTCCTTGAAGCATGATCTCGTTATTGTTCTTTAAAATCCCACTTGATACTACTGCTACTTCATACCGAGTCTGCGAAGCTCTATCGTCATAATTTCAACTTGGTTTGATGTTTACGGCCTTTACCATCTCAGCCCCACTTGAGACGGCAGCTCTCTGCCACTTATCAGCTGGAGATGTTTTCCAGGCTCCCCAGTGGATGTCTAAGTAGTGCTCAACCTTCTTTCTCCCTGGCCCTTGCCAGCAGGCCTGGAGCTAACACATTCGGCTCAGCTTCTCTTTTACCTTCCTTTTCCTCTGTGGATGACTCTGCAAGTTCATGCACTTCCTTAGTTAATGTTTCTCTGTGTGACAGCGGGTCACTGAGACCGGAGGTGAAACCACGGAGCCTCCTTCAGACAGGGGGCACTGATGTACTTTCCTCTGCTCACCGCTCAGCACATAGATTTTTCTCTCTGTGTACTTTGCTCGAGGCATCTTGCCAAATGCTGGTTTGCTTTCCTTTTCACTTTTTGGTGCTTTTATTGTGATTAAAACTAGGCTTAGAGTCATAGAGGATTCCCGACTTCAGTTCACCAACTTTACAGTGGTGTGAAGGTGATAGACATTCAGGGGAACCTGTACTTTGAATTTTACGTTTTGATTCTCCCCCAGCAATATATATTGTATGATACTTTCTTGGGATACCGAGCAGTGGAGTGAACAGGAAGTAGCTCACAGCTAACCCTGCAATCACGGAGTTACAAACTCAGTACCCTGCTCTATCCAGCATTGCTCAATGATGATGGTGGGAAGGTTAGGGGATTAAATGCATTAGACATGGGCTGGAGAGATGGCTCAGTTGTTAAGAGCATTGACTGTTCTTCCAGAGGACCTGAGTTCAAATCCCAGCAACCACATGGTGGCTCACAACCATCTGTAATGAGAACTGATGCCCTCTTCTGGTATGTTTGAAAACAGTTACAGTATACTCATATAAATAAAATAAATAAATCTTTAAAAAAATGCATTAGACATGACAGTTTCAACTTATGATGGTATATTGGAATGTAACCATGTGATAGTTAATTTTGATGGTCAGTTTGGTGCCCTTATAATGGCCCGGGACACAAACTTCTGGGCATACCTATAAGAGTATATCTAGAGACTTAAATGAGGAGAGGATCTATTCTTCATGTGGATGACATGAGCTGCGATCCTGGAATGAGTTCAGAATAGAGGTGAGGATGAGAAATACATATCTGAGAATCGTTATTATCAGGCTGCAACCATGATTCTTAAAGATACCAGAAATGGGGCTGGAGGGATGGCTCAGGGGTTTCAAGTGCTGGCTGGGCTTCCAGAAAACCTGGGTTCAATTCCCAGCACCCACTCCAGTTCTAGGGTATCTATTGCCATCTTCTGGCCTCTGCTGTTATTTCATGTACCTGGTGCACAGAGATGCATGCAGGCAAAAACAAAAACAAAACAAAAAACAAACAAACAAACAAAAATCCATGCACTTTTAAAAAAGATACCAGAAAGATAGAAAGATGCCGGTAGAGTTGGAACTGTTGATCTACCAAATTCAAATCATCCTCAGCAGCCATGATCAAAGAATCTAAAAGGAAAGGGCCAGTTCACACACCTACCACGACGACGCTAGCAATCACTACAGGAAAAACACCTTGCAGTGAAGGTTCTAAGGCATGGGATCATTTCCAAATGAGAATCTGTGAGCAACGCATTGACTGACCCAGTCCATGAGCCACTCATTGATTTAGACAGTCCTGAGATCGTTAAGTGATTACTTCCATCAGCATTGAGCGGGGAGCAGAGGCTGAAGTTACTATCGTGGCTGCCTGAGTCGACTATTTTAATAAATTGACCTAATCAGTTAAGAAAAAAAAAAGAAGCCTGAATGTTGGAAACTTGTTTAGAAACTGAAAAGAAGCTAAAAATTCACCAAGGGAGACTGAGGATGGGTGATCGGGGAGGTCAAAGAGGCGTGTCTCAGCACCCAAGCAGGATGAGGAAAAATTTCAAGTATATTGAAAAGCGATCGGTATACTGTTGCAGTAGAGAGGCAGAGATGAAAGTCCGACTGAAGGCAAGCAGGAGAGAACGGAAAGGGACCGAGTGTATTGTGGTTGGTTTTGATGGCATCTTGCCACAAATTAGAATCACCTGAGCAGGAAGCCCCTCCTAAGAACTGTCCCGATGGCCTTGATGGACCTGGGAAGACTCACCTTGACTGTGGGCACCTTCTGGGAACAGCACAGATGAACAGGTGCATCAGGAGGAAGAGCATCCAGCCTTTGGCCTCCCTTTGGCCTCGAATCAATTGTTGTCCTGTTGTTTCAGCTTCTGATTTGTTGTCAATACCAGAAGCAGTTTGTACGTTTTCATTCTGGACTTGGGCCGGTGACTTTCCAGCACCCTTCTGAGCTAAGCCCACATCCGACTGAGCCGCTGCAGGTCGCTCCTCCCCTCAGTGAGAGATAGCCCCTTTGGGACTACTACCAAGGCACCCCATCTTAAGTAACTCCCCGATTCTCGGCTCTCAGGTGTTGTTCCTATTTTAAAGCTGACTTCATAAATTCTTTAACTAATGTATTCATCCCCTTGGTTCTGTTCCTCTAGAGAACCCTTACAATTCAAGGAGGAATTGCAAATGGAGACAGTTCAGAGTGTGGCTGTAAGGAAAAGAAGTGAAATAGGACCAGCGTTCTGTGCTGGAAGGGGACTCAGGAATGGAGTGAGGAGAGGGATTCTCTGTTTTAACAAACAAGGGACTGCTGAGGACTTGTCTTTTTTTTTTTTTTTTTTTTTGAGACATGGTTTCTCTGTGTAGCCCTGGCTGTCCTGGAACTCACTGAATTTCACTGAATTCCATCTGAGTCCATGCCTCCTGAATGCTGGGATTAAAGGTGTGTGTCACCACAGCCTGGTCTAGTTTCTATTTTCTTTTCTTTCTTTCTTTTTTTTTTTTTTAATTTATGTGAGCACACTGTAGCCATCTTCAGACACACCAGAAGAGGGCATCAGATCCCATTACAGATGGTTGTGAGCCACCATGTGGTTGCTGAGAATTGAACTCAGGACCTCTGGAAGAGCAGTCAGTGCCCTTAACCTCTGAGCCATCTCTCCAGCCCTAGTTTCTATTTTCTCAAAGCAGCATATTTATTCTCTGAGGATGAGGAGAGTAAACGTGACAGAAGCTTGAAAAGTAGAGAACATTGAATTTATACCTTTTTTTCCCTTCCTACGTAAGGTATCTTCATCTTCATTTGGGAGTTAGTATTCTAGTCAGATTAAAAATGTGAAAGCTCCTTTATATCTTATGTTGGACATTTTATAAAATGCTCTTCCTTCCTCCCTCCCTCCCTCCCTCCCTCCCTCCCTCCCTTCCTTCCTTCCTTCTTGACAGGATTTTACTCTGAAGCTCAGGCTGGCCTGGAACTCACTGTGTAGAAAAGGCTTACTTCAAATTTGTGGCAATCCTCTTGGTTATGCCTCCCAAGTACCGAGGTCTTAGGAGTGTGCTACTATGCCTGGATAAAAATATTTTTTTCTAGTACTTAGGAAATACTGAGTGTAGAGGGATTTCAATCCAGTAACAGGGCTACTCTGGCTGGAATACAGACACTCCCTTAGCACATAGCTTTAATCTCAAACAATAAAGGAAAAGTTAGTTTACAGAAGGAGGCACCCATGTTTGAAAGTGACGTCTTATCGAGAGGCAGACAAAGTGACAAATCAGAGAAAGATTTGACAGAACAAGATATGCCCAACTCTTGTGAAGACAGAGAGAAAAGAGGCTACTTAAGAGAGAGCAGCACAAAGAGAGAAGAGAGACGGCAGTTTAAGCTGGATAGTTGTATGGAGACAGGTTGCAGAGAGAACGAGCTAGATAGAGGTAAAGACAGAACGAGCCAGAGAATGAGAATGAGCCAGAGGATTATATTGCCAAAGTTAGTATAAGGCCAAGCAGAACAATTCAGTCAGAAGCTGAAAGAAGCCATTTTGAATCAGTCAGTGTGGAAAGTAGTTTTGAGCCAGAACAGTCAGAGTCCAGAAAGAAGTAGGAAGGGTGAGCTTATTCAGCACTAAGTCTCAGAGACTGAAAACATTCTAGGCCTAGATAAGATTGTACAGATGCTGGAAGCTTCCAGAACAATTATATCAGTCAAATAAGTCAAACAAAAGACACTTTTACAATTGGACATAAACAGTTCTTAAGGGTCAGTGGTAGAGGACTGACCTAAAATGTACAGGCCTTGGTTCAATCCCTAGCACCATACATATTCATAAAAGATTCTGCCAGGACAAGGAGAGGGCTTAGCATGTAAAAGTGTTAACTGTGTACAAGCCTGGCGACCTGTGTTTGATCCCTGGAACTGATGTAAAAGGCTGAATGCATGGGCTAGCCTGGAGTACGCTGCTCAGTGGAAGAAGCAACAGGTGAGAGCATGACTGTGAAGGTGGAAGGTGAGAACTGACTCCCCAGAGTTGTCCTCCGACCTCCACATGTGCACTGTGGCGCATACATGCCCATGCTCACACATGCAACAAATAATTCTTAAAAAAAACTGTCCAAGAGAGTATTAAGTAGAAATGCTACCACTTAAATGTGTATAAGTGACTTTTATAAAGTTATGAAAACATTTACTCTAGAAAAAATATATTTGGAAAACTAAAAATAGCCCCTGGTCTGTATTCTTACCATCCAAATCTAATCATACTCTTAGAGTCCTCTACCTACCTACCTACCTCCTTCTTTACCTACCTACCTACCTACCTACCTACCTACCTACCTACCTACCTACCTACCTACTTACCTACTTCTTTACCTACCTACCTACCCACCTATCTACCTCTTTATCTACCTACCTACCTACCTACCTACCTACCTACCTACTTACCTACTTCTTTACCTACCTACCTACCCACCTATCTACCTCTTTATCTACCTACCTACCTACCTACCTACCTACCTACCTACCTACCTACCTACTTCTTTACCTACCTACCTACCCACCTATCTACCTCTTTATCTACCTACCTACCTACTTCTTTACCTACCTACCTACCTACTTCTTTACCTACCTACCTACTTCTTTTTTTTTTTTTTTATTATTATTAACTTGAGTATTTCTTATATACATTTCGAGTGTTATTCCCTTTCCCGGTTTCCGGGCAAACATCCCCTCCTCCCCCCTCCCCTTCCTTATGGGTATTCCCCTCCCAACCCTCCCCCCATTGCCGCCCTCCCCCCAACAGTCTAGTTCACTGGGGGTTCAGTCTTAGCAGGACCCAGGGCTTCCCCTTCCACTGGTGCTCTTACTAGGATATTCATTGCTACCTATGAGGTCAGAGTCCAGGGTCAGTCCATGTATAGTCTTTAGGTAGTGGTTTAGTCCCTGGAAGCTCTGGTTGCTTGGCATTGTTGTACATATGGGGTCTCGAGCCCCTTCAAGCTCTTCCAGTTCTTTCTCTGATTCCTTCAACAGGGGTTCTATTCTCAGTTCAGTGGTTTGCTGCTGGCATTCGCCTCTGTATTTGCTGTATTCTGGCTGTGTCTCTCAGGAGCGATCTACATCCGGCTCCTGTCGGTCTGCACTTCTTTGCTTCATCCATCTTGTCTAATAGGGTGGCTGTATATGTATGGGCCACATGTGGGGCAGGCTCTGAATGGGTGTTACTTCAGTCTCTGTTTTAATCTTTGCCTCTCTCTTCCCTGCCAAGGGTATTCTTGTTCCCCTTTTAAAGAAGGCGTGAAACATTCACATTTTGATCATCCGTCTTGAGTTTCATTTGTTCTAGGCATCTAGGGTAATTCAAGCATTTGGGCTAATAGCCACTTATCAATGAATGCATACCATGTATGTCTTTCTGTGATTGGGTTAGCTCACTCAGAATGATATTTTCCAGTTCCAACCATTTGCCTACGAATTTCATAAAGCCGTTGTTTTTGATAGCTGAGTAATATTCCATTGTGTAGATGTACCACATTTTCTGTATCCATTCCTCTGTTGAAGGGCATCTGGGTTCTTTCCAGCTTCTGGCTATTATAAATAAGGCTGCAATGAACATAGTGGAGCACGTGTCTTTTTTATATGTTGGGGCATCTTTTGGGTATATGCCCAAAAGGGGTATAGCTGGATCCTCAGGCAGTTCAATGTCCAATTTTCTGAGGAACCTCCAGACTGATTTCCAGAATGGTTGTACCAGTCTGCAATCCCACCAACAATGGAGGAGTGTTCCTCTTTCTCCGCATCCTCGCCAGCATCTGCTGTCACCTGAGTTTTTGATCTTAGCCATTCTCACTGGTGTGAGGTGAAATCTCAGGGTTGTTTTGATTTGCATTTCCCTTATGACTAAAGATGTTGAACATTTCTTTAGGTGTTTCTCAGCCATTCGGCATTCCTCAGCTGTGAATTGTTTGTTTAGCTCTGAACCCCATTTTTAATAGGGTTATTTGTCTCCCTGCGGTCTAACTTCTTGAGTTCTTTGTATATTTTGGATATAACCTACCTACTTCTTTACCTACCTACCTACCTACCTACCTACCTACCTACCTACCTACCTATCAACTTATTGTTTCAGTTTTTAAAAAATTTGTTCTGTGTATAAGGGTGTTTTGCCTGCATGCCTGCTGCCTCCCTCAGAGGCCAGATGAGGGCATCAGATCCCTTGGTTGTAAGTTCCTACTTGGTGCTGGGAATTAAAATCAGGTCCTCTGCAGGAGCAGCAAGTGTTCTTCAGCCCTTATGTATTTATTTTTGTGGTCCTGGGAATCAAAGAATGGAGAATCTCAGTCATGCTACACATGCACTGTATCAACCAAGCTACATTTCAACTATGGGGTTTTTCCTTTAATTGCCAACATTTTTAAAAAAAGAAAAGTTGCGATCATGTTTTACATACAGTATACAATGGGTTATTTGTACTTATTGGTTATCCCTGTAAATATTTTTTATGTTACTACATAGTTTTTATAACCATCGAATAGCTGGGCCGTTATTTGCTGAACAATATCCCATTGTGCTGGACATTTAGGTTAACAATGATTAGTTATTCTATATAATTATTTTGAAAAATTCATTGTGTGCCTACCTTTTGATCAGCTACTCCTATTTTTGAGCTGTGTAACTTAGAGAGTGATTCTGGATTGGCTTTTCATTTTGCCTATGGTCATACTGTTAAAACAGATTCTTTCTCTAATTTTGCTAATTATATGTTAGATTTGAAGCTATACAAGGAAACAATGTGTGTCCTGGCTGATTCCAGCTTTGAATAGAGTTGTAATTTGAGAATTTGTATTCCATGAAATATTATGTGTTTTAATAGGTTGGTCCGAGGATTGGTTCTGGACCATGGTGCCCGTCACCCAAGGATGAAGAAGCAGGTGCAAGATGCGTACATCCTCATTTGCAATGTGTCACTAGAGTATGAAAAAACGTGCGTGCCAATTGTCTTCGTAATATTTGAAATTCCCTTAACATTTCCTTGCTGTAATTTATTTTTATTTTTAATTATGTGCTTGTATCTGTGTGTGGGTATGTGCATGAGTGACGGTGTCCAAAGAGGCCCAGAAGAGGGCACTGATCCCCTGGAGCTGACGCTGTGAGTCATTTGGCATGGGTGCTGGGAACTGAACTCAGGTCCCCTTAGCTTGAGCCATCTCTCTAACCCTATTTTTTTAAATTATTATTTCCATATCCCCCCTCCCCCTCCCCGCCAAGACCTCCTTCTTTCACCCACATCTCTGTAGTCCAGGAATGTCTCAAACATGCAATCCTCCTGCCTCAGTCTCCTGACTATTGGGATTACAAGTATGAGCCCTCATGCCCAGCTCTCTTTTCTCTGAATGTGTTTAATAATCTTTTTCTTTCCTACTCCCACCTTTACTAACTTTTCCTGTTTGTTTGTTTGTTTGTGTTTATTTTCTTGAGAAAGGGACTTGTATTGCCCTGGGTGGCTTCAAACTTGTGAACCTCTTGCTTTAACCTCCATACCTGGTTTACTAACTTGTTCTTATTAATCCTTCAGAGAAGTGAGCTCTGGTTTCTTTTATAAGACTGTAGAAGAGAAAGAGAAATTGGTAAAAGCTGAAAGAAAATTTATTGAAGATAGAGTGCAGAAAATAATAGACCTAAAGCAGAAAGTCTGTGCTGAGTCCAATAAAGGATTTGTTGTCATTAATCAAAAGGTGAGAGAGAAGCGGGCAGCTCAAGGGCTTGCCACTGTACCTCAGCATTTCTGTGTGACCTGTTGACCCTCAGCAACCCTACAGCACTTTCAGGGAGCGTGGGGAGGAGACTCTTTTCATCCTAATGATGCTCTTTTGCACTGCGTCGACGTTTGTAAGGGAAGGTAGAGCTGCCGAATTCTTCCTCAAGACCAGGAGTGCTCATCACCGTGCTCTCTATCACCACAGCACTGAGGGAAAGGACATTTCACTTAAGGATAGTGTCTTGATGACAGGTCTGGACTGGTGGCTCTGCAGTGAAGCACGTGCAGTGCTCGTGCAGATCTGAGTTCAGTTCTCAGCACTCACATGGTTGTGTAGCTCACAGCAACCTGGGGCTGCAGCTCCAGGGGACCTCATGCCTTCAGGCCTCCACATACCTGCACTCAGGTGCACATACCCATTTACAGACATACTGTACACACATCTTTTTAAAGAAAGGAATGTTTTGAAATGTTAACTGTAATGATTTCTACTAAACATCAGTATTTGAGTATTCTTTTATAATTTGGTGTGATTAGAATATGAAATATACTCGAATCACTTGTGTGTAGCAAAACATGATAGTTGTCTTGAAGAAAGCCTTTGTGTAACTGGATTTTGAGCTAAACTAGCTACCTTTTCATGGAAATCTACTTTTGGTTAAAAGAAGGACCAACAGATAAACTATAGTTATTTAAAGCAGGTTGTTCATTGGATTTCTTTTCCTGAAAAGCAAGTTTAGCAACCCTACCATTCCAAGGAAGACGCCTCACAGAGTGTGTTGCCAACAGTGACACGAGCTCAGCTCAATGAACCAGGACTCTCTAAATGACAGAAAACCATACAGTTTTACAAAATCAGGCATGAATAAATAGCCCAATTAAGATATAAGAACCTGGGGTTGGGGATTTAGCTCAGTGGTAGAGCGCTTGCCTAGCAAGCACAAGGCCCTGGGTTCGGTCCCCAGCTCTGAAAAAAAGAAAAGAGAAAAAGAAAAAGAAAAAAAAAGATATAAGAACCCCATAAAATGTTTTCCTTTTTTATGTATGTTTAGGAATGCATGTCTGAAACTGGAGCTGCAGGCAGTACTGAGCAACTCACATGGGTGCTGGGAACTGAACCTGGGTCCTCTGGAAAGATCAGCAAGGGCTCTTAACCACTGACCCATCTCTCTAGCCCCTGTCTTTATGATCTGATTCAGATATGACCCGATACATAGCTTAGGCTGACATGGAACTCACTGTGTAGTCTGTATTGGCCTGGGACTTTGGACCTCCCTTGCTTCAGCTTCCTGAGTGCTGGGATTCCAGGTGTGTGCCACCATGCCAGCATGGATTCTTCTTGCATTTTAAGAATGTGAAGTGGTGTTGAGACAGAAACACTTGAGGAATATTGGCTTACATTTTTAGAGGTTAGGAGTAGAGCTCAGTGGTAGAGCATTTGCCTGGTGTAAAACAAAAGCCACATAACTTCTGTGTTAACTTGACTACAGGGCATCGATCCGGTTTCCTTAGAAATGCTTGCAAAGCATAACATCGTGGCTCTTCGCAGGGCGAAAAGAAGGAATCTCGAGAGGTGAGTGCAGGCTGCGTCTGATGTGCTTTCCGCTGCTCGTGCTGCTGCTGTCCTTTTGTTTGTAATTCTAGGCATTGACCCCAAAGCTTTCGAAGTTTTGCTTTAAAAAAAAAAAAAAAACAATTACTGGACATGGTGGCCCATGAGTTTAATCCAAGCACTGGGGATGCAGAGGCAGGGGGATCTCTGAGTTTTGAGAGTTCGAGGCCAGCATGGTCTACATTGTGAGTTCCAGGACAGCCAGGACTATGCAGAGAAACCCTGTTTTTGAAAAAAAAAATCAAAACTAAACAAATTAAACAACCCTTCCCCCAAACAATTTCTCTTCCTGTGTATTTGCGTGTGTTTGTTCGTGTGTGTGTGTGTGTGTGTGTGTGTGTGTGTGTGTGTGTGCTCCCAGGGGCCAGAAGAAGGTGCTGCATCCTCCGGTAGTTGTAAGTCACCTGATTTGGGTGCTAGAACCTCATATTCTCTGGGAGGGCAATGAGTGTTAATCACTGAACCTTCTCTTCAGTCCCCCTCCTATGAGTTTTTGACAGATTAAATTTCAGTCATCTCATGTATATTCTGTGTAGCTCATAATAAACACTTCTGAGCAAGGTATCAGAAAGTTCTAAATTTTGTTGTTAATGTTAATAAGCAGTTGTGCTATCTAAAACCAAGCCTAGGCCAGAGACTCAGCACTAAAGAGCACTTGCTTCCCTTCTCAAGTGCTAGGGTTCTGGATTCTAGCACCCACACGACAGCTCACAACTGTCCAGTACCCCAGTTCCAGGGGCTCTGACACACTCCTCTTGCTTCAAAGGACACCACATACCACATTGTACATATCCGGACACGTAGGCAAAACACTCATATGCATAAAATAAACTCTTTTAAAAGCATTCAATTCATAAGCTTATTCTACAAAGGGAGATTTTCATTTAAAAAAGTTTTTAATCTTGCTTAAAACTTGCTCTGCAAGTGTGAAACCCTGCGTTCTGATTCTAAGAACCCACATGAAAACCAGTTCCAGTAGTGCTGAATGCCTGCACCCCAGCACTGGGAGTTGCTGCTCATCCTCTAGGTGAAACCTGAGCTTTGCGTTTAGTGAGAGACCTGCCTCAGAAACATAAGACAGAGAATTGACTGAGAAAAGACATCCTGATGTGAACCTCTGCCCACCTATGCATGGGTGACTGTACCCTCACGCACATGGGCACACACAACTACCACACTGTATGGTCTCGCTTGCATTGGAATTTAAAAACTACTGAATCGGGGTTGGGGATTTAGCTCAGTGGTAGAGCGCTTGCCTAGCAAGGGCAAGGCCTTGGGTTCGGTCCCCAGCTCCAAAAAAACAAAAACAAAAACAAAAAACAAACAAAAAAACAAAAAAAACCCAAACTACTGAATCTCCAGATATGAGAATGATAGTTGTAGCGGGTTGGACTGTTAGGGAAGATGAAGAGTTTGGGAGATATTGGTCAAAGGATTTGTTATATGGCATGTGACTGCTGTTAATAATTTTGTCTGTTTTTGAGACAGGATCTCAGATGCTGTCCTGGCTTGCCTAGAATTCATTATATAGACCAGGCTGGCTTTGAACTCACAGGGATCCCCCTGCTTCTGCTTCCTTAGTGCTTGGATTAAAGGCCTGCAAACTACTCTGCCTGGACTCTGTGTATTATTAAAAATTACTAAAACAAACAAAAAACCAAACCTAGTTTTAAGCGTTCTTGCCATAAAAATGGTAACTATTTATTATACTGTACCTGGCAAACACACCATTTCATTTGTCTGCTCCCACACAGACAATGCTGCATCGTGAGTCTGTGTTAGATACGCTTCATCCTTACGACGTCAGCTTTAGCTGGGCAGGGTGGCTCATAGGTGGTCCCCATACTTAAGAGGCTGAGGTGGGAGCATCACTATAAGTTTGAGGCCAGATCATGCCAAAAAAAAATTAGCTTTATGTTTTCCATAACCAAAGCAAGAGTGGCATAATGTGATTCCAGGCTTACCCTTGCTTGTGGAGGATTGGCTGTAAACTCCCTTGAAGACCTGAGTGAAGAATGCTTGGGGCATGCTGGCCTTGTATTTGAGTACACATTGGTGAGTATTTCTGTGATAGCAGTTATTTATAACTTGATTCCTAAACCCTTTTTTTTGCATTTTATACCTTTTAATTTTATTTTGCATCTTGAGGTCTGACAGGACAGAGTTTACAGTTTTACCTAAATGCTAAGAGTTTTGCTCTGTGTCCCAGGCTGGTATTGAACTGTCTCTGTAACCCAAACTCCTCAAATGGTGGGGTAGTTTAACCACTTTAAAATACTTGATAAAAAATTCACATGAAGATTGGATTCTAATAGAAAATAGATTTGAATTTGATGATGACATTGTTATTTTATAGGAGTGTGATTATATAATGAATCAAAAGTTATAGTGTGTGTGTGTGTGTGTGTGTGTGTGTGTGTGTGTGTGTGTGTGTGACTGGGGATCTAAGATCTAAGTCAGGAACTCATGCCTGCTAGGTAAAGTGTTCTATCACCCATAGCCCTAAGCTACCCCAGACCTTAAAGTTACATCTTTTCTTGTCATTGGTTAGGGCGAAGAAAAGTTCACTTTTATTGAGGACTGTGTAAACCCTCTCTCTGTTACCTTGTTGGTCAAAGGACCAAATAAGCACACGCTCATACAGATCAAGGATGCCTTAAGAGATGGACTTCGTGCGGTCAAAAATGCTATCGAAGATGGTAAGCAAGCTCTGTCCGTGGCGGGTATGAACCCCATGCTTCTTAAGTAGCAGTAAGTCTGCCATGCTATGTATAGGATTTTAAGGTTAAGGATTATTCTTCCTTTTCACTTTAGATTGATTTTCCTTTGAATCCGTTAAGAGTAAAGGTAAGATAGACTGCCCCTCTTAAGAGATGGAGCTGAGGTAGCCATCTTGCTCTCGCTGAATGCTGGTGTTGGGGGACTCTCCCCACTGCAGATTTACCAACAGCACGGATCAAGAAAAGCTAGTCAAACTTCTAGCTCAGGTCCTGATGGGGGGGAAGGGGACAGCTCGCAGGAAGAAGAAGGTGGTGCACAGGACAGCTACTGCTGATGACAAAAAAACTTCAGAGTTCACTAAAGAAACTGGCTGCGAACAATAGAGCGGGTATTAAAGAGGTGGACATGATTGAAGACAATGGAACAGTTATTCATTTCAACAATCCCAAAGTCCAAGCTTCCCTCTCTGCTAACACCTTTGCAATTACTGGTCATACAGAAGCCAAACCAATCACAGAAATGCTTCCTGGAAAAGTCAGCTTGGTGCTGACAGCTTAATGAGCCCTAGAAAGTTAGCTGAACAGTTCCCACGACAAGTGTTGGATAGGAAAGCAACCAAACCAGAAGTCATTGAGGAAGAGGATGATGATGTTCCAGATCTTGTAGGAAATTTTGATGAAGCATCAAAAAATGAAACCAACTAAAATCCTCTGGGTTTTGGAAGTTGGCATGGACTAGATTTAACAGTCGGCGCTGTTGCTCCAAAGTTTTACAGACACAGAGGACATCACCTGTTATTAGCTCCGTAATATAAATATTAATGATGCTGTTTGCACAGCATTTCTTGGTCATTGGATTTTGCATTTTGCACTTCTTCCCAGGATCGATTATTTTGGTCAAAATAGGAATTATTGGTACAGTTTGAGGGTGGTTTTTGTTTTTATGTGTGTGGGGGGTACCTTTTGGTGTGTATGCATATATATTTGTGTGGGTGTGTGTACACAGTAGACAGCAGAGTGGATAACAGTTATGTCTATCCTATTCCTTCCCCCAATAGAAATAAAGCAAATCTTTACATTAAAAAAAAAAACAAACAGATGACAACCACTTAATATATGTTAATTTTTAAATTTAGGAATTTACTTTTAAAACCATGAGAGCTCTTAGAGCTTGGAACTTGCTCCTTTGCCTCAGGTGTAGTGTAATTGCAAGGAAGATTAGGAAGGAATGCTAATATTTTAAATTTACTGACAATTTGTAACCTGCTTGTGTCTAAACAGAGGTAAGGGAGGTAATTCCATAGGAGTGTCCCTTTGATATAGAGTAACAGGTACGTGAAAGGACGCTGAACGTCAGCATTAGAGAAATGGGAATGGAAAGCGCATGGAGATGTTGCCTTACGTAATACAGAAGCTCAATGTAAGTGTCCTTCAGCAGAAATCAAGAAGCTGGAAACACCACGGCGATAGCTGCTGGGGGACAGGTGGCTGGACCATACAGCAGTTCTGTCTTTTAGTTTGGATGAGCACGTGGTACCCGCTGATTGCTGCCGTGGCTGTACTAGCTCATATCACTGCCAGAGTTTAAGGGTTCATTTCCCCACATCCTCAGCCACGTTTGCTATCATTTGACGAGGCCTTCTGACTGGGGCGGGGACAGTGTGGCTGTAGTTTGAGTTTGCAATGCAGTATGGATAAGAGCGGTGAACATTTTCGTGGAATTCTTGGCTATTTGTATTGTTTGGAGACGGTCTATTTATCTCTTTAGTGATGGAGTTGTTCATTGGTTTAGAGCCCTTTGTGTATTCTGGGTATTAATTCCCAGCAGAGGAATAACTAAGAAAGTCCTTCTCCCATTCTTAGCCTGCTCTACTGTTTTCTCTGCTGTACAGAAGCTTTTAAATCTCACACAGGAACACCAGGCTTTGCTATTTGGTTGGGCTTTGGGAAGCATATTTAGAAAGATTCCCCTGCTCCTGTTTTATTTATTTGTTTGTTTGTTTGTTTATTTATTTATTTATTTATTTATTTATTTATTTATTTATTGAATCTCTTTCTGGCCTCACAGAGATCCACTTGCTTCTGCCTCCTGAGTTCTGGGATCAAAGATGCGTACCAGTATTTTTGACATATGCCTGTATCTTGAAGAGGTTTTTTTTTTTCCTAGTGGCTTTGAAGTTCTAGGTCTTAATATTAATGTTAAAGTCTTTGGTTTATTTTGAGTTAATTTTGCTACATGGTGAGAGATAAGATCTAATTTTATTCCTCTACATACATATATCTAGGTTTCTCAGCGTGATTTGTTGAACAGGCTGTCCTTCCTCCAACTGTAGTTTTTCGGTATCTCTATTAAAAAGCCTGTGACCATAGCAGTGTGGGTTTATTAAAGGATCCTCTGTTCCATTCCATTAGCCTGTGTGTCTGGTTTTGTGCTAATACAAAAAAAAATTCCTAAGTTGAGAGCACCAAACTATTGCCAGTGAGTGAAATATGATTTGCTGCATTTTAAAAAAGTTTTATTTATTTAATGTATATGGGTACACTGTAGCTGTCTTCAGACACACCAGAAGAGGGCATCAGACCCCATTACAGATGGTTGTGAGCCACTATGAGGTTTCTGGGAATTGAACTCAGGACCTCTGGAAGAGCAGTCAGTGCTCTTAACCTCTGAGCCATCTCTCCAGCCCCTACTGCATGTATTTTGTAAAGTAAAAATTTAGTTTTATCACAGCTCAGTCATACTCCCTTAGCATGCATTGACTGTAGATGTTTCCTGCTACAGTAGAGGGATGAGATTGTTGCAAGGGCATGGTAGGACCCACAGACCCTAGACTGTTAGAAGGCTTAATTTCCCCCCAGTACTAGGGATTGAATCAAGCAGTCTCCCTGCCCCTGGATAATTAAGAATGGTATTAGTGTGTGAGAGTGAGTGAGGATGTGCTCGTGTCTTGGTGCATACATGGAGGTCAAAGGACAACTTCAGGAGGTGGCTCTCCGTCTACTCTGGGTTCCGGGGATTAAATTGAGTCTTTCATGGTCAGTGCTTTCTGCACTGAGTCGTCCTGCTGGCTCTTTCCTGGGCTTTTGCATAAAGTTTATCAATACTGATCTAAGTTGTTTAATATAGCTGTAAGAATACATTTGCCTGGGGTTGGGGATTTAGCTCAGTGGTAGAGCGCTTGCCTAGGAAGCGCAAGGCCCTGGGTTCAGTCCCCAGCTCCGAAAAAAAAAGAACCAAAAAAAAAAAAAAAGAATGCATTTGGCATTTGCCACCCCCCTTTTTTTGGGGGGACAGGGCCTGGAACTCATAACGATGTGGTCCAGGCTGGCCTTGAAGTATTAACGATCCCCCATCTGAGCTTCCTTAGGAGGGATCACAGGTGTGAGCTCTGTCATTTTGATTTCCCTGTTTCCACTCTGATCTCTCTTATTTCCATCCCCTCACTTACACTGGGTGTTGTTTGCCCCCTCTCTAGTTCCTTAAGAAGAAAGTTCAGGTTGCTGGCTTTACAACTTTGTTCTTTTCTGAGGTAGGTGTTAATATCCTGCAACTTCACGTTGTGCTTTCAGGAGGAATGGGCTGGGAGTTCTCAGAGGTGCGCTACTGTCTGTGCTCAGATGCGTGGGGTAGGAGGTGCACACGACTATTTGCACAGTTTAAGTCTTTATACCTCTCATGTGCAAATATTATTTTGAGTATATTGCTTCTTAGGAAGGAGCTTTTCCAAAATGGGATGAGATGTGTACTCAGCTTCTAGATGACCAACTCCTTCAGGGTTTGTGCCATGAAGTGTCTCAGAGAGGGGAGAAGGGAGTGAGAAGTGCTGAACTGAGAAGCAGTCGATTTTATATTGTTTTGCTGTAACTATAAGTAATTCTGGAGCAAGTTTATTGATAGTCAACATGTTCAGAGCATTAAACATTATACAAGCAGGACTGGGAATATATCGTTGAGTGGTAGAGCCCGTGTCTATCATGAACAAGGCCGAGGTCTAATATTCAGTACACAACTACCCAAAACTCTACAATCAGATGTAAAGTTCTTATCTAGCTGTGAAAATTGATGTATGTTAACACAAAGCACTCGGCTAAAAGACACGTACTTTTTCTTGGGTACCAGTTTAGATTCTGTTCCAATATAGAAAACAGATACTTGGCTGGGTCCTAAGAATTTTGTACCAAAACCCCTGGCCATATCACTTGCCCCAGTCCTCTCTCCATTTTAATAGATTTTCACTCATCTAGAGTCAGGAAAGGTCCTAAGAGTCACACTTTCAAATTGATTAAACACACACACACACACACACACACACACACACACACACACACAATTTTGCACTGTTTTAATTCCCTTTAAAAGAAACCATATAGCGTGGTTTCCAGATGTACATAACAGTATAATCACTCTCCAAAGCATAATGAAACCATGATACACAAGCCATTGTCCCCACCAAAGACATCCACAGGCTGACATTAGACTTGATCAGGGACATTCAGGGTGGCATGGCTCTGTGCATTGCTTCACTTAAGCAGAAGTGTGGACACGTCCTGGATGTCACTGTTGAACTACTGTGGTGAGACAGGAGCAGTGGTCCAGAACGGTTCCCTCCTGCCTTGGCCCCAGCAAACGTCGGAGAGTTCTTGTATGTTCACTGTAGGAGTTACTGTGTTCCATAAGTGCATTTCTCCCTCCGTGCCTCCCTCCCTGCCTCCCCCTTCCTACTAATCCTCTCTGCTCCCCCAGCCAGTGCTACTTAGACTTTTATGTCATACGTGAGGCAGGATGAAAGTCAGGGAAAATTATGGGGATCTGGGAAGGAAAGGGAGCCACTTTCCCTGGGGTCTGCTTAAAGCTTCTCATCAGCTAGAGTTCCAGCTCTGTTAACAACACTCACTGTGAAGGTTACCTACCTACCTTTCTTTCCTCCTTTCTTTCTTTCTTTCTTTTTTCTTTCTTTCTTTCTTTCTTTCTTTCTTTCTTTCTTTCTTTCTTTCTTTCTTCCTTCCTTCCTTCCTTCCTTCCTTCCTTTCATTTAGTGGAGATTCAAATAAGAAAGTTTAAATAGCGGGAAACCATGCTTGAAGCCTAAGTATAGGTGACCTTTTCCCATTCTATCTGTAAACCTGAAATTTTCTAGGACTTGTCTAAGAATCTCCACAAAGACATGTCTTAACCTTTTTGTGCAGCCCTTGTGGCTCATGATTTTGTCTTTATTAGATTATAATCCTATCCAGAAGGCACCTCTGGAGCCACCCTATAACCTCACTTATCTATTGTAAAGAGCGTGGAGGGGCTGGCAAGATGATGAGTTCAGTCTCAGGATCCTCATGTGGATGTAGAGCTCTGACTCCCTAACACTGTCTTCTGACCTCCAGTGAACTCTGCAGCATGCGTGCAACCCCCCCCATAAATAAATAAATGTAATAAAGAAAAAGAAAGAAAGGTTTTGAGAGCAATCACTAAGAGCTATAATTTTAGAGCCTCTGAGACAGGTAAGCAGGGCTGGCTCCTGAGAAGCCCAGGTCTTTTTTTCCCTAGCACCTCTCCTTCTATCGCTCCCATGCTTAAACTTTCCCCATTAACCTTTCACATGCATTTATCATTATGTGAGTGTTATATTTATGGGCCTATGCATGTCATGATGTGTGCATGGTGATCAGAGATCGACTTCAGAACTTGCTCTCTCCTCCCACCATGGGAGCTCTGAGAACCGAACTCAGGTTGTTAGGCATGGCGGCAAGGACTGTATTCTAGTGCACTCCTTTGTTTCTGTGGTAAACATCGTGTCCAAAAGCAACTCGGGGAGAAAGGATTTATTTCATCTTACAGGATGGTAATCCATTGAGGAAGGCCAGTGCAGAAACTCCAGGTGGGGACCTGATGGAGAAACCATAGGGGAGCCATGCTGCTTACCGAGCTGCTCCCAGGCCAAACAAAACAAAACAAAATAACAACAACAACACAATCCCCCAACCACATTAGACTCCCTCTCCCACCAGGATGAATGGTGTCCAGTGCTAGTGAGGATATAAATGTGTTTGCTCATGTGGCAGATCTACTTTAATTTTTTGAGGACCTCCACCACCAGTTTATAACAGTGCATTCAATTTCCTTTTGCCCAGATCCTCCCTAGCATTTGATATTGGTTTTCTTAATGAGTATCAGTCTTCTTGGCATGAGATAGAATCTAATGTGCTTTAGTGGGGGTTTTTGTGAGTTTTTGTTTTGTTTTCATTTGTTTGTTTGTTTTTCTTGAGCGTGACCCTGGCTGTCATGGAACTCCCTCTGCAGACCAGGCTAGCCTTGAACTCAGAGATCCCCCTGCCTCTGTCTCCTGAGTGCTAGGATCACCCAGCTCACCTATACCTTTATCTTAAAGCGTTTTCCCTCAAATACTTTCAGAGTTCCAGGTCTTACATAAGGTATTTGATCCATTTGGAACTGATTTTTGTAAAGACAAGAGAGAGAGATTAGTTTTATATTTCTACATGTCAACACTCAGTTTCCCCTGTCTCATTTCCTCAAGAGGCTGTCTTTTCCCACCAAAAAGATATTTTTTTTGGCTCTTTTGCCAAAAAGCCAGTGGCTGTAGCTATGTGAATTTATATCTTGGTCTTCTCTGTCTTGATTTATGTGTCTGTTTTGTGCCAGCACTATGCTGGCTCTGTTATTATGGTTCTTTAATATAACTTTAAGTCAGGTATGTTGATACCTACAGCATTCTTCTTCTTGCTCAGGATTGCTTCAGCCAGCTTTGTGCTCCCATAAGAATTTTTAGATTTTTTTTTTTTTTTGGAAGGGATGAACATTCTGGAAATGTTCATGTGAAACCATGACTACTTCCATAGAGATCACGGAAATAGAGCAGATTCTCATGTGCAGACATTCCTAGTTGACCTGAACTTTTCACATCATTTGCCATTTGAACAATAAAAGCTGCCGTTATTGACTGTAGACTCAGTCTGGTCTACAGTGTGGGTTCTAGGACATCCAGGATCAAAAGAAAAACTGTATAAAAAACAGGAGGAAGAGGAGGGAGAAGAAGAAGAAGAGAAGGAAGAGAAAGAGAAGGAGGAGGAAGAAGAGGAGGAAAAGGAGGAGGAAAAAAGAGGAGGAGAAAAAGGAGGAGGAAGAGGAGGAAAAGGAAGAGGAGGAAGAGGCTGGGCTGGGATTTAGCTCAGCAGTAGAGGGTTAGCTTGGGAGTGAGCAGGGGCACAGCTGGCAGTTGTACCTACCTAGCTTGTATGAGACCATGGAATGCAACCATAATCACAGAAACACACACACACACACACACACACACACACACACACACACACACACTCATATATTTAACTAAAACATAAAAGACCCACATCCCTTCACTCATATCCTCAGGTTGTCCAAAAAGTCCCAAGTCCCATACAAGCCCCACATGATGCTCAGAATCTGTGTAGGAGTGGCTTGGCTCTGCCATTTTGGATCAAGTGTTTCTATGTGAAGTTGCCATGGGAACTGAGTTGTGCTCAGATACCTTGAGCGTTCTGGGTGATGTTGAGGATCTTCTCAGTGCCTCCTCTATCAGTGAGGTGGCTCAGGTGCCCGTGTCACTCATGCTCTCCAATCACTACTGCCAAGTCTATGGCCAACTTGGTCAAGAGCATCTGGGCAGTGCTGGGAGTAATACTGATACCTCGCCCAGGTCAGGAGCACACCCATTGCAGACAGCTCCCTCTTTAGGGCCTTCAGAAGGTTGTCCGTCTCTTCCTGGTCAGTTATGACAGTGGCAGTTGAGGGGCGGGGCGCAGAGTAGGATTAAGGGTCATAGGTTGAATTAGTTCAGTGTCTGCAAGGGGTGCCAGCTATAGTCATCTGAGCTACTGACTGCTAGGGGACTCCCAAGACACCTAGGGAGTTCAAGTTGGAAGGAGACATCTAACATTAGCAGAATGGTATCAGCCTGCTCCAACCTGTCGTGGACAGGCACACTGCACACTGTCCTGCTCCAGCAACCCTGCACCTTCCCTGAACCTGTCTACACTCCTTAGCAATGCTGGGAACTGTGGCTAGATCTACAGGCGTCTTCTGCGTATCACAGCTGATGGCCCTCCCCAGCTCTCAGGACACAGCGGGCACAGGCTTTGAACTGAGGTTCACCGGGTTGTTCTTGTGTGCATGCAGTGTCCTTCACTGATTACAACATGGGCCCCTGAACAGAGCTCCTGCCTCTGAGTGCCTGGGTTGCCCTATGGATCAGGTCTGCCAGCTTCTCTACTGTGGCCAGGCTGAGTGAGCTTCCTGTGGATAAACGGCCCTCTGGTGAACTCTCAGGTCTCAGCTGGCTGTTGAGTTGCCCAGAGTCTCACCATGGCCCAGACCTCCGTGTGCACAGAACCCCTTGCAATCCTCACCCATGAAACGGGGGCCTCCCTTGGCAAAGAGGTGAGCCATGTGGTCAGCACAGCCTGGCAGACTTCTGTGAGGCCAGTGTACTGCCAGAGTCCACAGCCCTGCTACATGGACTTACAACTGTGGCCTTAAGATTCTTTCTCTATTTCTGTGTGTAATGGTGCTGGAGTTTTGATGAATGCATTGAATGTGTAGACCGCTATTGGTACTGTAACAATTCTCACGTTATTTCCTTCAATCCATGAGCATAAGTAGTCTTTCCAGCTAGTGTCATCGTTGGTTTCTTCAGTGTTGACAGTTTTCACCGCGAGGGCCTTTCAGCTCTTTGATCAGGTTTATTTCAAGGTACTTTCTTTTTGAGCCAATTGTGAACGGGATCGGTTCCTAATTTCCTTCTCAGCATGTTTGTTATTGGGGAAAGGAAGGCACTGATGGTTCTTGTCATTCGTTTTGTACCCTGGCTCTTTGCTGATGTGTTTACCTATTTGTGAAAGGGGAATCTGTAGGGCCTCATGTACAGAGTCATCTGTAAATAAGGGCACTTTGACTATTCCTTATTTATATCCCCTTCCTTTTCTTCTTTTGTTTACTGCTCTAGCTAAGAATAAAAGTGAAGAACATGCCCAGATTCTAATGGAGATGCCTTGAATTTCCCACATTTAGTATAATGTTGGTTAAAGTTTGTTATATAGCCTCTATTATGTTATGCTGGGATATGTGTTCTTTTTATGCCTGGTTTCTTCAGTGTTTCTGCCATGAAAGGGATATTGGCTTTTATCAAAAGCCTTTTCTGCGTCTACTGAATTTATCATGTGATTTCTGTGATACCCTTAGCATATTCTTATTGCAAAGGACTGCTTTGGCTGTCTGGAGTCTTTTTTTTTTTTTTTTTTGGTTCTTTTTTTCGGAGCTGGGGACCAAACCCAGGGCCTTGCGCTTCCTAGGTAAGCGCTCTACCACTGAGCTAAATCCCCAGCCCCTGTCTGGAGTCTTTTAAAAACTATTTTATATGTGTGAGTGTTTTGCTTGTATGTCTGTCTATGCATCAAATGTGTGCAGTGCCTTCAGAGGCCAGAAGAGGGCACCAGATACCTTGGGACTGGAGTTACAGATGGCTATGGCTGCCTTATGTGTGCTTGGGATCAAAACCAGGTCCCCTGGAAGAGCAGCAGTGCTCTTAACTACTGAACTCTCTCTCCAGTGCCTGTCTGGGGTATTTTATATTTTCACAGGACTTTTAAGATTTTGCTTTTATTTTTATGAAAAATGGTGCTGGGATTTTGATGAGAATCAAAATTGAATCTGTAAATTACTTTTTGTAGGACAGCCATTTTACCCTTTGAATCCATAAGCATGGGAAGTTTTCCTATCTTCTGGTGTTCTCCTCAATGGTGTTTTAAAACATACATTATGGAGATCTTTTATTTCCTTCCTTAATGCCTATTCCAAGGTATTTCATTTTATTTTTTGAAACTAATTTGAATGATACTGCTTCCTTGGTGTTTTCTATCAGTGTATAGACAGGGTGCTTGTTTTGTATCATCTCATCTTGCTGAAAGTGTTTATCAGATGTAAGAATTTTATGGTATATAGTATCATGTCACCTGCAAATAAGGATATTTTGGACTATTCTTTTATGTTTGTTTGTTTTCAAAACAGAGTTTCTCTGTGTAGCCCTGGATGTCCTGGAACTCACTATGTAGATGAGGCTGTATTCAAACTCACGGATATCTGCCTGCCTTTGCCTCCTGAGTGCCCGAGGAGATTTAAGCAGATGCCACCACCCCTGACTTGCAAATGAGGCTCCTTTGACCTCTTTTCCGATGTATCTCTTTTATTTCCTTCTCTTGCCTTATTACATGGTCCAGCTAAACCTTCAAGCTCTGTGTCTTATTCCTGGCCTTAGTGGAAGTGTTTTGCGTTTTCCTGTCTTGCATGATGTTGGCAGTAGGCTTATTGTATATGGCCTTTGTGCTGAGATGCACTCCTTCTAGTCCTGGTCTCTTCAGTGCTTTGTCAGACTTTGAAATTTGTCAGATTCAGTGCTTGAAAAGATAAGAGATTTTGTCACAGGCTTTTCCTGCATCTATTGAAACGATCATGTGATTTCTGGTCTTGTCTACTTGTAAGCTGTATTACATTCATTGTTATAGGTATTAAACCATCCCTGCATCTCTGGAATGAAGAAACTTGATCATGAAGAGTGGTTTGTTTTGTTTTGTTTTGTTTTGATGTATTCAATTCAGTTTGCAAGTGTTTTATTGCAAGTTTTTACTTCTATGTTCATAGGACAGATTGGCCTCTAATTTTCTTTCATGTATGTAGTTTTATCTGGGTTTTGGTGTGGGGCAGTACTGGCATCGTGTGCTGTGAGTTTAGGAGCATTCCCCTATTTCCCATTGTATGAAATAGTCCAGGAAGGATTGTTGTTAGTTCTTTTGTATACAAAGGCCACTGACTTTATTAATCTAAAAGTCTTTTTGAGGACAGTAACTGTTTTTGACCAAAAAAGAAAGGAGCCAAAAGGCATCCGACAGATAGATGGTGAAGGGAGGGAGAAGGAAGGGGCCAGTAATCCATTCAGGAAGGCTGGTAACTGTTGCCATGGAACTGCAGGGGTGTAGGGGGAGGCATGCAAGGGCAAGAACCCTAGAAAGGTTGAAATGCTGAGGAGAGACCTCCTAGAAGACCCTCGAGTACAAAGGAGGCAAGGGTGACAACAGCAATCTTTCCCTTCTTGTAGGACAGGGAGGAGCCCACCCTGCTGCAGACATTGGGGACTCTATGCTGTGGCTGGAAGGCTGAGGGGTCCTCCGGGAACATTACAGGATGGCATCACACCTTTCTCGAAGGCACCCCAGGGAGTCCCTGGACTGCTTGGCATTGGCACGGGAGATGTCTTTCAGCCATTTTTGGAAGACGTCTTCATCTTTCTTTAGCAGAAGTGGCCAAGGACCACATAAGCAGTGTCAAAGCCCTTTCCTCCAGCTTCTTGCCTAGGACTTCACCAATCCTGGCCAAGCTCCTCACTGTCTGCCCCTTCCCCGCAACCCCGTGGGCTCTGCCACAAAGCCTTTGGTGCTGCCATCTTGATCAGGCTTAAGCAGCTCTGGTAACGGCTCATTTCTACGTCACTTTCATTGCTTATAGGTCTATTCAAATTGCTTATCTCAGATTGTTTTTGGTAGACCACATGTTTCTACAAAGTCATCCATTTTTCTTAGGTGTTCCAATTTAGAGGAATGTACTTTTTCAAGGTTTGTCCTTAGGACTTCCTGAATTCTATTGGCATTTGTTATACTATCCCCTCACTCCCCTTAAATTAGTGTTGTTTTCACTGTATCTCATAGTTTTGGTATGTTATGTCTTCATTTTCCTTCAACCCTAAAACATATTTCTTTTCTGATTTCATCAGTAACACAGTTGTTCAATCTCCATGAAGTAGCTTCTGTTTGTTTGTTTTGTGGTTGGTATTTTGGCTTCACTTCATTGTGGTCAGACAGGATATAAGAAGTTGTTTCAGGTTTCCTCTATTTATGAGACTCGCTTCTTGTCCTATGCTATGATGTACTTTAGGGAAAGTTCTATGGGCTAGAAGAGCATGTATTCTGCAGTATTTGTGTGGAATAATCGGTAGACGTCTGCTAGGTTCATTTGACCTAAGATATTGAATTCAGATGTTTCTCTGTTCATGTTTCATTGGGACAGCCTCTCTATTGATGAGATTGGGGTACCGCCATCACTCAGTTCCCTTGACTCGGATTCATCTGTGTCTTGACCTCTGGCAGTGCTGCGTGCACTCCAGTGTACATATGTTCACAACAGTAGTATTGCCTTATTAGAATGTTCACTTAGACAGTATGAAGTAATATTATTTATTTCTTTTGACTAATTTTGGTTTGGAGTTTATTTTGTCAACGACAAGAATTCTGTTTTAAATCTAATAATCTTTTAATCTATCTTCTATGTGGGAAATTGCGACCACTGATGTTGGGAGTTATTAAAGGGTGTGCCCTGGTTCCTGTCATAGCGTGGGTTTTATGGTGTTTGGTGAGTCTTAGCTCTCATTTTCTTAGCTTCTGTTCTAGCAACACTTACTCTTTCCTGTAGCTTCATGGTCTATCTTTCTTTTCCATCCTAAGATCCCTTTCAGTGTCTTTGGTAGAGCTGACTTAGTGACCATGAATACCGGTTGACTCAGGGAAAGTATTTCTTTGCCCTTCAACTGGGAGAGGTAGTTTTGCAGAGATTGTAGTCTAGGTGAGCAGTTATCATCTTTCAAAGGATGAAATTCTAAGGCCTCTTAGTTTTGTTTATTTAGATCAGACATTGTATCCAGCTACTTGCTATTATAAATTACAAATAACATTTCAATGTAGTCATATAAAACTATCAGATGCAAACAAAAGAAATGTCTACCTAGGGGGCTGGAGAGATGGCTCAGTGGTTAAGAGGTCCTGAGTTCAATTCCCAGCAACCACATGGTGGCTCACAACCATCTGTAAAGAGATCTGATGCCCTCTTCTGGTGTATCTGAAGACAGCTACAGTGTACTTATTTATATAATAAATAAAATAAATCTTAAAAAAAAAAAAAAGAAATGTCTACCTAAAAAAGATTCATTTGTGTGTCAATGTGCCTGTGTGAGCTTGTGAGCACTGCGTTAATGCAGATGCCTGCATAGGACAGAGGGCGGCGGGTCCCCTGGACTTGAGCTGCCTGATGTGGGTGCCGGGAACCATCTCGATGACCCCAGAAACCCCACTTCTGTTTTCCAGAGGATAAACAATGAAACGAAATGTTTGTGGCCAGGATGCGTACCACGCTTTCTTACTTTCAGGATGCTTTATTGGGAAACCTAGTAATTGCTGAGTTGTAGAATTTATTTGATTTCAGAATATATTCAAAACGTTCCAGAAACGTCAAAGAGATCAAGCACGCTTGCCCTTGCACCTAGTTGCTCTTGTCGTTCCCTTTCCTTGCCTGACATCGTTCTGTTCTTTGCCTTTGGTAGGTTGTGTGGTTCCAGGAGCTGGGGCAGTTGAAGTTGCCATAGCAGAGGCTCTTGTGAACTACAAGCACTGTGTGCAGGGAAGAGCTCGCCTCGGAATCCAAGCCTTTGCTGATGCCTTACTCATTATCCCCAAGGTACAACTGTCTCCTGGCCAGAGAATAACTGGGTGCACCTAAAGATCCTTGATTACAAATTGCCACCTTGCCCAACAGTTCGCAGAGTTAGAAATGTGCTCATTTGCATTTCCTGTTGTGCATAAATATTTTACAAACCCAGCAGAGAAACTGTGGGGATTGAAGCTTACAAGACATTCGGGAGCTCCAGGAAATAGTCAAGTTTTCCCTGTGTCTCAAAGCTCCTTTGGAAAGTTCAGTACTAACCAATCCTAATGAGCAGTTTGGAACTCAAGTTTTGCTTGAATATTTTATTTTAAGCAGAGATTCTTGTTTTGTGGTGGCATCCAAGATGCTATTACTTTAGTTGTGAGAAGAGAAGGCCTCGAAGATGTTTAGTGTCCCCTAACACTACTAGCTGGGACTTGTAACTGAAGGGGTGAAGCAGCGAGTGGACAAGGCTACCCTTCCTTCCTCTTTGCCTTCTGTTAGCCATCAGCCAAGTAGACATATAGAAATGTGTTTCAAGTATGCTATTACCATGAATTCAATCATTATTAGCATTGCTAGCAAAGACTTAAATATTTTATATCACTATTATTCATGATTTGTGGGTTGTTTGTGAATCAGATGTCTATTTTTTTCTTTCCTCCAAGCAGCAAAGTCATTAAGTACTGTGTTGTTGACAGGAATTGGTGGCCCTGGTATACAGTGGCCCTTTTCTTTATCAGTTTTTAGTTTAGAAATTAGTCTAGTGTGGAGTATAGGCATTTCCATCCAAATTGCTACAGGTCATGGCTGTCCTTCTGAAGCTTGGGACACAGTGCTATGGATGCTCTGGTCTTTTTTTTTTTTAGCAAGTGCTGGGAAGAACAGGAAGGTGCATGGCTCAAGAGGCCAGAGGAAATAAGAATAGACTTACATCTTTGATAAGGGAAGGAATAAGCAGGCTATAGTGTGGCCCACACCTGTAATACCAGCACTAGGGAGGTGGAGGCTGGAGCTCAAGGTGGTTTCTGCTACACAAGAGAAGAAGGGGTTTGAGGCCAACCTGGGCTACATGAGACCTTGCCTAAAAATATCTAGTGGTGAAGAGTCTGATGTCCTTAGAATTCAGTGTGGTATTCACAAGGGGAACTATTCAAGAATGAAATGTGTTAGGTAGATAAAGCAATAATTTGATTTAGGTTGGAAATGGGATTCTTCTATAGTAGATGGCCATGGTATTGTGGTTATGTGTTCACAAGACTGAAGAATAGTGCCCTCTTTTATACTTGACTTTCAAATCCATATAGGAAGGTATTCCACACATGTATTTTTTTCATAAAGGTTCTTGCTCAGAATTCTGGTTATGACCTGCAGGAAACACTGATAAAAATTCAGACTAAGCATGCTGAATCAAAAGAACTTGTTGGCATAGACCTGAATACAGGTAAGAAATTGAAAAAAATAAAAAGCTATTTACTCAAAAGATTGTTCCTCAGGGGTCCAAAACTTGGAGAATGGTGGGTTGGAACATTTTATTGCGTCAATCTTGAGTGCATCCAGCTTACTCCAAAAAATATTTAATGTGCACAGGTGTTTTGCCTATGTATATGTCTGTGGGTAATGTGCATGCAGTGCCTGTAGAGGTCAGACAAGAGCACCAGATCCCCTGGGACTGGGCCTGAACCCAGGTCCTCTGCAACTGTAGCAAGTGTTCTTAACTGGTGAAACATCTCACCAGCCCTGAAACAAAAGAATGTTTTGATGTGGATCCTGGGGACCAAATTCAGACTCAGACCTTGTGTTTGTATAACAGTCAAGGACTGAACTATCTATATCTTTACTCTTCCCGCCCCCACCAATGTTTAAAAAGATAGACTTGTTGAGTGCTAATTATTTGAATTCACACTGGGCAAAATAGACTTAAAATTGTGAGTTTCTCTTATAGTGAAAACAGGCAGTAAACAATAGTCTTAACAAATAAATTATTTAGCACCGGTAAGGATGATCATGCATGCTAAGTGGAAAGGGCAGGAAAGGGGGAAAATGAAAGCATTTGTGCAGTATAAAGTAGGAAGAGGTCTACTAAAGAGCTAATGGAACTAAAGGGTTAGCCATGAGGGGACAGCAGGAGGTAGACTGCTGGGAGAAGGAACAGCCAGTGGAGAAGGAAGGAGGTGACAGAGGTGACACGTCAGATTACACAGTGGCATGTGGGCCTTGTAATAAAGTAAGGAGCAATGTTGCAACACAGTCTATGTTTAAAAGAATGACTGTGGCTACTCTCCACTCTTCAGAGAGCAGTTAACTGAACAACTAGCAGGTTAGAATCGCACTAACTGTTGGTTGAGCTGGCCGTGGGTTGAGGGACTGTCCAGTTTTAGCAAAATCAGGTAGAAGTACTTATGGCCTTTAGGGGGAAAGTAGTTCAATATATTGAACTCAAGAAATATATATGTGTTGTTGGTAAGAGAGTATCAGGGTGTAGATAGTTTAAACATGGAAAACTGGATGAGACCACCTGGGATTATGTGTGCCGTATAGTTTTATGTGAAATTGACACAAGCTAAAAGTCATCTGAAAGGAGGAACCTCAATTGAGAAAATGCTCCCGTAAGATCAGGCTGTAGGCAAGCTTGTAGGACATTTTCTTAATTAGTAATTAATGAGCCTATTGTGGGTGGTGCCATCCCTGGGCTGGTGGTCCTGAGTTCTTTAAGAAAGCAGGCTGAGCAAGCCACGATGAGCAAGCCAGTAAGCCACAGTCCTCCATGGCCTCTGCATCAGCTCCTGCCTCCAGGCTCCTGCCCTGTGTGAGTTTCTGTCCTGACTTCCCTTGATGATGAGCACTGTGGAAGTGTAAGCTGAATGCACCCTTTCTTTCCCATATTGCATTTGTTACGGCCTTTCATCACAGCAGTAGTGATCCTGACCAGGACATGTACAGTGAGAGAATAGAAGAGCCTTGGACTGCATGGGTGCTCCAACAGTAAGCTCACTTAGGAGAAAAGGAGCCAATAGTGAAAAAGAAAGGGGAGCATGGTGCCCAAAAGGCGAGAAGGACTTGGCCAGAGGCTGTGATGAGCTGTTGGGAGTTGGTGAATGAGGCTGGCAGTCGTCCACAGGGCTTAGCAGAGAGGTCAGTGGTGAGTTTGACCAAAGGAGTTCTGTAAGAGATTAATATTGTTAGAATTCACCAGCCAACACTGACAGGGTGTGTCAAGATTGCTCAAGTAAGTAGCTTGTCTTTACTTTGCAGGGGAGCCGATGGTAGCAGCAGAAGCGGGAATTTGGGATAATTACTGCGTGAAAAAACATATTCTTCACTCTTGGTAAATTGGCAACGAAGACCTTTGGGGATGTAATTGATAAGTTTGAATAGTTCCCATTATTTTTGTTTGGAAAACATTGACAAGTATATGACACTTTGGTCCCTAGCTGCTGTCCTCTCATAGTTCCCCTCACATTGTGTTTGTAGCAAGGTAAGGCACACGTAAAACTAACCTTTCCTTCCCTTCACTGTTTGGGTTGGAAGGGGAGGCAGCGAGTAGCAGCAGCCTCTGTGTAGCAGGGAGCAGAAATGACCTGTGAAAATTGGCGCCGATATGCTGAGTACAAATTAGACTTCTGCCGAGTCAGCAAAGCAGTCGCCATTACAGGGTGAGGAGGGTGCTTCCTTCACAATATCTCTGCTTCATGAACTCTCACTCCAACATGCCCGCAGGGGAAGTTCCCCACCACGTGCTGGCTAAGGAGACCCAGGCAAGCTGTGGGGGGCTGGGCTCACTCTGATCCTTTCATCCTCAGCACGGTGATTGCCACCAACGTCCTCCTGGTTGATGAAATTATGCGAGCTGGGATGTCTTCTCTCCGAGAGTGATTGAATTCAGAATCATCTGCATGACAAGAGTTCATACGTGTCGTATCCAGCAGCGTCACATGGCCTTAACTGTTACAAAATAAAGGTAGTGCATGTCTTTTGGTCTCAACTGTTTGAAAACCACTTAATCAAAGCATAAAGAACACACAGGTTTTCCCAGTAAAGAAATAGCAATGGTAATATTTTCTGAGTCTTACTTCCCACCCTGTAATATATGCTGTTTCAGTTTCCACAAAGCGACATGTGTCCTGGTGCCTGTACCTTCTGGGCACAGGCTTGAGGGTATTCCAGTCAATTCCGGCTTATCAGAGATCATAAATGTTGGAAGACAAACGTTCTCTTTCCTTTCAAGAGTCCTTCAGAAACTTCCTGTGGTCACTCCCTTACACACGTGGCATCACTTGCAATATAGGTTTGGGTTGTTCTGGGGTACAGACCCCGGCCCAACCTAATTACTGTACAGTTTATTACAGTTTGCTTAGCCTTTAAAGGTGTGGGCAGGGTCTGGCTATGTGGCTGGGGCTGGAATTTAGAATCCTTCTACCTCGGCTTCTGAGTGCTGGCATTGCAACCCTGCTCTTTTCAGCAGGCTGTGCTCTGCCCTGGCTCTGATAGGCCTGACTAGCAACAAGGCAGCCCCAGGAAGGGTGAGGCTCATTCATGTTGGCTCTCTGAGACCATTGCTCCTGGTTCAAAAGCAGCTGCTTTATAGAGAAATAGTCCTGTATGCGTTAGTCCAGAGCTGTCTACTTAATCTATCACAGCTACCACTGGTGGGTCTTTGTTCAACTCTACCTGGGTCCAATTTGCTAAGATACAATATCTCAGGTGCATTCTTGGAATTCGTTTATAGATTTAGAAGAAGGTTCCTTTGACTATTTCATGCCTTGGTTGAAAAAAAATCTACAATTTAAAAGTCTGTTTTATTCTTTATTTTTAAAAAAGGTTTATTTATTTATTATATAAAAGTACACTGTCACTGTCTTCAGACACACCAGAAGAGGGCACCAGATCCCATTACACATGATTGCAAGCCACCAGCCACCATGTGGCTGCTGGGATTTGAACTCAGGGCCTCTGGTAGAGTAGTCAATGCTCTTAACCACTGAGCCATCTCTCCAGCCTACCTGTTTTATTTCTACTTACTATCTTTATTGGCATCTTTTAAAGTAAGTAACCAATGTTTCTAACCATCCTTTTATGACTGTTCATTGCAATACATCCATTTAGTTTATTTAAAATTTGTTTCTCTTATCAATAGTCATCTTGTTCTGTTTCATCCCACAACATAAGCCTTTCATATGAAGTAGCACGTCCACCAAGACTTTCGTTGTTGTTGAAGATTTCAGAAGAGCCTCTAACTATAGCCCAGGTTGGACCTGAACTCTCAGCAGTCCTCCTGCTCATCCTTCCAAGTGTTGGGGTTACAGGCATGAGCCGCCATGTGTGTCTATATAGGACTTTTTCTATGTAAAATTCTTGAAATCATGGGAAAAGTATTTGAGGCCTAGACTAATTATGTAACCTAGGCTAGCCTTGAACTCAGACTTTCCTGCTTTAGTCTTCCAGTTGCTACTATGCCTAGCTTAAATACTTTATTTTAGAAAGATTTTATTTATCTATCCATGTGTGCATGTGTTTGTGCGTGTGTGTACATACACATACATGTGTATATGCATGTGCATGTTGGTAGAGGTCAGCTCTCCTTGAGTTGGAGCTAGGGGTATTTGTAAGCTGTATAATGTGTGTGCTGGTATCCAGACTCCGGGTTTGACTGAACAGCAAGTCCCCTTTGTGGTGAGCCTTCTCTCCACCCCAGTACAGTGAGAAAAAGGAGGAGGGTGGTCCCTAGAGCTTGTCCTTCCCAGGCCAATGAGAGAGCAAAGGGAGGTGGGTGACATTTGAGGTTGTCCTATGGCTTCCTCAATTGTGTGCAAACACGTGTGCCCTTGGGCACATACATGTACACACCATGCCTTAAGAGGATGCTGAAGAACCACCTGTGTCTCTCCCTATCATGAGCTCTCCTACCCCGGCTCCATAGATGAGGTCTTTGAATTCCACACACTGTCTCTTAAATGTTTAATATGTATGCACAGACCTGTGGTGAGATAAAACATTCTTCTTAAGTATTTAAAGCTATAAATAGGTTATTCTGCAGATACATTTTTACTGTTTTTATTTCCCACTAAATGATTTTAAGATTTATCTATTTATTTTAGCAATTTTGAAGTGCCCTAGCACATTTCTGCACTACGACACATTCATTTTATTAATGGACCTTTTGGTCTTCTCTAATTCTCCACAACTTTATTCACTACATGGTGAAATTCTTTGTACACATCTTTTGGGAAATGAAGTGTCAGAGTTTAGTCTCTATGTTATATTTACTAAGCAATCTCACAAGTCTCTTATTCTCTCTGCAATATATTTAATTTCCCTGTCTCTACAATCTCATAGTCCTCCTAATCTTAATTTCTGCCAGTGTGAAGGGTAGATGGTGGTACTGCACATTTGTAAATGGCTTTGATCACTAGTTCAACCGAACATGTTTTTCATAAACTCTTGGCCATTTCATTTTTAAAAAACCATCATAAATGGTGTATTATGGGAATATACATATATATATATATGTGTGTGTATATAATATGATATTCTCATATATATATAAAACCTTTGCCTTAAGAAATTCCTCTATTTAAATAATAAAGATATTACCTATGTTTTATTTTTTTTCACATTTGTTTTTGTATACGTCATGGCATGGCTCTAAATATTTGACAGGCTGCCAATCAAGTGTTCTCATGCCCACTTATGTGTGATAACACCTCTGTTGTATACTAAGGTGTGTGTGTGTATATGTATGTATATGTGCACATGCCTGCATGTATGTATATGCATGCATGTGTGTGTGTGCACACATGTGTGTACGTGTGCTACAGCATGCATGTGGAAGTCAGTTCTCTCCTCCCACTCTGGGTTCTGGGTTCAAACTCAGGTCATCGTTGTCTTTACCCACCAGACTTCTCTTTGACCTGGACCCAGTTTTCATGATCTAAGAGAGCATCAAATCCTAGCCACTAGACAGCTGGGGACGCTAAGTTTCCATTGTTTGAGTTTGTTTTGGTTTAAATCTCTTGTTCCATAATTCTGTCAGATTGCTATTATGCCATTACCACAATTCTTAAAGCTTCATAAAGTCTTAAAACTTAGTAGTGTGACTCCTATGCCTACTTTGACATTTTCTTCAAAATGGTTTTGGCTGTTCCTGGATGTGGTCTTTTCTCTCTTACATATGAGTTTTATCATCTGGTCATTGAAGAATTTATAATCATTAGGATTGTGAGGATTTTATGGGTTATTTCAGATAGAATGGACAGTTATATAGACAGCAGTAGTCTATATAACTTCATTCATAACTTCCTCATGTTCCAAGTTTTTAATTAGTCAGCATTTTATTTTAATAGATTTTGGGGGGGGAGTGTGTGCAAATTTTACTATATAGCCCTGGCTGGTCTGAAACTGGTTATATAGACCAGGCTGGCCTGGAACTCAGAGATCTGCCTGCCTCTGCCCCCTGAAGTACTGAGATTAAAGGAATGTGCACTCACATTTGGCCTATTTTAATACATTTGCCAACTATTTTTCGTACCTGAGATAAACCCTATTTGTTATGATGTACCATTTTCATCGGCTGTGACAAGCACATGTTTCATGCTTTGACATTTTTGTAAGTAGAACATGCTTTACTGACAATGGTGTCTTCTAATTTCTCATGCTTAATCTTGGTCACTTGTAATCCTGAAAGACCTTTCACAGACCATTTGAAGAAGGAAAATGCCTCTTGGTTGACTGACGCCTCACTGTTGTCATTTCTGGCAAGGCAAACCCTGTGCATCCCAGCTTACAGAATGCCTGCTGGAGCGTAGTGAGGAGCACACGGAAGCCCCACCCCTAGGGAATCTTGCGTCCCCACCTCTGGATCCCAGGAATGATATCAACTGTGTTGAATGGTGACTTAGAAGAGTTGGACTCTAAACATAAAGTTTGCAGAGTGCCTTATTCATCTTGTCTAAGCTTTATTTAGTATGAATCCACTGACAGTGATCTATGGTAAAGTCTGTATAAACAAGTCCTAAAAGCTCCTCTGGTAAGTATAAATAAAGTGTACGAGTGTCAAGAAAGCATCATCATGGTTGAAGTGACAATATATTTTTCTCTTAGTATATAAAGAGACGGCACGTCTCATAGGCAGTGATGTTTTCAATTTGATGAAATATTACATTTTATCCATTTCTGGCTCAATGCTAATATCTATTTAGAAAGGTTTTGGGGAGGGTGGGTTTTTATTGAATTGAATTGAAAACTCAAACAGCATCAAAGAAGGAGCTAGTGAGTGAACTTCCTCTTGCCTCAGCAAATGCATTCAGTTCTCAGATGTGCTCTGGCCAGACTGTGGTTGTTCTTTCTGAGTGTGGTGTCGGCCCAAGTGAAGCTGACAGCATGAACTATGCAGGGAGCTCCCTTGTCTTTCCCGTGGCACAGTTTGAGCCATGATGAAGGGTTATCTATTTCTCAAAAGCCTGGACTGGCCTAGCAGTTTCTTAAATGGGGAATAGACTTTTGACTCAATTTTCTTTAGTGCTTGAGGTCTCAGATTTTCTATCATTTTGAGACTGTTTTGGTAATTTATATTTTTATAGAAATCCATTATAAAATCATTTCCCCCTAAAGTTTACTCGTGCCACCTCTTTTGACATGGGGAATGAGACGGGACCATTTTATTTTTTTATGTGTGGAGGATTGAACCCGGGGCCTTGCGTGTGCTTGCATCTATCTGCCACTGAGCCACATCCCTAGCTCTAGATTAGATCTTTGTAAAGGTTTTGGTTGATTTTTTTCCCTTATTACTGACATGGTGAACTTATTTCTAACACATAATTCTGGTGTTCTTACATTTATAAACTTCACTGTCATCGTCTCAACTCTTTTTTTTTTTTTTTTTGGTTCTTTTTTTCCGGAGCTGGGGACCGAACCCAGGGCCTTGCGCTTCCTAGGTAAGCGTTCTACCACTGAGCTAAATCCCCAGCCCTGTCTCAACTCTTTTAAAATCATAATTGTGTTGGGGGACACACACAGCACAGTGAGCATGTGGTCAGAGGGTAACCGTGGGGTTGGTTCTCTCATGCTCTTCTGTAAGTTAGCCAGCCGAGCCATCTTTCTACCCTACCCCACTCCTTTCATTAGATCCAATTTTGTCTAGTGCCCTTCTTCCTCCTCTGCAGGTTTGAAAATGATACATTCAGCCCCCCGTCCAGATCTCTCTGACTCATTTTTATCTCGTCTATATTAAATATCCAGTGCCAGTTAAGCGGGCCAGCTCTGTTCCCCTCTGTTCTGATTCCTATTTTCTTTTATTCTCTATTATTTTTTCATTTCCCTTTTGATAAACCTTCCCAAAGAACATAACTGAGACTATTTCTCGAGAGAGGTCTCTGTGCCTCAGCCTTTCAGGAGGCCAACTGCTTAGTTTACATAATTGAATTTATTTGCCTCTTTTTATTTATAATTATCTTTATAGCCAGAGGTACCTCCTCTTCCCTTGCCCTCACTCCCATCCATATAAAGCAAAAGCAACCCATGAGATCCTATGGGGTACTACGAAGAGGTGAAATCTATGAACCATGGGCATAGAAATTTAACTTTATACTAAAAGAATAGAAAAATTTCAGTAAAGTCATAGCAGAAAACTGACCATATTCAGGGGTGGAGATGCTCATGCAGGTATGGGGGCATTTAGAGCACCCAACATACAAGACTAGAAAAGAACCCCCATGTCATATTATAGTTAGAAACACTGAATTTACAGATCAATGAAAGCATCAAAAGTGAAACAAGTTAGACATAAAGACCAGCCCATCAGAATAGCAGCAGAATCCCTAACAAAATCCGTGAAAGTCAGGAGGGCTTGGAATGACGTTTGAAGATCTGAAAGACTCCCCTTCCCAGCCCATTACTGCCTTGTAGCAAGCAGGTTAACTGGCCCCAAGGACATGAGGAGAGCAGGCTCTGCCTCTCACCAGCTGGAGCTCTCCAGAGGGGTGGGGGGGGGCAGGGGGGATGAGGGGGCTGGTGGGGGGGTGGTCCCCGCCTGGGTAGCAGGAGAGCTGGCAGGCTGACCAGCTCAGCTATCATCCAGGCCCAGAGCCAGGGCGGGCCCACCCCGACATCTACCCTATATATGAATGGCTGAAAGTTGTGGAAGGGCTGGTTCTCCAGAACCAAAGCTGCAGGATCCCCATGACTCAACAGAACAGCGTGATATCTTCACTATTGATGGTGGAGCAGAAGAAGCCAGAGGCCTTGCAATGAACATTTGCAAGCAAAGATGTGTGGACAGAAGGGTGTACTGCGTGACACGCTGTGACATACTACAACAAGATTTTTTAAAATTTATTTTCTTTTCTTTTTTTTTTTTTTTTTTTGGTTCTTTTTTTCGGAGCTGGGGACCGAACCCAGGGCCTTGCGCTTCCTAGGTAAGTGCTCTACCACTGAGCTAAATCCCCAGCCCCCTTATTTTCTTTTGGGGAGAAATTGCAAGGGTGGAGGGTAGATATGAAGGGACGGGGAGATGAGTGGGATTGAGGTGCATGATGTGAAACTCACAAAGAAGAAGCAGTTAAAAAAAAAAAAAACCAAACAAATCTGCAAGACAACTGCCGTCCAGACTGTATTACCAAGTA